>NC_079193.1:83453348-84653348 GCF_029499605.1 Hyla sarda | reverse complement strand
CAGTGACCATGATATTCAAATCCAGCCGGCGGGCCCGCCTCCATCGTGCAATTCAGCGCATATTGAAGAGGATCTTTAAAGGGACCGTCTCCTGTTCATCCACACTATAACCCGGTGTATTGGGTTTAGTGTGGGTGAACGGGATGACAGTTCTACTTTAAAGCAAAAGATGAACAGAAACCAAAAGCTAAAAATACTGAGGGAAATTAAAAATAAGAAAAAAAAATGTACGTAAAATAATATGACATAAATTATTGTTAGGATTATTTTATTATAAGGATTATTTTATACTACAAAAATATTTCAGGAAAAAGGCTGTGGGAACATACCCTAAGGGGGGGACAATAAAAATGACTGCCCAGGGCACTATGCAACCTGAGGTCCACCCTGCCTGAATACTTTACAAGTGTAGTTTCGATAAGTAACAATAGGACTGCAGGAAGCATAGCAGGTGCATGGTAGACCCTTCATTATAATCCACTCGCCTGCAGATTTTCTGCAACAGATTTTAAAGGGGTATTCTGGCCTTACATGTAAAGTAGACGGTAGGATGGCACTGCTGGGACAGCTACTAGTAGATACAAGGAGGATTGAGGATCACTGTGGCAAAGTTGTGAGGTCGTGTCTATATATATATGGCGTGGTCCGGAGGTGCTACTAGGAAACGTAGCCCAAATAGAACAATGAGTAGAAATAAGTGCTCCGCACTAGAAAGTCTCCTGCACTCACCGTTCAACTGACGGCTTCACAATCCAAAAGTGGACATCTCAAACGCGGCTGCAGCGACTGCGTGGGGCACTGAGAGGCGACTGCCGGCGGTTTCGCGCAACTGCGCTTCTTCTGGCAGTTGTGCGAAACCGCCGGCAATCACCTCTGAGCGCCCCACGCAGTCGCTGCAGCCGCGTCTGAGATGTCGACGTTTGGATTGTGCAGCTGTTGGTTGAACGGTGAGTGTAGGAGTCTTTGTAGTGCGCAGCACTTATTTCTTTTCAATAGGATTTTATTGATTTATTTAAGTAAAAAACATGTCAATAAACCTTTAGAGGATGATTTTGATAATAGTTAAAAGAGAAGAGCATGAAAAACATAAAATGTTTCCAGAAAATTCGACACAGCCTTGTAGTTGCGGTTCCAAGAGAGATATACTACTTATGTTGCATAGAAAAATAAGTTAAAATAAGTTTTATTCAATATTATCTTAACATGACAAAGATTGTTTAGGATAGCAAATAGAGAGAGAAATTAAAGTTAGTCTCACCCCAAGAATATTAGCGTATATCAAGCAAGACTTTTGTACCCCCCCCCCCCCCATTTATTATTTCATTCTATCACACGGTTCCATATTGGCAATGTTTATTTATGTACATTTTTTCCTGTGTCATTTACGTACACATCTCGTTTCAACTCAGAAAATTCTTGTCTCGCGCAGCACTTATTTCTACTCAGTATTCTGGCCTTACACATTTTATCCCCTATCCAAAGGATAGCGGATAAGATGTCTGATCGCAGGGGTCCTGCCGCTGGGACCCCCCATGATCCTTCTGCAGCACCCGGCATTCTGTGCCGGGAGCTGCTCCCGAGACAGAGACGTTATGCCACGCCACACCGCCTAGTGACGTGATGCCACGCCCTCTCCATTTATGTCTGTGGGAGCAGGCGTGGCAGCCATCAAGCCCCCTCCCATAGATATGAATGGAGGGGGCGTGACCGGAATACCCCTTAAAAGGCCGGAATATTCCTTTAAATACATAGATTTGCTTGATGCAGGAACACTACACATTTTCAGCAACTGATCTGCAGCAAGTCTGCAGCGTGTGAACATGTTCATATGTTGAATCTTTTCAGCACCGGTTAGAATCAGAATCGTCAAAAAATGTGAGGTAATTCAGGAAGTGTTTTGTAGGTATTTAGTTTTTGGATTAATCTGAAGGAATAAATGGAAAAGGAGCTATAGAAATTGTAGGTTATTGTTCAGGTGTTTGGAGAATTAAACACAGATAGGTTTACAATCTTAACAAAACTTGGCATTCGGTTGGAGTAAGCTTTAGTTACTTACATTTTGTATGCTCACAGTGTTTGTTCAAAGGGCACAGCTTAATGCCTGTCACAGGAAAGTAAAGGTAACGAACTCCCTTTTAGTAAAATCCATTAAAGGGAAACTCCGGTGGAAACAAGTAGAAAACAAATGTTTTCAAATCAACTGGTGCCTGAAAGTTAAACAGATTTGTAAATTACTTCTATGAAAATGTTTTGATCCTTCCAGTACTTATTTGCTGCTGTATAAAACATTTGTGAATTTCTTTTCTGTCTGACCACAGTGCTCTCTGCTGACACCTCTGTCTGTGTCAGGAACTGTCCAGATTAGAAGCATATCCCCATAGAAAACCTTTCCTGCTCTGGACAGTTCCTGACACGGAAAGAGGTGTCAGCAGAGAGCACTGTGGTCAGACAGAAAATAAATTCACAAATTTCTCTGTAGTATATCTGTAGTATATAGCAGCTGATAAGTACTAGAAGGGTTAAGGTTTATTAAATCAAAGTGATTTATAAATCTGTTTAACTTGATTTGAAAACTTTTTTTCCCCACCAAAGTTCCCCTTTAAGCTCCTCTTATGTTCACGAAATTGCCAACAGGTAATGTCATATCCTCACTCCAGAGCTTTTTGTTTAATCTCAGTAATGACATTACTGTTTCTATGGTAAAAAAGATATTGGTACAAAACTACTTTGGGAAGAAAAGAGCTGTCGTTCCATTACACAGAAACTGTGCAGCCTATAGCTGGTATTACGTCTTAAAGCATCAGGTTTATGGTTCATATGGTTATTGTTTATTAGTTATGTTATATGATGCTATCTTGTATATTTCCTCTATGTAGCCTTATTCGGGGGAAGGGCTACCTATTGTTGGTTTATCATGTTCTTGTACTAGTCTGTAATACAACTTTCTGCAGTAATCCCTGGCACTTTTCCAGAAGTAGTGGGGGCAAGAAAGTGGCAACACCCAGAAGTGCAGGGTCAGGAATGAGCTATAACAATGCCATGTACACAATGTATATTAAAGCTTAGTACTGATTCTGTCTACAGCAACACCACATTCAATCAGAATGCGACAACCTTTTCCTTCTAACCCACAATACTACAAACCCACAAACCAGGACAACACTGTTTCATCGTGTCTTGGCTATGTTACACCTCACCATTTGACATAAAGGCTATTGGGCTAAAATGTTACAAGATAATACCATACATTTATTGGGTGCCCTATTCTTCCTGGGCAGATCTAATAACGGAGACTGTGAACAAAGCCTCTGACAGTATTGTGAATCTAGCCTTAAATGGTCAATGTTGTTTTAAACAACTACCCTTTATGTGACAGCCTATGAGATGCCTTACCAAAAATGTCTCCTTAACTCAAAAAAGACAGCTCTAAAGTTTTGGACTATTATTGGGGAAATAAAGAAGTAGGGGTGGAGCTTAGCTACTGCTATGTGCAGGAGAAAGAGAAAAATAGAAAGAAGTCGGATCTGTCTTCCTGCAAGCTGAACCAGTCTGTCTGCTTAAGAAGATCCACATTAGTCTTGCAAGGTAAATCAAGGCTTCCCTTTCATCTCTCGCTGCCCATAAAGTTCAAGGCAGCTGTCCATTGTGTAAATAACAGTGTATCTACTGCTGTATGTCCACAGTGCTTCATTATAATCTCCTCTTCTCCACAGCAGCAGTATTCAGTGCTTAGTGCAAAGCCTTCCTTTCTGTGATGCTGCTGGTGTTTTTACTTTTCTGCTCACATAGCACCCCGGCTCACATTGTAAAGTAAGTGCATCAGTAACCTCTTCTCTCCCCACATGCCATCCCTAGTATTGTACTATGTAAACAGCCTAGTACAGTGCCAGCCAGGCCCGGACCGACAATCCTCCAGGCCAGGCAGATTCCCAATGGGGCCCGCTCAGTATTGTCACTCAGTTGGCTGCCCGATCATATGTTAATATATCAAATTAAAAGCACTCTAGCTTTCACATAGTGACTGGTGTTGCTGTACGGTGCAAGCTGACTCTCTACTGATTAAACCCCACTGTTGTTTTGGTACCAGGCTGCAGGGGGCGCTCTTTATTTTATTAGTAGGAATCAAGATGGGAAGGAGATAAAGTAGAGTCGATAGAGCCGAGGAGAGTCAGTGAGTTGCGAAGGCCCAGTGTGAGATTCTTCTATACTCTTATCCTGTCTCCTCATCACAGTGTCATCAAGGTCCGTCCAGCGTATTTACATACAGTATACCGGCACTGAAATGGAGTGACATGATTCCTGGACTGTACAGGGTTAGCCTTCTTGCCTTGGTTGCTGTTAATTTCTTTTTAACCCTTAAAAGTGTCCACTGAAGTAAATACAGACTGCAGATTGACTTCTTCTTTGCAGAGCTAAACTTGGCAAAGTTTTACATAATTTAATCAGATTATGTAAAGTTAGGCTTTGTTCTCACAATGTTTTTGGGCTGTTATTTTATTTACTACTAAATTGATAGTAAAATGTCCCTTAGTTCCCTTTCCGCCCATATTAATTTTGCATCAAATGTCGGGCACTTTTTTTTGGGATATTTACAAGTCAAAACACAGTTGAATTGATGTTTGCATCAAATCCTTTGTGTAAATGCATAGGGAAATGAGAGGAATAGAAAAGTGTGAAATACACCTTGTGTATTATGTCAAATTTTTCACGCAGTTGGAACCATTTTAATACATTTTGTAGAATTTGCTCTTTGTTAACTCATAAATTTATACAGCTTTGTAATAGACTATGTTCACCTATTGTGGCTTTGCCACATTTGTGCTATAATGTGAACACAGCCCTGGATTTCTTTTGTAATAAAATGCTGTAAATTATGGCATTTCTACCGTGATGTTACATTTGAAGGTAGAGGTGTAAGTCTTGTATTCTGCTTATTAATCCTGTGAGTTCACAGTGAGTGGAAAGAATGGAAATATCGATATACAGTATATTTTAAAGCAAACATAACCTATAGACTGGTGAATAATCTGCAGCAATGCAGGAGACAACATCTGTTATGTTATGTTACGTTCTCAGTGTGCAGCTTACAACAGGTGTCATTGTGACGTTTCTTTTTCTAACCTTTATGACCATGTTAAGTTTTAACTTGAACTAGGTCATGATCAGGAGTGGAATGTACAGTACAGCACTTACATTTGTAGTAAGAAAAACCGCCCTGGTCATATGATACCGCAAGCTCCTCTGTGAAAACACATTCAGACATTTCTGCCAATCCTTTTATAGTTTTCTGTTTTGGCAGGTTTCATTTCCTTTGATTGATTTTTTTCCACATCTAACTAGAGAATGTCATGGAATGGAATGTCATTAACTGGCGAGGCGCGGGGGATATGATAAACAAAGCGCATAGGCTCTTTATATATTTCATAGAAGCGTTCATGACATGTGGCATACACTGGTGGAAATCAGAATGCTGAGCAGACTGGCAGAGCTGAGCTTGCCACCATATGCGCAACACACATGTAGCATTTTTATGCATTTTATCCAACAGATTATATTGGACAGATTGGAAATGTTAGATAGACTGTGCTGCAGAAAATGTTCACTAAAATATGTGTGCATTGAGTAAGCAATATATATATATATATATATATATATATATATATATATATATACATATACTCACTGACAAAAAAAATGATGCACCCAGATAGAAATGTTGGATTACTGTGAAACTCAGCATGTAGTTATGTGTCAGGCAAATATGTAAATGATTCCAGGTGTGGTCTGAGGAGACACTGGGTCTTGTCACGAGAGGGCGTAAAAATTACTTCCTCTGCTGTCATATAAAAAGTCTGTAAGTCTGTCAGAAACTAATTTGGGTAGTGTAGCTCTTGGTGAGAGATCATTGAGTGCTAGACATGTCTCTACGACGCACCACTGGACTGAGTGCATCACTGGACAGAGAGAAGGGGGATAGTCGTTTTGATCAAATACCTACTATCTCGGCCATTGTGACCAAGCTGGTATTGGGATTATTGGTTATGTAAAGTCATGTACACATGGCAAAAACCACCAGTAGAGGACAATTTGCTCTGCCTACAAGCTCCCACAGTTTCCTTGTCCACCATCCAGACACATGTGGCACTTTCATTTCACACCCCTGTCTCTCCCCGGACCATTTCCAGGCGCTTAACAAATTTGATGTCAGGTACCCGTTGACAGCCACTTTCTTTCACAGGGTTGTCGTGAAAAGAAATCCGGACTACAATGGACTCGAACTGTGTAATTTTTAGCAACTAATCCAGGCTTTGGGATCTGATGACAGTTGGGTTACTGTTGGAGTATGAAGGCCTCTTGGTCAGCACTTTAATCCGGCCTTTGCTGTGAATAGACAAACATTTAGGACAGTGTGTCTCTCCACAGCAAAGACAGGATTGAAGCACTGACCAAGAGACCTCCATACTCCAATGGTATGAGTGTGCAGGATCTACACCCAGGCCCAGCTGCTGGTATAACATTCTGGGGAGCCATCACATATGACAGTCAGGGATACTTACAGCTCAGAAATACATACAGGACATCCTGCAGCCACATGTGTTGCCTCTTATGGCTTTCCACTGGCCATTTTTCAGCAGCATAATCCTCTCCCACAAACAGCAAGGGTTTCCTAGGAATGTCTCTGCCAGATTGCAACACTTCCTTGGCCTGCCCGGTTGACAGATTTATCACCAATAGAGCATTTATGGGACCAGCTGAGATGCCAGCTATGAGCTCGTTCACATTAACGTCAGTCCCCGTTAATTCATGCCCATTCTCAAATCCGTTCAAGCCTTTTGCAAACGTCTGTAAATAGATCCTATTGATCTCAATGGGATTTTTTTTTACAGTCCTTTGTCACCCGTTTGGCTCCTATTTAGTTATTTTTAGCAGAGAAAAGACGTTGCGTGCGGTATTTTTTCTCCGTAAAAAATAACGGATTAGAAACAGATATATGAAATTTTACATTGAAGTCTATGGCAAACTGATGAGCCTGTATCCTTTTTTTTTCAATCCGTATTTGATCTGTTATTACTTCTGAGCATGCTCAGAAGAGGTGTGAGCAACCAACAAAGGATACAAACGGATTAAAAACTGATGAAACAGGATGCCACTCAATGGCATCACTTTGCACCAGTTTACATCCGTTTGTTAGTATGGTCCGTTTAGTAGCAATGACAGGAGAATAGCGGGACAGGAGAGAACGGCTATGTGAACCTAGCCTTAAGCAATCTATGAATGTGCAGGATCTATTAGCAAGCCCAGCTGCAACATCTGTGGGCAAATGTACTGCAGGACGCCATATAGAATGTGTATGCCTCCATGTCTAACCATATCTCATCTAGAGGAGGCCCAACAGGGTAGTAGAGACTCAAGTTCTCTCAGTTGTACAGTATTTCCTAATAAACTTATCCTTTGACTATAATATTGTAATTGCTTACATATATAATTATTACATTCACACATATAAAGTTTCATACACTTCTACTATACTACATATTTTTTATGAATGAGTGAACATAAACTTCCACGATTATTAAAAGCCCAAATCAGGTTCTGCATTGTAAATTTACAGCGCTGAACTATTCATTACTGGCATTACATTATTTCCTACATTGGCTTGTACTATAGTTCTTCACAAAGTTTGTTGAAAAGTGTAGTGTATTTAAATTACAGTTAAACCTCTTTAAGACAATTTTTTTTAAATAAGTTTCACTGTTTATGTTTCACTGGGAGCATTCTTCAATGCAAATTTAAGGCTCCAGTGAGTGCCACTGTATAGGCATACTATGGCATATACTGCACAGTATGTATGCTGATGCACCCCAGCCTGGATGCCTAAAGGACACTCTTTTGGCCTATGTCAGGCAATGGGGGGGGGGGGGGGGGCATCTATAAACAGATTCACTGTATATGCTGGGAGTTTTCCCATTTGCTTTTTAAAATACATATATTTTCTCTTTATGCTCTTGCAGGCTCTTCCTGGTGTGTTACTAGTACTATATACAGCAGACTGAACAAGCCAAATGCCATTCCCACTTCTGCATCCTTTTTACAGCATGCTACGATTGTGCAATACAACAGCCGGAAATACGACAAGGGAAATTTGAAAACCAACCTCTGCCATTTCCCTGTGCTGCATCCCATTCATTTGATTGAGCAGAACGGAGTCAGATTTTGGAGCCATTTTGAACTGTACCAATTTTGCCGGACTGAAAACCTTGGTCTGCCACTGTTTTTAGTACAGCAATAAAATTGATATGGTTCAAAATTGAGCCGACGGGAGTAACTATCTGGCTTTGTTCGGCTTATACAAATAAATTGGATGCGGTGCGAATGATCCGAACAAAGTCAGATAGTGACTCCGAGATCCGGCAGCCGCATGACACTATCGTAGCAGGAATGCACCCTAACAGAAAGAAAAATGGCAGCTAGATCCTCCTTTTCCCCATTCTGCTTGTCTTATATTTATTGAATTACTCTACACAGATTTTGGAGGATTGAGGAGATTTACAATTTGCAACCAGAGAAAGGCTACTGGAAGGTGGGAAAATGCTACTTACCTGCACTAAGATCTAAAGAGACAAATATTGACATTTACTACTAATTAGGAAATCACTTAGGTATTATCCTAGTTATTGTATTTACACTATACACATCATCAATCACAATTCACAACAGAATATTATGACTGATTTATAGCAATGGTCTTTGTGTAGTCCAAAATGCTAATTGTTACAATGTTTTATCTTAAGCTACATTCTTCGCATTTTCTTAAAAATATTTAGACCTTTTCATTCCAGGAAATAATTTTTTATCCCTGATGATATACTCTAGTTAGTGCTCCTACTATATGAAGAAGCTGATGTGAGCCTGGTTTCCATCAGAGACTACTACTCATTGACTGGTCATATAGGTTAACAGCAGGGATTCTAATTGGTCTTGTTAGGTATTATTTAATCTGTAATCCTTTCTTGCTTAAATACAACATATACCGCAAGAGAATTTACAGATGTGTTAGAATATGAGTCTGCAACTCATCATGGTAGACTTAATAGAAGTATTATGTTATGCCCAATATTATGATTTTGTGAAAATAATGTGGTCTTATTCCAGAAAAATAGTCTTCTGATATCCCATGGATACCTGTGAGAAGGTCACAAAGGTGGACCAACATTGGGATAGCGAGGGGGTAGTAAATATATTTTTCTATTTAACTGATTCCTGGCCATAGTTAAATAGAAACAAAAATCTCTAGAATACCCATTTAAGGATAAGAGCATCCTAGTATTTTGTGGATTTTCTTTAGTAGCACACATTTTGGGATCGAAGTGTCTCCTTCCTCGTATGGTCTATCAATCTGATCTGTGGAAGGGCCCATTCCTGTCCCAAAATGTTAATATGTGTCCACAATGAGGATTCTTTTAGAATAAGATCATCCTAGTACTTTGTGGTTGTGGCATAAAAAGGGTCCCTTATTGTAGCTGGTATTTGTAAGGTATTTGTAATTATTCTATTGCTGGAGGTTTCTAGAAAGTCTCCAGGAGGACGCCAGGCTGCATCACATGTTCACAGATGGTTTTGGATCCAAGGCATCAAGAGATGTGCTCCCAGCACAAGGGGTGATTCCTAAACCCCCACACTATACCCATGTAACAGACTTACATTTCTGAAAATTCCCCATGGCAGATCACATGATAATTTCTTCTGGACTTCCCTTGGACATCCAGTATGCACTGTGCTGTAGTGAACAGGTATGTCAGTTAAGGTGTACAGTGGGTGAAATAAGTATTAAATATGTCACCATATTTCTCACTAAATACTGTTTCTTGGAGACAACAGTACCATAGTAACATAGTTCATAAGGTCGAAAAAAGACCAGAGTCCATCAAGTTCAACCTATAACCCTAATGAGCGCCAACTGAGTTGATATCGATCTAGCATCCATAACCTGTAATGGTATTATTCTCCAAAAATGCATCCAGACTCCTTTTAAATTCTTTTACAGAGTTCACCATGACCACCTACTCTGGCAGATAATTCCACAGTCTCGCTGCTCTTACGGTAAAGAAAACTTCTTTGCTGGTGTAGAAACCTTCTTTCCTCTAGACGTAAAGGTTGCCCCCTTGTTATAGATACAGTCCTCGGTATAAATAGATCATGAGAGAGTTCTCTGTACGTTCCCCTGATATATTTATACATAGCTATTAGGTCACCCCTAAGCCTTCTTTTTTCTAAACTAAATAACCCTAATTCTGATAATCTTTCTGGGTACTGTAGTTCTCCCATTCCCCGTATTACCCTGGTTGCCCGTCTTTGAACCCTCGCCAGCTCCACTATATCTTTCTTGTACACTGGTGCCCAGTACTATACACAGTATTCTATGTGTGGTCTGACTAGTGATTTGTACAGTGGTAGAATTATTTCCTTGTCGTGGGCATCTATGCCCCTATTGATGCACCCCATGATTTTATTTGCCTTGGCAGCAGCTGCCCGACACTGGTCAATACAGCTAAATTTACTATTAACTAAGACTCCCAAGTCCTTTTCCACGTCAGTCATCCCAAGAGTTCTCCCATTTAATACATAATCCCAGCCCGGATTTTTCTTCCCCATGTGCATTACCTTACATTTATCAGTGTTGAACCTCATCTGCCACTTCCCAGCCCAAACTCCAACCTATCCAGATCCATTTGTAACAGTGCACTGTCCTCTATAGTGTTTACCGCTTTACAAAGTTTAGTATCATCTGCAAAGATTGCTACTTTACTATTCAACCCCTCTACAAGGTCATTAATAAATATATTAAATAGAACAGACCCAAGACTGACCTCTGTGGTACCCCACTAGTAACAGTCACCCAATCAGAATAAGTACCATTAATAACCACCCTCTGTTTCCTATCACTGAGCCATTTACTTACCCACTTGCACACATTCTCCCCCAGCCCAATCCTTCTCATTTTATGCACCAACCTTTTATGTGGCACTGTATCAAATGCTTTGGAAAAATCCAGATATCCGACATCCAGCGATTGCCCCTGGTCCAGTCTGGAGCTCACCTCCTCATAAAAGCTGATCAGGTTAGTTTGACAGGACCGATCCATCATAAAGCCATGCTGATATGGAGTCATATATTTATTTTTATCAAGATACTCCAAAACAGCACCTCTTAGAAAACCCTCAAATAATTTACATACAATAGAGGTCACCTTTTGACCCCTTTTTAAATATTGGCACCACATTTGCCATGCGCCAGTCCTGGGGAACAGTCCCTGTTACTATAGAGTCCCTGAATATTAAAGAGTAGCTCCCACCATCCATTTTTTTTTGTCCCTGTTTATTGCCCATCTATCCCTAACCCCCTGCCTGCCTTAATTTTTTTTTAACTATATTAAAAAGGCCTTTTTGTCTGCCTGGTAGTGTGCTCACTACTAGGCAGACTTCCCCAGCAGGCACGACATCACTGATGCCTGCTGGGGCATCAAAAAGTTGATGACAGTGCCCATTTAAAAATAGGGGTCTGTTTATTACATTACTTAATTCCTTTAGAACACGGGCGTGAATGCCATCTGGACCTGGCGATTTGTCTATTTTGACATTTTTGTCGGAGGCACTGTACTTATTCCTGGGTTAGACAGGTGACCTGTACTGGGGAGTTTACCTTATCTCGCTGTATTTCACCTGGCATTTCATTTTCCTCTGTGAATACAGTGGAGAAGAATTTGTTTAATATATTTGCTTTTTCCTGATCCCCGTTTATAATTTCTTCCTCATGATTTTTTAAAGGGCCAACACTTTCATTTTTAACCTTTTTGCTATTTATATAGTTAAAAAACATTTTGGGGTTAGTTTTACTCTCTGGCAATGAGTCTTTCTGTATCTATTTTTGCAGCTTTTATCTGTTTTTAAAATATTTTTTTTTACATATTTTACATTTGTCTCTATAGCTTTTTAATGCTTCTTCCCTGCCGTCCTGTTTTAGTAGTTTAAATGCTTTATTTTTGTCATTTATTGCCCCCTTAACATTTTTATACATCCATATTGGTTTTCTTTTATTTCTGACCCTTTTATTCCCATAAGGTATATACATCTTACAGTGAGAATTTAAGATATTTTTAAAAGTCTTCCATTTAGTGTCAGTATTCTTGTTTTTGAGGACATCATCCCATTTTATATTGTTAAGGGCTTCTCTGAGTTGATCAAACTTTGCCTTCCTAAAAATCAATGTTTTTGTGGCCCCTCGAGAGATTCCCTTATTGAAGAACAAGTTATAATGTATTATATTATGATCACTATTTCCTAGGTGTCCTTCTACCTGCACATTCGTTACTCTGTCAGGTCTGTTGGTTAATATTAACCTCTTAAGGACGCAGGGCATATGGATACGCCCTGCATTCCGAGTCCTTAAGGACGCAGGGCGTATCCATACGCCCGTGGGAATTCCGGTCCCCACCGCTAGCCGGTTGGGGACCGGAGCCGGATGCCTGCTGAAATCGTTCAGCAGGCATCCCGGCATATCGCCCAGGGGGGTCATTATGCCCCCCCATGTCGGCGATCGCCGCAGATCGCTGGACAATTCAGTCCAGCGATCTGCGGCGATTCCGGGTCAATCGGGTCTCCAGTGACCCGGAATTACTGGCTGTTCGGGGCCGTCTCTGACGGCCCCGAACAGCCAGAGCCTGCAGGGGTGAGGTGGCACTGGTGCCACCTCACGATCGCCCTGATTCGTCGGCCGGATTACCGGCCGACCAATCAGGGCGCCTGCTGCGGGCGTCACTCCCGCACCCGCTCCGCCCCTCTTCCGGAGGGCGTGAGCGGGTGCGGGAAGACGACCCCCGGGTGCTGGGGACCCCGATCCCCGGCGTTCATGTTGGGATCGGGGCCCCAGGAGCGACGGCGGCGAGGGACAGCCTGCGATGGAGCAGCAGCAGGAGGTGAGTTACAGCCTCCTGCTGTTGCTTAGCAACAGCTCCCAGCATGCAAAAAGGGCATGCTGGGAGCTGTAGTTATGCAACAGCAGGAGGCAGACCACCACAACTCCCAGCATTCCCTTATGGGCATGCTGGGACTTATGGTTTTGCAACAGCTGGAGGCACATTTTTTCTATGGAAAAGTGTACCTTCAGCTGTTGTATAACTACAACTCCCAGCTTGCACAAACAGCTAAAGTGCATGCTGGGAGTTGTAGTGGTGCATCTGCTGGTTGCATAACTACAACTCCCAGCATGCCCGTTGGCTGTCGGTGACTGCTGAGAGTTGTAGTTTTGCAACAGCTGAAGGCACACTGGTTGTGAAACTTAGAGTTTTTTTTTTACCTAACTCAGTGTTTCACGACCGGTGTGCCTCCAGCTGTTGCAAACTACAACTCCCAGCAGTCACCTTACACCATGCACCGTACATGCTGGGAGTTGTAGTTTTGCAACAGCTGGAGGCACAATGGTTTTGAAACACTGAGTAAGGTCACAAACTCCGTGATACATAACCAGTGTGCCTACAGCTGTTGCAAAACTAAAACTCTCAGCATGTACAGTCTGTCAGCACATGCTGGGAGTTGTAGTTTAGCAACAGCTGGATGTCCCCCCCAATGTGAATGTACAGGGTACACTCACATGGGCGGAGGCTTACAGTAAGTATCGGGCTGCAAGTTTGAGCTGCAGCAAATTTTCTGCAACAGCTCAAACTGCCAGCGAAAAACTACTGTGACTGTACCCTAAAAACACTACACTACACTAACAAAAAATAAAATAAAAAGTAAAAAACACTACATATACACATACCCCTACACAGCCCCCCTCCCCTCCCCAATAAAGATGAAAAACGTCTGGTACGCCACGGTTTCCAAAACGGAGCCTCCAGCTGTTGCAAAACAACAACTCCCAGTATTGTCGGACAGCCGTTGACTGTCCAGGCATGCTGGGAGTTTTGCAACAGCTGGAGGCACCCTGTTTGGGAATCACTGGCGTAGAATACCCCTATGTCCACCCCTATGCAACCCCTAATTTAGGCCTCAAATGCGCATGGCGCTCTCACTTTGGAGCCCTGTCGTATTTCAAGGCAACAGTTAAGGGTCACATATGGGGTATCGCCGTACTCGGGAGAAATTGGGCTTCAAATTTTGGGGGGTATTTTCTGCTTTTACCCTTTTTAAAAATGTAAAGTTTTTGGGAAAAGAAGCATTTTAGGTAAAAAAAATGTAATTTTTTTTACATATGCAATAGTCGTGAAACGCCTGTGGGGTATTAAGGTTCACTTAACCCCTTGTTACGTTCCCTGAGGGGTCTAGTTTCCAAAATAGTATGCCATGTGGTTTTTTTTTGCGGTCCTGGCACCATAGGGGCTTCCTAAATGCGGCATGCCCCCAGAGCAAAATTTGCTTTCAAAAAGCCAAATGTGACTCCTTCTCTTCTGAGACCTGTAGTGCGCCAACAGAGCACTTTTCACCCCCATATGGGGTGTTTTCTGAATCGGGAGAAATTGGGCTTCAAATTTTGGGGGGTATTTTCTGCTTTAACCCTTTGTATAAATGTAAATTCTTTGGGAAACCAAGCATTTTAGGTAAATTTTTTTATTTTTTTTTTACACATGCAAAAGTCGTGAAACACCTGTAGGGTATTAAGATTCACTTTACCCCTTGTTACATTCCCCGAGGGGTCTAGTTTCCAAAATGGTAAGCCATGTGTTTTTTTTTTGCTGTCCTGGCACCATAGGGGCTTCCTAAATGCGGCATGCCCCCAGAGCAAAATTTCCTACAAAAAAGCCAAATGTGACTCCTTCTCTTCTGAGACCTGTAGTGCGCCAGGAGAGCACTTTTCACCCCCATATGGGGTGTTTTCTGAATCGGGAGAAATTGGGCTTCAAATTTTGGGGGGTATTTTCTGCTATTACCCTTTTTAAAAATGTAAAACTTTAGGGAAACCAAGCATTTTAGGTAAAAATTTTTTTTTTTTTTACATATGCAAAAGTCGTGAATCACCTGTGGGGTATTAAGGTTCACATTACCCCTTGTTACGTTACCCGAGGGGTATAGTTTCCAAAATGGTATGCCATGTGGGGTTTTTTGCTGTTCTGGCACCATAGGGGCTTCCTAAAGGTGACATGCCCCCCAAAAACCATTTGACGCTCCTTCCCTTCTGAGCCCTCTACTGCGCCCGCCGAACAATTAACATAGACATATGAGGTATGTGCTTACTCGAGAGAAATTGGGTTTCAAATACAAGTAAAAATATTCTCCTTTTTACCCCTTGCAAAAATTCAAAAATTGGGTCTACAAGAACATGCGAGTGTAAAAAATGAAGATTGTGAATTTTCTCCTTCACTTTGCTGCTATTCCTGTGAAACCCGTAAAGGGTTAAAACACTTACTGAATGTCATTTTGAATACTTTCGGGGGTGCAGTTTTTATAATGGGGTCATTTATGGGGTATTTCAAATATGAAGACCCTTCAAATCCACTTCAAACCTGAACTGGTCCCTGAAAAAAAGCGAGTTTCAAAATTTTGCGAAAAATTGGAAAATTGCTGCGGAACTTTGAAGCCCTCTGGTGTCTTCCAAAAGTAAAAACTCATCAATTTTATGATGCAAACATAAAGTGGACATATTGTATATGTGAATTAAAAAAAAATTATTTGGAATATCCATTTTCCTTACAAGCAGAGAGCTTCAAAGTTAGAAAAATGCAAAATTTTCAAATTTTTCATCACATTTTGGGATTTTTCACCAAGAAAGGATGCAAGTTACCAAAAAATGTTACCACTACGTTAAAGTAGAATATGTCACGAAAAAACACTCTCGGAATCAGAATGATAACTAAAAGCATTCCAGAGTTATTAATGTTTAAAGTGACAGTGGTCAGATTTGCAAAAAATGGCCGAGTCCTTAAGGTGAAAAAGGGCTCAGTCCTTAAGGGGTTAAAAGGGTATTCCAGGCCAAAACTTTTTTTTATATATCAACTGGCTCCGGAAAGTTAAACAGATTTCTAAATTACTTCTATTAAAAAATCTTAATCCTTCCAATAGTTATTAGCTTCTGAAGTTATTTTCCTCAGACATCAACCACTCCAGTGCGTCAGTTTTACTGGACAGACTTCTGGCATTAGTCAACATGCAATACAATGGTGTATGTTTTTTCTTCCTATGAAGCCTATCACTATTAACTATTCTAATCCCTCGCTCTGCTCCACCCCTAGGTACATTAATTAGCCCCCCTTCTCTATCTACACTACCTTCCCCCTCTATGTAGGTTCCCCCCCCCCCCCAGTCCCTAGTTTGAACACTCCTCCACCCTTCTAGCCATCTTCTCCCCAAGCACAGCGGCACCTTCCCC
The DNA here is from genome assembly GCF_029499605.1 of Hyla sarda. Taxonomy (NCBI): domain Eukaryota; kingdom Metazoa; phylum Chordata; class Amphibia; order Anura; family Hylidae; genus Hyla; species Hyla sarda. The sequence goes on along the minus strand of NC_079193.1, from coordinate 84,636,989 downwards.
ATTGAGGTGCAGCCCGTCCCTACGGTAGAGCCGGTATCCGACAGCGAAGTCGGCCCAGTTACTCTTACTTTGTCATTGGTGCCAATATATACCATGACTGCTGGGTCCTCTCCAGCCCCACCCAGCAACCCGATCCGCGATGTGTCGAACTTGAGCACCAGGAAGACAACACACTGTTTGGTGATCATTGTGACAGATCGCCCTGTCTGTCCCCCTAATAATAGAGTCCCCCACTACCAGTACCTGTCTGGCCTGCCCTGCCCTCCTCCCTCCCTCTTTACTGGAGCAGACACCCCCCTGGCGGTCAGAGGCAGTATCTTGCTGCAGTTCTGCTAGCTCTGTAATGGCATCCCCCTTATCTGCCAACCGGGCAAACTTGTTGGTGTGTGCCCGTTTAGGACTAGCCTCCCTGAAACTTTTCCCTCTACCCCGTTTTCTAACTGTAACCCAGCTAACTGCCTGACTGTCCTGCACCTCTGTCCCACTATCCTCCCCCACCTCTACCCCAGAGAGTATTTGCTCAGTGAGCAGGAGACTCCTCTCCAAGTTGTCAATGCTTCTCAGTGTTGCCAGTTGCTCCTCTAGATCCAGGATCTGGGCTTCCAAATGAACAACCCGCACACATCTCGCACAACAATATGGACCCTCAAACTGCTGGTCAATGATTGCATACATTGTGCAAGATGCACACTGGACTGCCTTTTCCAACATGGAGGCCATACTAGTTTTGGAGATTCTAAAAATTCACAGTAAAAAAGCAACGGGCCCCCCAAGATCAGACATCTTATCTCCTATTCTTTGGATAGGGGGATAAAATGTTTTTGCCCGGAATACCCCTTTAAGGGATGATTTTCCTCCAGTCTTGTGAGCAGTCGAACCCCCACTGATCCTGATTATTATTATTTTTTTTAATATACTTTTAAGTAAATACTAAGGCAGTGTTTCCCAGCCAGTGTGCCTCCAACTGTTGCAAAACTACAATTCCCATCATGCACGGGAATTGGAAAGGCACACTGGTTGGAAAACACAGCGATAAGGTTGTATTTGCCTATGACAGATCTTTTGCAAACCCAATTCACATGATGCAGATCCAGAAGACGTTTAGCGCACATCGCTGTCTATTACCTTGTTAGGCTGTACAGTGGTCCCTCAAGTTACAATATTAATTGGTTCCAGGACGACCATTGTATGTTGAAACCATTGTATGTTGAGACCATAACTCTATGGAAACCTGGTAATTGGTTCTGAAGCCACCAAAATGTCATCCAAAAATAGGAAAATGTGAGGATTAAAAAAAAATAACTAGATAACTAATATAGATAAAGCAAATCCTTACATATATAAGTAAGAATGATCTGCTGGGAGCTGTAAATCACTGTCTATGTCAGTGTTTCCCAACCAGGGTGCCTCCAGCTGTTGCAAAACTACAACTCCCAGCATGCCCGGACAGCCGCTGGCTGTCCGGGCATGCTGGGAGTTGTAGTTTTGCAACAGCTGGAGGCACCCTGGTTGGGAAACAATGGTTTATGTAGAGGACAGGAGCTTCTTCAGGGTCCTATACAGTACACACAGTGTCCCAAATGGAGCCGCCCTTACTTGGTGTCCAAAGGAGCAGCTAACCCTGGCACAGGTAAGGAGTACAGAACTTGTAGTTCCTCCCTGTACCGTAGGGGGCGCTACCAGACAGCCAGTCAGTGCATGCACTTCAGTAATAGAGGTGATTTACAAGAAAAATGCCCATTCTGATTGGTCCGTTCTTCCAGTTGTGACAAGTCTCACAGATCTGGACTGTCTGTACATTGTATGTTGAGTCTGGTTTCAAGTTACAATAGTCCAGAAAAGACCATTGTATGTTGAAAATATTGTATGTTGAGGCCATTGTAAGTTGAGGGATCACTGTACAGTATTCCAAAACTCCCTTCAAGATGGGGGTTGTAGTTTTGCAACAGCTGGATAGTCAGCGGTTAGGGACAGCATAGCAAATTCCCTGTATAATCCGCATCCATCGGAAACATGAGCTTCTGTATGGTACACGTCAGTATGGACCTGACATCATTGCGCACTTTGTGATGACATCATTCATAGAAATCTTTTACATCATGAATTTAGATTTATTTTCATTTATTTATTTTAATATTAAGGCTTCAGTTAAAGGAAATGTAAATATCCCAGAAAACCCCTTCAGTTTCCAGTTGTCTTCTTGGAAGCCCAGTGACACTTCCTCAGCCAAGTGAGCAGCTCCGCAGCCCGGGGGCTGGAGAAGGAATACACTGTACATCCCTCACATCCGGCTGGAGGCTTCACAGCCCTGTGATGTGTGGAGCCTGGGCCGCCTTTAACCCCTTCGCCCGCCCCTTCTTCTGACAGCACCGCTGGAGTGTGAGGGCAGCTCGGGCCGCGTAGGGTTAAAGGGGCGTGCCATCCGTACTGTATGACACAGCTTGAATAATTCCCATGCTATACATGGGAGAACACTTTCAATGGGCGACCTCCCCCTTTTTCTCGGTTGGCATTGGTATAGGCCCACGTCTCTCTCTACGTGCCCCCTTATGTTTGCATAAACGAGCAGGCGACTGACCCACTGGGGGAGGGGTGACGAGAAATCCTGCTGACTTCACAGCTGCCGCTCTTTGGCGCGGAACAGCGCAAGCAACCGTGACCTTCAACCCCGGCTGCCGGCAGCCAATAAGAGCTCGGGTCGTTTCCAAACCCAAAATTTCCACGTCGGCAAAAGTCAAGATGGAAGGGGAGAGGGACGCAGGGGAGAGGGAGCGCTGCGGTGCTAGGTGCACGGGAGGAGGCGGAGGGCGGGAGGTGCCGCACAGGTTCTGAGCTCCGGGGAGCCTGCCGTCCTCCTCCGCTCACACAGCCGACCTGTTGCATCGCTGTTCAGGTAACGCCGCCAGCCGGCTCTACCCCCAGGTGCGGCAGCTGCAGCAACTTTCGTCTCCTCTTCTCTTGCAGGCAGGAATGCAGCAGTGCGGCTCCCATTTTGAGCGCAAGACAGGAATGTGCCTGGCATTTTTTATTCTCTTTTCTGCTCCCCCCCCCCCCCCCCTATTTCTCTTCCATAGATGCGACCGGTACCAGCTGGAGCCAGAGTGATGGGGAGCACCATTTCAATAAAGAGGGGTGAGAAGAATAACTGCATGCAATGAGCTCTCCTATTGACAGCACTCAGTGTGAAAGCTTTTATTTTGTTGCTTTACCTCCACCTTTCTTCCAGCAGCTGTACCACCTTTCTCTAGGGGCACCCTGACATTGTCTGTGAGTCCTGTGGCACAGGTTAACAAGTCCTGTCCATGAACCTACAAGCAGGACTTTTAAAGACCTTTAAATCATGGACGTTCCCACTTCATCTGCCTTCCCTGTGGTCCTTAGATCAAAGTTCTGTGACACTTGGACTCTGAATATAATAGAAGTCAGTGCACTACAGAACTTTGTTTTGGGAGCCTCTAAGCAGCTTGCAGGAGCCAAGGGGTTAACACGGCAATCCGGAGCTCTTCAGGTGGACACGTCACTGCTCAGCGAGGAACCCGCTTGGCAAAAAACAAAAAAAGACTATAGGGAGGGCTGCAGAGAAAACCTGCACTTGAAGCCCACCCTTGGCTTAGGCATGTCAAAAATACCCCAGGCTATTTCTTTGCATGTTTTCCAGAATGGCATGATTTTTGGCATACCAGCTGACGTGTAATGCATGCTTCCATATAACAGATGTCATACGTAGACTTTCCTTATGCCTGGTCTGGGATCCCTTAAGGAAGATTATTTCTTTCCAACAGGTTTACTCCCAGGGCTTGTGATTTTACCCATGAACTTGCACCTATTCTTCCCTGTAAAGGGCATGCTGTGTACTTTCGACTGCACTGCTAGTTAACTGGAGAAAGCGAATACCCTGTGGCTAATGTTTACCCATCTGACCTGCAGGTTCAATGAAGGACACATTGCATTTCTAAAGTCATTATGGGACTTGTAGATGGGACTGCAATCTTACTTGACACATTGATTTGCAACATTGAAGCAGGGGGACTGAATAAGGTTGGGGGTCATCTGTTTGCATTCTGTAGATCAGTATTCCCCCAATGTGTGACTCTCCAGCTGTTGCAAAGCTACAATTCACATCAAGCCCTCATGTAGTTGTGTAGTTTTGCAACTGCTGTAGAGTCACAGGATGGAGACCACTGACCTGCACAAAAAGCAGCACTGTTGGAGCATGCTGGGAATTGTAGTTTTGCAACAGCTTGAAAGCCACAGTTTGAAGTTCACTGTCCTATACCTGTTTTTTCCCAACCTTTGTGCCTCCAGCTGTGGCAAAATTAGAACTCCCAGCATGTCAGGACAGTGTTTGTCCCAATCTATATTAACTCTATTTGGCCTATTTTGTAAACTTTACATCTTGGGAGTATGGTGGTCCAAAGACTTGAGATCTGCCTGTTAGCCGTGATGCTAAACTCTTCTGAGAATTATTATCTGTATATCATAATAAACTTTTATGCTGAATTGATCAGCTGCACATTGATATTAGTGCTGTAATACACGGACGCTTGTGACCAGTTTCCTGCTGAGTCAGCTCTATTGCTACAGTGATTCTCGAACATATGGCAGCCAATGTAGCGCATGTCCCTTACTCTGCTCTTATCCAAGTTATAAAGTGAGCGATCCATGGTGCAATTATTAACCTCATCCGGCGCCAATAACATGTGGTGTAATGTGGGTGAAGCCCCCTCCCCCATGTGACAAAGTTGGGTCTGCATACAATGTGTGCAGTTGTCTTCAGTGTTAGAAGTTTCAAGAATAAAGCATAATTTAGCTCCAGACCTTCTTGGCCTTACCAATGTAATTTTAACAGATGGGACTGTATTCTGCATATGGCACTTGTTAAATGCCTCCCCTGGATGGGTTCTTCTAACTGCTTGTCTTCAGATGTGGCTAGGATATGGGTTTTGTTTCTTTATCATTCATTTGGATTAGTTGTAGTCATTAGTGCAGATAACTGATACCAGGGACAACTGTAACATATGGCCTCGGCCACTAGTTATTCAGGACATTATTTTGAGTGTAGAACAAGCAGTTATAGGTAGCCAGAAAAATAAATGTAAACTGGGACGTCCCTATCTCCGCTTTCAGTTTATCAGGTTAATGGACAATCCTGGCAAACCACTTCAGGTTGTTTTGGTGCCAGAGTTTTTTGTTTCCTAAAAGGAGCCTATAGAGTTAGCAGAGAACTCCAATGTTAACCAGATGTTAAAACCACTGGGATGAGGGTCTGTTTGGTGGACTGATGGTTAACCGTGCATTCATACAACCCAGGTGCTTCCCACAATACTATTGGATGGGACTGTTCCAGGAAAGAGACATTTTTAGCATGTGGCTAGGGCTGGGCGGTATACTGGTTCATACCAAATACCGAAATTTTTGTCCTGCACGATATGAATTTTTTTCCCCATACCGCAATACCGGTTTGGCCCCTCCCCCTCGGGAATGAATGAATGAATTATCAGCGCTGCGCTGTCCCCACATCGACAAACTAATCATATGTGACCCTTGAGTGCTGTTCTGCCCCCCCCCCCCCCCCCCCCAATTAATCCTCAGCCCATCGCTGTGCTGTCCCCATCGGCATACTACTCACATATGTCAGCCGCCTGCGCTGGTTGGAACTGTGTACTGTAAGCTGTATCCCTATGCGGTCGTCAGCCTATCACTGGCCGCAGCGATGTTCTGCCTTGGCCGGTGATAGGTTGAGCCCACTGTCATGTTAGAAGCAGTCTTCTTACATGACAGTGCGCTCAACCTATCACTGGCCAAGGTGGAACATCGCTGCGGCCGGTAATAGGCTGACGACCGCATAGGGATACAGCTTACAGTACACAGTTCCAGCCAGCGCAGGCGGCCCGCAACAAACAGGAGGGCAGCACTTGCGGGTGACATATGTGAGAAGTACCCCAATGGGGACAGCGCAGCGCTGGGTTGAGGATTAATTTGGGGGGGGGGGGGGAGCAGAACAGCGCTCGCGGATCACATGATTTAAGGGGGGGGGAGCAGAACAGCGCTCGCGGGTCACATGATTTAAGGGGGGGGGAACAGAACAGCGCTCGCGGGTCACATGATTTAAGGGGGGGAGAGAGAAGAAATACCGTGGAACTGCCATAAGTTACAAAAAAACTGATACACATATTTGGTCATACCGCCCAGCCCTACATGTGGCAAATCTGAGTTGCATTAACCTTTAAGGCCTTGTTCGCACATTGCAATGTTGAGTAGAATGCACACAGTCCAGTTAATGGCAGTAAGGAACTGTAAACATAGGGCTGGTAAAAAGCAGCTTGTGTATCTGGCTCCTCACCTAATAACAAGCTGTAAGAAATGACAATCCCTGGGAACCTTCTATTACATGGTTTAGGAAAAAATCATAGAAATGTTTGGGAGTGCACTGACCTTCACCATGTGCTCCAACACTGCATCATACTTGTGCACTCTCACCGATGGTCTTGGAGTCTTCCTAAAAAAATAAAAGATCTCCCCAGACTTCTCGACTAGTTGACAGTCTCCTACCAAAAGGAACCGGTCATCAGGTTTACCCTATGTAACTACCTGCAGCATGTTTCACATCTTGCAATAATGTTTCCTACCATGCCTGTATGTCCTCCTGTCCATCCTCCATAGTGAAGAAAGCTCTCCCGCTCTGTATGCTGTTTAGGGTGATTTAGTTATTGGGGTGTGTGACACCCCAAAGAATTCACCATGCCCCGGCCTGTCATTTTTTTTTTTTTATTGCTCCCACGCAGGTGTGATTAGGCATTATTGTCAGCCCAGGTGCGACTGGCTCTACCGCTTTTCCCCATGATGATCTTTAACCTCCCAACTGTCAATCACGCCTGGGGCATCGGTGAATACTTTGGGATGCCACTTGCCCCAATGATTTTCATCCTAATTAGTATATGTACTGCTGGTAGTTTATATAGTGAAGGCTGGGTTTTCATATTTTGTTACTATTGTGGTGTAAAGTAAGGAATGAAATGGCCAATACAATGCAGTGCACGAATCGGCAACATTAGATTATTATTATTATTTTTTTTTTATCTGCAGTTGGTGCTAGGGGAAGCATACTGCATGTGTATTTATATTGATCCCATTGACTTCAGAGTCTATAAATCTGTATGCAGCAAGCCCCCTCTGGTGGCAGCAGTAGGCTGCCAGAGGTTAATTGCTTAACTCTTCCCTGCCATGTTAATTTATTACTTCACACAGAAGGCTTTGTGCTAGCAACAGCTGGGATGCAGGGTTAATGATGGACATCAACAATCACTCTGATGTTCACCAATAGACCTTTTAGGTGCAGCGATCAGCATCTTAAAATTAAAATGACTTGGTTGGCGGGGTGGGTCTGATCGGGACCTCCACTGTGCTGAGCAGTTTTGTGATTTTGGTCCGTTAAGAAGGCATCTCCTTACTTCTGTGCTGCCAATTTTTTATATGGTCTGCCTCAGGCAGGGCACCGATGCTATGAAGTACTATGCCATTGAACAACCTCTTCCCATTGTTCAAATATGTAAACAAAAATCAACATAAACATATTTGGTATAGCTGTGTGCAGAAACACTTTAACCCCTTAAGGATATAGGGCGTATGGGTACGCCCTGACATCCTGGTAGTTAAGGACACAGGGCGTACCTGTATGACCCCCCCCCCCCCATGTTGGTGATTTACACCGGCCATCTGTGGCGATTTGGCAGTGTAATATTTACCGCCAAACACCTCCTGTAGCTAGGGGGAGGTGGTGATCCCATCACCTCCCCAGGAGCGCTGCTATTGGTCGGACCAATAGCAGCCGACAGAGGAGGGGTTAATGGCCCCTTCTCTCAGCTCTGCTCACCCACCGCGTTCAGTCAGCAAGCATTGCTGAGAGAGAGAGCCAGGAGGGACCCCCCCCCCGCAGAGATCTGTGCCCCTCAGGGCTGAAGTGCTGCTGTATAGTGCAGGGTAAGATTCATAGTAAAGACATAGGGACAGGTAGGAGGTAAAAAAAAAAATGTAAAAAACATTCCATCTCCCCCAAATAGGTCCTCAAGGGTCCGCCACATATTTTGCAGCACAACCCGGGACCATTTGGGGGTTCAGGGCGCTGCATTTGGCTTATTATTATTTTATTATATATATATATATATATATATATATATATATATATATAAAAAATTTTTTTTAAATTTTTTCTTTTGCTGGTGTTTTTTTTTTAATTTTTATTTTTTTATTTAAATCACAGTGTGTGTGTGTGTGTGTGTGTGTGTGTGTGTGTGTGTGTGTATATAATATATATTTTAATTTTATTTTTTATTTTATTTACACCAAACACACACTACACACTTCTCTGGGTCATGGGTCACTATCATCAGGGACTTTTTTTTTATGTTGCCTCGAATGCGCATTTGAGGCAACAGGTTAGGGATGGCCACACGCATCACATTCCCGGAATGATAATTCAGAGCATAGGGTTTGGGGTGGGCAATATTTTTCGTTTTGGCTATGCTCTGGGTTATCATTCTGGTAACATAACCTATTTTTATTATTTTACAGCCCACCGTACCCCACTTTAGTAACTTAGTGTACCCCATGTAACACTCCTTGAGGGCAGGGTCCCACTGTTTGGGCTCCATAGATGCTCCATAAATGCTCAAGGCCCCTGACTGCTCCTGCTCTTCCGAGACCTGGTGTGCACCTGCAGAGAAGTTTATGTCCTAATATGAGGTATGTCCTTACTCCAAAGAAATTATGTTTCTTGAGGGTTGTAGTTTCCAAAAGCATATGCCATGTATTTTTGCTGTTCTGGCACCATAGGGGCTTCCTAAATGTGACATGCCCCCAATATCCATTTCAGCTAAATTTTGCTTTCTAAAAGCTCAATGGCGCTCCTTCTCTTCTGAGCATTGTAGTGCGCCCGCAGTGCACTGTCATCCACACATGGGGTATTTCCATACTCAGAAGATATAGGAGAAAATGCCCTAAAAAATGTATAATCCCATTACCCCTTGTAAAAATGTAAAATTTGGGGGGAAAACCAGCATTTTAGTGGAAAAATAAATAATAATTTACACATCCAACTTTAACGAAAAGCAGTGAAACACCTGTGGGGTGTTAGGGCTCACTGTACCCCTTATGTTCATTGAGAGGTGTAGTTTCCAAAATAGTATGCCATGATAGCTATTTTTTTGTTGTTGTTGCTTTTCTGGCACCATAGGGGCTTCCTAAATGTGACATGCCCCCCAAAAACCATTTCAGAAAAACTCACTCCAAAATCCCATTGTCTCTCCTTCCCGTCTGAGCCTTGTAGTGCACACGCAGAACACTTTACATACACATGTGAGGTATTTCCTTACTCGAGAGAAATTGGGTTACAAATTCTTTCTCTTTTTACCCCTTTTGTAAAATTTCAAAAAACTAGGTCTACAAGAACATGCAAATGTAAAAAATGAAGATTTAGAATTTTCTCCTTCACCTTTCTGCTATTCCTGTGAAACACCTAAAGGGTTAACACACTTTCTGAATGTCATTTTAAATACCCTGTTTCCCCGAAAATAAGCCCTAGCTGGATTATCGGGGTGGGCTGCAATATAAGACCTAGGCCAGGGGTACTCAACTGGCGGTCCAGATCTGGACCGTGGCTGCCAGTAATGCGGACCGGAACGCTTTCCCCCCTTTGGCTGGTCCCTTGGCAAGTTAAATGAGCCGGGGCAGGGACGCTGTCGCTTTAAAACGTCCGCATGCACGCCCGACGTCACAGACGTGTCCCTGCCCCGGCTGCTAAGCAGCAGAAGGAGATCCCGCCGCTAAGAGCTGCAGCTTCAGTTGTGGATGCTATGAAGGTGGGGTAGTGCTGGTTTCCGCTGGGGATGAAATGTGTAGTTTATTATGGCAGAGGGGTGGGGGGCACTGTAGGAGTGTGGAGGATGACGGGGGAAGGGGAGGATGGGGGGGCTTCAGGAGTGTGGAGGATGACGGGGGATGGGGGGGCTTCAGGAGTGTGGAGGATGGGGGACTGCAGGAGTATGTGGGGGGGGCTCCAGGAGTGTGGAGGATGGGGGGCTGCAGGAGGATGGGGGGGGGTGCGGCATCCTCCACACTCCTGCAGCCCCCCATCCTCCACACTCCTGCAGCCCCCCATCCTCCACACTTCTGCAGCCCCCCCCCCCCCCCCCCCCATAAATAAATAAGCCCTACCCTGAAAATAAGCCCTAGTGTGTTTTTTGTGACTAAAATTAATATAAGACCCGTTCTTATTTTCGGAGAAACACGGTACTTTGGGAGGTGCAGTTTTTATAATGGGGTAATTTATGGGGTATTTCTAATATGAAGACCCCTAAAAATTCAATTCAAAACTGAACTGGTCCCTGAAAAATTCAGATTTTGAACATTTTGTGGAAAATTGATGCTGAACTTTGAAGCCCTCTGTCTTCCAAAAGTAAAAACATGTCAACTTTATGATGCAAACATAAAGTGTCAGACATATTGTTTATGTGAATCAATATATAATTTGTCTTTTCCTTATAAGCAGAGCGTTTCAAAGTAAAAAAAATGCAAAATTTTTCATCAAATTTGGGGATTTTTCACTAACAAAGGATGCAAGTAATGCTGAAAATTTACCACTGTTAAAGTAGAATATGTCACGAAAAAAGTCTCGGAATAGGAATGAAAAGTAAAAGCATTCCAGAGGTATTAATGCTTAAAGTGACAGTGGTCAGATGTGCAAAAAACGCTCTGGTCCCTAAGGTGAAAATGGGTTTTTTTATTATTATCTTTTTTCCATCTTTGCATTTTCGTTTTTTCCACCTCCCCTCCTAAAAATCATAACTTTTCAATTTTCCACCTACAGACCCATATGAGGGCTTTTTTTTTAATTTTGTGCCACCAATTGTACTTTGTAATGACATCAATCATTTTACCACAGAATCTACAGCAAAACAAAAAAAATAAAAACATTTCTGAGGCAAAATGAAAAAAAAAAAAAAAACTACATTTTATAACTTTTGAGGGCTTCCGATTCTATGCAAAGTAGGGCTGCATGATTTGGGGAAAATGTGCAATTATGGAGTTACATATTGCGACTTCAATATGAGATTGCGATATTATCAACAAATGATAATGAAGGGTGAAATCCCTCCTATTTCATGTCCAATGTCCTTATTTCATAATGCAAACATAAAATTGGAGTACTTCAGTGCAGTAAAACTTATCCCCAATCCAAAGGAAAGGGATACACGGAGGGGGTGTGTCAGCCACCACTCCCTGTGGAGTCGGCATGCCCCCCCCCTTCCTGGGTACTGCCAGGGTGCCATGCAGGGGATTGTGGGGGTCCGAGCGGTCGGACTCCCTGTGATCTAAAACCTATCCCCTATCCTTTGGATGGGGCAAGTTTTACTGCACTGGAGTACTCCTTTAAAATGTCCCTTTCTGACCCCCTAAAACTTTATTTTTCCATATAGGGGCTGTAATGGGGCTTATTTTTTGCGCCGTCATCTGTATTTTTATTGGCACATTGTATTATTTTTTTACGTTTATGCCATTGACCGCGCCGTTTCATTAACTTTATATTTTAATAGTTTGGACATTTATTCACGTGGCGATACCACGTATGTTTAGGTTTATTTTTGTTTTATTTGAAAAAGGGGGTGATTTAAACTTTTATTTAGGGGAGGGGGGCTTATTCACATTTGTCGTATTTTTATTTATTAATTTTTTTTTATACATTATTAGTCCCCATGGGGCAGTGGCTGTCTGGGTATGCTGGGAGTTGTAGTTTTGCAACAGCATGAGACACACAGATGTAATTTTCAACTTTGATTGCAAACGGTTAATGCCAGAAAGGGTAAAGGGTTAATGCCAGACATCACCCGGATCGGTGACGTCCGGCACTAGCCTTCTGATCAGGACCTCACGTGTTTTGCCGCGGGTGTCCTGATCAGCTCCACAGAGCTACCACCGCTTGTTTTGGGCATTTTAGACATTGCGATCAACGTTGATCGCGGCATCTAAAGGGTTAATGCTGGACATCACCCTGGTGATGTCTGGCATTAGCCAGGTATGAAGTGAGCTCTGCTCCTGACCTCTGCTCCACAGCTGCGCCGTATATAAATGCCAACCAGCCGAGGTGGTGTTAAGGCACCTACTCCCAGGGCTGTGCACTGCTGGGAGGAGAGACAGTAGGATGCGGGCTGCTCGTAAGCAAAGTCTGCCAAAGCCTGGTGACCGGCTTTGCTCCAGTGTTTAATCTGCTTGTCTGCTTCTGTACGGCGTGGCCCAGAACCCTCAACATGCGGCGCCACATTATCTCATATTTTTTCATAGGGTGAAATCGTTATAGCATTTTGCAAAAATCGCAATTCGATTACAAATGCGATATATCGTGCAGACTTACTGTAGAGCAATTTTCTGAAAAATCTTCACATTATCTTTTTATTCTGGAGTTCCATACGGTTATGATACCCAAATCATATAGGTTTTATTATGTTTTACTTAAAAAATTTTCTATAACTTTATTTTTCCGTATACGAGGATGTGTGAGGGCTCATTTTATGTTCTGCGATTGGTCGTTGTTCTGTACCATTTTTGTTTTGATGGGGCGCTTTGATGAGTTTTTATACATTTGTGTTTTAAATTTTTTAGGGTATACAAAGTGACTACAAATATGCAATTCCGGACTTTGGTGTGTGTATATATATATATATATAAATATAAATTATTATTTTATTTTTTTTAAAGCATATGCCATTGATCGTGCGGTTTAGTTAGTTATATTTTTAAGGTATGGACATTTTTATGCACATGGCCATACCACATATGTTTTATTTTTGTTTACATAAACTTTTATTTTTTATTTTTTTATGGGGAAAAGGGGTGATTCAAACATTTATTAGGGAGTGGGTTAAATCACATTTATTTTGATATTTTCCATTTTTAATTTTTTTTTATTTTTTTTTTTTTTTGGATACACAATTTTTTTTTCTTTTCTTTTTAGTCCCCATAGGGGACTATTGTATGCAATGATTAGATTGCATACACTGTTCAATGCTATGTCATAGCATAGCATTGATCAGGGTTATCTGTGCTCCTTGGAGAACCAATCAGAGGGCGAGGAGGCAGGTAAGGGCCCTCCTGGCCTCTAAGCTGATCGGGACATCATGATTTCCCTGCGATTATCCCGATCAGCTCCGCTGAGCTATTGGCAGTGTATTTTTGATCAAATTTGATTGCAGTGTCTAGAGGGTTAATGTCGGGCATCGGCCCAATCCCTTGTGTCCGGCATTAGCCACGGGTCCTGGCTGCTGATAGCAGCAGGGACCAAACGGATAGAAAGTGAGCTCAGCTCCGGAGCTTGCTGCATAGATCTGCCGCACAGCCATGCCTGATATAAACTGCAAAGGTTGTTAACGGGTTAAACTTTTTATTTCCAATTTTTTCATAATTTGTTTGTCATGAATGTGTCTATTGATCATATGATTTTTAGAACTTGACTTTTCCTTCTTGTTTTTGCAATTTCAGTGTTGAGAAGTGTATGAAATAATCATGAAATCTTGCAGTTATCATTCTGACCACTAAGGCTTGTTTCACACTACAAAATTACTCCATTTTAAAGATTCATACGAAGTTCCACCTGAAAATCAGCTGTAAAACGGGAGTTACAAAATCCTATACAGCCGTTAGAAAACTTTTCTAGAAGATTTTTCTAATAGCCGTAGCATGCACTATTTCTCCCGTTACTATCTTCCGTCACAAAATAACGTCCGTTATTAATAACGGGCTATAATTGGTTAAAATGTCTATTAGAAAAATCCCATAGACTAAAATGGGATTTTCAAATGGCCGTATAGGATTTTGGAACTACCGTTTTACAGCTGATTTTCAGGCGGAACTTCGTACGGATCATTAAAACTGAGTCATTTTGTAGTGTGAAAGGGGCCTAAGCTGAGACTTCCAGTTCTGTACAGATCACTTTCCTTATCACAGCCAGGATTACAGTGAAAGGTGACTCCAGTATATAAATAAGACATAATGCACAATAGCTGAAGCTCACAGTTTAGTGTTCCGTCTATGGAATGACCTTTGCGTAGATCACAGGGCATGTCTAGTAATGTTACCATTCTAGTGAAGAGTCTAAGGGGAGATTTATCAAAACCTGTGCAGAGGAAAAGTTGACCAGTTGCCCATAGCAGCCAATCAGATTTCTTCTTTTATTTTTAAAAAGAGCTGCAAAATGAAAGAAGCATTCTGGTTGCTATGGGCAACTTTTCCTCTGCACAGGTTTTGATAAATTTCCCCCTCAGTGCATATTTTTCTGCAACTGATTTTGCTACCCATTGACTTCAATGGCTAACAAAATCCGCTGTGAAAAATCTTCAGCAAAACATGCACGTGTGAACGTACCCTTAGGCTGCATTGACATAAGTGTATTCCCTGCAGATTTTCCATACCATATTTGTTGCAGAAAATCAACAGCTACCATTTTGTATTTTACGCTGCGGATCTGCTGCCGATGGACCCCTACATTGTGTCTGCTCATAGCGGCAATCCACCACTGCGAGCAGACACACTACGATGTAAGAGTCGACACGCTCATGCGCAGTGTACTCATACATCGTGGCCCCTCCCCCTACTCCTTGAGCTAGGCCGAGAGCAGCCTCAATGTGTGGGAGTATACTGCGAGTGGCTACTTGCACATTGCAGCGTGTCTGCTCGTAGTGGAGAATTGCCGCCATGAGCAGTAACAGATGGAGTCACAATGTAGGGGTCCATTATCGACAGATCCGCAGCGTAAAATGCACTGCGGATCCGTCTTGTGTGAACGTACCCTTAGCGTTCATTCAACTTGCAGGATAATAAAATAATTTGGCTTCTTTTACACTGCCATTGTGACCCGGCAGTCAGCGGACTTTAAAAAAATAAGGGGAGAATAGCGGGAGAAAAATTACTGCATGTGCTGTCTTTTACTCCTGCTAAAAATACGGTGCCAGGCGGACCCCGTTATAGTCAATGGCATCTATTGGGACGCGTTGTTGCCCCTTGTGCCCCGTCATGAGTTCGGCTGTTAGTCACACACACAAAAAAAAATTTACCAGACGTTCTTGATGGGGAGCAATGGCAGTGTGAAAGGGGCCTAAAGCTGACAGGCAATATACCCTGCCAAGCCTGGGAGCCTTCACAAGACCCCTGGCTATCATAGCTAAAGATCATGGGGTCAGGGATCGCTTGGGCAGAGATTCAGGAGGTAAGCTGTGCAGGCACTCTTCACATGCAGTGGTCATAATTTGACTGGCATGTGAAGGGTTAAAGAGGTTATCCAGGAAAAAACACACATATATATATATTGGCCATTTATATATAATTATATTATACACCTTAATAAAATGGGAATGGTGATATTAACTTCCTGTTTGTGGCACATTAGTATATGTGAGGGGGGAACTTTTCAAGATGGATGGTGGCCATTTTGAATCCAACTTTCGTTTTTTCAATAGGAAGAGGGTCATGTGACACATCAAACTTATTGGAAATTTCACAAGAAAAACAATGATGTGCTTGGTTTAAACTTAACTTTATTCTTTCATGAGTTATTTACAAGTTTCTGGCCACTTACAAAATGTGTTCAATGTGCTGCCCATTGTGTTGGATTGTCAATGCAACCCTCTTCTCCCACTCTTCACACACTGATAGCAACACCGCAGGAGAAATAATAGCACAGGCTTCCAGTATCCGTAGTTTCAGGTGCTGCAGAATGGGCAAAACAAAAATTGGAACAGGACCCTCAGTTTACGCAGAAGATTTTGTTCAGTGATGAGGCAAACTCTTATGTGAATGGTGAAGTTAACAAACAAAACCACCGCTATTGGTCTGACACTAACCCACATTGGATAGATCCCTCCAAGACTGTTGGAACACAAAAATTGATGGTGTGGTGTGGTATAAGGGGTACAAAGATAGTGGGGCCATTCTTCATCAATGGAAACCTCAAGGCCACTGGATATGCAAAATTGCTACATGATGATGTGTTTCCCTCTTTATGCACTGAAGCTGGCACGTTCCCTGAGTTTTTCCAGCAAGATAGTGCACCACCACATTATGGGTGTCAGGTCCGAGCATTCCTAGATGAACAGTTTCCTGGAAAGTGGATTGGTCGTCGTGGGCCAGTTGACTGGCCCCCAAGGTCTCCCGGTCTGACCCCCTTAGACTTTTATCTTTGGGGTCATCTGAAGGCAATTGTTTATGCTGTGAAGATACGAGATGTGCAGCACCTGAAACTATGGATACTGGAAGCCTGTGCTAGCATTTCTCCTGTGGTGTTGCTATCAGTGTGTGAAGAGTGGGAGAAGAGGGTTGCATTGACAATCCAACACAATGGGCAGCACATTGAACACATTTTATAAGTGGTCAGAAACTTGTAAATAACTCATGAAAGAATAAAGTTGCGTTAAAACCAAGCACATCATTGTTTTTCCTGTGAAATTCCCAATAAGTTGATGTGTCACATGACCCTCTTCCAATTGTGGCCGCCATGGTCTCCACCCATCTTGAAAAGTTTCCCCCCCTCACATATACTAATTTGTCACAAACAGGAAGTTAATATCACTAACCATTCCCATTTTAATAAGGTGTATCCATATAAATGGCCCACCCTGTATGTATATATATCAACTGGCTTTAGAAAGTTAAACAGATTTGTAAATTACTTCTATTAAAAAATCTTAATCCTTTCAGTACTTATGAGCTGCTGAAGTTGAGTTGTTCTTTTCTGTCTAAGTGCTCTCTGATGACACCTGTCTCAGGAACTGTCCAGAGTAAAAGCAAATCCCCATATCAAACCTCTTCTACTCTGCGCAGTTCCCGAGACAAGCAGATATCTCAGCAGAGAGCACTGTTGCCAGACAGAAAAGAACAACTGAACTTCAGCAGCTGATAATTATTGTAAGGATTAAGATTTTTTTAATAGAAGTAATTTACAAATCTGTTTAACTTTCTGCAGGCAGTGAGATATATAGATTATATAAATATAAAAACAATTTTTTTTTTTAACTGGAATACCCCTTTAACCCCTTAAGGACTGAGCCCTTTTTCACCTTAAGGACTCGGCCATTTTTTGCAATTCTGACCACTGTCACTTTAAACATTAATAACTCTGGAATGCTTTTAGTTATCATTCTGATTCTGAGATTGTTTTTTCGTGACATATTCTACTTTAACTTAGTGGTAAAATTTTGTGGTAACTTGCATCCTTTCTTGGTGAAAAATCCCCAAATTTGATGAAAAATTTGAAAATTTTGCATTTTTCTAACTTTGAAGCTCTCTGCTTGTAAGGAAAATGGATATTCAAAATAATTTTTTTTTTATTCACATATACAATATGTCTACTTTATATTTGCATCATAAAATTGATGAGTTTTTACTTTTGGAAGACATCAGAGGGCTTCAAAGTTCCGCAGCAATTTTCCAATTTTTCACAAAATTTTGAAACTCTCTTTTTTTCAGGGACCAGTTCAGGTTTGAAGTGGATTTGAAGGGTCTTCATATTAGAAATACCCCATAAATGACCCCATTATAAAAACTGCACCCCCGAAAGTATTCAAAATGACATTCAGTAAGCGTTTTAACCCTTTAGGTGTTTCACAGGAATAGCAGCAAAGTGAAGGAGAAAATACACAATCTTCATTTTTTACACTCGCTTGTTCTTGTAGACCCAATTTTTGAATTTTTGCAAGGGGTAAAAAGGAGAAAATTTTTACTTGTATTTGAAACCCAATTTCTCTCGAGTAAGGACATACCTCATATTTCTATGTTAATTGTTCAGCGGGCGCAGTAGAGGGCTCAGAAGGGAAGGAGCGTCAAATGGTTTTTGGGGGGCATGTCACCTTTAGGAAGCCCCTATGGTGCCAGAACTGCAAAAAACCCCACATGGCATACCATTTTGGAAACTAGACCCCTCAGGGAACGTAACAAGGGGTAATGTGAACCTTAATACCCCACAGGTGATTCACGACTTTTGCATATGTAAAAAAAAAAAAAAAAAAAAAATTTTACCTAAAATGCTTGGTTTCCCTAAAGTTTTACATTTTTAAAAAGGGTAATAGCAGAAAATACACCCCAAAATTTGAAGCCCAATTTCTCCCGATTCAGAAAACACCCCATATGGGGGTGAAAAGTGCTCTGCTGGCGCACTACAGGTCTCAGAAGAGAAGGAGTCACATTTGGCTTTTTTGAAGGAAATTTTGCTCTGGGGGCATGCCGCATTTAGGAAGCCCCTATGGTGCCAGGACAGCAAAAAAAAAACACATGGCATACCATTTTGGAAACTAGACCCCTCGGGGAACGTAACAAGGGGTAAAGTGAACCTTAATACCCTACAGGTGTTTCACGACTTTTGCATATTTAAAAAAAAATAAAAAAATTTGCCTAAAATGCTTGGTTTCCCAAAAAATTTACATTTATACAAAGGGTTAAAGCAGAAAATACCCCCCAAAATTTGAAGCCCAATTTCTCCCGATTCAGAAAACACCCCATATGGGGGTGAGAAGTGCTCTGCTGGCGCACTACAGGTCTCAGAAGAGAAGGAGTCACATTTGGCTTTTTGAAAGCAAATTTTGCTCTGGGGGCATGCCGCATTTAGGAAGCCCCTATGGTGCCAGGACCGCAAAAAATACCCACATGGCATACCATTTTGGAAACTAGACCCCTCGGGGAACGTAACAAGGGGTTAAGTGAACCTTAATACCCCACAGGCGTTTCACGATTATTGCATATGTAAAAAAAATAAAATTTTTTTTACCTAAAATGCTTCTTTTCCCAAAAACTTTACATTTTTAAAAAGGGTAAAAGCAGAAAATACCCCCCAAAATTTGAAGCCCAATTTCTCCAGAGTACGGCGATACCCCATATGTGACCCTTAACTGTTGCCTTGAAATACGACAGGGCTCCAAAGTGAGAGCGCCATGCGCATTTGAGGCCTAAATTAGGGATTGCATAGGGATGGACATAGGGGTATTCTACGCCAGTGATTCCCAAACAGGGGGCCTCCAGCTGTTGCAAAACTCCCAGCATGCCTGGACAGTCAACGGCTGTCCGACAATACTGGGAGTTGTTGTTTTGCAACAGCTGGAGGCTCCGTTTTGGAAACCATGGCGTACCAGATGTTTTTCATTTTTATTGGGGAGGGGAGGGGGGCTGTGTAGGGGTATGTGTATACGTAGTGTTTTTTACTTTTTATTTTATTTTTTGTGGTAGTGTAGTGTAGTGTTTTTAGGGTACAGTCGCACGGGCGGGGGGTTCACAGTAGTTTCTCGCTGGCAGTTTGAGCTGTTGCAGAAAATTTGCTGCAGCTCAAACTTGCAGCCCGATACCTACTGTAAGCCTCCGCCCATGTGAGTGTACCCTGTACATTCACATTGGGGGGGACCTCCAGCTGTTGCAAAACTAAAACTCCCAGCATGCGCTGACAGACTGTACATGCTGAGAGTTTTAGTTTTGCAACAGCTGTAGGCACACTGGTTATGTATCACGGAGTTTGTGACCTTACTCAGTGTTTCAAAACCAGTGTGCCTCCAGCTGTTGCAAAACTACAACTCCCAGCATGTACGGTGCATGGTGTAAGGTGACTGCTGGGAGTTGTAGTTTGCAACTGCTGGAGGCACACCGGTCGTGAAACACTGAGTTAGGTAAAAAAAAAAAAAACTCTAAGTTTCACAACCAGTGTGCCTTCAGCTGTTGCAAAACTACAACTCTCAGCAGTCACCGACAGCAAACGGGCATGCTGGGAGTTGTAGTTATGCAACCAGCAGATGCACCACTACAACTCCCAGCATGCACGTTAGCTGTTTGTGCAAGCTGGGAGTTGTAGTTATACAACAGCTGAAGGTACACTTTTCCATAGAAATAATGTGCCTCCAGCTGTTGCAAAACCATAAGTCCCAGCATGCCCATAAGGGAATGCTGGGAGTTGTGGTGGTCTGCCTCCTGCTGTTGCATAACTACAGCTCCCAGCATGCCCTTTTTGCATGCTGGGAGCTGTTGCTAAGCAACAGCAGAAGGCTGTAACTCACCTCCTGCTGTTGCTTCATCGCTGGACTGTCCCTCGCCGCCGCCGTCGCTCCTGGGGCCCAGATCCCAACATGGACGCCGGGGATCGGGGTCCCCAGCACCCGGGGTCGTCTTCCTGCTCACGCCCTCCGGAAGAGGGGCGGAGCGGGTGCGGGAGTGACGCCCGCAGCAGGCGCCCTGATTGGTCGGCCGGTAATCCGGCCGACGAATCAGGGCGATCGTGAGGTGGCATCAGTGCCACCTCACCCCTGCAGGCTCTGGCTGTTCGGGGCCGTCAGAGACGGCCCCGAACAGCCAGTAATTCCGGGTCACCGGGTCACTGGAGACCCGATTGACCCGGAATCGCCGCAGATCGCTGGACTGAATTGTCCAGCGATCTGCGGCAATCGCCGACATGGGGGGGCATAATGACCTCCCTGGGCGATATGCCGGGATGCCTGCTGAACGATTTCAGCAGGCATCCGGCTCCGGTCCCCAACCGGCTATCGGTGGGGGCCGGAATTCCCACGGGCGTATGGATACGCCCTGCGTCCTTAAGGACTCGGGATGCAGGGCGTATCCATACACCCTGCGTCCTTAAGAGGTTAAACTATAAAGAGTGAGGAAACAGCAGGAGCCCAGCTATCATACACTTCATACGCTATCATACGCTCCTGCGATCTCTTTGCAAGGAGAGCTGCACACACTTATTCTAGCCCGCCATGAAAAACATGGAGGGCTAGGATAAATACTGTTAATGACTGCTGTAAAAAGATGTATTGGCGGTCATTAAGAGGATAAATTGGATAAAAAAAACTAGAGATGAGCGAACTTACAGTAAATTCGATTTGTCACGAACTTCTCGGCTCGGCAGTTGATGACTCTTCCTGCATAAATTAGTTCAGCTTTCAGGTGCTCCGGTGGTCTGGAAATGGTGGATACAGTCCTAGGAGACTCTTTCCTAGGACTGTATCCACCTTTTCCTGCCCACGGGAGCACCTGAAGGCTGAACTAATTTATGCAGGATAAGTCATCAACTGCTGAGCCGGGAAGTTCGTGACGAATCAAATTTACTGTAAGTTCGCTCATCTCTAAAAAAAAAAAAAAAAAAAAAAAAAAAAAAAAAAAAAAACCTTGTCAGAAACAATAAGCATAAGTACACATCTGATTGTTCTGTGAAGGATATATGGATGAGTATATGGTTTAAACTCTTGTAATGCTAAGTGATTAAATTTAAATAAGCCAGGAAAAATTCAGATTTTAGTCATAATTTTGAATTTGTCATTTGCCCCATCACTCCATGGGGGGCTAATATTGGGCAGTGGTGTGGCAGAAGGCAGCAGGTCTCCTTAAAGGGGTTATCCACCATAAGGTGATTTTAGAATGTACCTGGCAGACAGTAATGGACATGCTTAGGAAGGATCTGCACTTGTCTTGGGGCTAAATGGCTATGTTGTGAGGTTACCATAAAGCTTAGGCTATCTTTTTGTAAACTGGCTATTTCCTGTTGGAGTTTGTTCCCTCAAACTTCAAATCCCATAATTCCTTGTATGTAAGTTTGATGTCACTTTTCTCCCTCCCACACATCAGCCACCCCACCCCTTGAAGCACACCTGTAATCCATTCGACCAGTGTTTTCTGACTATGGTGCCTCCAGCTTTTGCAAAACTACAATTCACCTCAGAATGATATTTCTTCCACCCAGTGGTCGCTTCACCCATTGAAGCAAAGACAGGCTCCCTCTGAACGCCTGACTGGTGATGCAATGTCTTGGGCCACACTGCAACCTGGGAATATCTGAGACAACACTCATTTTGTATGCTGTTAAAAATAAACCTTGGGGCAAAAATCACAGAAGAATTGCAAGACCACCATCAAACACAGATACTATATTATGAACCACGCTAACTTTTCAGCCCCTGTAGCATAGTAAAATAAAAAAATCTGTAATAACCCATAAAGGAAGAACTTCAAATCCCAACATCACCTTCCTATGTTCATACAAGTCCCAGCTCTTGCTGCTCTGCAGTATTACAACTCTCGTGTCCTGTGGTTCTGCAGGTAGCTACACTCCCTGTTCTATTGTGAATTAGTCTCTACACTCCCCTATTTACCTTGGAATCATTACAAGTTCCACCTTTGCAACAATATGCTCATAATATTGAGGCTACACAGCAATTTCTGGTCACCCGATCACCAGCTTGCCCTACTTTGATTGTGTGATATCTCAGCCTATGCAAGTGATGGGGGTTGTGTTGCCACCCACAAGTGGCTGCAACCCTGCAGTTGCAAGAAATCCATCTACGACAAATTTCTTGCAACTTCTAAGTTGTGACCGCTTGTGGGTTGGGGAGCTTTCACTTGCATCAGTTAAGATGTTTGATCACAGCAATCTGATTTTTGGTTGTGAATGCACTAATCACTGCATAGCCACCCCTTAAGGACATGCGCTGTAAATGTACAGCATTTCTTAGTGTCACTTAGTGCACAGTGTTGTACATTTATGGCGCAGCTGTCACGCGAGCACAGGAGATGCGCTCACTTCATTCCCGGCGGGTTACGGCGGCTGTCAGCAGACCCACTGATGTCTGCCATTAACCCCTAAGATGCCATGATCAATACAGATCACGGCATCTGTGGCAGTGGGGCACTTATAATGGCTGATCTGATCGCCCGTGGGGATTAGATCAGCCAAGATGGCGGACTAAGGTCCCCTCACCTGCCTCTGTCCGTCTCCCAGGCTCTTCTGCACTGATCTGCCTTTCAGCAGACCAGAGCAGATCATCACAGATAATACTGATCAGTGCTATGCCATATGCATAGCACTGAACAGTATTAGCAATCTATTGATTGCTATTAATAGCCCCCGATGGGGACTAAAAAAAAGTGTAAAATAAATGTAAAAAAATTTGAAAGCCCCTCCCCCAATAAAGTTTTAAATCACCCCTTTTCCCCATATTAATATAAAAAAGTGTAATAAAAAAAATTTGGTATTGCCGCGTGTGTAAATGCCCGAACTAATAAATATATAATGTGAATGAACCCGTACGGCGAATGGCGTGTAAACGTAAAAAAAAATGTTTTGTATAAAAAGCAATCAAAAAGTCACATATACGCAAATGTGGTACCAAAACAAACTACAGATCATGGTGCAAAAAATGAGCCCTCACATATCCCTGAATACGGAAAAATAAGAAAGTTAGAGGTGATTAAAGTAGGGCAATTTTAAACGTACTGATTTTGTAAAAAAAAAAAAAAAAAAGTTTGAGATTTTTTAACAGCAGTGCAATAACAGAAATATATGTAACCATGGGTATCATTTTAATCGTATTGACCCAGAGAATAAAGAAAAAATTACATTTTTACCGCAAAGTGTACAGCGCGAAAACAAACCGCCAACCCCCCCCAATTATGATTCTCGTTTAAATTTCCTTACACACAAAATATTTTTTTTGGGTATACCATACATTTTTGGGTAAAATGAGTGATATAATTTCAAAGTACATCTGGTCACACAAAAAACAAGCCCTCATATGGGTCTGGGAATGGAAATACATAAGAGTTATCAATTTTAGAAGGCGAGGATGAAAAAAGGAAAAAATTTAATTGGCTGTGTACTTAAGGTCAAAATGGGCTGTGTCCTTAAAGGAGAACTCCAGAATATAAAAATTGTTCCCCATACTGCCAGCAGTAAAAAAAATAAAGATGTACATACCTTCCTCCACTCTCCCAGGGCCTACGGTAACCGTCTCCAGTCTCTGCCGTGATCCTCTTCCTGGTTGCCGGTGGTCGGAGAGTCTTACTGCGCTCAGCCAATCACCAGCCGCAGCAAAGTCCCGACTCTGCCGGCGATAGGCTGAGCAGCAGTGTGCTGTTTTTGGCCCCGGCAGCAGGTGCCGGTGTAGTGAAGAATTTTGTGTCCTGAAGCGTTCTCACACTGCTGCTTAGCCTATCCCCCGCCGAGTCGGACTGCGCTGCGGCTGGTGATTGGCTGAGCGCAGTATGATTCTCTGACCACCAGCAACCAGGAAGTGGATCGTGGCGGAGACCGGAGACGGTTACAGGAGGCCCCGGGGGAGGGGAGGAAGGTATGTACATCTTTATTTTTTTACTGCCGGCAGTATGGGCAACAATTTTTATATTCTGGAGTTCTCCTTTAAGGGGTTAAAGGGGTACTCCGGTGAAAAACTGGTGCAAAAAAGTTAAACAGATTTGTAAATTACCTCCATTTAAAAATCTTAATCCTTCTAGTCCTTATCAGCAGCTATATGCTACAGAGGAAATTCTTTTCTTTTTGAATGTCTTTTATGTCTGACCACAGTGCTCTCTGCTGACACCTCTGTTCATATCAGGAACTGTCCAGAACAGCAGCAAATCCTCATAGCAAACCTATCCTGCTCTGGACAGTTCCTGACATGGACAGAGGTGACAACAGAGAGCACTGTGGTCAGACAGAAAATAACTTCAAAAAGAAAATAACTTCCTCTGGAGCATACAGCAGCTGATTAGTACTGGAAAGATTAAGATTTTTTAATAGAAGTAATTTACAAATCTGTTTAACTTTCTGATAACAGTTGATTTAAAAAAAAAAAATTCAACTGGAGTATCCCTTTAAGGGCTCAATTATGCTGTGGCCATTTTGCTGACAGAATTTTTCCTGAAGCAGAGTCCTATTGTGTTCAGTGGGATTCTCCAGCTCTGTGAAAGACGTCTGCTGAAAGAATGAACATGTTCATTCTTTGGGAGAAATTCCACTGAACTGCATAGCTGTCTATGAAATACAACACTTTCGCACAGCCCTACCACTGGTGGTCCCGACAGAACCCACTGCAAGTGGACATTTAGCCATGGAACTCTGCCGACTGAATGTCTGCAGTGTGGATGGGCCCTAAGTCTAAGGGCAATCTGCAACTCTTGTATATGAATAGGGTTTCTGCAAATGTGAAATGGGAAAAATTCCACAACCATTTTTTTTTTTTTTTTTTACAAGAATTTACCCCACTATTCCTTGGATTTTTGGCATAGTAATACACATGAGATTTTATTCCACCACGTGAACATAGGCTTGAAGTTTTAGCTCATCCCCTGAAATGAAAATACTACACTTTCTAACCAAAGATTATAAGTGCCAGGGTGCTCCCTACCCTTAAAACTACAGTACTTGGCTTCATCTGTTACAGCACTGATGGTATGCATTTAGTGCCAACTGCCATAAATGTATAGTGCAGGGATGGCATGAACTTGGGAGATGGGCCCACACCATCTGCCACGCTTAAATGACACTGCTGCAATGACTGGGAAATAACAAATGCACTCCTCAACATTAAAACTGCAACACTAAGAAGAAAAAGTCGTGGGATTATGTGAATCACAGAATCGAGAGACAGGTTAATGATGTGATAAAAAAAAATAATGAAAATATCATCTCAGTCTATTGAGTATCAGGTATGAGTGCCACACACAGAAAAACAGGCACCTACACACTTTGGCATGCTATCAATGAGGAATGAATGGTTGTGTTCGGAATGTTCTGCACTTGGGCTCACAAGTCATTAAGTTCTAATGCTGGCAGCTACCTTTGCAATTGCCAGCCAATGATGTCCCAGATGTGCTTGATCTAGAGAGAGGGAGGAAGGTGCCTCATGGGCGGGATCTTCAGGTCTTGTTCGTGGGGGAAGGTAATTCCCAAGCCGCTTACCAGAGTTGGTTGTGCGCCCACACACAACAAGGTAAAGCATAGAATGAATATATGTATTGGTCCACTGCAGCCCTCCTGGGTAGAAATAGAATCAAAACAGAATGACCGTAATTCAGGAGTTAGTCCGGCGCAGAGAGGAACCATCAGGGAGCCAGATAAAATCAATGGATTTATTGGATGCAACGTGTTTTGCTGCGCATGTACAGCTTCATCAGGCATCAGGATGCATGATGAAGCTGCGCATGCGCAGCAAAACGCGTTGCATCCAATAAATCCATTGATTTTATCTGGCTCCCTGATGGTTCCTCTCTGCGCCAGACTAACTCCTGAATTTACGGTCATTCTGTTTTGATTCTACAGATATGCTTGATGGGAGACCAGTCCAGGGAAGCTGCTGGCCATGATAGCATTTTTAGGCCACACAGGCTGCTCAGAGTAGCACAATCAACATGCTGCCCAGCTACCATACATACTGCCACCACACAATGGGAGAGATTTATCAACTGCAGCACTCTTGGGCACTCTTGGGCAACTGCAGCACTCTTCCTCTACACAGGCTTTGATAAATCTACCCCAATAATTCCAAGAATAGGACTAGTTACATGGTCCCTCATGAAGGCCTCATTCCCCTCTAGCTCTAGCTATTACTGAGTCTGAGACGAGAGTTGGTATCATTGCTGAAGAGGATAGACATCCATTTCAGCCTTCATTACCGTCTTGCTCTGCACCATGATAGCCTTTAGGAGCAGTGGTGTGAGGTCAATGAACTACCTATAAGTAGACATCTGGTTTATAGCCCAAAATTGTGCACGTGCCTTCTGACGATTTGTGGATACACTGTTCGATGACCTAGGCTTCATATGTGACACTTCATTTAATTTGCAGTAAAGAATGGATGGATATGTGCCATTCTTCTAATCTGTTGATTAAGCAGAGGATTGTCTCTGTGTACCTCCTGCTGTCAATCCATTTCGCCATTTCTCTCCCAACCATTGGGACATGCAATAGTGAACTGCTGGAGTAATTAACCAAGTTCTCTCAGTTCTTTCACAGAGTAGAAGACATAATATATAGCCTACCATCCTCCTATGGATGTGCACCAATTGAAGCAAAGAGTTCCCAAATATATTGTGTAGGAAGTGTCACCCAGGTAAAGATCCTAGTAAAATATCTGATCCCCAACCAAATAATTTATTCTAGCCACATTCTTGTGCAGCATGCATGGTGAAAAATGTTATAAGAAAAGTTCATTACAATAGACTTAAATACAAGCTCCTATATACACAGTGTGAACCACGGACTATTATACAAAGAAGAAAAAAAAAACGCTCTATGAAGAAAACTGAGAGCCAACAAAAATATGATTGACGGAATAAGAGCAGACACACTACAATCCAAGGGAAACAGACCTTCACACGTCCTGCCGCTCACATGAACAGCTTCCTCACAAGTGACTCCTCGGTATGTGGCGATAATTTGAATATCGATGAACAGGAGGCACCACACAATCATACTGTACTAGGCAACTGGTGTGAACCTACTATTCTACTAAACGGACTTTTTGACTTTTGGCCACATCCAGATGGTACCGGTGTGTGGGAACAGGCAAGTAAGCGTAGTGAGCAGGCTAGGTCAAACAAAGAAGTGGCAGTACGGTGCAATAGGAACTGACCGAAGTTGAATCAATCGCAGGCCATTACATTTTATGGTAAAATGAAGGATGCCATTAAAAAGAAAAAACTTGTCCTTAAAAAAGAAAAAAAGCCTACAACAGTCTGTGAGAAAATAATTAAGGGTCTTAAATTGCCCACAGGAAAAACACATGACAAAAATTCACCAAATCCTAACAATTTTGATTACTACACATTTAGTTCCATTATATATAAGTGTGTTCTTTTTTTTTGAGCTTGTTTAGTGAAAACCAGTCTGAGAGCTGTTCCTTGTTAGTGGTTTTCTGCTCTGGTAACTAGAGAAAGTCC
The DNA here is from genome assembly GCF_029499605.1 of Hyla sarda. Lineage (NCBI taxonomy): Eukaryota > Metazoa > Chordata > Amphibia > Anura > Hylidae > Hyla > Hyla sarda. The sequence goes on along the minus strand of NC_079193.1, from coordinate 84,609,263 downwards.
CAGTTGGAGGACCTATCTATTACTTCCATATGCGTTAATAGCACATATTAACCCCCGGGACTTACTTACTGACTGGCTGCACGAGAGGCGCATGTTGTCCACTTACAGTCTCTTGCACTACAGTACCTAGAATCGCTTCTCTCCGAATTATTTAAACAATAGAGGATTTTTAGGAATATGAGGATTTTTTGAAGTATGGGAAACCTCTTCTGGTTGTGGCCCACTTACTGGTCCATTCAGTAAGTGATACATGGAGAAACTTAGCACCTAGACTTGTTGGGGGAAGAAAAGGCTATCAACTTTTTTTTGGAGGCAAAGCTACTGAGTTTTGTTGCTTTTTCCCCAAATGTTTTATGGCATAAAGTTTTAGAAGGCTGTTCCACTTGATAAAGCTGCCTACGCTTGTGAGTAACCTGTATTAAAGGGAATCTGTCATGAGGACGAACCTCTTCAAATAAAAACATTTATAAGATGTTTGTAGAGAACCATGGAGGTTGACTGGCATCTGGACAATTGGGGACATGCCATATTAGACCGGTCACATTAGTCACCAATCACATCAGTTTCCGTGGCCATGGTTGTCATTTTTATTATAGATACACATTTTCCTAGTAAGAGGCTTAAAGCCATATTTTGACTATTATGTTCCTAGTCTTCCAAAGGTTTCCATGTGTTCATGTAGATGTTTACCAGCCGCTCAACATTAAAATACCACAGTGCTATGCAGTGATGAAAGAGAATATACTCTTTGTTTACTGCAGCAGACAGTTTATACCAGTTCATATATGTGTCACAATAGAGATATATAACTTAATGGGAAGGTTTCTAGTTTAAAAAGCATATATACCCAGCATGAAACCAATGTTAATGTTTTCACATGTTTCCAATAACCCATCCTCTCAATTACATAATATAATTCTGTTGGCTGAAGTTTTTTTTACACATGGACCTTTTTACCTCTTTTTCCTGTGTCTCCATAGATAAAAGTTGGGATACAGGCTTAGTAGCATAGGAAGCATACACACAGAATTGGATGTGTAAAGGCACCTCTCATAAGTATGTTCCCAGTATGTGTATTTGACCCCCCCCCCCCCCTCCCATCCATTGCAAATGAAAGCATGCCATTTAGCTTACACTGCCATGAAAATCTAATAATTTAGCAACATACGTGTAAGCATGGGGCCATACAGGACACAATTGACACTAAGCATAACCATGTAAGGGGGCATTTATCACAAAAGATTTGCAACTTTTTGACAACCTCTGCCACACTCGCTGGAGCGGGTATGGCTTGTGGTAATGGGGATGTGGTTTTGCTCGAAGGGGGCATAGTCACCACCACCCCTCCTTCACGTACACACTAAAATTGACTACAATTTTTGCCCGCTAACAGACGTAATTGCAGTGGAAATCTCAGTCTGCCACATGGGGCAGACTCACGTGCTGGATTTGTTCCACTTAATGCAGTCCTGCCCTGGTGGGGGTTTACTTTAGACTGTGTTATGAAATTAGGGTTTTGTTGAATCCCCCCATACTGTAGTAGGCAAATTAGAAAAAGTATGCAGTCCAAATAGGGGTCTGATGCAAGTAAATCCCCAGATGCAAATAAGCAAAAGCTATACAGTGCGCACATACAGGTGAAACTCGAAAAATTAGAATATCGTGCAAAGTTCATTTATTTCAGTAATGCAAATTAAAAGGTGAAACTAATAAATGAGAGAAACTCGCTACATGCCAAGCAAGATAGTTCAAGCCGTGATTTGTCATAATTGTGATGATTATGGCTTACAGCTCATGAAAACCCCAAATCTCCAATATATTATATGATTTGGGGAGCCATGTTATCTGCTGGTGTTGGCCCACTGTGCTTCATTAAGTCCAAGGTCAATGCATCCATCTACCAGATGATTTTGGAGCACTTCATGCTTCCTTTTAAGTTGCATTAATGAAATACAATGAACTTTTGCACGATATTCAAATTTTTCGAGTTTCACCTGTGCTAGAGCCACACATAGTACAGAGAAAGATGCAGAAGTCATATGAAGTCATATGATGCAAACCATCTCTGTTGGGTTAAGGTGGTGGATGTAAGAAGATGGTGGATGTAAGAAGTGGCGTACCAAGGGGGGGCGGGCGGCCCGCCCCAGGTGCCACTCTCAAGGGGGGTGCCAGGGGCGGAGTGACCCGCCGCCACCGCTGCTGAGGTCCGGGACACTCGTCCCAGATCCCCAGCAGACAGCGCTACATTCTCCTGTATGCGCGATACACGCACATATAAGAAAAGGCGTCTCCTCTGTGTGAGCCACATCTGCAGCTTACACAGAGGAGACGTGACCTCTGCCCCCACGCAGCACGCAGTACAGGTGCCGGTGACGTCACTCATCCGGCGCCTGTACTGTGGAGGGGAGAAGACGCGGGCCCTGCAGCTGAGGAGATGGCTGCGTGGGATATCAGGTGAGCATCCTTATTTTTTTTATTTTTTGCTCTGCATATACCTATAGGGAAGGGGGGGAGAGGAGGGGGTGCTCTGCATATACCTATAGGAGAGGGGGGGTGCTCTGCATATACCTATAGGGAAGGGAGGGAGAGGAGGGGGGTGCTCTGCATATACCTATAGGGAAAGGGGGAGTGGGGGGGTGCTCTGCATAAACCTATAGGGAAGGGGGGAGAGGGGGTGGTGGTGCTCTGCATATACCTATAGGGAAGGGAGGGAGAAGGGGGTGCTCTGCATATACCTATGGGAAAGGGAGGTAGAGGGGGGTGTAGCTCTGCATATACCTATGGAGAAGAGGGGGGCTATAGCTCTGCATATACCTATGGGGAAGAGGGGAGTGTAGCTCTGCATATACCTATGGGGAAGGGGGGGTGTAGCTCTGCATATACCTAGGGCAGGGTGGTATGACCAAATATATGTATCACAGTATTTTTTTTACTTACGGCGGTTCCATGGTATATGACAGTATTTTCACCCCCCCCCAAAATCATGTGACCCGCAAGCACTGTTCTGCTCCCCCCAATTAATGATCAGCCCAGCGTGGTACTACTCACATATGTCAAGCAGTGCCCTCCTCCTCTTTGTTGGGGGCCGCCGGCGATGTAACTCACTGTACGCCAGTGGTCTCCAACCTGCGGACCCCCAGTTGTTGCAAAACTACAACTCCCAGCATGCCGTTGGCTGTCCGGGCATGCTGGGAGTTGTAGTTTTGCAACAGCTGGAGGTCCGCAGGTTGGAGACCACTGCTGTACGCTGTATACCTATGCCCGGGCTGCAAAAGATACAGAAAATAAACTTTTAACTCACCCACGTCGGCCGCACGCTGGGGACAGGAACGCCAGATAGCCGTCAGCCTATCACAGGCCGGGGCGATGCCCCGCCCCGGCCGTTGATAGGCTGAGCCCACTGTCATGTAAGAAGCCGGCTTCTTACATGACAGTGGGTCAGCCTATCACTGGCCGGGGCGGGGCATTGCATTGATAGGCTGACGGCTGTCCGGCGTTCCCATCCCCAGCGTGCGGCCGACGTGGGTGAGTTAAAAGTTTATTTTCTGTATCTTTTGCAGCCCGGGCATAGGTATACAGCGTACAGCAGTGGTCTCCAACCTGCGGACCTCCAGCTGTTGTAAAACTACAACTCCCAGCATGCCCGAACAGCCGTTGGCTGTCCGGGCATGCTGGGAGTTGTAGTTTTGCAACATCTGGAGGTCTGCAGGTTGGAGACCACTGGCGTACAGTAGAGAGTTCCAGCGCCCGGCGGCCCCCAACATAGAGGAGGAGGGCAGTGCTTGACATATGTGAGTAGTACCCCGCTGGGCTGATCATTAATTGAGGGGAGCAGAACAGTGCTGGCGGGTAACATAGGATTAGTTCCCCAATGTGGGGACAGCGCTGCGCTAGGCTGATAATACATTCCCGAGGAGGAGGGGCCCAACCGGTATTGCGGTATGGGGGAAAATTCATATCGTGCAGCCCAAAAAATTCGGTATTAGGTATGAACCGGTATACCGCACAGCCCTACATATACCTATGGGAAAGGGGGGGGGGGGGGTGTAGCTCTGCATATACCTATGGAAAAGAGGGGGGGTATAGCTCTGCATATACCTATGGGGGAGAGGGTGTGTGTGTAGCTCTGCATATACCTATGGGAAAGAGGGTGGGGTGTAGCTCTGCATATATCTATGGTAAAGAGGGTGGGGTGTAGCTCTGCATATACCTATGGGAAAGAGGGGGGGTGTAACTCTGCATATACCTATGGGGAAGGGGGGGTGTAGCTCCACATATACATGTGGGAAAGAGGGGGGGGTAGCTCTGCATATATCTATATACCTATGGGAAAGAGAGGGGGGGGTAACCCTGCATATACCTATGGGAAAGAGGGGGGTGTAGCTCTGCATATACCTATGGGGAAGATGGGGGTGTATCTCTGCATATACCTATGGGAAAGAGGGGGGTGTAGCGTAGCTCTGAATATACCTATGGGAAAGAGGGGGAGGGGTGTAACTCTGCATATACCTCTGGGAAAGAGGGGGTTACCTGGCTACCTACCTACCTGCCCTTTTACTGTGCAGGACACCAAGGAGGGCATTATTACAGTTTGTGGGCCTATAGATGGAAATATTGTGTAGAGGAGGGGAGGGCACTGAAAATATGCAGAGTCTGACATGTTTTTCCTGCAGATGTTAAGAGATCTACATGGCGGTCTTATCCGGACGGAGAAGAAAAGGAAAGAGGACGCCACTGATCAGAAAAGACGTAATTGTGAGTCCCAAAATGTAACTGTAATCACTTATATGGTATACACATCCTGTGTACAGCTGATATCTACCGCCATATGGTCCTGTATATGATCATTTATATTGTATACAGATTCTTTATAGTATACTGGTCTGTATATAGTGGTTTTATTCAGTACAGTATGGCGGTATTATCCAGTTATTGTGTGGTGGTATATATTTACTCCTTGTATACCAGTATTGTTGGTCATGGAAATTTACCTACGTTAAAGTGTTTCTTACATATATATAAATTTTAGTTTATTGTGTGTGGGATTTGGGTGGAATAGGAGCATGGCAGAAGATTGACGAGCTGCAGAGCCTAGCAGGGGCCCTTGCCTTTTTTTTTGGTCTGGGGCCCCGAGTGTTGTCAGTCTGCCCTTGGGGGGAGGGGAGGGGGTGCCAAATAAAGGGTCCGCCCTGGGTGCCAAATGCTCTAGGTACGCCCCTGGATGTAAGGTCACATAGCTATTGGCCAAATGCTCATTTTATTTTGTAGCACATGGCTAAATAGGGCTTCTCATCAGGACTCTGGGCATACCTTTTATTTTTTTTTATCTCTATAGTTCTTTCCAGAGCTTAGATATAAGCCTTTTTGTTACAATACAAATAAGGCTCAAAAGGCCAGGGGGCATTCCTCAGTATGGTAAAAGCCAGGTAAGTGCGCACCATGTCTCCTTTATATAGCAACTGTCAATTGAGATGGGCTGGCCTCCTCTGGGCTCTTGTCGTGCTGGTGAATGACCTCCTGGGAACTTGAGCCTTATTTGCATAATAAGAAAAATGCTTACATCTCTCCACTGGAAAGGACTAAAGAGAATCCATGACAGACATTTATCTAGCGATTTAGTTCAATTTTTTATACTAAAAATGTCACCTATGACTACGCAATTTTTCGTGCAACATTTTGACTGGAAAGCGAGAAAAGCAAGTTTTCCAAAACGTAACTATGTAGCAATAATTTTAAAATAGACTACGGGTAGTCTGGTATTTATTAACTGTGACAGTCGCAACTGCGCAAAAAAAAGTCGCAACAAGGTTAAAAATGTACTAAATTTACTCCAGCTCAAACATGGAGCAGAAAAAGCTACTACCAAAGTAAAAAAGAAAAAAATGCTTACGTGAAAGAAATTTAGCAACAGGCTTAAACCAGTTGATAAATAAGTCGCACATAAGCAAAAATAAAGTAAAGAAAAAAAAGGAATACATAAGCAAACATTGATAAATGTCCCCCCCCCATATGCTTTAAACGGGTTGTTCAGGGACTAATATTTAGATGCATATGTGGCTAGACAAGGCTAAAAAAAATAAAGATTCCCTGCTATTCTGTTGGTGCCCAGTCCTGCTGCTCAGCACATCCTGATCTCAACGGAAGGGAGTGCCTGATCAGCCAATCACTGGTGGAAGCGGTGTCCTGCCTTGCGTGGGCAATTCCTTGTGTTGAGATCAGGATGTTTTGAGCAGTAGGGCTAGCAGTGTCAGAAAGGCTGATTAGAACACACTTTTTTTTTTTTTAAGCAGGCCTTGTAGTTGCTATGTTTCACTTGAATAATATGACTATTCATCAACTTTCTTGATTTTAAATGTAATGTCTGTTTTTGTGTTTTTTGTGTCTTTGGTTCAGACACTGGTTTTTGTGTCTGAGCAGTTTCTGTGCTAATTCTTCCCAGGGTTTGAAGAGTTTATGCTCTCACCCTATTGCAGCTCGGGTGTGGCTTTAAAACCCAAGCTCTGTTGGAACTCTGAGCTTGTGATTTGTTCTCATTTTGACTATTACTGTTTTTAGTCTATCTGTTTATATCTGAGTTTTAATCATGGTTATTATGCCTGTCTCACATGGTGAGTCTTGCTTATACCCGTGCTCTGTAGTTAGTATTCCTGTTTAGAGTCCTGACTCGTATTCCTCCATGTTATGGAGTTTGGCTTTGTATTTTCCTGTTTTGTATCCTGACCTGTATTCCTCCAAGTTTTGGAGTTTGGCTTTTGTGGAGTCTGTTCAGACTCATCTGTTTCTCAGTCCTGTTTTCCGTGTATTATATTTCTGTTTCCTACTAGGCCAGTATCCTGATCACACGGTGGAGTGTGCCTGCTGGCTAATAGTCTATTTTAGCTTTAGTATTGATGTCCCTCCATGTTTGGAGTGGGGAGTCTAGAGTGTTTATGATTTCTGATCTTGTGTGTTTTTAGTACATGTAGTACATGCACTGATGATAGTGTACAAGATTACTGTGTAGAGTGTCCTCTGTACATTACCATTGGTCTATAGTGTCCTCTGTACTTTATCACTGATCTGTGTCCTCTGAAGTTTTATCTGTTTGTAGAGTGTTCTGTGTCCAGTATGAACTGTGTTCTATGTTTCCTGACCTGTTTAGTTTTTTCTGTTTATCCCTTGCATCTCCTGGTTTTTGCTGTATACTTATTCCATATCTAGTCTTGTTCATTTATTTATATCTGCCGTTTATCCGGATTCTGGTTTCTGAACTGTATGTTAGTGTGCCATATCCTGCCCTGTTTGTATATTTATATCCTATCTGGTTGTTTGGTTGTTTTCCCGTTATGTTTCTGGCCTGTCCCGACAATATACAATATTATTTGTGTACCTTTACGCCCATTACACTTTAGCGCAGGAAGGGACCGGCTCCAGGTTGTCAATCCAACGTTTAGGGCAGATGGGCAAGTAGGCAGGGAGAGTGTTTCTAGGGACAGCTTAGGGCTCACTCTCCCTGTCCACCCTGTCAGTCATGACATTAAAATTGTAATATTATATTTAACCCCTTAGGGACTCCACTTTCACTTTTTGCATTATAACTCTGAGATGCTTTTACTTTTTATTCTGATTCTGAGAGTTTTTTTGTGACATTTTGTACTCTAGTAATTTTCATAGTTACTTGCATCCTTTCTTGGTAAAAAAAATAAATAAATCCCCCAAATTTCATGAAAATTTAAAAAATTTAGCATTTTTCTAACTTTGCAACTTTCTTCTTGTAAGGAAAATGGATATTCCAAATAAATTATGTATTGATTCACAAATACAATATTTCAACTGTATGTCGGCATCGTAAAGTTTTACATGTTTTCATTTTTTGAAGACATTAGAGAGTATAGTGTGTGTGTGTGTGGGGGGGGGGGGGGTGAGGGAGTGATGGATGATGAGGAGGCATTATTGTGGGGGAGGAGTTGATGGATGATGAGGAGACAGTATTGTCTCTGAATTTTCAGGAACCAATTAAGTTTGAAGTGGATTTGCCGGGCCCTTTGTGGGAAATCCCCCATTATAGAAACTGCACCCCTCAAAGTATTCAAAATTACATTCAGAAAGTTTGTTAACCCTTTAGGTGTTTCACAGGAATAGCAGCAAAGTGATGGAGAAAATTCAAAATCTTAAATTTTTTACACTCGCATGTTCTTGTAAAGCCATTTATTTTTTTATTTTTACAAGGGGCAAAAGGAGAGAAATCCCCCCCCCCCCCAAAAAAAAATTTGTAACCCAATTTCTTTGAAACACTTGGCTGTGCAAATGAAAAATTAAATGTTTTCATTTTCACGGACCACTGTTCCAAAAATCTGTCAGACACCTGTGGGGCGTAAATGCTCACTGTACCCCTTATTACATTATGTGAGGGGTGTAGTTTCCAAAATGCGGTCACATGTGGGGAGTCCATTATTCTGGCATCATGGGGGCTTTGTAAACACACGTGGCATTCAATTCTGGACACATTTTCTCTCCAAAAGCCCAATGGCGCTCCTTCTCTTTTGAGCATTGTAGTTCGTCAGCAGAGCACTTTACATTCATATATGGGGTATGTTCTTACTCAGAAGACATGGGGTTACACATTTTGGGGGGCTTTTCATTCATATTTTCCCTTGTGAAAATGAAAAATTTAGGGTAACACCAGCATTTTAATGAGGAGAATTTTTTTTTTCATTTTCCCATCCAACTTTAACAAAAATTTGTCAAACACCTGTGGGGTGTTAAGACTCACTATACCCCTTGTTACGATCCGTGAGGAGTGTAGTTTCCAAAATGGGGTCACATATGGGTATTTTTGTTTTGCCTTTATGTCAGAACCGCTGTAAAATCAGCCACCCCTATGCAAATCACCAATTTAGGCCTCAAATGTACATAGTGCGCTCTCACTCCTGAGCCTTGTTGTGCGCATGCAGAGCATTTTATGCCCACATAATGGGTATTTTCGTTACAAATTCTGGGGTATTTTTTTTCCTTTTACCTCTTGTGAAAATGAAAAGTATGGGGCAACAGCATGTTAGTGTAAAAAATGAAATTATTTTACAATAACGTGCTGGAGTAGACCCCAACTTTACCTTTTCATAAGGAGTAGAAGGAGAAAAAGCCCCCCCCCCCAAAATTTGTTAGGCAATTTCTCCCAAGTATGGAAATACCCCATATGTGGCCCTAAACTGTTGCCTTGAAACTGTGTGGGGGTATATGTATATGTAGTGTTTTTTTTTTTTGTGTAGGTATATGTATAGTGTAGTGTTTTTCGGGTACGTTCACACATGCGGGGGTTCACAGCGAGTTTCCCCTTGGGAGTTTGAGCTGCAGCGGAAAATTTGCTGCATCTCAATCTTGCAGTGAGAAACTTGCTGTAAATCTCAGCCCGTGTGAATGTACCCTGTACACTCACATGGGGGAGGGGGGTCAAATCTCCAGCTGTTGCAAAACTACAACTGTACAACTACAAAATGTGCCTCCAGTTGTTGCATAACTACAACCCCTGGCATGGGCAAACTATCAATGGGCATGCTGGGAGTTGTAGTTGTGCCTTCTGCTTTTGCATAACAACAACTCCCAGCATGCCATTTTGTGCATGTTGGGAGTTGTTGCTAAGCAACTGCAGGGGGCCAGGCTTACCTACTGCTGCTGTGCTCTGAGGATCCACCTGCGGCCGCCGACTCCGCTCCTGGGGCCTCGATCCCGTTACAGGACACCCCCACAGCAGCAGTCCTGATTTGTCAGCCGGTAACGGCTGATGAATCCGGACAATTGTGAAGCGGCACCAGTGCCACCTCCTGCTGCTAAAGAGTGATAGGTTCCGTCTCTGACGGCACCTATCATCCTTTTTTCCAGGTCAGCGGGGACTCTATTGACCCGGAATAGCCACAAATCGCCGATCTGAATTGATTGGTGATTTGCGGCCATCACCGACATGGTGGGAGTCTCAGGCCCCGTCTAGGCATTGTCACAGGATGCCTGCTGAATGATTTCATCAGGCATCCCGGCCCGGTCCTGCCCATCAAGCGGCGGGGACCAGAATTCCCACGGGCATCCAGGTACGCCCTGGGTCCTTAAGGATCGGGGATGCAGGGCGTATGCATAGGCCATGCATCCACAAGAGGTTAAAGGAAACCTGTTTGCAGTTTTATGCTGCCCAAAATGCGGGCAGCATAAAACTGGTGCAGGTGAAAAGGTGTAAAGCAGGTGCAGACATCGCCAGTCGGGATGCTATGATTTCCCCTGAGATACTCAGCTTCTCAGAGTATTCGTAGGTGAAAATGCCATGGGTAAATAATCCTTGGGTGTGTCCCAGAGGCTGGTCCCTATTCTACTGGCCTAAGTGATGCATCTCTCCCTATGCTAGGAAAAGACGTGTCACTCAAGCCAGCTCAACCTATGATTACTCTGAGACACCCGAACATCTAGGAGTAAATCAATGTCCGGACTGGTGATGCCTGCACCAGTTTTATGCTGCCCACGGTTTAGGCAGCATAAAACTGTTGACATGCTCCCTTTAATGTGACAACGAAAGCGATAATAAAATCACTGTGTACATTTTTACTTTCAACTTTGTACATAAAAATTATGTAAAAGAAACTCTACTGGTATAAATTAGATTCTTCATAATATACACTTTCCAAAAAGCTTCAGAGAAAATTGTCTGTGTCACAAATGCTTTTAACCCGCACAGAAAGTCGCTGTCTAAGTATGTGCGACTTTTTCGCTACTTTTGGTTTTTAGAGGATTTTTAGAACATGATGCATTCTACTCTATTTTAGACTGAAAAATGCATTGGTGCTGAATTTATCAAAAGCAACTTTTTGGCAAAAAGTCGCATCAGCTGAAAGTACGCTGAAATGTCAGTCCATGTTGGAGCTGGTTTAAATACAGTCTAAACCATAGATCTCGAAGTCTGTGCACAGAATTTATCAAGAGCCTTGCCACTTTTGATAAATTAGGTGCACAATAGACCGGCCTAACCCTCTGTAGGTCGGTCTATATTGATGCAGGAAATAGACGACTTTGATAAATCTCCCCCAATGCATTGGTCACATGCAGTAAATACAAAAATTCTGCTGTTACCCTGTGTGTTTTTTTTCTTTTGCCAGCTTTTGCTATTAACAATGAGGGCTTAATTACAAAAACTGGCAAGTATTAAAAACGTTTACCAGTAGCATCTCAGAAGTACCGTATTTATCGGGGTATACCACGCACCGGCCTATAACACGCACCCTCATTTTACCAAGGATATTTGGGTAAAAAAAGTTTTTTACCCATATATCCATGGTAAAATGAGGGTGCGCGCGTGTGCGCGTGTATACCCCGATACACCCCCAGGAAAGGCAGGGGGAGAGAGACCGTCGCTGCCCGCTTCTCTCCCCCTGCCTTTCCTGGGGTCTAGAGCCCTGCTGCCGGCCCTTCTCGCCCCCTGGCTATCGGCGCCGCTGCCCGTTCTGTCCCCCTGACTATCGGTGCCTCCCCCCATCCCCGGTGGCATAATTACCTGGGTTGGGTCCGTGCTGCTGCAGGCCTCTGGCGCGCGTCCCCTGCGTCGTTGCTATGCACGGCACGGCGCACTGACGTCATGCGCCGCGCAGCGCATAGCAATGACGCCGGGGACGCACGCCGGAGGCCTGCAGCAGCGCGGACCCGACCCAGGTAATTATGCCACCGGGGATGTCCCCCTGACTCTCCCCCTGGCTGTCGGCGCCGCTTCTCTAGTCAGGGGGACAGAACGGGCAGCGGCGCCGATAGCCAGGGGGAGAGAAGGGCCGGCAGCAGCACTCTAGACCCCAGGAAAGGCAGGGGGAGAGAAGCGGGCAGCAACGGCCTCTCTCCCCCTGCCTTTCCTGGGGTGTATCGGCGTATAACACGCACATAGACTTTAGGCTAAAAATTTTAGCCTAAAAAGTGCGTGTTATACGCCGATAAATACGGTGCTTACTGAGGGAGATTCTCAAAAACTGCTGTAATTTCTGTTCCAGTGATATTATTCACACTTTTTTTCTCCTCCTCAAAGGTCTTTTATGCTGCTTTGAAAATATGTTAAAATTTATTTTCGCGCCACCTTTGTTTTTTTTTTGTTTTTTTTGTGCCAAATTTTTTATTTTTTGCAGCCATATTGGATTTTTTTTGTGCCAAAATTACTGAGTTTGGCTCTAAATTTGACATCCGAGAAAATTCTTGCAGAAACATCTCATGAAATATTCCATGGTTACTCGTGCCCAGACAAGCAATAAATAACTGTATAAATAAAACATTTCTGAGCTTAAATGTGAGCGCAGGTGCAGTGACCAAAAGAATAAAAAAATATTTTTTTAATAACATTTTTCAATAATAATTATTTCTTTTTTGAATAATTACTTAACACCTTTTTCCCAAAAAATAAATAAATAAAGCTACAACCATTTCTGTGATTTCTGTGATCAAAAAGCTGGTGTGAAATTTTTTATGTAAACTGGACTCTCACCGCTTTGATATATGATGTAAAGCAGACAATATACGTGGACACACCCACTTTTACAAAACTGACCGTGAACAGTGTAAAATTACTCCATAAACAAAAGCCTTTAGGGTATGGCGTTTTAATATTTTCTTAATGAATCCCAGCTAACATCTGGATGAGGAGTATCTTTTCAGAAAAAAAATGTCATGCTTTGCCTATAGTGTTCTTTTTATAATATGTGTGATACCCCCCATAACCTGCTTAAATTATTGATCAGAAAAGTATTTACTGGTTTTCCTGGAATTAAATTATTATATTTTTCTCTCCTTTCATATGCCTTGATTTTATCTTCATTTTTGCACTTTACCTATGCATTTGTTTTGCATGTCTGTCAAAAATTAATCATTTTGATTTGACAAACTTCCACCTGGTATTATGGAACTCCCGTTCATATGCCCCAGCCTCCTTTGGCGACATCAGCTGATCTCTGCTCAATGTTTTGACGGACTTACTCCCCACCATGTCTGCACGGTCCTAGCGCCCACTGATTCAGTCTGTGCTGTCCACACTCGGAAGCTCCAGACAGAAGATTTTTTGTATGGAGCTTCACAAGTGTAAACCCAGCCTAAGGGTCCATCAACACTACAGAATTTTCTGAAGCAAATTCTGCATGGATTCTACTTGCAGCAGAATCCCATTGATCTCGATGGGATTCTTCTGCTCACTGCCCACTACGGAAGTTTCATAGCGGAACTTCAGACGTGGAGTTGGATTCCGATGAAGGATTGAACAAACTGAAGTGAAAGAGATGACACTTACTGCAGCTGATCAATGATTCTAAAGGAGCTTGCTGTCGCGAAATCTCCATAATGTGAACAGGCCTTAACCCCTTCAGGACGGAGCCCATTTTGGCCTTAAGGACCGGAGCGTTTTTTGCACATCTGACCACTGTCACTTTAAACATTAATAACTCTGGAATGCTTTTAGTTATCATTCTGATTCCGAGATTGTTTTTTGTAAGGAAAATGGATATTACGAATACATTTTTTTTGGTTCACATATACAATATGTCTACTTTATGTTTGCATCATAAAATTGACGTGTTTTTACTTTTGGAAGACACCAGAGGGCTTCAAAGTTCAGCAGCAATTTTCCGATTTTTCACATAATTTTCAAACTCAGTATTTTTCAGGGACCAGTTCAGGTTTGAAGTGGATTTGAAGGGTCTTCATCATATTAGAAATACCCCACAAATGACCCCATTATAAAAACTACACCCCCCAAAGTATTCAAAATGACATTCAGTCAGCGTTTTAACCCTTTAGGTGTTTCACACGAATAGCAGCAAAGTGAAGGAGAAAATTCACAATCTTCATTTTTTACACTCACATGTTCTTGTAGACCCAATTTTTGAATTTTTACAAGGGGTAAAAGGACAAAATTTTTACTTGTATTTGTAGCCCAATTTCTCTCGAGTAAGCAGATACCTCATATGTCTATGTAAATTGTTCGGCGGGCGCAGTAGAGGGCTCAGAAGGGAAGGAGCGACAAGGGGATTTTGGAGAGTACGTTTTTCTGAAATGGTTTTTGGGGGGCATGTTACCTTTAGGAAGCCCTTATGGTGCCAGAACAGCAAAAAAAAACCCACATGGCATACCATTTTGGAAACTAGACCCCTCGGGGAATGTAACATGGGATAAAGTGAACCTTAATACCCCACAGGTGTTTCACGACTTTTGCAAATGTAAAAAAAAAATTAAAAAAAAATTTACCTAAAATGCTTGTTTTCCCCCCCAAAATTTTTTTTTAAAAAGGGTAATAGCAGAAAATACCCCTAAAAATTTGAAGCCCGATTCAGAAAACACCCCATATGGGGGTGAAAAGTGCTCTGCTGGCGCACTACAGGTCTCGGAAGAGAAGGAGTCACATTTGGCTTTTTGAACGCAAATTTTTCTCTTGGGGCATGCCGCATTTAGGAAGCCCCTATGGTGCCAGGACAGCAAAAAAAACCCCACATGGCATACCATTTTGGAAACTAGACCCCTCGGGGAACGTAACAAGGGGTAAAGTGAACCTTTATACCCCACAGGTGTTTCACGACTTTTGCATATGTAAAAAAAAAATTTTTTTTTTACATAAAATGCTTGTTTTCCCAAAAATGTTACATTTTTAAAAAGGGTAAAAGCAGAAAATACCCCCCAAAATTTGTAACACAATTTCTCCCGAGTACGGCGATACCCCATATGTGACCCTAAACTGTTGCCTTGAAATACGACAGGGCTCCAAAGTGAGAGCGCCATGCGCATTTGAGGCCTAAATTAGGGATTGCATAGGGGTGGACATAGGGGTATTCTACGCCAGTGATTCCCAAACAGGGTGCCTCCAGCTGTTGCAAAACTCCCAGCATGCCTGGACAGTCAACGGCTGTCCGACAATACTGGGAGTTGTTTTGCAACAGCTGGAGGCTCCGTTCTGGAAACAGTGGCGTACCAGACGTTTTTCATTTTTATTGGGGAGGGGAGGGGGGCTGTGTAGGGGTATGTGTATACGTAGTGTTTTTTACTTTTTATTTTATTTTTTGTGTTAGTGTAGTGTAGTGTTTTTAGGGTACAGTCGCACGGGCGGGGGTTCACAGTAGTTTCTCGCTGGCAATTTGAGCTGCAGCAGAAAGTTTGCGGCAGCTCAAATTTGCAGCCAGATACTTACTGTAATCCTCCGCCCATGTGAGTGTACCCTGTACGTTCACATTGGGGGGACATCCAGCTGTTGCATAACTAAAACTCCCAGCATGCCCGTTGGCTGTCGGTGACTGCTGAGAGTTGCAGTTTTGCAACAACTGTTTGTGACCTAACTCAGTGTTTCACAACCAGTGTGCCTCCAGCTGTTGCAAAACTACAACTCCCAGCATGTACGGTGCATGGTGTACGGTGACTGCTGAGAGTTGTAGTTTGCAACAGCTGGAGGCACACCGGTCGTGAAACACTGAGTTAGGTAAAAAAAAAACTCTGAGTTTCACAACCAGTGTGCCTTCAGCTGTTGCAAAACTACAACTCTCAGCAGTCACCGACAGCCAACGGGCATGCTGGGAGTTGTAGTTATGCAACCAGCAGATGCACCACTACAACTCCCAGCATGCACTTTAGCTGTTTGTGCAAGCTGGGAGTTGTAGTTATACAACAGCTGAAGGTATACTTTTCCATAGAAAGAATGTGCCTCCAGCTGTTGCAAAACCATAAGTCCCAGCATGCCCATAAGGGAATGCTGGGAGTTGTGGTGGTCTGCCTCCTGCTGTTGCATAACTACAGCTCCCAGCATGCCCTTTTTGCATGCTGGGAGCTGTTGCTAAGCAACAGCAGGAGGCTGTCACTCACCTCCAACGATCCAGACGCTGCAGGTCAGTCCCGCCGCCGCAGCTGCTCCTGGGGCCCCGATCCCAACAGGGGCGCTGGGGATCGGGGTCCCCAGCACCCGGGGTGCACGTCCCGCACCCGCTCACGTCCTCCAGAAGAGGGGCGGAGCGGGTGCGGGAGTGACACCCGCAGCAGGCGCCCTGATTGGTCGGCCGGTAATCCGGATGACGAATCAGGGCGATCGTGAGGTGGCACCAGTGCCACCTCACCCCTGCAGGCTCTGGCTGTTCAGGGCCGTCAGAGACGGCCCCGAACAGCCAGTAATTCCGGGTCATCGGGTCACTGGAGACCCGATTGACCCGGAATCGCCGCAGATCGCTGGACTGAATTGTCCAGCGATCTGCAACGATCGCCGACATGGGGGGGCATAATGACCCCCCTGGGCGATATGCCGGGATGCCTGCTGAACGATTTCAGCAGGCATCCGGCTCCGGTCCCCAACCGGCTAGCGGTGGGGACCGGAATTCCCACGGGCGTATGGATACGCCCTCGGTCCTTAAGGACTCGGAATGCAGGGCGTCTATCCATCCATACAAAATGCTGCCAAAACTTAACAGTAAGGTCCATTGACATCACATTTCTGTGCTATGTCAGAGGAATATATTGGAATACCTTTAAAGGTGAACCATGGTGTGCCTATTTACTTTAATACACAATGCTGTCCACTAATGGCTACATTTGATTTGTTACACCGGGTTCACAATGCTTAAAAGTCATTGTCTAATTTTATTTTACACTCACGTTTTTATCCATAATCAGCTTCAATTTTTAAAAATTTTTTTTTTACTCCCATTTTTCCCTGATAACAGACAAAAAAGTGCTTGTAAAATATGATGGTGAATTTTAAGGCTTTAAAGGGCTACTCCGGTGGAAAACTTTTTTTTTTTTATTTATTTATTTTTTTTAAGTCAACTGGTGCCAGATTTGTAAATTACTTCTATTAAAAAAATCTTAATCCTTCCAGTACTTATTAGCTGCTGACTACTACAGAGGAAATTCTTTTCTTTTTGGAACACACAGCTCTCTGCTGACATCATGACTACAGTGCTCTCTGCTGACATCTCTGTCCATTTTAAGAACTGTCCAGAGTAGGAGAAAATCCCCATAGCAAACATATGCTGCTCTGGACAGTTCCTAAAATGGACAGAGATGTCAGCAGAGAGCACTGTGCTCGTGATGTCAGCAGACAGCTCTGTGTTCCAAAAAGAAAATAATTTCCTCTGTAGTATTCAGCAGCTAATAAGTGCTGGAAGGATTAAGATTTTTTAATAGAAGTAATTTACAAATCTGTTTAACTTTCTGGCACCAGTTGATTTAAAAAAAAATAAAAATCTGAAACGCACAAGCATGGTTTAAAACGTACAAGTGTTCACAGGCATACACTGGACCCTAGCATAAAATAGGTGAAACTCTAGCATACTGGCGTTTATAGGTTAACACAGTAAAGCAGTACTTTTCCAAAAATCCTTATACATTTTTTTTTTTTAGAACAGTGATATCGAACCTGTAGCTCTCCAGCTGTTGCAAAACTACAACTCTCAGCATGCCCGTACAGTTGTTGACTTTTTTTTTTTTTTTCTACTGAGAGTTGTAGTTTCACAAAAGTAAGATACCCACAGGTAAGGAATGTTGGAAGTAATTCCGCGCTGCCAGTCATCACTCAATAAGGTAAAAAAACAGGGGTATTGCTTATTCTTAAGTTTATTAAACACACACACAACACATTTCATGAAAAGGCCATCCTGGCCTTGAAACGCGTTGTGTGTTTAATACACTTAAGAATAAGCAATTCCCCTGGTTTTTTACCTTATTGAGTGATGACTGGCAGCGCGGAATTACTTCCATCATTCCTTGTGTCCATTGTTGTATCCTGTGCATGCCGGTAGGGCCTGGGAAGTCTGCAGCAGCCGTTCCAGAATTTCAAGTTCTTTTTCTCATGCGATTTGAGCGTTGTGCCTCGGATATTGCACAACATTACAAGGTGAGCGTATTCGTCACCTGCCATTTAAATGGTGTTTACCTACTGATCCTGCACATTGGAGCGCTCCTGTTCTCCCCTTTTGTTTCCATAGACACATAATATGACCTGTAAGAACACATCAATTTGTGATTTCAGATGATATCATGCATTGGTCAGGAATTTATGATGTACAACCTTTCAGTTTGTTGCATCTTTTGGCGCAACTGCGCTAGCTGAAGCGCAAATCTACACCAGCCCTGGCTTACACAACTGGCTGTGGACAGCATTACTTTAAAAGTCGCACATTAAAGAAGTCTTTTAACCCAAGGTATTAATGGCATATTATATTTCTTGGATGAATGTGGAATTCTAGATTTACAACCCAAGTGGTTGCAGATAAGGGGAAAAGCCAGGAAGAGAGAGTTTTACATTATTACTCCTATGGCAGTTCTAGTGTCAGTGGCATCAGCTCTCCTCCCCAACTTCACCTCTATATCTTAGAATGTGTATTACTTGTATTGCACTTTATTTATTTATGCAGATTATTATAGTAGTGGAGACCTATATGAGACATTGTCAAATAAGACACATTCAGCACTCTATCAATCTGATAAATAGGTTCAAATGGCTATTATTTTTCCAGTGACATTACTGCTCTCCCTGCAGATTTAAACAGCAACTACACTCATTGCACTAGTAATTTACATAGAAACATAGAAACATAGAATGTGTCGGCAGATAAGAACCATTTGGCCCATCTAGTCTGCCCAATAATCTGAATCCTATCAATAGTCCCTGGCCCTATCTTATATGAAGGATAGCCTTATGCCTATCCCATGCATGTTTAAACTCCTTCACTGTATTTTCAGCGACCACTTCTGCAGGAAGGCTATTCCATGCATCCACTACTCCCTCAGTAAAGTAATACTTCCTGATATTACTTTTAAACCTTTGCCACTCTAATTTAAAACTATGTCCTCTTGTGGTAGTTTTTCTTCTTTTAAATATGCTTTCCTTCTTTACCGTGTTGATTGCCTTTATGTATTTAAAAGTCTCTATCATATCCCCTCTGTCTCTTCTTTCTTCCAAGCTATACATGTTAAGGTCCTTTAACCTTTCCTGGTAAGTTTCATCCTGCAATCCATGTACTGGTTTAGTAGCTCTTCTTTGAACTCTCTCTAGAGTATCCATATCCTTCTGGAGATACGGCCTCCAGTACTACGCACAATACTCAAAATGAGGTCTCACCAGTATTCTGTACAGCGGCATGAGCACTTTCTACTGCTTATACCTCTCCCTATACATCCAAGCATTCTGCTAGCCTTTCCTGCTGCTCTATTACATTGTCTTCCTACCTTTAACATTTTACATTGTCTTCTGAAATAATTACTCCTAAATCCCTCTCCTCAGATACTGAGGTCAGGACTGTGTCAAATAATCTATATTCTGCCTTAGGGTTTTTACGCCCCAGGTGCATTATCTTGCACTTATCCACATTAAATTTCAGTTGCCAGAGTTCTGACCATTCTTCTAGTTTGCCTAAATCCTTTTCCATTTGGCGTATCCCTCCAGGAACATCAACCCTGTTACATATCTTTGTGTCATCAGCAAAAAGACATACCTTACCATCGAGACCTTCTGTAATATCACTAATGAAGATATTAAACAATATTGGTCCCAGTACAGATCCCTGAGGTATCCCACTGGTGACAAGACCTCGCTCTGAATATTCTCCATTGACTACAACCCTCTGTTGTCTGTCACTCAGCCACTGCCTAATCCATTCAACAATATTGGAGTCCAAGCTCAATGACTGTAGTTTATTGATAACTCTTCTATGTGGGACAGTGTCAGAAGCCTTACTAAAATCTAGATATGCGATGTCTACTGCCCCTCCGCCATCTATTATTTTAGTCACCCAGTCAAAAAAATCAATAAGATTTGTTTGACATGATCTCCCTAAAGTAAACCCATGTTGTTTTTCATCTTGCAATCCATGGGATTTTAGATGTTCCACAATCCTATCCTTTAGTAGGGTTTCCATTAATTTCCCCACTATTGATGTCATACTTACTGGCCTATAGTTGCTTGATATCTCCCTACTACCTTTCTTGTGAATGGGCACAACATTTGCTAACTTCCCATCTTCCCGGACAGCTCCTGTTACCATTGATTGGTTAAATAAATCTCTTAATGGTTTTGCTAGCTCACCACTAAACTCTTTTAATAATTTTGGGTGTATCCCATCAGGCCCCTGTGATTTATTTGTCTTCACTTTAGAAAGCAAACGTAGAACCTCTTCCTCTGTAAAGACACATGCATCAAACGATTCCTTAGTTTTTCTCTCTAATGGAGGTCCTTTTCCTTCCTTTTCTTCTGTAAAAACTGAAAAGAAGTATTCATTAAGGCAGTCGGCTAGCCCCTTATTCTCTTCTACATACCTTCCTTCCTTTGTTTTTAATTTAGTTATTCCTTGTTTTAATTTCTTTTTTTCATTTATATATCTGAACAATGTCTTATCCCCTTTTTTCACAGACTGACCTAGTTTTTCTTCTGCCTGTGCTTTAGAAGTTCTTACAACTTGTCTGGCCTCTTTCTGCCTAGTCTTGTAGATTTCCCTATCTTCATTGCTCTGGGTTGTTTTATAATTACTAAATGCTAGTTTTTTTTATTTTTTTTATTTTGGCCACTGTACCACACTTTTTCTGCTTTTACTGACAAGTCTAGTGCAATTTTCTGTTGCCTTCAATAAAGCGTATTTTAAGTAGTCCCATTTCTCCTGAACTCCATGTAATTTGTTCCAGTCTGATAGGGACTCATTTATGACTAATCTCATATTTGAAAAGTCTGTTTTTCTAAAATCTAAAACTTTTGTTTTTGTGTGGTGTGACTCCTTCACTGTTCTCATATTAAACCACACTGATTGGTGATCACTAGATCCCAAGCTTTCGCCAACAATAACATCATATACCAAATCCCCATTTGTGAACACCAAATCCAAAATGGCCTCCTTCCGCGTTGGCTCCTCAACCACTTGTTGTAGAGATAATCCCAGTAGGGAATTTAGAATATCTGTACTCCTGGCAGAACTAGCTATTTTGGTTTTCCAGTTTATATCCGGAAGATTGAAGTCTCCCATAATGATAACTTCTCCTTTCATTGTCATTTCAGATATTTCTTCAACTAGTAGATCATCTACTTCTTTAACTTGGCCAGGTCGTCTGTATATCACACCTACACAAGTTACTGCATGATTACCAAACTGCAACGTAACCCAAACTGACTCTGTGGTTGCCTCACTAACTTGTATTAGGTTAGATTTTAAGCTATCTTTCACATATAGGGCCACTCCTCCTCCTTTCTTGCCTTCTCTGTCTCTTCTGTATAAAGAGTACCCTGGTATGGATATGTACCAGTCATTCCTTTCATTAAACCATGTCTCAGTAACAGCCACTAAATCTACATTCTCAGATGCCATTATTGACCCAAGTTCATTGATTTTATTACCTAGACTGCGGGCATTTATAGACAGGACTCTGAGCTTGTCATTTCTTAACCTCTGGGCTACAGACATGTTCTGGGATTGTTTCGGGGGGCAATTGGACTCATGGATTTTCACTCTTTTGCCCCCCCCCCCCCCCCCTTCCTAGTTTAAATACTCCTTAGCAAATTCTTGGAATTGTTTCTTGCATTTTTTGTGTTCATTAAATATGTATGTAGTATTATAAATCAGCCATTTTGGATCTAAAAATACAAACTTACAGAATATTGTAACATCTGTATAATGTGAAATTACATTGGATAGATCAATTATTTTCTTTTGTTTAAAAGTTGTTCAAGGCTGGGTATCCACTTTGTTTTTTTATAGGTAAAAACACCCAATTCTCTACATGGCTTTTATTTTATTTATTTATTTTTGTACCAAAAAAACATTGGGAGAGAGTTATCAAAACCTGTGCATGAAAAAGTTGACCAGTTGCCCATAGCAACCAATCAGATTGCTTTTTTAATAAAAAAAAAAAAAAAGGCCCATGCCAACTTAAAGAAGCAATCTGATTGGTTGCTATGGGCAACTGGTAAACTTTTACTCTGTGTTAGCTAAAAGTCATTAGAGAATTATCAAAATGGCATTTTTATGACCCAGTGGCAATTTAAAAAAATCACTGCATACTGAGACTATAGCATTTTTTCAGGAAACCTTTTTGAATTTTTTTTCTTCCATAGACTTCTATGTAATCTTCTTCTATGGAAACATTGGCATCTTTTCTGGGATTTTTTCCCCCCAATGATTCAATAGAAATCTTGGAGTCACATGATTAATTCATGACATGACTTGAAATGATAAAAATGCAGGTGAAAAACACCAAAGAAATTTTTTTTTTTTTTAAATAAATTACTACAAAAACTGCATGTTGGGAATGCAAAATGAAAGGGCAGTTTTTTATGTCTTTCTTTTTTCAGGTAAAAAATAGCGCCAAAAATAAACTGTGGAAACAGCTTTTTGTATCACAGTGCCTGTGGTCCTTGGCTCATTCCGCCACATAGTTTTACTTTTTGTTCCAGTATAGTCTATACAATTTACCCATAGCATCACTATATAGAAGAGAAAGGAATTCAGCTTTATACGTATGAGTATAGGAGACATAATGTAAACTATATGGATAAAGGTATTCTGTCTCAATGATACAGGTGTATATAATAAAGTCCCTATCAATGCCTTCTGCCTTTAAAAACATTTAGGAAAGAATGGGACATTCTAAAGAGCTCAGAGATACCAGCATGGCACTGTAATAGGATGCCACCACATTTCTTGAGTGGTGTTATTGAAACCAGGGCAATTCCCCTGCCACATATTGACTGACCATGTCACCGATCCGTCACCGAGTGCTCAGGTGTGTATTATATCACCAGTGCTCTGCTGACTTGAACTACACAATTCCAAACCTCATCTGGCATTAAAGTCAACTCCTAAACTATGCAGTGGGAGCTTCATGGCATAGGTTTCCCCTACTGACAGGCAAGCCTTACACCACCAAGCACAATGCCAAGCGTTGGCCGGATTTATGTAACACACCCCACCACTGGACTTTAGAGCAGAGGAAATATGTTCTGTGAAATGACAGATCACTCTTCTCTCTATGACGGGTTGCCAGGAGAACTTTACAGTTTGGTGACGGAAGGATAGTGCTCTAGGGTTGTTTTTTTCAGTGGTTGGCTTAAGCCCCTTAGTTCTATTGAAGGGAAATCCTAAAGGGGTATTCCGGCAAAATACATCTTATCCCATATTCAAGCCCCTATGCAGGGTTGCGTCTCCAGTCCCGGAAACCCCTTTGTTTCCGGGACTGGAGATGTCACACCACACCCCCTCATGACATCATGCCACGCCCCATCCATTCATTTCTATGGGAGGGGGCGTGATGTCACAAGGGGGGTGGGGCGTTGCGTGACTTCTCCAGTCACGGAAACAAAGGGGTTTCCCGAGACTGCAGACGCAGCCCCATAAAGAATGCGGGTGCTTCACAGATTCCGTGGGGGGTCCCAGCGATCAGACATCTTATCTCCTATCCTTTGGATAGGGGTAAGATGTATTTGGCCGGAATACCCCTTTAATGCCTCAGCAGACAAAGACATTGTGGACAATTGAATGCTTTCTATTTTGTTGGCACAAGTTGGAGTTGGCCCCTTTCTGTTTCAGCTTGACTGTGCCCAGTGCACAAAACAAAGTCCATAAAGACGTGGTTTAGTATGTTTGATATGGAAGAGCTTGACTGACCTGCACAGAGCGCTAGCCTCAACAGCCCTAGCCTCAATTCTACCAAAACACCTTTAGAATGAACTAGAACAGAGACTGCTAACCCGGCCCTTTCATCCATCACTTCGTGGCCTCACTAATGCTTTTCTGGATGAAAATTCCCACAGACACAGTCCAGTAGTTTCCCATATAGAAGGAGATTTATCAAGCTGCGTAGTAGATATTTTTGCGCAAAAAAAGTACTTGCGCATGTGCGACTTTTCTATATATGCTGGGACTTTTAGATGTTTGCTTATTCCAAAGCACATTTCTGAAATCTGCTCAAGTAGTAATTTTTTTTACTTTGCATCGGTCATGTATTTATCAAATGCGATAGTCACTATATATGAAGAAAAAAAGTCGCATCTCCATTTAAAAGTTGCATATCTATTCCAGGTCCAACCTGCGTCTGCAGAAAAGGAAATTAACCCCCAAATTAATGTTGTGTTAAAATAAAATAAGGCACAAAATAATTGTGTAAGAATTTTTTTTTGTGGCTTCACTATTGTTGCCTGTTGGTGCTGCACTGTCTTCCTTCCTGACATAAACTCCGGTCTCAGCGCTGCGATGCAAGACTCCGCCCACCAACGTCACAAAATGCGGGCTCAAAATCAAGCAAAAAAGCCTCCAGAGTACGGATATTAATGGTCTGGCATAGTATGTTTTTTATATTTTTTTTTATTTCTGAGGAGGGTGGATTGGTTGTTGCGGGATAGAAGGAGATTTATCATTCTTTTCAAATGTATGGTTTTTACCGTATATGACATTTTTTTTTTTACTTACTTTTGCTCACATGCGACTTATTTATCAAATAGTCGCACAACCTTGATAAATAAATCGCATGTAAGCCAAACCCGGGAAACTCTCTTGCAAAAGCATTTTTTAAAGCAGAAAGGTTTTCTCTTATGTTAATAGCCGAAGTTCTTTATCTACAGTTTATTACCAGTAGTGTTGCTAGAGAGTGACGAGGATGGGGGGGGGGGGGGGGGGGGGGGTGCACCGCATCGGGTGACACCCTGACTGGCCTGCTTGGCAGCAGCAGCATTCCAACTATCCCGCAACAACCCATAAACCGTCCTCGGAAATATTAAAAACATACTATGCCGCACCATGAATATCCGTACTCTCAAGGCTTTTTTTGTTTAATTTTGAGCCCGCATTTTGTGACGTTGGTGGGCAGAGTCTTGCGTCGCTGCGTTGTGGCCGGAGTTTACATCAGGAAGGAAGACAGCGCTGCACCAAAAGGCACATAAACAATAGTAAAACCACAAAAAAACGGCTCGGTACGTTACCCACCCCAAAATGTGCACAAAGCTGTATTACTATAGATGTTTCTTTTTTTTTTTTTTTTTTTTTTTTTAAAGGAAAAATGTTAGTGCCACATATGGGTTATTTACGTAGTCTGTAAAAATTCTTACACAATTATTTGTGCCTTATTCTATTTTAACACAACATTAATTTTAAAATGTTGTGGGTATGCCAGCATGTACGTGTCCTAAAATTAACAAGGTGTGCAGTGTGTATTTTAAACCTTAAAATTAATAGTTATTAGTTATATAATAATTTTTTTCTATAATTAACATCAACATTAATGTAGTAGTTTTGCTTCGTGATGCAGAACAAGAACAGTTGTTAAAGTGGATGTTAATGTCCTTTTCTGCAGTGGTATGCACTTTCTGTAAGCCAGGTTGGACCTGGAATACATATACGACTTTTAAATGGAGATGCGACTTTTTTCTTCATAAATAGTGACTATCGCATTTGATAAATACATGACCGATGCAAAGTAAAAAAAATTACTACGTGAGCAGATTTCAGAAATGTACTTTGGAATAAGCAAAAATCTAAAAGTCCCAGCATATATAGAAAAGTCGCACATGCGCAAGTACTTTTTTTACACAAAAAAATCTACTAAGGAGCTTGATAAATCTCCTTCTATATGGGAAACTACTGGACTGTGTCTGTGGGAATTTTCATCACCACTGCAAAGTAAAAAAAATAAAAAATTACTACGTGAGCAGATAGCAGAAATGTAATTTGGAATAAGCAAAAATCAAAAAGTCGCAGCATGTATAGAAAAGTTGCATGTGAGCAAGTACGTGCAACTTTTTTATGCAAAATAAACCTACTAAGGAGCTTGATAAATCCCCTTCATAGTGTTTAAATCTTGCATTTACCTTATTCCACCATTGTATTCTTGTTTCCAGATACAACACTTTTGTCTGCTGTTTCTGTGTGGAATTACAACTGAGCCCAGATGACATAACACACACAACATCAGGACAGGTGTTTTAGAAAGAAAGTTGCCAAGTTCTTCTAACCCTGGATAACTCCTTTGATAACCGAACCCTCTGACCATGCAGCCATATATTACTGCCAGCATACAACCCTTTTACAGAAGTAGCTGCTAAGCCTAAAAATAATATACATTCATTACCCTTTAAGCTCGGTGCGACTGGGTGGAGATTCAGCAGGAAAATTATTTGATTGGAGGACGACTGCTGGGACTCTCCTACAATCTCCTACAGAGGGCCCCTTGCTATTTACCCATACTTGGCACGCTCTGGCCCCCCACCTTCCTACCAGTTGTCACTTGCGCTTGTCCACAAAAGTGAGGGCCAGAATACCACAAGGTCAGGTAAGTACCTGGGGCCTCATACAGGAGATCACAGGGGGTCCCAGCAGTCGCTTTTCATCAAACACTTATCCCCTATCCTGCATCTGATAAGTTTACTCCCCCAGAGTACTCCTTTAATTTATATTGTAGCACTATTTATTCTAGGTTGTTGCACCTATAATATTCAGAAGATTTTAGTTCATAATGACATAATAAAAACAAGTAGGCTATGTCCAAACTAAATGTAAAATACAGGCATATTTGTTTACAAGTGTTTTTGCTGCCTTTTTTTTGTCAGTAATTAAAAAATTATCCATTTTTCTTATTTTTATTTTTTTACATAATATGACAAATAACTTTTTGTTTTTGTTTTTTGTTGCAAACTTCTATTCATGGGCCCCCTGAGTGATTCACCTGTTCCCCTGTGGGTCAGTCCGAGTCTGGGTGTCTGCACTTTGAGTGGCGCATTTGGAAGATGCTGGGCATCCAAGGTATGCGCAATTAACAGAACCATGTGACTGGCACCATATAGACACTTTGGGGAGAATTTATAATTTGCTACTTTTTCACTCCTTTTTAAAGCTCACACTTTTTCCTTTACGTCAGTTTCAGTTGCACAGAATATATCAGATTGTGTCTCATCACTATGTATAATGCATTATCACAGTTTTTTCAATGCACTTCTTGTGCACATGTGACTTGTTCGCCACCCATTAAAGTGCGGAGTGGAGTTGCCCAAAAATGGTGCGACTTTTAATAGGTCACATATCATAAATGTGTCTAAAAACTCACTACACTTAGGCCATGTTCATGCACCAGAATTTCGGCATGGAATTCCGCATGAAAATTCTGCATCAATTTATAGCCAATACACTTCAATGGGATTCCACTGTCCCATTCACACAGCAGAATTTCCACTGCAGGCATTCCATTAAAGTGAACGGGCAATTAATTTCGGCAAATATATACGGCAGAGTGCGGAATCCCATAGAAGTCTATGGGCTTTAATTTGAGGTGGAATTCCACAAGCGGAAACTCTGCCTTAACCTACTCTTGTACCAGTTAACAGTAAGTATAGCCCATTTTTTGTCGTTTGCAGTAAATATGATCCTATGTTCTGTGATTTAAAAAAAAAAAAATTCCTTTAAGATAAAAGCGATGTTTTTAGTCATTTTATTGGTCTTACATTTTGACAGCTTGTTGTGTCAACACGCATTATTTTCCTCTAAATTGAATCTCTGTAAATACATTTTCTGGTGGCCTTGTATACCCCTGAACCATTAGGAAAATATATGAATTATCTCAGCCAGTTTAAACCAAACAAAAGTTAAGAATGCTATAGTTTTAAACAGTGAGGAATCACAAAATGTAAGTCAAGTTTTAGTCATTTTTGAGGAAAACAAATCAAACAACTATTGTTTTCCAAAGGAACATCATCTCTTAATTACATAAGTGCTGCTCCAAAGAAATGATTACCCACAATGCACCCTACCCTTGAATAACATGTTTTTATTTTTCTAAATTGGTTTAAAATTCTGCATTAATTTATTATTGTAAAGCGGTTCAAGCTTTGGTTTTCTGATACACAGTCCCAACTCTCTTGCACAGACAAAGATACAAAGTATAACATGCTGCCTGCAGCCACTGCATAATAACATAGTATGCAGTGAGTTCACTTTAGTGGCGGTGTTATTTATACACCTAGATCTTTGCAAAGGATTTTGAGCTCTGTATCAGAAAAACAAAGCTCCAATCCCTATACAGATATATTGGAAAAAAAAAAAGCAGTAAATCATATTCTACCTAAAATGACAGTGCTGAATGTAGGAAAATAACCCCCCCCCCCCCTAAAAAAAAAAAAAAAAAGAAAAAAAAAAGAAAAAAACATTAAAAATAATAATAATAAAAAAGTCTTCAAGTCTTTCAGTAAGCAGTTTTTCTGAAATAAGAATTCCAAAGGGATCACAGCACAGGAATTAAACCGCCCATTTATTTAATCCATTAAAATCGAAGCAGTACAAAAGTAGGGTGCAAACATTCAGAGACACTTGAGGTAAAACCTCCCCTTCTGACGCGAAACGCGTCAGAAGGGGAGGTTTTACCTCAAGTGTCTCTGGATGTTTGCACCCTACTTTTCAAATTAAATGGATTAAATAAACGGACACTTTAATTCCTGCGCTGTGATCCCTTTGAAATTTTTATCTTGGAGACGGAGGACTGGTTGCATGCGCACAGGGAGGTGAGCGCTATCCACTTTTTTTTTTTTGGCTTCAGTTTTTCTTAAATGTTGCAGCACAGAGGGAGCCCATTTTTCCAGTTTCCTTCATATTCAGTTAAAGGCTGGCTGGTAATAGTAGTGCACACAAGCATGACATTACTGCTGAAACAGGAAGTTTGGGGAAAGGGGCTGGGCTTATGACCCATTGACTTTAGTGGACTAAATGATATAATGCTAAAGAACCTGAAGCAGGGAATTAGTGCAGCATTAATGCAAGAGCTACACTGGAAATACATTTTATACATCTGCTTTTATTTAGGGGAAATACCAAAACTTTGAGATGTAAAATTCACAGTAGATTGCAGTACCATGCATGACGTTGGCTGTCCAGGCATGGTGGGAGATGTAGTTTTGCAACAACTGGAGGTTCACAGTTAGGAGACAATTTTTTTCAGAACAGCATTGTATCAGGGCATCAGTGGCATAGCTATAGAAGTCGTAGAGGTCGTAGTTGTTACCGGGCCCATAAATCAATGGCCCACTCACCATGGTAAGGTTAAAAAGTACCTGTCACTAAATAAACTTTTCTAAACTAACTCGGGCTATGTTCCCTACCTACTCCTAACACTCTTCCCACCCTTAAAAAAAATTTCAGAGCTTTAAAAATCTCTGTATCTTACCTTTATTCTTGCTCACATAGTGCAATCTCCCAGCAGGAGAAAGTGGGTGTTTCCCAGCAGGCATGACATCTCTGAAGCCTGCTGGGGGACTACTTCAGCCCTCACATCATTGCAGTGCTGTGATGAATAGAAGACCTCAAGCTCTGTGCATCTTTCAGTCTGTGTATCTGTCAGTGAGGCTCTGTTAAGCTTTTAGTCTGTGCAGCTTAGTCTATGCAGCTGCTTTCAATGAGGCTCTTTGCATCTGTCAATCAAGCTCAGTGCAGAGAAACGCTTCCTGAGTTTGGTCTCCTGCCATTACAAGCAGGAGACCAAAATCTGAGATTTTGACCAGACGGAATGTGTTCTGACCAAGAAGGGAGACCCCTGGGGGCCAGAAGTATAAGCAGAAAAACTAACATAAAACGTTTTTTTTATTTTTATTTTTTATTTTTTTTTACATGGAAACCAATTACAAAAGTTATTTATTTGGCATAAGGAATCTGCTAAATAATTCTCCGGGTTGGCCCTGTGGCGTTACATTGACAAAAGCCTGGGGCTTCCGTGATCGTGACATCACGCCACGCCTCCTCCATTCATTTCAATGGGAGAAGGCATGATGGTTAGTATACAGCAGTCACGCTTCCTCCCATAGACATGAATGGAGGAGGCGTGGCAGCTGTGTTTGCCAGTCATCCGGCACTGCACAGAGTTCGCTCCATGCACCGAATGACTGGGGTGCCACGGCAGAGATCGCGGGGGTCCAGAGCGGGACCCCTGCGATCAGACATGTCTAGCAGCAGAGTACCCCTTAATATTTTTATGTGGAGCGATGGCTGCAGCACACATCTACATAAGTCTGCAGGGACCTGTACTTAGCTCCTCACTGATTCTGCCTGAGCCAGCTGGAGTGGGTAGATGGGTATTGTCTGTAGTGTTGAGCGGCATAGGCCATATTCGAATTCGCGAATATTCGCGAATATACAGACGAATATTCGTCATATATTTGCGAATATTCGCATATTTGTAATATTCTCGTTATATTTTCGCATATGCGAATATTCGCGTGTGCGAAAATTAACATATGTGAAAATGTACATACACAAAAATTTGCATAAGCGAAAATTCGTATATGCGAACATTAGCATATGCTAATATTCGCATATGCGAAAATTCGCACACCAGTCTCACACAGTAGTATTAGAGCCTTCTTACACCACACAAGCTGGAAGCAGAGAGGGATGATCACTGTGATGTGTACTGTGAAAAAAAAAAAAAAACAATATTCGTCATTACGAATATATAGCGCTATATTCGCGAATATTCGCGAATATTCGCGAATTCGCGAATATGCAATATTCGCGAATAAAATTCGAATTGCGAATATTCGCGAGCAACACTAATTGTCTGACTCAGGGAAGTGTTTATCTATTCGAAAAGACCGAGGGTGGCAGCTTATCTATGTAAATAGTTTTTGTTGGGCACAATCTAAGCTTTAGATTCGGGGCACATGAACCTTTTGCTAGGCCCCTGCAGGGCATCATAGTATGTGGACACCATTGCAGAACAGCAAGTTGGCTTTACTATATGGGAGGTTTATCACTACAGTTGCTAGTAAAAAGTAAGTGAAAACTCTGCCACGTGAATAGACCCTTAACCTACTCTTGTACCAGTTAGCAGTAAGTATAGCCCATTTTTGGTTGTTTGCAGTAAATATGATCCTATGTTCTGTGATTTTTTTTTTCCTTTAAGATAAAAGCAATGTTTTTAGTCCTTTTATTGGTCTTACATTTTGACAGCTTGTTGAGTCAAACACATTATTTTCCTCTAAATTGAATTTCTGTAAATACATTTTCTGGTGGGCTTGTATACCCCTGAACCATTAGGAAAATATATGAATTATCTCATCCCATTTAAACCAAACACAAGTTAAGAATGCTATAGTTTTAAACAGTGAGGAATGACAAAATGTCTACCAACTGTCTACCCTCAGTAAAGCTACCGTTATAAGAGTCTTTATTGCCCCCATGACTAGGCCAGGATCCAGCGGTATACCTACGGGTGGTTATAGGCTAAACCACACCCTGGTGTCACAAATACAAGGGGTTAATGCCATCTGCCCCTAGGGTAACAACATGTGCCTTCATCACACCCACAACCACATATGCATGTGCAAAATGCTCTGCATAGTTTGTCAAATTACTGACATAAGCCTTCCATATGTTCTTAATGTGCCCTCTGTTACAAAAAAATGAGTTCTCAAGAGTGTTGCAGTGTTCTGTTCATACATTTAAAGGGGTATTCAAGGCAAAAACATTTTATCCCCTAAGATGTCTGATCGCGGGGGGGGGGGGCCGCAGCACCCACGCCCCCTCCATTCATGTCTATGGGAGGGGGCATGATGGCCATCCCGCCCCCTCCCATAGACATGAATGGAGGGGGCGGGGCGTGACATCACGTCCCCAGTCCCGGAAAACCCGAGGTTTCCGAAACTGGAGACGCAGCTCCCGCATAGAATGTCGGTGCTGCAGGGAGATCGCGGGGGTCCCAGCGGCAGGCCCCCCGCGATCAGACATCTTATCCTCTATCCTTTGGATAGGGGATAAAATGTTTTTGCCCAGAATACCCCTTTAACGCTAAGTTCAGCACTCACACTCATGTGATGCACAAGACTTTTGTGATCTTTAGGGAAACCCCATATGGTACCTGATTGCATACAGAAGCACAGCTATATAAATATGCAGAAGTGTGCATGAGCTCATAGACTAACAGCTGCACTTTTAGAACCTTCTACATACACTGCTAAAAAAAAATCAACGGAGCACTTGGATCACTCATCAGATCTCCATGAATGATTGATTCAAGTTAAAAATGATCATTAAATTATTATAAAATGTGATTATAAAAAGTGATTTGTCGGAAACCAAAATCAGTTGAGAAGAATAGAATCCGAAGATGTCGAGGGCTGGATTCAAAATCCCACTGAAAATCTAAGCATAAACTCAATATGTTTGCATTGTATCACAGGAGTAGTGTGCATGACCCCCACATGTTTGTATACACTCCCAACAATGTCTACATATGCTCCTGATGGGATGGCGGACAATAACCTGGGGGATATCCTCTAAGACTTGGCATTATTGAGCAACTGGACAGTCTGTAGTTCAAACTGGCATTACCGGATGCACTAAAACATAATGTCCCAGAGGTCCTCAGTGTGAACCTGCTCTAATCTTTTAAACCAGTGGCAGACCTGTCAAATATGGTGTGCTGTGGTGAAAACGAATTGAGCTGCATGGTGATGGGGTGTGAGCTCAGGTCCCTCTAGAGGGCATCAAGCCCTATGTCGACGTCATGGAGTCTGTATCTGACTGGTTAGAAACATACACTCCAGTAGACCACTGGAGGTCATTTTGTGGGGCTCTGACAGTGATGTTCGTGTTCTTCCCAAGGACCGGTGCACCGATGCAACCTACTGCTGAGTTGACCCTCTTTAATATCCCACTCAAGCTTTTTTGTTTTACTGACCTGTGACTTTGTGTTTGCTCCATGCTCTCTTTAGATTGTGCTGGGAGACACAGCAAACCTTCTGCTATGGCACATATGGATGTGCCATCCTGGATGAGATAGACTACATGTGCAACCTACTGAGGAGAGTGCAGGTCGGGTGGCCAGCTCTCCCGTCTCTGCATAGTCCATGCACGTACGTGATTGGGATCGTGTGCTGCTCAGTGTTGACGTCCGACCCAGCAGGCCCTGGGAGACGCGCCACTTCCGGGGGACGTGCCGGAGGGCACGCGGGCATTCAAAGAAACAGGATAACCGGAGCCGGGCATCTGTTGTTTCTCCCTCCGTCCGGAGATCCCGCTGACCACAGCAGCCAGCTCCTGCACCAGTGCAGTTCTATACTGCAGTGGATTTGTCCTGTGTGAAGTTGGTGCCTGAAATTCCATTTTTTTGAGCTGAAGACCTTCTCCAGCATGTCTGAAGGTGGAAGCACTAAATCCAAGAGCTCCAGCCCAGTACTACAGCTTCCGTGGGTGAGACCTTTCCATGTTTCTGTTTTCCATGGTCCAATGGGGTTATCATGTACTTTGTTTTAGGCAGATAAAAACTCAGCTGAGGCCCCTAGAAAAGCTATGTCTAAAACTCATAATCCAGAGTATGCGCAATGTAGAAGTTCGCTAGAACCCTCTTATAAAAGAGTAATCTGTCAATCTAGTGTGGACGCTCTAGTCGCACAGGAATCCTCCTCTTTTGTGCTAACCAACAAAACAATGATTTAAGAGGAACTTAAAAATTCTCTCCAGGACCTAGGTCTTAGGAAAGGTAAGGATTTGGTTGCTCTTCCTGCAACATTATCCCAGTCTCCTCCTCCTGAGTCTGTTGTAGGAGAAGACGGTGAGGTTTTATCTTCTGCCGAAGAAGCAGAGGATTCGGGAACCGTATCTTGGATTACCCGCAAGGATACAGAGCAAATTATAATGGCCATCCGTATCAGCATGAATTTAGAGGAAAGCAAAGAGCTGTTGTCAGCAGATGATGCGCTTTATGAGGGTCTAGGTCCTAAGGACAGACGTACTTTGTCTCCATACTAAGGTTAAAGCACTTATTGATAAAGTATGGAGCCAGACAGACAAAAATTCCTACCTGACTAAACACAGGAAAAGAAAGTACCCCTTTGAGGAAGAAGTCTCAAAAAATTGGGATAGAGCATCCCTTATTGATACGCCTGTGGCGAAGATTTCTAAAAAAAATTGCTTTACCTTTTTGAAGATCTGTGTTCTCTCTCCGACCCCTTGGACAGAAACGCCGACCTATTTAATAAAAAAAAATAAACTGGGAAATCGCCCCAGGTTCCCTTAAGGCTTCAGTAGCCTCAGTGTGTGTGGCTCAGTCCCTGAGAGTCCTGCTAGCTCAGATTAAATCCCATATTGAAAATAAAACTCCTAGGCAGGAAATTTTAGAATCCTTTCATGTGGTTTCCAAAGCTGCTGACTTCAGCAGTGCTGTTAAACTCAGCTAGGAGAGCCATCTGGCTTAGGTCCTGGAGAGGGGATGTCACATCTAAATCAAAACTCTGTGCCATTCCTTGTGCAGGTGATCTATTCTTTGGGCCTCCTTTAGATGATATCCTCCTTAAGGCCTCTGATAAAAAAGAAAGAGTTTCCCGTCCCCCCCTAGACAGCCTGAATCATCCCTCAAAGGTAGAGGCAGGGGTAGACGTTCCTTTCAGGGAAGTCAAAATAAAAAATTCAGAGTTTCAGGGAGAGGTAAAGGATTCTTTTTTAATCCCAAGAGAGACTCTCGCCCCAAGGATCCCCAACAATGACATCCTCACCCTAGTAGGGGGACGCCTGTCCGGATTTGTGGAATCTTGGGGGAATATTTCCTCAAGCCTATGGGTTCTAAATACCATCTCTTCAGGACTCTTTTTGGAGTTCAATTCAATTCCCCGGACAGGCATCTCCCTACTGGAGTGATGGCCGATTCGCTAAGGCAATCAGCAATGTGTCTAGAGGTCAAGTCCCTTTTAAAGAAGAGGGTTCTTGTCCTAGTTCCCCAATCCGAGGAAAAGCAGGGATTGTACTCTCCTCTTTTTCTAGTGAAAAAACACTCAGGTGTATTCTATCCTACAAGAAATTCTGCATGGAATCAATCAGATCGACTATCAATTTTCTATTCCAAAACTGTGTGATGGCATCAATCTATTTAAAGGATACATACTATCACATCCCAA
Organism: Hyla sarda; assembly: GCF_029499605.1. NCBI lineage: Eukaryota > Metazoa > Chordata > Amphibia > Anura > Hylidae > Hyla > Hyla sarda. Next base: position 84,574,417 of record NC_079193.1, on the reverse strand, counting down.
ACCATTCATCCCATCAGAAGTTCGTCAGAGTGGCAGTGTTCTTAGAGGGGAAATGGGTTCACCTTCAGTATACGGCTCTGCCTTTCGGGGTATCCCAAGCACCCAGAGTGTTTAGAAAGGTGATAGCAGAGACAGTTGCCTTTATCAGAACAAAAGACATTCTCATAATTCCGTATCTAGACGACTTTCTTATTGTGTTGAGTTCAGAAGATCTGCTTATCCAACAGATACAGTCTGTACGTTCAATCCTGGAATTCCTAGGTTGGAACCTGAACTTGAAAAAAATCCTGTCTTGTTCCCTCCAGGACCTGTCAGTTTTTTGGGATATTCCTGAACTCCTCTTTCCAGATATCAACCCTACCTCCAGCGAAACAACTACTTCTTCAAGAGAAAGTACAAAATCTCTTTCTAACCCACACCCCTTCCTTCAGAGAAGCCATGTCGGTCCTGGGTTTAATGACAGCTGCAATACCAGCAGTGAGGTTTCCCCAATTCAGGTCAAGGGAGCTTCAGTTAGACATCCTCTCCAAATGGGATGGGGAAAAATTCTCCTCGGACCTGAGGTTCTTCCTGTCCTCCAAAGCAATACACTCTCTTGGGTGGTGGCTGATTCTGCAAAATCTCTCCAAAGGAGTTCCTTGGTTTCCCACCTCAGTGGTGAAAATTTCAACAGATGCCAGTCCATGGGGCTGGGGAGCACACTCTTCTCCAGGGGGAGTGGGATCCACGTCTGCTTCCTTCCTCATCAAACTACAAAGAGCTCTCAGCGGTCTATCAGGTGCTCTTTTGCATGCCTCATCAGATGATGGAGAAAGATGTGTTAAACTACACCGACAACACAACTACACTAGCATACCTCAACAAGTAAGGAGGGACAAGATCCAAACACCTCATGGATCTGTCATCTCAGATCTTTCTCTGGGCAGAGACCCGTGTGTCATCTTTACAGGCAGTACACCCAAAGGGCAAGGAGAACACCATGGCAGATTTTCTCAGCAGAAACAAATTGAGCCAGTCAGAGTGGTCGCTGAACCCAGAAGTCTTGAATATGATAAGTCACAGATTTGGAGTCTTTTCGGCAGATCTGTTTGCTTCAAAACTAAACAAAAAGCTTCCCAGGATCATGCTCAAGTCTTTCTCATAGCTCCTTTCTGGCCCAGGAGACCCTGATTTACCCTTCTAAGGACTCTGTCAGTGTGCCAACCAAGGATTCTTCCAGGCAGGAAAGATCTCCTCTCGCAGGGCCCAGTTCTGCATCCTTCATCCCCTCTTCTGCATTTCACGGCTTGGTTGCTGAAAGGTTAATTCTTAAGAGAAGAGGCTTCACCGACAGGCTAATTAGTACCTTACTTGCAAGTAGGGAGGAAGTAACTTCAAAAATTTACCTTAGAACTTGGAAAGTTTTTCTTAACTTTGCAGGTGATGGAGTAGATTCTCTAAGGGAGCCCAGTGTCCCTATTATTCTTAGTTTTCTTCAGAGAGGGTAAGAGTCCCAGTACCCTCAAAGTCCAAATTTCTGCTGTGAGTTCCTTCCTAAATTTTAAGTTGGCTGACCAACCCCTTATTAAGAGGTTTCTGGTAAGGGGCTTCCAGACTCTGTCCTTAAGTTGGATTCTTTGTTCCTCCATGGGATCTCGCTTAAGTTCTATATGCCCTCACGACCTCTCCATTTGAGCCCCTAGAGTCTGTCTCTATCAAAATGTTAACAACCAAGTTAGCTTTCCTCCTGGCCTTTACCACAGCGAGAAGGTTGAGGGAATTGCATGCCCTTTCTGCCTTTCCTCATTATACCAAAATTCTCGATGACAGGGTAATAATGAGAACTTGCCTAAGGTGGTGTCTGATTTTCACCAAAATCAAGACATTATTCTCCCTTCCTTCTGTGACAGACCTTCTAATGATAGGGAAATACTTTTCCACAATCTAGATGTAAGATGATGTTTAATCACTTACATTGATTCTTCTAAGAGTTTTCGTACATCCGAAAACCTTTTACAGTTTTCCGGCCCTAACAGTGGTAAAGCTGCCTCTAGGTCCACTATCAGTAGGTGGATTAAGCTTGCCATTAACATGGCTTATGAGGCAAAAAATCAGGATTTCCCTTCTTTTTTTAAAGCTCACTCCACAAGGACAGTTGCATCATCTTGGGTAGAAAAAGCTGACGCATCCATAGACTATATTTGCAGGACAGTCATCTAGCCATACCTTCTTGAAGCATTACGAGTTGCACCTGGAACCAGTTGCCAATCTAATTTTCGGTCGCAAGGTCCTTCAGGCTGCTGCCCCCCCCCCCCTAGTTAATTCTATTCTAGTCTCCAGGCATGCTGTCATGGGTGATAGGGTAAATATGGATTACTTACCGTAATCTGTTTTTTCGAGAACCCATGACAGCCCCCCTCATATATCCCTCCCCCCCCCTTTTTTTGTGTATGTATTATATTGTATTTTCTCTGTGCATGTTGTTCTACCTCTTGCTCTGTAGGAGTACTTTATAACTTTGAACTGAGGGTGGAGAGGAAGGAGATCCAAATTTATATCCAGGTTTCCTGTCCCACGTTGGGAGGTCCTCTCCAGGGGTGATGTCATGGGTTCTCGAAAAGCATGACATAATATTCATTATGGTCTTTGTCTTTTAATTTATTGTAAGGTCTGTTTTTGTGTTTTTCTGTCTTGGGGTCTGTTCAGACACTGGTTTTTGTGTCTGGGCAACTTCTGTGCTGATTCTTCCCAGGGTTTGAAGAGTTAATGCTCTCACCCTATTGCAGCTCAGATGTGGCTTTAAAATCCAAGCTCTGTTGGAACTCTGAGCTGGTTATTAGTTTTGCCTTTGCTATGGCTGGTGATTTGTTCTTACTCTGTCTATGACTGTTTTAGTCTATCTGTTTATGTCTGAGTTTTAACCATGATTTTAACTTGTTTATGATAGATTTTAGTCTGCTTGGTTTTTAGTACATTTGTCGGCTTTTAGGATTATGTATGTCTGTTCTGCTTTAACCTGTACTGTGAGTCTTGCTTGTACTCATTCTCTCTATTCAGTATCCTGACCCGTATTCCTCCATATTATGGAGATTGGTTTTGTAATATTCCTGTTTGGTATCCTGACCTGTGTTCCTCCATGTTTAGGAGTTTGGCTCTTATGGAGTCTGTTTGGACTCATCTTGTTCTCAGTCTAGTGTTCCATGTATTATATTTCTGTTTCCTTCTAGGCCAGTATCCTGATCACATGGTGGAGTGTTCCCACTGGCTAGAGGTCTATTTGGCGTTTGTATTGATGTCCCTTCATGTTAACAGTGGGGAATCTAGTTTGTTCTTTGTTCAGTGTCCAGTGTGAATACTTATTCCATACTTATTCCATATCTAGTCTTGATCGTTTATTCATATTTGCCATTTATCCTGATTCTGGTTTCTAACTGTATGTTAGTATGCTATATCCTGCTCTGTTTGTATATTTATATCCTGCCTGGTTTATCTTGTTTACTGTAATGTCTGTTTTTGTGTTTTTCTGTCTTGGGTCTGTTCTGACACTGTTTTTTGTGTCTGGGCAGTTTCTATGCTGATTTTTCCCAGGGTTACAGTGCAAAACATTTGTTTTGCACTGTATCTTTAAGAAATGTACAAGATATCTGTTAGGAAGTATGATGCAGAGTACCCATGTGATCCTGATTGCCCAATGGGAGGCCCCCTAGCTAGGCCATATATAGTGTAGGGGAGGAGCTATTGAGTTTGTTCAGAGTCAGTTGTTGGAGAATGTATGGAGTGCAGAGCTCAGTGTGAGCTGAAGTGTGGAGAAGAGACAGCAGGAGTGTGAGGTGATTTAAGGGAAGCCTAAAGACATTCTTCAAGCAAGCGACCACGCTATTCTGCAGGTGTTCCCCGCCAAGGAGGAGTCGGAACCTCTGACTGTGTGGGCAACACAGTGATAATTTATACCCTGGAGATGTAGAGTTAATTGGACACTATCAGAACCCTAGTCAGCGTGGGAGGCCTCAAAACTAAGTCTAAAATCCCAAGCCTGCAACAAGTAAAGCCAAGTGGGTATAAAATACTACAAGTCACAGCAAGTCTACAGGGCTCCCAAGGGTCACTATGCATCTCATCTACTCTAATCTGCGCTGTGAGTATTGTAACAACTACTCCTACCTCAGTAAAGACAGTTATTCGTAACCTGGCATCTGTGTATTATTATCCTGTGCCTGGCCCAGAAGAAGCTGTTGAATCCTTGGACCGTGGAGGTTATCGGTGTCCTGGCATCACATAGTGATGCATCCAATCCCCCTGAGTCACGTACCACAGCCTGCCTGAAATCCCGTGGCTGCCACAAAATCTTGGGCTTCAGCTTCACACTCCACCAAACAAAGAGGATCTAACGTACACTGCCGACCAAAAAAATAGAGGATACACTACTATGCCAGTAGGTTTTATTATTATAAAAACTTGATAAAAATATACAACGCATTTTGAAGCTGGAGCGGCTTCTCTATTAAGTACAATAAAGAATGAACAGACTGCAGGTTTACATACACACAGTGTGGAGCTGGAATTCTTTGTATCATGCCTGAAGCATGCTGGAGGAAGTAGCTGCAGCCCTTACTTGTCTATGTACGTGTTGTGTCGGGATTAGCACAACCTTCCCAGGTGAGTCGATGCTTGGTTCACCTTCTTATGGTCTCTCTCGCTGGAAGGATTCACACAGGAGGTGCTACACAGGAGATTCACAAAATCTTGGGCGTCACACACAGCATCTATGCACCCTGCACCACAGACAGAAGCACTAGGGTGCCACACTTGCACAATATAGTTTCCCATGACTTCATTAGATTTATATAGCGCATGCATTTGGGTACAAAGCTTTGCATATGTAAAAATGTTTGCGTGGACCTCATGACAGGAGGGGGTGGAGCTCCTCATGTTCAAGGGGAAACATCCCCAACCTCCAGAAGAACTGCAGAAAGACTCATCACAGTAATACATAGATATAAAGGTATTTTACTTATTAACACATGCATATTATTATGCATACAGGTCTAAGGGCACATTACTACAAAGATTTAAGCATTTTTTTTAATTCTCTTACTAATGACAGTAACGCTTCAAGTGTTCCTTTAATTTATGAATAAGAATTTGTGGATCCTGTATATGTTTGGGAGAACTCTAAATGTTGACGGTCCAATTTTTTTAATGTAAACTTAATTTGACTTGGATATATCAGCACTACAAAAATGCAAAAAATAAATAAATATATATATATATATATATATATATATATATATATATGTATATATATATATATATATATATATATGTATATATTTATTATGGCCAAAACACTAGCTCTCAAAACAACAACTTGTGGAAGCATCTACATGAAGTTGGATGGAACAACTGAATTTTCAATCATTATGAGCAAGCATTCTAGGTTATTTAACCTCTTACGCCCTGCGCCCAGTCCCGGTGTTTAAAACAGGGTCACGCTGCGGCCCCGCATCACACCGGGTTGGTCCTGGCTGCTAATGATAGCCGGGACCCTGGGCTAATAGTGAGTGGCACAGATCATTTTGCAGCACACTATTGACCCTTCAGACGCGGCGACCAAAGTTGATCGATGCGTCCAAAACGAAAGTAAAAGCTTCCTGGCAACTCAGTTGGGCTGATCGGGACTATCGCGATAAAATCGTGATGTCCCGATCAGCTAGGACGCGAGCGGAGGTCCCCTCACCTGTCTCCGTCGCGTCCGATCGGCGTTTGATTGCTCCAAGCCTGAGCTACAGGCTTGAGCAATCAACCCCCTATTACGCTGATCCGTGCAAAGCTATGGCTTTGCAGGGATCAGGGTAAAAGATCAGTGTGTGCAGTGTTATAATCCCCTATGGGAGCTATAACACTGCAAAAAAAATTGAAAAAAAAAAAAGTTAATAAAGGTAATTTAACCCCTTCCCTAATAAAAGTTTGAATCACTCCCCTTTTCCCATAAAAAAAACTGTGTAAATAAAAATATGTGGTATCGCCACATGCGTAAATGTCAGAACTATAAAAATATATCATTAATTAAACTGCACGATCATTGGCGTACGCGCAAAAAAATTCCGGAGTCCAAAATAGCGTATTTTTGGTCACTTTTTATATCATAAAAAAATGAATAAAAAGCGATCAAAAAGTCCGATCAATGCAAAAATGTTACCGATAAAAACTTCAGAACACAGCGCAAAAAATGAGCCCCCATACCGGCCTGTATGCAGAAAAATAAAAAAGTTATAGCGGTCAGAAGATGACAATTTTAAACGTATACATTTTCCTGCATGTAGTTATGATTTTTTTTCAGAAGTATGACAAAATCAAACCTATATAAGTAGGGTATCATTTTAACCCTATGGACCTACAGAATAAAAAGAAGGTGTCATTTTTACCGAAAAATGCACTGCGTAGAAACGGAAGCCCTAAAAAGTTACAAAATGAAATTTTTTCTTCAATTTTGTCGCACAATGAATTTGTTTTCCGTTTCGCCGTGGATTTTTTGTTAAAATGACTAATATCATTGCAAAGTAGAATTGGTGGCGCAAAAAAATAAATCATCATATGGAATTTTATGTACAAAATTGAAAGCGTTATGATTTTTGAAAAAATGAAAATGCCAAAATGGAAAAATCTTAAGGGGTTAAAGCAAGACCATAATCTAAAGATAATTCCAAAACATATGTATTGGAATTCCTGTCAATAAAGTAAACAGAGTTGTGTTGTAAAAGATTGTAAAAGCCAAAATCTCTTTTAACTTCTGATCAGCATTTAAACATTTTAATAGAGTAACAGCACAGCCTAGTGGTTAAAATAAAATCTTACAACCTTTTGTTAACTGGCAACACCTGGAGAGTCTTCTGGAACATTATGTTCATTGTTCGGTAGACTCCTGTCCTGATTTCACATTATATTGGAAGGTTTTTTTTATGTACACTGCTCAAAATAATAAAGGTAACACTTAAACAACACAATGTAACTCCTAGTCAATCACACTTCTGTGAAATCACACTGTCCACTCAGGAAGCAACAATGGTTGACAATCAATTTCACATGCTGTTGTGCAAATGGAACAGACAGCAAGTGGAAATTATAGGCAATTAGCAAGACACCCCCAATAAAGGAATGGTTCTGCAGGTGGTGACCACAGACCACTTCTCAGTTTCTATGCTTCCTGGGTGATGTTTTGGTCACTTTTGAATGCTGGTGGTGCTTTCACTCTAGTGGTAGCATGAGACGGAGTCTACAACCCACACAAGTGGCTCAGGTAGTGCAGCTCGTCCAGGATGGCAAGTCAATGCGAGCTGTGGCAAGAAGGTTTGCTGTGTCTGTCAGCGTAATGTCCAGACTCCAGAGCATGGAGGAGCTACCAGGAGATGTGGAGGAGGCCGTAGGAGGGCAACAACCCAGCAGCAGGACCGCTACCTCCGCCTTTGTGCAAGGAGGAGCAGGAGGAGCACTGCCAGAGCCCTGCAAATTGACCTCCAGCAGTCCACAAATGTGCATGTGTCCACTCAAACGGTCAGAAACAGACTCCATGAGGGTGGTATAAGGGCCCGACATCCACAGGTGGCGGTTGGGCTTATTTGCCATTGGCGGCCTGTGCTCTTCACAGATGAAAGCAGGTTCACACTGAGCACATGTGACAGACGTGAAAAGAGTCGGGAGACGCCGTGGAGAATGTTCTGCTGCCTGCAACATCCTCTAGCATGACCAGTTTGGTGGTGAGTCAGTAATAGTGTGGGGTGGCATTTCTTTGGGGGGCTGCACGGCCCTCCATGTGCTTGCCAGAGGTAGCCTGACTGCCATTAGGAACCGAGATGAGATCCTCAGACCCCTTTTGAGACCATATGCTGGTGCGTTGGCCCTGGGTTCCTCCTAATGCAAGACAATGCCAGACCTCATGTGGCTGGAGTGTGTCAGCAGTTCCTGCAAGAGGAAGGCATTGATGCTATGGACTGGCCCGCCTGTTCCCCAGACCTGAATCCGATTGAGCACATCTGGGACATCATGTCTCGCTCCAGCCACCAACGCCACGTTGCACCACAGACTGTCCTGGATGGTGGATGCTTTAGTCCAGGTCTGGGAGGATATCCCTCAGGAGACCATCCGCCACCTCATCAGGAGCATGCCCAGGCATTGTAGGAAGGTCATACGGGCACGTGGAGGCAACACTCACTACTGAGCCTCATTTTGACTTGTTTTAAGGACATTACATCAAAGTTGGATCGGCCTGTAGTATGGTTTTTCACTTTGATTTTGAGAGTGACTCCATATCTAGACCTCCATGGGTTGATAAATTTGATTTCCATTGATAATTTTTGTGTGATTTTGTTGTCAGCGCATTCAACTATGTAAAGACGAAAGTATTTCATACGATTAGTTCATTCAGATCTAGGATGTGTTATCTTAGTGTTCCCTTTATTTTTTGGAGCAGTGTATATTTACTTTATATAGCAAAAGTGTAAGCATAGTTTTATTTTGTACCATAATATTTATTATTCATATTTAATCTCATTGTTCCATCCCTAATTCACTTAATTGTGACTGTTTAATTAGTGTAATATTACAACATACTGAAAAAACACTTTACCTCTAGACTCAACAACTTGAAGGCCTATAGAACATATAAAAGCATTTACGATATGGGGTCTTTAGTTCGGAGCTACACAGCCTCTGTGCACCTCTGCCAGAAACATTGCTTCTACAGGACATATATATATTAAAATAAAAAATAAATATTCATATGTATTTGTGCATATATGATATTGAGCACAGGGTCTGTGCAGGGTATATGGACAGAAGGCGATGTATTGTGTATGTGTGATATATAAACACACACATATATGCATTTAGCAGGGCCTGTGGGGTGGTGGGGAAGGGAACAAGTGACAGTGGGGGGAAATAACTGGTCCTAACTCTGCTTGTCTGGTGTAGATATGTATAATGTGCATATATAGCAATCATGTTGAGGTCTCTCATAAATTCAAGCATAGGAACTCTACTCATCCGGATGCTGTGACTGTGAAAGAAGGGGATTAATGGAACTCAGATGTGTGCCGACTGGTTTCCATTTCCACTGAGGATAGGGTGGAGTGTGGGTAGGCACCACATGTGTTTTGGTTGTGTAATATGTCCGCACAGTGCACAGAACAAGCACTGGCCTTGTGTATTACATGCTAACTCTTTCAAATGTAGTATACAGTATGTAGTATCCCTGACTTTCATTGCTAGCTGTTTTTGGGGCAGAAGAGTGAGAACATAAATACCTGTTTTACACTTTGTCATCCAACTTTTTATAACCTATAAAGGGCAAATTTGCCTAGTTATAGTTTGAAGTTCTTTCTCATTCAAAAGCATTATGTTGAGGACATATGCGGTGGTCTTTAAAAAGAGGCAAAGCATATGTGCGAACATTTTAAGTTGTCCTTTTTTTAAATTATTTTTTAGGGGCCTTTAATATATGATCACTTATTCACATATACTGTACACTGAAATACTGTTTTGCAGTGTACTGTGCTGTTATGGCCTCTTTCAGGGTATAAGAAAAGTAGAAATATAACCATGACAATATTGTGAATAAATTTACAATTCCACTTGACCACTGGGCACGTCACTACATAGTATGTTCTTCCATGGCTGTCATGGATGTCATATTGTGTAGAATCACACCCTATGGACAAGGAGAATGGTAACATCCTGATATTAAAGGGATATTCCGGGGTTAACTAACTTTCAACTGTCCTGCCCATTATGAATAATTATGCTAGTTTTACATTTACTTGCTATACCGCTCTGCCGTGAATCATCTTCTTTTTCTTCATTCCATGGTCCCCCCAGGTCTAGCATTTCCTTTCAGGTCCTGATGACGTTCGTCTCACAATCCTTTGCGGCTCAAGGTGGCAGCTGGTATATGGGGGCTTGGCGATTTCTTGTATTTCCTCACAAGCCAGCCTCCTGATGACTTTTGCGGTCCATCTGTTTGACATGACGTGCCGGCGTTCCCTGCATTCACTCGGCAGATTGCCGAGATCAAGGGACGCCGGCACGTCAGGACATACAGATGGACCGCAAAAGTCATCAGGAGGCTGGCTTGTGAGGAAATACAAGAAATGGCCAAGCCCCTGTATACCAGCTGCGGCCTCAAGCCGCAAAGGATTGTGAGATGAACATCATCAGAACCTGAAAGGAAGACCCCCCTGACGAAGCCATTCCATATGAAAATGCGTTTGGGGTTTGAGGTGAGAGGTACTCTGTGGGTGCTCTGGTCATGTGTTGCCACTATTTGCATTAGCCTTATACCTATCCTTGTATTGCACCTTATTGCATTTATTGTACATGGCCTTCTATGTTGGTGTGGATGTGGGCTGGAGACAGCTTTTCATGTTCCTGCGGACACCTACGGCACACAGAAGTTTATGAGTAACCCATTAACGCTGTACAGTTTACACATATTTATGATGCTTGTTTTTGCACTTTTGCTGATGTTTACTTGTGTCCTTTAATATTTGTATGAGTACCTCCATCCTCTTTTCTTCTGCCTGAGCTGTTGTGATACCAGTTCATATATATGTTTTTTATATGTTTTTATATATGTTTGAGTCTTTAATAAAGCTTGTCTACATTTCTATTAAGATCGTGGTTGCATGGTCTCTCTTTTGGTGTACACATCTATAGGGAGTGGTTGAAGGAACACAACAGTAAACTCCCCACACTGCCTTGGCCTTGCCTTAAAACAGGTGTGGAGTATGCTGAAATGGGCTGAGGGATTTGTATCGGAGCTGCTGCAGCTAGCATGGGTCAAGCTCAGTATGGAGAATCCAAATACCAACAAAAAGATAAAACCGGGCACTGTTGACTGAAGTTTAGTGAGATCAAGCTAACAGGTGTCTGTATTGGGGTATGAGTCTTTAGCAGACCAGGAGAGTAGGGGGTGCTTCACGTGCGTCAGTGTACAAATACAATAGCAACAACATGAATAGAAAAGACGGAGCACACACCTGGAGGTCCTGCTGCAACGATTTATTCAAAGTTCATTCGGAACACAGATAAGACATCTTCCCCATGGACATGAGCAGAGCTAAGAGGCAGGATAGTCCACCTGGATGACAGCCACTGTTTCACGCCCTTCAGTGTTTCATCAGGGTGCACGCTCCTGCCTCTTAGCGCTGCTCATGTCTATGGGGAAGATTTCTTATCTGTGTTCCAAATGAACTTTGAATAAATCGTTGCAGCAGGATCTACAGGCGTGTGCGCCGTATTTTTTCAGTATGCAGAATGTTCGCCAACTTGTGGCATCCGTTCTCCAACGTCTACAAGCCATTGACTGACCATAAGGTAGACCAACCGGTTACTGAGTAGGAATTCCAACCGGTCACTGAGTAGGGGTTTCTAATGCCATGATTGCTCAGAGTACATTCCATGAAGGATAGTAGAGGAAGGGCACTGCATAGATTTCTAAATATTATTACAACACTTCTCATAAAAGATGGTTTCTAAATGACCATGGTTTTCTAAGGATTCTTTAGTGTTGGACTTTATTATGTGACCACACAACTACTATACATCTATACTCTCAGCAGTTCCCTAATTCATTATCTGAATTGCTCATGCTACAAGTTAAGGTGATCCCCATTTACAGCTATCTCCTATTACATCACGTTAACCTATGTAAACCCTATAAAACTGAGTTCCCTTTAAATGTACTGTTCAAAATTGCTACTCTACAGAATTGCTATCTATTTGGCCCAACACCAGATATTTATCTAATTGTACTTAATTATACAATAGCATATGATTAATAAAATTTAAATTGAGGGCGTCTTAGATTTCTATTGAGTTTTATTGTGTCGGTTTTATTGTCTCGACAATATGAAATCCAGTAGGCGTAGCGAGTGCTTCTTCACTTGTACGCCTTCAGCGGTCCTCTGCAAAGTACAACTGCTTATTAAAATAATGATGCACATTTAGGCAGATGGGCTGCAGACAACTGTGATGTACTCACATGCACCTTAGCCTAGCATTGTCTCCGGAGAGCTGCTGCTTTACTGTTGCTATGGTAACTCGCTATTGCTAATCACCTCTACTATCTAGTTTAATTTTCATAGCGTCTTTTTGCTGTTTTAATTGGCAGTCAGAGAGTTGTTCTTTTCAAATGAGATTCAGCTGGTATATCGTGGCTTGTCCCTGCGATGCTTTGCATTTTTACTCACTGCTGATGTGGCTTTTTATAAGGAAACCCATAAGACTACGAGTGAGACCTTGCATGTGTCCAGTGTTGCCATGCCGCTATTACATGAAAAACATCAATCTGGAGAAAACCCTTTAGTTGAAATGCACGCTCGGCGGATTTGCTGCAGAAATATTTGCATGGGTAGATCCAATACAGATATCCAGAACCTACCCTATAGAAAGAACTTACTATACTCTAGTAAAAAAAATATGCCACTACCTCCCCCCTCCCTCGTTCTTCATTCTCTCCCCTCCGGTTTTCCTTTCTTTCTATTTTGTCTCCTCTCCCTCCTCACCTACTCACCATGATCTCCATGTTAGATTTAGGTGACCGCTCTATTTGGATACAGATATATCTCACCTGCCTACAATTATATTTTTCTGCCTTATGTAAGTTTACTTTATTCTAAATAATGTAGACTTGGTAGATACCCATTGCACACTACTATAAATGGTATATGTAAACTATGTCGCCTGTCATCATAGTGAGAAATTTTTATTCTTTCTTTATAGACAAAGGTTTTATTTTTTTCTCTCCTCACATGAGAATTATGACCTATTTGCATTGTTATTGCACTCTGTTTGGTAAAATGAATAAAAAGACATTTTAAAACAAAACAAATCCAATGCAGATTACGGAGCCAACAAAGTAGTTGAAATCTCAGCTGCAGACTGAGATTGATTTATGTTGCATATTTGGTGTGGATTTTTCCCTATGGAAATCAATGAGGAAAGTAAAATATGCATCAAAATCTGCAACTGCTATTGTTTTTTTTTTTTTTCAGCAGGTAATCCATTTATTGTACATCTGCAAAAGTTACAAACATTTTCTGTTCGAGGAATGTGATGGATTGGATGCAAAACTGGGATTGGGCTCATTATATATAGTCCACATAATACAGCTGGAAAGAATCCAAAGCATTGACCAAAATGTGCAAAATAATACAATATATGTACAGTATCTCACATTTTTGTAAATATTTTCGTACATTGTTTCATGTGACAACACTAAAGAAATTAAACAAAATAAACAACACACAGCCATTAAAAGAGTACTCCGGCGCTTAGACATCTTATCCCCTATCCAAAGGATAGGGGACAAGATGCCTGATCGCGGGGGTCCCGCCCCCGTGTGACGTCACGCTCCGCCCCCTCAATACAAGCCTATGGGAGGGGGCGTGACAGCTCCTATAGGCTTGTATTGAGGGGGCGGAGCCGTGACGTCACAATGCTCCGTCCCCGTGATCGACAGTAATCAGACCTGGAGCGAACACGCTCCAGGGACTGATTCTAACGGGGTGCTGCGTGCAAGATCATGAGGGTCCCCAGCGGCAGGACCCCTGCTATCAGGCATCTTATCCCCTATCCTTTGGATAGGGGATAAGATGTCTAAGCGCCGGAGTACCCCTTTAATGTCTAAACCTTGGCCACAAAATGGAGTACACCCCATAATGGAAATGTCCAAACTGGGCCCAATTAGTCATTTTCCCTCCCCTGTGTCATGTGACTTGTTAATGATACATAGTCTCAGGTGTGAAAAAAATTGATTGAAGGGTGTATTCACTTTAGGTGTATTCACTGTAAGAGGTCCTTAGCCTGTGTGATGACAATTCCTATACCACTGTCTGGACTGAAAAAAAAAACTTTTATAGAGATCCTTACAATACAGGGAAATATAACCTGAAGCGTTAGTCGAGCCAGTTTCCATGACAACTTGAGACACGCTGATATCATTGCCGAAAAGATCCTTTATGGTTGTCAAGGGAAATGAATATTGAGTGATGTCATAGAGACAGAAAAGACTACATTATAGGTAGCCTATTGGTCTCGCGACTGTTCTAAAGGTTAGCGTGAGTCATTGTTTTCTTGAAATGATCTTGTTAATGAATATTCTAAAACATCAAATGTAATAATTTTCATGGTCGACCAAGACCCAGGGGCGCAATCACACCCCTGCAACACAACAAAGTTGCCCTGCTACATAATAATGACAACCTTATACATGTATTTTGGCAATAAAACATATAAAGAGCTGCATGACCCAGACAGCGTCTACACAGGGATACACAGAGCATGTACTAAGTCATAGCTACATTTTAGAACAGAGCCTAGTGGCAAGGTTAAAGTGCAGCATGGGTGAGGTGTTAGGAACTGGAAAAAGGGATAAGCCTGAAGAAGGGCAGCAGCCATAAATAAAAGGTATCTGTCAGGTCTACATCATGCTCAGAGCTGCAGACATGGGGCAAATAGCTGATCAAGTGATACATGTCTCTTAGCTGATGGCTGTTTACAGTGTTATTAAAATCCTGTTTTTCTTATAAGCTGTGAAGATATAGCTGCAGCATGCATGTCTCCTCCCTCTCCCACTCCTTTCTGCCATGCATGATTGTACAAGGCTCAAGGCTGAAAGCCAATCATGCAGAGCGGGGAGGAGAGGGGAAGGGGTGCATGTTGTAGCTCAACACTACCTTTAGGGCACTTGTGCTTGTAAGTATAACATTATTTTATAACTTTTCAATCAGCTAAGAGACAGTCATCATTTTCTTTTATCTCCCTATCAGCTATCTGCCCATGTCTGAAGCTCTGAGCATGCTATAGAGCTGACAGATTAGGGCTTTAACCAGTTAGTCTGGCCCTAGCCAGAGTAGTGTGCATATATATGCCTATCTGCCTTCTGCTAGGCCACGTGAGGAGAAGAAGAATTAGGTCTAGTGCAATCTCCTCAGTTTCCAGCTTAAACCTTGGTCAGTTGTGGTGATCATGGCATTGCATGGCATTTCAAAAGGGTTAACTTATATCTCCAGTCTACACCAAGAGGGCAATTCGTCTCAAGCATCATTTTCCTGCTCCGAGAGGAAGAGTCATCTAGACAGAAGAGGGAATAGCTGAGCAAATACTCTCCTGCAGTCACTTAATTCTTCATGCACTTCCAGCTAGAGTTATTACCCCATAGCTTACATGTCACAACTGCCTGTATCTTTTGCACTGCGATAGGGAATGGTAATATCTGCAACCATAAGTACAGCAACAACTGTGAGTATAAGTTTTCTCAATTATCTTCAACATAGTTAGCCAACCTAGTTAAGCCCTTAATGGTAGATAGCAATCTATATTGGACTGTATCTGTTACCACTATCAACGCTAAAAGTTCATCAGCATTACCTGAAATTTTCCTTGTCAGCATTACAGCTTACAAAGCACTTACAGGGAAACTGTGATGA
Organism: Hyla sarda; assembly: GCF_029499605.1. Lineage (NCBI taxonomy): Eukaryota > Metazoa > Chordata > Amphibia > Anura > Hylidae > Hyla > Hyla sarda. Next base: position 84,558,956 of record NC_079193.1, on the reverse strand, counting down.
ATTTCCATGGATTCACTTAAAGTACTGTAACTTTACAACCCTGAGCTCTGATGAGAACTAAATCTGTGCTAGAGTATTCCTATTGGGCACACCATCACAGGTACACACCCAATTTTACCCTGGTGTCAATGGCTATTAGCTGTGGACCCTCAGCCACAAAAGTCGCAAAGGTCCACAGGGGGATATACAGGGTTCACCAGGAACACAGCCATCTGTAACTATCATAGAGACTCAGCCCGAGAGGCTACTACCCTGTCCTCCCCCAAACTACCACATTATCAATGCTGTTTACCAGTTAAAGGTCAAACTTTGTGCAGGAATCCGCTTATATATATATATATATATATATATATATATATATATATACACTAAGCACCTAGGATGGCTCCCTACCAGCTCCACTCACGAGCCTTGAAAAATATCCACAAAAGCAGAATCAGAATGTGACTTATATTACGAAGTTGAACCCCATCATTCTGTCATTAGAACTTGTTATTTGCCGTGATGTGTTCAGGAGGCATTAGCTGTGACCATGACATCAACAGGGATTTAAAGTAATATAAAGGTCCAGTCACAACAAGGCTACATCATTTCCCTAGAGGTCAACCCCATGTGAATCAGCGCCTACTGTGGATATGGATATTCTACATATTTAATGCAATGCTAAGATGACCTATGTAGACAATACCAGCAAACATTGCTATTAAGATGGTGGGCCCTCCGAATAAGCAAGTACATTATCATGTAGCTTGTCCAGTGACCCACATGTGACACTAAGGTTTTCATAAGTAGATCTCAGTGTCAGCAGATCCCCCCACATTTGGAGAACCAACATGTGACTATGTGACCTCATATCCAAGGAGAGAAATTAGATTATATTTACTTTTCTCAGCCACAGCACATTAACATGCTCATTACCATGAGGGTTTGTGAAGTGTATTTTATTGACTCCATTAACCCCTTTTTACTCTTTCTCTCTCCTGTACATATACAGGGTTCAAGTCCTGCAGGAACACATGGGAGCGGAGTTTCTGCACTTTTTCCACAGCAGAAACACTGTTCCCATTAGCAGTTGTCCTGCAGGATCAGCCCTAATATTCCCTATGAGCCACATAAATACAGGCTTAGCAAATTAGAGATACACATTCAGAGGAATCATACTTGAGAGGTGCCATTATGTCTGATAAGTGTCAGATCATGGTAATTTAAACTGCGCCATACTAATATAAACTCAAATGGCGCTAAGAGAGTTGTGCCAGCAGCAGCAGCAGCTCTGGTTGTCCGGCGGGCAGATGGATGTATGCCCTGGTTGGTGCTGGAAGGTTGTGTCACTTACAGCATCTTTCCACCGGGCTTCCCTGAGTGGATGGAAGGAGAATGCGGCTGTGATCTCTGTTGCCCAAAATCCACAGCGTTATTGTCCAACTAGGAGACTCCATTTATGGGCCAGGCATCCAGAGCTGCTGGTACAACTCTCTCAGCGCCATTTTAGTCCTGTCTGTGACATATATGTGATTTTTCCCTAAACCCAAATAGCAAGAGAACTGGCAACCAAGGCTGGTTGGGCTGGGCTAAGCTGCTAGGGACCACATGATGACATGTGGTTCAGGCAGCATGAACATGATGACAGGTTTCCTTAATGCAGTTATCAGGCACTAGTGGCGGCTACATGTAGCTACAATTGTCATGTCACTTTTTAACAGTGTGAAGGGACCCTGGTGGTGTGGAGCTTTTTGTGTAAAAAAAATAATCTATAAGGATATATAATGAAACTATGGTGAGTATTAAAGACGCGCTGTGGGATTTAAAAAAAATATAAAAATAAAAAAATGGCTACAGGCAGAGATCATTGAGGAAGAAAATACTGTACTTACCCAACAGCTGGATCTTGCACAAAAATAATGTGATTATTTGCCTTTTTTTTTGGTGTTTTAAGATTGTGCACAGTGATAAATTCCCCCTACGTGGCTGTGGTCTTCTTTTGGCTAGATATACTATGAAAATTCATAGGGGGAGATTTATCAAAACCTGTGCAAAGGAAAAGTTGCCCAGTTGCCCATAGCAACCAATCAGCTCACTTCTTTCATTTTGCAGAGGCCTTGTTAAAAATGAAAGAAGCGATCTGATTGGTTGCTATGGGCAACTGGGCAACTTTTCCTCTGCACAATTTTTGATAAATCTCCCCATATGTGCGCATCCAGCCTTATACTCGAGTGAAGTTTTTAAGTAAAAAAAATAAAAAAAATTGATAGGGGGCGACCAACTGGCATACGCCCTATGATCTCTGTGTACGCCCATGCTGGACCCTGGTGATAGCTGTTATTAGAGATGAGCGAACTTACAGTAAATTCTATTTGTTGCGAACTTCTCGGCTCGGCAGTTGATGACTTATCCTGCATAAATTAGTTCAGCCTTCAGGTGCTCCGGTGGGCTGGAAAAGGTGGATACATTCCTAGGAAAGAGTCTCCGGAGCCCACCGGAGCACCTGAAAGCTGAACTCATTTATGCAGGATAAGTCATCAACTGCCGAGCCGAGAAGTTCGTGACGAATCGAATTTACTGTAAGTTCGCTCATCTCTAGCTGTTATACTTCTTTTCTATCATTGTAAAATGCGCCATTTACATTTTAGTAATTTAAGTATTCTAGCAAGATAACGTTTTTAAACGTATTTCAGTATGAAAAGGAAGGTCACGCTACGATGCTAAAAATGGGAGAAAAAGCTCCTCACTGAGATAGTGGTAGATTTATTGACTGGCCTCTCAGCAGAGGTGGAATAACACAGCGATCCAGCTGGGCTTGGAATATGGGGAAAGCCGTGAGCTGAATTAAATGTGATATTTAAGGAAAGGGTTGAGGTTACACGAGATGATAATGCGCAGGCCTATGTAGGTCAATTGGTTTTGAAGTATTAATCCTTATATTTCCATCATGATATATAAAAAAAAAAAAAACGACTTCAAAGTTCATAGGAAGGATAAATCTGATATATTGCAGAGATTCATCTTATTGTATTCTAAGTAAATTGAAGGATACACGAGAATGTTGATCTTCGGTTTCAGTAAATGAACTGCTGAAGTTCCGCAGACGACCGGCTGGTTCCATGCTGTGAATATAGGCTCTTACCAAGTTAAGGATATTTCCATGCATAATTGATTTTTTGTAAATCACATGTACACCATGTAGGACTGATTTTATCTCTACGGGATCTACCACCTTTGGCTAGAGCTGAGCCTTTTTCTATGTGAAAATTGTATTTGCTTTCCGTGCAGCAACATTAAATGGATTTAACAAAAACACGTACAGCTCTCTGTGGCGCTAAATTGTCATATTGTACAGCCAAGACCTTCTTATAATAAATGCCGGGCATACATAGCTCACAATCATTATTATTATGTATATTATTAGTGTATTCACCCAGAACGGCCCTCAAAGACTCCTATAAATACACACTTTGGGGTCCAGTTTGCCAGGCAATCTCGTGTAAGGGTGCTTTCACACCACGTTTTGTACTTACGGTTCCCGAATACGGCTGGGAGGAGGGGGGCGGGGCTTAATCGCGGCGTCCGCACTCAGCCGTATTCGGGAACCGTATTTAATGCATGTCTATGAGCCGACCGGAGTGAACCGCAGCCTACGGTCGGCTTCGTTTTCGGCCGTATGCGGTTTCCCGACCGTAGGCAAAAACGCGGTTGACCACGTTTTTGCCTGTGGTCGGGAAACCACATACGTCCGAAAACGCAGCCGACCGGAGGCTGCGGTTCACTCCGGTCAGCTCATGCATTAAATACGGTTCCCGAATACGGCTGAGTGCGGACGCCGCATTTAAGCCCCGCCCCCTCCTCCCAGCCGTATTCGGGAACCGTAAGTACAAAACGTGGTGTGAAAGCACCCTAACATTTCATGGTTGGAAAGTGTTGGTTATGTCCATTTAACCCAGTGGTCTTCAAACTGTGGCCCTCCAGATGTTGCAAAACTACAATTCCCAGCCAACGGCTGTCCGGGCATGCTGGGAGTTGTAGTTTTGCAACAGCTGGAGGGCCACAGTTTGAAACCCGCTGAGTTGGTTCAATTTTATTTCAGTTTTGTGTGAACTTGTAATATGGCACACGTAGATGTATATTAGACCTATCACTGTACTGCCGGAGGCATACCGAGTTTAGATATTTTTATATATCTGTTTCCATACAAATCCAAAAATGACTTCTTTTTTTTTTCACTGCGTAAGCTTTCTGCTTTGTCAATTAGGCCTTAAAGAGGTACTCCGGCTCTGAGACATCTTATCCCCTATCCAAAGGATAGGGGATATGATGTCTCACCGCGGGGGTCCCAGCAATCTTGTATTTGGCTCTTCTCCGTAAGGTGGGGTGTGTCATAAAGCTCCCATTCATGTCTATGGGATCTTCGAAACAATAAATAAGTAATTTACATAGGAACTGAAAAAAAGGGGTCAATCAGGGGCAGGGGAGAAGTCCTGCAGGAACGCATGGGAACTGAGTTCCTGCACTTTTTTCCACAGCAGGAACACTGTTCCCATTAGCAAGAGTCCTGCAGGACCAGCACTTAAGTGGAAATCTTGGGTGAGTTCCTACACTTTTTTTCCCCCAGGACTTGACCCCTGATCCCCCCATAATTTGGTGCACTCCCCGGCATCGTACGGGGGCTCTGCCACTGCAGAGCTACTTTCTACTAAGCAGCAGCTAAATGGCCCTCATCTCTGTTTTATGGTGGATCTTCTACCTCTGATCTCCTCACTGATATGACGAGGAGAAGAGTCCTCTTATTAACCCTCTGGTAACCTGGTATTGTCCATAAGCAGGCTATCATTCCTACTGGGGATTTGTACATTTATTATTGTGCTCTTTTTTCATCTGAAGTACAATTGGGCCTGCTGCTGCTTATATGTTATTACTTATTTGTTCTGACACCTGAAATCTAAAAATCTTTTTTCCTACCTTTGCTCTTTATTCACCCCTGATGAAGTTCTAAATGAACAGAAACGCGTTGGTTATACAGCAAGGGGTTTCTTTGTGTTGATTGGTGTACAGAAATTTGGACTTGTTATGCAATATACTGGGGAGTTGCATCTTTTCTCCTCCTACTTTTCTGTTTTTTTTGTTGTTGGTGATAGGACCACCTTATATACACAAACCCAAATTCTTATTATTTTTTGGTGTCATTTTAATTATCTAGATTAAAAGTTATATTTTACGGCACCTACTTAGTTTTTGCACTTTTGATATCCGTAGGGTTGATTATCTGTTCACGTATGACTCTTACTATATACGTGCTATTGCTGATCAGGGGTAACCAAGGAACTGAAGGGTAGGGGGACTTCTTTATCCACATAGCACTATATCATTGAAATTAGTAGGCCATGTTTTTTAAATTTTATTTTTAATGCGTAATCTGTGTAGTATTTGTCCACGCGAACTTACTATTAGAATTCCTTTAAAGCTGTATTTTTTTTAAGTTTTCTTTTTTCCTTCTATGATTTCTATGCTTACTGAGTACACTCAATTGTTGCAGAACCATAGTCAGAACCATTATTACTAATACTTTTTCAATTAATAACATTGTTATAGGGGTATTCCAGGAAAAAACTTTTTTTCATATATATATCAACTGGCTCCAGAAAGTTAAACAGATTTGTAAATTACTTCTATTAAAAAATCTTAATCCTTTCAGTACTTATGAGCTTCTGAAGTTAAGGTTGTTCTTTTCTGTCTAAGTAATCTCTGATGACACGTGTCTAGGGAAACGCCCAGTGTAGAAGATATTTGCTATGGGGATTTGCTTCTAAACTGTGTGTTTCCCGAGACACGTTTCATCAGAGAGCACTTAGACAAAAAAGAACAACCTTAACTTCAGAAGCTCATAAGTACTGAAAGGATTAACATTTTTTAATAGAAGTAATTTAAAAATCTGTTTAACTTTCTGAAGCCAGTTGATATATAAAAAAAAGGTTTTTTTTTCCTGGATAACCCCTTTAAACAGATTTGTAAATTACTTCTATAGAAAAATCTTAATCCTTTCAATAATTATCAGCTGCTGAAGTTGAGTTGTTCTTTTCTGTCTGGCAACAGTGCTCTCTGCTGACATCTCTGCTTGTCTTGGGAACTACACAGAGTAGAAGAGGTTTGCTACAGAGATTTGCTTCTAAACTGGGCGGTTCCCGAGACAGGTGTCATCAGAGAGCACTGAGACAGAAAAGAACAACTCAACTTCAGAAGCTCATAAGTACTGAAAGGATTAAGATTTTTTAATAGAAGTAATTTACAAATCTGTTTAACTTTCTGAAGCCAGTTGATATATAAAAAAAAGTTTTTTCCTGGATAACCCCTTTAATTCCTATGTATTGTGTTACGTGTTGATAGTAAAAATGTTCTGAACTATCTTGCACAGCTCAGAAATTATATACATTTATTTAATTTAAGATCCTAATCTATATAAAGTTTCCCTTGTGACATAATCTTAGTTCTCTCTAGTGTCCTGTCATTTAGTCTAATGTGTGAAATTCATCTTGTGCATTTGTGGTCAAACAGTGCCATCTACTGTTAGTTCTTGGTATTGCACCACTCGCTCATGCTGTCCCTGTACACACCCTTTGTATCAGTGACGTTATAAAATTCATCAATTATGTGTTCAGGTAAAGAAAGATATTTGAAACCAATGTTATCTGACCTAGAAATGTATTTTACTTTAATATATATATATATATTTTTTTTTTTTTATAGTAATTCGTATTAAAAATACTTTTCAGTTTAACACTAAGGTTATAGCAAAATATGTTAGTAAAATAGGAATAAACGAATAAAATAAGTAATAATATTGTGGACAATGAAAGTTTATGAAAATAGTAAATGTTTAAACACATTGTTTAAACAACAGACATATATGCTACATGCTAAATCAGTGCTTCCCAAGCAGGGTGCCTCCAGCTGTTGCAAAACTACAACTCCCAGCATGCCTGGACAGCCTTCGGCTGTCCAGGCATGCTGGGAGTTGTAGTTTTGCAACAGCTGGAGGGACCCTAGTTGGGAAACACTGTGCCAGATTGTGTTAGAAATGTAATGCAATATATTGTGGTAGTAACAGTGCCATCTTCAGGCCAAAAACAGGAGGTGCATGCAAACAAAAATCTGGCTTTCATGTATTGATTTTGGTGGCCGTCCGGCAAATTTATTAATTTGGCGCACAACATGTGGCAAATTTTTTACACAGATTAAAAAACATCCATAAATTGCTTTGCACAGGCACTTTTCTAAGAGTTGGTTCCGGTTACGATGGGTTGCTCCTCTTGGGAGCTGTTTGCGCCAAAATTATGCAACTTTTTGAAAACTGACTACTGTAGAGCAGCTTTCAAATTTCTCTCTTTTGAAAGAAGTATGTGTGGTGGCATACAAAGTCCTTACCATTCTGTATTACAGTGGGGGTTGGGAAAAAAAAGTGTTTAGGAGTAGATTCACACTTGCTTATTTTGCTGCATATTTTCTGCTGCTGATTTTCATACCCATTGAAATAAATGTGTAGCAAAATCAGCTGCAACAAAAATGCAACATAAGACACAGCAAAATACGCATGTGTGAACATGCCATTAGGGTACGTTCACACGGGCGGATTACTTGTGGATTTTCTGCAGCATGTTTGATTTTGCTACCATTGACTTCAATGGGTCAACAGAAAATCCACAATAGAGGCAGATTTGCAGATTTTCCTTTGGACCCACTGAAGTCAAAGGTAGTAAAATCTGCAGCGGATTTTCCGCAGCAATTACACTGCAGAAATTCCGCAGGTAATCCGCCCGTATGAACGTACCCTTGCGTATTTGAAAGGGGGCGGCCTCTCTGCAGTTGTCCGCAGCAAATTTTCTGCTGCTGAAAATCCGCCACAAGCCCATTGAAGTCAGTAGGTTCTGAGGCGTATTTTCCACAGTGGAAATTATGCAGCGGGAAATCTGCTGCGGACAGCCATGAAGAGCCCTCCCCCTTTCAAATATGCAGTGGGAAACCCGCAAATAAATCCGCCCGTGTAAACGTACCCTAAGGGTACATTCACATGTTGTACATCTGCAACTGATCTGCAGAAAACGCTGCAGATTTTATCATTGTCTTATCAACATTAAATTCAACAGTTTATATGGTACATATGAACAAACCCCAAAAGAGAGACTGTCCCTTTTTCCTGTAGCAACCAATCAAAGCTCTGTTAAAATTTTTCAGGAGCACTACAGTATATGGAATAAAAGCTGCATAAGTTACTATAGGCAACATAGAGAGTTTCTCTTTTAGGGTAGGGTCACACATGCCGTAGTCAATAGGTAGCAAAATCAGCCCCAAAATATGCAGCAAAATACGGCACCCTACCCTTAAGGTGTATTTGTATGTACAGTATCCTGCGCATATTTGATGCTGCAGATTTCAATGCAAATGAAATTATGAAACACAGCTTTAAATCTGCAGCATCAAATATGCATAGGATACTATACGTATAAATAGACCCTTACGTTAGGGTCACACGAGCCGTATTTTGCTGCATATTTGCATGCTATAGAATTCTGCTTTTGGGGTGGAGATTATGTAATGTGCATGGACCCTAAGGCTATGTTCACACGGTGGAATGTCCGTGCGGAATTGTTCGAAAAAAAATTCCGCACAGACATTTCGCTGCAGCAGAGTCCCATTGATTTCAATGGGATTCTTCTGCACTGTGCCCATGGTGAAATTTCTGTGGCAATCCCGACTCTAGTATTTGCAGAAAGAGTAGTCATGTCTATTCTTTCTGAGAATTCCACTTGGAAATGCATTGCTGTCTGTGATACCGCGCAAATCCGATGGATCCTTTAAATGTGCAGAATGTCTGTCCGTGTTTTCCAGGTGGACATTACACACATTTTACTGTTCACACGGAGGAATGTATGAATCAATGAATCTCCTCAGAGGATCTACGCTGTTTAAAGGGGTTATCCAGGAAAAAACTTTTTTTTTTTTTTTATATATATATCAACTGGCTCCAGAAAGTTAAACAGATTTGTAAGCATCATCCTGTTGACAATGTAATTCTTCCCCCAGAATCCAATTGCTTGTGGGAGATTTCATTTCAGAACTTTCAATGTGTCAACAGAGCAGCGGAATTTCCTATTGAAATCCATGGGAGGCTGCTGCAAGTGGAATCCATGGGGAGCTTCCTAGTGGAAATTCTGTGTGGAATCTCCGTAGTGTGAACAGGCCCTTACTCTTGTCTGAAACCAGCCTTACCTGCATTTTACTGACTGGCTGTTTGCTTATAGAGTAGTTTGTATATGGACAAACATAATAAACACTTAGGTTTATCAGTCCTAACGCACAATTGAAAGGTATTGTTCTTTTTAATGTTTCACTGTTCACTTTATGGAGACCTGAGATAAAGCTGTGTTCTGGCCAACTAGTGCAATGTTTTTCCCCAGACGCTGACGATTAAAGTAATACCTCTACAAAGAAAATCGGAAACATTATTACCTAGCAAACAAAGGAACACAAAATGTGGTGTCAGGGAGAGGATTATCAATATCTACAATGGTGCCCAGGTGACTGTGCAAAACAGAGAAACCCAATTACATCTCTGCAGGAGCGGAAAACAATAAATTCTACTTACTGTACTGAGCCCCACAACAAATAATATCCCTGTGAATCTCCGGATTACACACAGCCCTTGCCAAAGCCCATGTGGAAGCTGGAGGATTATTCACAGGTGAAATGATTCATTTACTGTACAGATGGATGTTGTCTGCTTTAATGGTTGTGGCGTAGATTGATTCCGAACTGAGTATTCCCCTGAGGACGCCATTTATTAACATGAGAATGTTTTCTAAAATGCTAAATGTTGGGAACCAGAGAATGTAATGGAGTTGTTTAAATGGCAGGAGAAGGAAACTAAAGTATCGTAGTCTGTGTCACCTGAATAGACTGAACAGAAAACACTTTCTTCAGCACCATCTTTGTAGTTTGAGGTTAAACACTTTCTTTCACCAGGTCATTCCCAGGAAGGAATATTAATAATAAATGGATTGCCTAGTTTAGAAAACCCATTTTTTTAAGACCTTATTAAGGAATTCTGAGCTAATAGAAAGAAGTTATGGCCTCTTTTATAACTTACAGAGCTACAAAAATAACCCCTCTCTCTAGAGGACCTGATACATTACAGTCCCTTGGTGCCAATGGAAACCATGTAATGCACTTTTCACCTGTGATAGTGCTGCAGGGGAACTGAACACTTGCAGCCAGGTTCTATCACAGATTACAAACGAACGTTGCAGATCTCAGCATGGGTGTACTTTGGGATCAGCTTTTTAAAGGGGATTCCAGAGATGTATTTATTATAATTTTTTTTAATAAATGGCTGGGTTGCATTAAAGGAGTACTCCGGCGCTTAGAGATGTTATCCCCTATCCAAAGGATAGGGGATAAGATGCCTGATCGCGGGGGTCCCGCCGCTGGGGACCCCCGTGATCTTGCATGCCGCACCCCGTTGGAATCAGTCCCCGGAGCGTCTTCGCTCCAGGTCTGATTACTGTCGATCATGGGGACAGAGCATTGTGACGTCATGGCTCCGCCCCGTGTAATGTCACGCCCCGCCCCCTCAATGCAAGCCTATGGGAGGGGGCGTGACAGCGGCGGGACCCCCGCAATCAGGCATCTTATCCTCTATCCTTTGGATAGGGGATAACATGTCTAAGCACCGGAGTACCCCTTTAAGCATAAAAAATAATCACTTTCTTCTGTAAATGGGTCATGTGCAATATTGTTTGGTTTATATTTGCAATACAGATACAGTGACCCCCCCGACCTACGATGGCCCCGACATACGATCATTTCAGCATACGATCACTCTCAGAGGCCATTGCATGTTGAAGGCAGCATCAACATACGATGCTTTTGTATGTCGGGGCCATCGCATAAACGGCTATCCGGCAGCGCAGACTGCTTCAGCTGCCACCGGATAGCCGTTTAGGATCACTTACCTGTCCTCAGGGCTCCGGCGCGTCCTCTTCGGGATCCCCTGCATCGTCTGTGCTCTCCATCATCGTCATCACGTCGCTGCGCACGCCGTCCCGTCATCCAATAGGAGCGGCGTTTGTAGCGACGTGATGGCGGCGACGGAGAGCGAAGATGCCGGGGAAGCAGAGGCCCTGCCAGAGCGTTGGGGAAACCCCGGGGACGCGGCGACATCGATGGATGGCGACATCCAGGGCAGCGGTGACGGTCCGGAGCGGCTGGGACAGGTGACTACAACTTCCTATACCAGTGGTCTTCAACCTGCGGACCTCCAGGTGTTGCAAAACTACAACTCCCAGCATGCCCGGACAGCCGTCGGCTGTCTGGGCATGCTGGGTGTTGTAGTTTTGCAACATCTGGAGATCTGCAGGTAGTAGACCACTGTCCTATACTTTACATTGCACGGATCCCTCAACATACGATGGTTTCAACAAACAATGGTCCATTTGGAACAGATTACCATCGTATGTTGTGGGATCTGTGCAATGTAAAGTATAGGACAGTGGTCTCCAACCTGCGTAACTCCAGATGTTGCAAAACTACAACTCCCAGCATGCCCGGGTTGAAGACCACTGGTATTGGAGGTTATACTCACGTGTCCGGACCATCACCGTTGGCTGTCCAGGCATGCTGGGTGTTATAGTTTTGCAACATCTGGAGATCCGTGGGTTGTAGACCACTGTCCTATACTTTACATTGCACGGATGCCTCAACATACGATGGTTTCAACAAACGATGGTCCATTTGGAACGGAATACCATCGTATGTTGAGGGACCACCGTACTATATAAAGTCACCCTTCTTGACTGGATATCATTCATGGGATTTTCTTACCCAAAGCATCTATTGCCTGCAGGGATATATGGGGTCATACATGTTGCCCCCCCTGTGGACACAAATGATTGCTTGGTCAGGTACAATAAAAACCTGCCTTTGCAGCGCGGGGTTAAATGAAGGCAGTAATAAGCTTGTGAAACATGCCAGAGATTGGGATAGACATCCCACAGTTTCAATAGGCCTGCTGGGAAACTATTAATTAAAACCAGAAATCTCCCCATAAGAATCAAGGGAATCGGGCAGGAAAGAGGAAATGCCCTGTTTTTAATATCTCGATGTCGGTGGCCTGTACTAACGTCCGAAATATAAATGAGACAAGAATGGGATAGAAAAGTGCAATTGTAAGGACTTCCTTCTAGTTACTCCGGCCTGAATACTGAGTGGTAAAACCTAATGGACCAGATGTACATCACAGGAATGGAAAGAGCGTAAAAAGGGAAGGGGGAGGTGTGGGTGAGGCGGAGGGATTCATCTTCTATGGATTAATATAAATAAATAAAACATTCTATGTGACTTCAGCTCTCTATGTGAACGCCTGCCAAAAAAACGTAAACCTTTAATAGCTTGTCCTCATTTCCTCTTGGGGGATGCCAAAAGGACATGATCTCCACAAGAGCACAAACGTTAATCCAAAGCAAACACGAGATACCGTCCGTATTACTGATACATTGCATGCCGACATTTTTGTGCAATTAGTGGCTAATTGATGTACCAGGGGACGGGCCGGGAGGTCTCCGAAATAATGAATATAGACTACTGAAAAAAAAGGTATGGAGGATCGCTATTTAAAGCATTAAGAATATATCGGATTTATTATTAGTCCTCCATAAATGGAAGCCATACATAATTCAAGAGGGGACTTAGTTATAGGGGTCAGAATTTAGGGCAGATATGCGTCCAACTCCGTGGACAGCGAATAGCCATAAACATTAAAAAGCCTTAACCCAAACAATGATTTTTAGTGAATAAAAGTAGTGAAATAAGATGCACGCCATAATGACATTATTTTTTCCACATTAGCAGTAATGGCGCTTGTCTGTTGTTAGTTATATTTTATTTCAACTGTTAACATTGTGCTAATCAGCGTGTGTCCCCCCCGTTAATCCATTTTGTGGGGGGGAATACAGCAGCATGTGTTCAATTTCCCTGCAGCACCACCACAGGTGAATGGAAGTATTGCATTAAATATATTCACAGAGAGAAATAAATGTAGCCAGCACTGCCACTATAATTAGAGCCAATGGACAGGTGAAGGTGATTGGGTGGCGCTACAGAAGCGTACAGAATCCAATATAGTTTCACACAAAGAGTAAAATAGCGGAGCACTCACCAATTCAGATGAAAGGACGATCAGTCGGACACATTCATCCACGGACTCCGATTGGTCCTAGCAGGGAGGCGGCATCTGCCTCCTCCCTGTTAGGACCGATCGGAGTACGTGGATGAATGTGTCCGACTAATCTTCCTTTCATCTGAAATGGTGAGTGCTCCGCTATTTTACTCTTTGTGTGAAACTATATTGCATTAAATAGGTTGTTCAGGTATCGCCCAAATGTCAGAGGTCCTTCAGAGAGATACTGTTTGCACCTCCTCTCTGTCCTAGCTAACCTAGCTAATAAATGAGGACAATAAATGGGAGAACAAGCTCTTTTAAAGAGGTTGTCTGGCCACTTAAAATATTTTAAGCCTTTGGAATGATGAAAAATTATAAAATGACTCATACTCACCTTACTGATCCCCCAACACTCCTACAATGCTTTTCCTTTGCTGGTATTTTCTGCGCTCCCTGGTCCCTGTTGACAAGGACGTGTGACCTCTTCAACAATGTATGGGCTGCAGTGGTGACCTGTTACAGCCAATGATTGGCTGCAGTAGTCACATGTTCATGTCAAATGCAGAGAGAAGCACTGTAACGGGAGTGGTGGGGGATCGATAAGGTGAGTATGACTTGTTTTATTATTGTCCACTATTCTGGGTCATTCTGATAACATTTTAAGTGGCCAGTGAACCCCTTTAACTCTTGATTCCCTAATAGGTTTTTAAAAATGGATTTATTAAACAAGTCGAGCACTTTAATAGCGCTTATGATTTTCATTAGGAAATACTGCGATAAAGCAGGAATGGAGTGACAAAATGATTTCTGCATAGTACTGTAACATGGCATGGGAGGTCAGCACATAAAAGTAAATTTTATACTGCTACTGTAACTTAGACCCTGATCCAAATCTGTCCAAAACCATGCCAACGGTATATATGTACAGTAAATGTCATAAACAAGTGCCTAAAAGTTAAAGCTTGATGTGAGGAACAGGACAGCACTTCCTCGAATTGTGGCCAAAAAACACACTAATACAGGTACCCTATCACTGATGCTGTTGTCCTAAACTTGCAGTAATATGGAAGTCCATAGTTTTGTATTTTATTTGGCTACTATTCAATAAAGTTCTCTTCTGTCCCTTGCAATAAGTTTGACTTTTGACCACACCTACTTCTGTTTGCAGATGTCTTTCAGATGTTTGCATACTGACTTGTGATCAAGGAAAAAGTAGACCTTGACACAACTATTACCACACACGCACAAGAAAAAAAAGATTATCAATAGAGCTATAAGCCACATGGCTGAGGATGTAATGGGGTGTTACAGGTAATGGCAGGAGTGTCAGGAACTTGACTATGTATGAAATGAGGTGTTCAACTTACGCTGCCCAACCCCTGTAGATCTGCATAGGTACTGTAAACATAATATGATAATATGAAGAGGCCATGATATTACATACAGCAAGTGCCCCTTTGTTCTACTGATTGTGTCAATCCTGAGTGTCAGATCTCCAAAAATTCTACATTACTGGCCTATGCCAAGTATAGGACATCTATTAAAAAGTCAGAAAACTCCTTTAAGGTAGACAAATGGGAGTGTCCTGGGAAATATTGACGACACAGGAGGTTTGTATTTTACCTATTACACATCCAGCACTAATAGATACGTTTTTTGGCCTTTGAGTCCTTTTTAAGCTGACTCATATAGGGAGAATTTAACTTTTTGATGAATTTTAAAACTAGAGATACTATGCTTTCCTAATAACCTAAACTGCTGCCTCGTTCATGTGTATCCTTTTCAAAACCAATAAAATCTTATTTAGCGATAAAAGACGCCAGAGAGAACTGGAAAAAATCGAGTTAAAAAAACAAACAAAAAACCAAAGACATTAACAGAATGGAAGAGAAGTAATCTGTCCTTCATCTTCAGGGACACCCTTCCAGCCCCATCAAGACAGTGCCAAGATCAGGATGCCCTTCAGGCCCATACAAGCGACCAACTCCACACCCACAACTATGATGACTCTGCTAAAACATGTCAGTAACACCCTGTCCAATCCTATCTATAAAATACTAGAGCTGTAAAGCCAGAAACATTATATTATGGAAGGGTGAATATAGTATTATACTCCATATAGTGGTTATTTCACCATTCATTTCTTATACCTTCCTATGATAAAATGAACTAAGTCATAATTATTAGAAAACACCTAAATTGTAAATTGAAATAGTAATAATAGTTATTTGTTACACAGAGACAACTTACTGCAACATCCAGTAGAAAAGTTTAAATTTGTCTATGGTTCAGATGCTGCCTTCAGAGTCCGTCTTGGCCCCACACTTCTCAGGACTCTATATTTCCCACTACAATGCAATGTTATGCAATGGTTAATGAATTGGTATTTTCTATGTTACTGTTACTTTAAAGATCCTGTTGTCATGAACCTTGTGGTGCAGTGTACATGAGGTGAACCATGTGACTTATCTGCCCAAAGGGAATGCTCCAAATCCGCTCCTTATATAGTGTGGTATGAGTTCAGAGTTCAGGTTATGCTGAGGTACAGTTGAGAGAGGTCTGAGGAGTCTGGGAGGTGATTCTGAAGGAGGCCTGAGGCCTAGTCCAGCAACCACGCATCTTCTACAAGTTAACCCCTGCGGCTGGGTGAAAGTCAAAGCCTGGTGATAAGCACTCTTGGGGGATTGAAGTCAAGTCAAGTCCAGCAAGTCAGTCAGTCAAGTGAGTCCTTCAATTAGCTACAGTCCAGCGTGGGTTGCATACAGCAAGTCAGTCACAGTATCATACCACTACAAGTCCCGGCAAGCCTTCATGCTAATCTGAGCTGTAACGGTAAGTACCATATTTCCAACCTCAATAAAGTCAGTTATCCGTAACCTTATTTCCCCTGTGCCTGGCACAGGAGAAGCTGGTCTACCTCAGGTGGTGTATAGGTCAACCATGCCCTGGCGTCACGAAAAGGTTAATTCACACATTACCCTCACCCGACACCACACTTACACACACTGATCCGCCATGACATGGAATAACATTGATGATCTTGTGACAATGATGCCAGTCAAGGTGTGGGATGTATTAGGCAGCTAGTGAATAATGAAAAATGTGAAAAATGGGCAAACATAAGGATCTGAGGGATGTTGACAAGGAAAAATTTATGATGTTTTTCTTATACTGTCACTAATAAAACGGCTTGGCCTTCACTCCTATGCTTCTTATCCACTTAGTGTTCCCTGGAAACATTCCTGAATGGCGGTGAGCTGTTTTTTTTTTTTTTTGGTTATTCCATTTCTTGTTGTTTTTGACAATGTGAAGGAAGGCTATTGAGTCTGGTCTGATTCCACAAAAGAGCTACTATAACATGAATTGATGTTAATGCTGGCTATGACACAAAGGTGTCAAAAAACACAATGGGTATATAGGGTCACACAGCCTTGCAGTATACATCATTTGACAGTGTAAAAATTATGTGACTCATTCACATCTGCGTTTGGCTGTCTGAGCATGCTGGGAGTTGTAGTTATGCAACAGCTGGATGCACCCTGGTTAAGAAGCACTGCCGTAAGGCTATGACCGTATTTTGGAAAGTCCGCACAGAAAATCTCCATGGGGACATTCCGCAGACTGCGGGCGCCAGGATAATATGCCGGCACTAGGGCCACACGGAGATTATTGAACAGGTTCCTTCTTTCTGCGGACACAGAAATCAGAATTTCCATGCCGGAAACATCTGCCACAGAAATGCCGCAGTGTACACAGCGCAGTAGAACCCCGTTGAATTCAATGGGACTCTGCAGCAGCTGAATTTTCATACAGAGTTCCAAGCAGAATTTTGCACAGACATTACGAGGTTACCCTGAATTTTGAATGAAAAAGCCTCACATTAGATCCATTTCATTATCATGTGGGGCTCTTCTGGGCAGTCTTATCCAAATACAGTCGTCCCTCAAGTTACAATATTAATTGGTTCTGGGACGACCATTGTATGTTGAGACCATAACTCTATGCAAACCTGGTAATTGGTTCTAAAGGCACCAAAATGTCATCCAAAAATAGGAAAAAGTGAGAATTAAAGAAAAATAAGTAGATAACTAATACAGATAAAGCAAATCCTTACATATAAAAGTAAGAAAGATCTGCTGGGAGCTGTATCACTGTCTATTTCAGTCTTTCCCAAGCAGGGAGCCTCCAGCTGTTGCAATACTACAACTCCCAGCATGCCCGAACAGCCAAAGGCTGTCCGGGCATGCTGGGAGTTGTAGTTTTGCAACAGCTGGAGGCACCCTGCTTGGGAAGCATTGGTCTATGTTGAGGACAGGAGCTTCTTCAGGGTCCTGTACAGTACAAGCAACATCCTAAAAAAGTAACATGGAGCCGCCCTCACCTGGTGTCCAAAGGAGCAGGTAACCCTGGCCCAAAGAGTAGTTCAGAACATGTAATTCCTCCCTGTACTGTAGGGGGCGCCACCAGACACCAGTGGGTGCATGCACTTCAGTACTACAGGTAAAGAGTAGTACAGAACATGTAATACCTCCCTGTACTGTAGGGGGCGCTACCAGACATCAGTCAGTGCTAGTGTTGAGCGGCATAGGCCATATTCGAATTCGCAATATTTCGCTAATATATGGACGAATATTCGTCATATATTCGGTAAATTCACATATTCGTAATATTCGCGTTTATTTTCGCATATGTCAAAATTTACATAAACGGGAATTCGCATATGTGAAAATTAGCATATGCGAAAATCAGCATTAGCGAAAATTCGTAAATGCGAAAATTAGCATATGCTAATTTTTGCATATGCGAATATATTTACGCCAGTCTCACGCAGTAGTATTAGAGCCTTCTTTATACCACACAAGCTGGAAGCAGAGAGGGATGATCACTGTGATGTTTACTGTGAAAAAAAAAAATATTCATAATTGCGAATATATAGTGCTATATTCGCGAATATCCGCGAATATGCGATATTCGTGAATAAAATTTGAATTGCGAATATTCGTGAGCAACACTAGTCAGTGCATACGCTTCAGTAATACAGGAGTTTTACCAGTGAATGTCCATTCTGATTGGTCAGTTCATTGACACGTTTCACAGATCTGGACTGTTTGTACATTGTATGTTGAGTCTTGTTTCAGCTTACAATGGTCCAGAAAAGTATGTTGAGGCCATTGTAAGTTGAGGGATCACTGTAGTGGATTTCTGCCAACGTTTTTTTAATGTGTGCTATGTAAACGTGACCGAAGCATCTGCAATAAACATGTTTCCTATTTGTATCACTGAGGAATTAAGTGATTTTTCTATGTATCACTGGAACACAAGCAGGGAAGTATGTTTATAATAGAGCTTGGCAAGAAGTTACTTGTCTGAAATGTTAAACGTTGAGACGTTGATGAGGAGGCAGCGGCCTCATACTTTTGCTTCTATTCATTCCGTCACGTCAGGTCTTCCACCCTCAGATTACTTTGACAGGCACAAATTGCTGATGACTACCTAGGAAGCATTGCTCAGGAAAAAATAGCCCAGAAACCTTGTAAAGCAAGTCTCCGAAATATTGTTAAATGATAGTGGAAGTTACAGGCTTGTAAACAGAAGAGCGTGGCGTTTCTGGTATGTATATAAAATGCAGCTGTTACCTTGTGAACACTGGTCCTAATAAAAGAGAAACCACACAGAGCTTCTGTGCGCTAAATGGCCCCAAATAAAAGACGTCTACGAGCTCCAATGACAAATGATATGATATCATCTTTAATGGTAGAACTAATCATAACATAAAATATTATTAAAATCAGCCATTATAAAAAAAAAGTATCAATCTGTCAGAAAATCTGGGTTTTTGATCAAGTAATTTTAATGTTTTATGCCTGTTTCCAATGTACAGTCACCCAGCTCAACAGCAGGCTAGCGTATGGCTCCTCTAAAGGGGAGTAGAACACATGGCTGCTTTCTACCAAGAACAGTGCCGGACCTGTCCACAGGCTACGTGTGGTATTGCGGGCCAGCCCCATTTATTTTAATAAGAGTAAAATGTAACACCAGATGCAACCTATGGACAGCAGCCATGGTTCTCTAATGCTTAAAGAGTCCGGCAATTACTTAAGGAGAATTTTCAGAAATAGAAAAGCAGTGTTGTTTAAAAAAATAAAAAAATAACAAATAAATAAATAAAAAACAGCACCACACCTGTCTTAAGGTTGTGTGCGGTATTACAACTTGACCCCGTTTACTTTAATGAAACTGTGCTGCACACAACCTGAGGACAGGTGTAGTGCTGTTTTTGTTTAGTTTTTTAATCAGCTGGGTTGCATTTTGAAGACAGACCCTTCTGTAAAGATTCAAAAAAGGACTTACAGCTCACTGTGTTTATTATATGTTGGTAATCTCCCTCCTGCAGATATGGGTTCCTGGTTGAGCCAGATGGCAGCTTGATGATCCAGACAGTTAGAGGAGAGTCCATAGATCCAGGTCCAGAGTTAAAAACCATAAACTTTAGTCAATGCATTTAAAAACTGTGGTTTGGGACGTCTTGTAACTGACGCGTTTGAAGCCGATATGACTTTAACGAGACTGGGATGCTATTCTGCATAACTAGATAGAGTTTACATGCGTCTTTTTTGTCTGTGCAATTTCTGAATAATAAATGTGGGCCAATGTGCTAAAATGATTTTTTTTTAAATGCTGTTAACATTTAGTGCTCTGTAGTGTGCTATTTAACAAGAAGCAAATTTCCTCTCAGATTTCTTGTGCCCAAGTAAATAGTATTATCATGGACACAGTGGATAGATACCTGAAGATATGGCAGCCCTGCATATCCTATTTTAGAGACTGCAGTATCTAAGGGGCTAAAAGGCATTGTAATGTCTGGGGTAGAGATAGGTGCCGATCTGGATCTAGCCCCAATGAATGTCCCTTCCTACTTGGATGATCCTTCCTAAATGGAAGCCCCCAACTGGGTGATGGTCCCTACTCTTGCTAAGTGCAGAGGCATCTGAAGCATCAGACAGTCCAGGTCTGTAGCACACAGGCAAAATGGTACTAATAACAGCAGACAGAGGGAAAATGGGAACAATTAAACAACCAAATCAGCAGGAGGGAGCAAAGTCAAAGGACAGACAAAAGGTCAGGTCACCAAAGGTCAGAACAGCAATAGGAATAACAGGAAAAATTAACTCTGGTGATGGGACAAACCAGCATCATGGGCAAAGGACTAAAACACCAGACAGTTTAAATCTCTTGTTGCTGGGAGGTGTGAGTGCTGGAGCTCATTTGTCCGGAGCTTCCACCTCATGATAGACCGCCGAGACCTGTTACTTACTGATGACTGGCTTTGCGATTTGCAGGAAGTACTTCTTGTACTGTATATCTATCTATGTCAATATTTATTACTTTATTATAGTTATTTCAATTCTTTGACAAAAGCCAATTATTGATTTGATCTCCATGTCTCTCTTTGTGAAGGGAAACTGGTATCTGTAATGCTTGCATTATATATTTCATCCAATAAACACTTTCCTTTGACCCACTTTTGTAGCAGGTTACATGGGCATATTTCTAAACGTTCCTGGATAAAGGCATGTAATTATATCTGTCTATGACTAGTTTACTGCACTTGGCGCCTGAAAGATAGTATGGTGGGGCTTTTATGAACTAAACAATTGTCAAGTCACGTGGTTGTCCCAGTGTATAGTGAGAAATCATTGCTTTCCTGGATAAATGGATTCATTGACAATATAATGAAGTTTTGCAGCCATATTTTGGGTTCTAATCTTCATAAGTTTTATATCCATATTACTAGAATTACTATCATTCGAAAAAACCAAAAATGTCTGTGGATCATCTATTCCCATTCCTCACTGTCGTCAGGTAGATGCAGTACTCTACACCCTACAGGCTTCATGTTCTGGAATGACTTCAAGTTCTTTGGCTTGAGAATTATTTTTCTATACTTGTTCATTACATAAATCATAATATATAAATCACTCGGCTTTATTTTTCTCTCAGGTATATCCATTATGCATCTCATTACATTACATATGATTAATGTCCAGAAAACGATATTCATCTCCTATTTAGAAAACAGTCAATGTTCTCCTGGCAACAAACCCCTCACCTCATCTGAGAGATAATTGATGTGCACAATACATGCAATTTTCTAATATGTCTTCTACCATCCATATTGTCTGCAATCTTCTCATCTAGGGGAAATATATTTGTCTTGTTCCTCCCTCTGAACTATCGATCGTTCTTATAACTTATCCCTCTAATGCACCAACAAAGTAATCTTATATGTTGGCAACAGGGGAAGAGTCTGTTATGGGATCCACCTTCTTTTGAGGTCTCCTCTGTAAGTTGCTCCTAAGCAGACTGAGACATTGGCCGGTGGGGTTGTCAGTAACCTCTGTGCGGTTCATGTGCTTCATAATATAAAGACTTCTAGATAAATTCTCAAAAGTAGCTGTTTCCTTTAATACATTGTACACATGTTTATTGTTCTAATTATCCCATTTTCATAGCAAGGTTATGTACACACGTTTTTTTTAAACGTATTTTCAGTCTAATAAAATCTATCATACAAAAAAAGGTAAAATTTTTCATTTTTAGTATTTGCAGCCTTTTATCCATTATCACCACCCCCATACACCCCCCAAAAAGGCTTATATTTTTTTCCTCCTCCCCTTCTGAGACCCATAATATTCACTTTTTCCACTGATTATTTGTGTTACATAGCCAGAATTTTTTTTTGTATGGCAAAATTGAAAAGAATTTGGTGGGGGAATAATTGTTTGGTGAGTTCACTGTACTTATATTTATATATTTATTTGGATATTTAAAAAAACAAAACAAAAAAAAAAAACATTGTGTTACCTTTTTTTTTTAACACTTTTTTAGCTTCACCCCCTATGGGCTTTTTAGAAGCAATCATTCTGTTGCTTATATATATATATATCAATGTATTGCATAGGCATTTGGCGATCTACTGGTACAGCTTGCAATCGGGCCACTAGACTCTGGGGATGCACGCCAAAAAATGTGTAAATGCCACAATGGCTATGGATTGACGCATTTCAACAGTTAAATGAGTGGCATCCTGTGATGACGGTCAGCAGACTGGACCGGCCGCTGTGGTGTGGGTTAGGCTGCTTACCTGGGTACTGGCGCTTTTTAGACTATGATTTCTCTAAAATGCCTAATTCTCTGCAGAACATCTCCCTCTGTAAACAAGGAATGTGCTGCTGATTATGAAGGAATTGAACAGCCACATGAACTTTCAGCAGTTGTTGATCAACTTGTACATAGTCGCTCAGCGCTTGTATTGGGCAGCTGTCTGACCGAGTGAAAGGACCCTTACTCCAATGTATTTATTTTTGGACTGGCATATAAAATACCAATCTTTAGTAATTATCCCCCTTTGTAGTTTACATCTTTTACCCTTTTCAAAATCTCTTATTGCTTTCAGTGAATGGAAACATCAAGAAAAAAAAAAACAGCATGTCCGGGCTCATCACATGTGTAATAATACAATAATCCCATTTAACTTAGGCTGCTTAGGCTGCTTTCACACGATTTTATTTTGTGACGGAAGATAGTAGCGGGAGAAATGCATGCACTATTTCTTCCGTTCATTTTCCCATCACAAAATAACGTCCTTTATTAATAACGGACTATAACGGATTAAAACGGATAATGTAAAAATCCCATAGACTATAATGGGATTTTCTAACGGACGTATGGGATTTTCTAATGGACGTTTAATGGCTGATTTTCAGGGTTTTCATAACAGAACATCAAAACGGATCTTTAAAACGGATGAATTTTATAGTGTGAAAGCAGCCTTACATAAAAGTCAAACACATTTGAAAACAACTATGTTATCTCTTGGCTTGGTGGAGTTTATCACTATTAATATATATATATATATATATATATATATATATATATTTGGCTTGAAAAATTCATGATCAGTTAAAAAACCTGTAATTATTGTCTATGCAATTCACATCATTATGTAGCGCGGATTTAATCATTTTGCCCAAGGGCTTTAAACTGTGTCATTCTTTAAAACTAAGTAATACAATATATCAAAATGAACAGCACCTACTCCACTTTATTATCTCTGCAGCCAGAAAGATAACTGATAGATCTGGTTTCTTTGAAACAGCCATTCTGTGTGTGGTAATACACGTGTGCATTGAACCTTAGGTATATCTATGGTAATACTTATTACTTTTATTGCCCTCGGCAACTGTTCACTTTCCATCCTTAATTTATTATAGTTCTTTAAAGGCAACTTTTCAAGTTTTTTTCATTTAAAAATAAAATTATATATGTATATATATATATATATATATATATATATATATATATACATATATATATATGTGTGTGTATATATTAGAGGGATTTAAAGCCCTTATCGCAGTGTCGGTTTCTTCTATTATTTTAAAGATATATATATATATATATATATATATATTTATTTATATATCCTTACAGTTACATACTACAACCCCTCTGCGTAAGCTAACCCCATGCTTGCTCTACATTCCTATTCATTCAGTAAAAATGTTAGCACTTTTCTTTCTTATTGTTGAATGTTATTGATGATCCGGAATGTTTTTTTTATTTTTTTTATTGCAGTAGGCAAATTGATGCCACCTAGAGGTAATTTTAGGTAGTGATTGCTAACCTGCTACCGACCTATATCCAACCCCAACTGCCTGGACATTCTGAAAGTTGTAGTTTTGCAACCGCTGGAGGCATCCTGATTGAGAAATAGACAACGGGAAATCATTTTAATGTGGATGTTTTTGTGGGCCAAATTTTATTCGTTATTCAACCAACTGAAGTGACAAGGAAGATGAGTTCTGATGAACTGTGTGTCTATGGTAAGCAATCATTTCTGAATCCATTTAAATGGGCACTGTCATTGTCAAAAACATTTTATATAATGTGAATAATAATAACACAATATATAAATCTGTTATATAGATTGGTGAAAAATGTATTGGTCAGTCAGTGTAATTATATTTTTTGTTACTGTTCTGTACATCTGCATTTTAACAACATGTTTGATTTAAAAGCTATTTTTGTTGTCACATTCCTAGAACCTTATTTTTTTTTTTTTTTATTATTATTGCACCAACATAGCTGTATGAGGACTGTCCTTTTTTTACAAGTTGAAAAAAAGACAGCAAATCCACAAACATTTTCTTTAACCATATGGTATATTAAATCAACTTTATTCTTTAGGTCTTTGTAATTGTTATTTACCCCTTCCCTCTTTGGCGATTTTTCATCTTTGCACTTTTGTTTTTTTTCCTCCTTATCTTTTCAAAATCATAACCATTTAAATTTTACACCTAAAAATCCATATTATGGCTTATTTTTTGCGCCACCAATTCTACTTTGCATTGACATCAGTCATTTTACCCAAAAATCTACGGCGAAACAGAAAACAAACCACAAGATGGAAGAAAAAACGCCATTTTGTAACTTTTGAGGGCTTCCGTTTTTACGCAGTACATTTTTTGGTAAAAATGATACCTAATCTATATGATTAAAATGATACCCTACTTATATCGTTTAGATTTTGTCGTAACTTCTGAAAAAAAATCACAACTACATGCAGGAAAATTTATACATTTAAAATAGTCATTTTCTGACCCCTATAACTTTTTTATTTTTCCATGTATAGGGCAGTATGAGGGCAAATTTTTTTGCACCGTGATCTGAAGTTTTTAGTTGTACCATTTTTGTTTTGATGGGACTTTTTGATCGCTTTTTATACATTTTTTTATGGTATAAAAAGTGACCAAAAATATGCTATTTTGGACTTTGGAATTTTTTTGTGCATATGACATTGACTGTGCAGTTTAATTAACAATATATTTTTATAGTTTGGACATTTACGCACGCGGCGATACCACATATGTTTAAATTTATTTTTATTTACACAGTTTTTTTTATGGGAAAAGGGGGGTGAGTCAAACTTTTATTAGGAAAGGGGTTAACTTTTTTTTTCACTTTTTTTTTTTGCAATGTTATAGCCCCCATAGGGGACTATAACATGCAGTACATTGATTCAATACACTGATCACTGCCATTGCATTGCAATGCATTGATCAATGTTATTGGTGGTTGATTTCAGGCTTGGAGCAATCAATCACTGATCGGACGCGCAGGAGGTTCTAGCTGATTGGAACATCCCGATTTTACTGCGATGGTCCCGATCAGCCCGACTGAACTGCCGGGAAGCTTTTACTTTCACTTTAGACCCGGCGATCAACTTTCATTGCCGCGTCTCAAGAGTTAATGCCGGACATCAGCCCGATCGTCGATGTCCGGCATTAGCCTTGGGTCCTGGTTGCTTATAGCAACTGGGATCCACCGGGTATGATTCGCGCTCACCTGCTGAGCGTGCATCATACCTCCGGAACCGCATATGGACGTTTATAAATGTCCATATGCGACAAGGGGTTAAACTATTTAATAATCAGTAATAATTTTTTCAGTTTGTTTATTTATTTATTTATTTGTTTATGTTTTAAAACTTAGGGGACTTAAAGGGACTTGATGGCTTACCTAATGCTTTGGTTTACATTATTGCCTTTCCATATGAGTTCACACTGTGTTTTGTGTTTACGTTACATTTAACTGGTTTTCATTTTATTTGTCTATTTATTTATTTCTATTATTTATTTATTTTTATTATTTATTTATTTATTTTGTTGTATACGATGGCATAGCAGTCTACACCATTGTGTCCCGAAAAAAAAACCCGAACAAACCTGTGTACTTTGCAATGTTTATATCTATATCTATATATATATATATATATATATATATATATATATATATATATATATATACATACATATAAAAAACATTGCAAAGTACACAGGTATGCAGCAGAAGTAAGTCTTGCCCGGCTGCTACATGACAATGGGTACCCTCCTACTGCTGATCTGGAAGCTTTTCACCTAAAATGGAAGGGAGGGACTTACATGCACAAAGCTTACAGTCCCTCCAGGGATCCAATGTTGTCATGTAAAGTACAGAATGAAGTCCTAAATGAGCCATTATGATGGGCCCTGCCTCTTCTTTAATTCCTGCTTCATTCACATTTATCCTCTCCTCAGGAGTTCACAGACCACAATTCCCAGCTATGCAGGCATAGACCTTCATTATATGTGTATTTGGCCATGCCAGAAAATGATAGCACTAGAAATCCATACCCTTTAACTGCTTGAGGACCCGGGGTTTTTCCATTTTTGTACTTTCGTTTTTTCCTCCTTACCTTTAAGAAATCCTAATTCTTTCAATTTTGCACCAAAAAATCCATATGATGGCTTATTTTTTGCACCACCAATTGTACTTTTTAATGACATCAGTCATTTTACCCAAAAATCTACGGTGAAACAGGAAAAAAACATCATTGTGCGTCAAAATTCGAGAAAAACACCATTTTGTGACTTTTCTACACAGTACATTTTTCGGTAAAAATTATACCTTCTTTTTATTCTGTACGTCCATACGATTAAAATTACACCCTACTTATATAGGTTTTATTTTGTCGTACTTCTGAAAAAAATAATAACTACATGCAGGAAAATTTATACGTTTAAAATTGTCATCTTCTGACCCCCTATAACTTTTTTTATTTTTCCGTGCATGGGGCGGTATGAGGGCTAATTTTTTGCACCGTGATCTGAAGTTTTTAGCAGTACAATTTTTGTATTGATCGGACTTATTGATCGCTTTTTATTCATTTTTTCATGATGTAATAAGTGACCAAAAATACGCTATTTTGGACTTTGGAATTTTTTTGCGCATACGCCATTGACTGTGCAGTTTAATTAACAATGACTAGATGTCCAGATGCTCCTGCTCCTCCTACTTTGAGTCAGTCATTCCGCCAGCAATCCATCGGCGAAGCCATGTCCAAGAGACAACAGTGTGCGCCCACTCATCCATCGGTGCAGAAGCTGAATGTGCTCCTGTCCAAGTTGCTGGTGCTGCAGTCCCTCCCTTTACAAGTGGTGGACTCTGCACCTTTCATAGAACTTATGGCTTGTGCCGAACTGAGGTGGAGAATCCCAAGCCATCAATTCTTTGCGAGGAAGACAGTACCAGCCCTGCAAAATTTTATGGAACAGAAGGTGGGCAAGTCCTTGAGCCTGCCGGTGTGTACAAAAGTGCCAACATGTGGAGCTGTAACTATGGTACATGTCCTTTAAGGCCCACTGGGTAAAGGTGGTTCCAGCACAGCCACAACAGCAACTTGGAAAGGTCATGCCGCTTCTGCCTCCACGCCTCCTCTTCCTCCACCGTGTCCTCAGCCACCACTGCACGGACAAGTCTCAGTGCCCCTCCAGTATACCATGTGTTCAGGGCACAGCAGTGTAACGCTGTTCTTCACATGGTTTGCCTTGGTGAACGGAGTCACACAGGGGAGGAACTGATAAAAGTGATTCATCAAGAAATCGAATCATGGCTTACTTCACGAAAACTGGAAATGGGAACAATGGTGACCGACAACGGGAAGAACATCTTTTCTGCGCTGTGACAAGGAAGCCTGAGACATGCACCCTGCATGGCACACGTGTTCAATCTGGTTGTCAAGCAGTTCCTGAAGTATTCCCCCATCTGCAAGACATCCTAACAATGGGAAAGAAACTTTGCATGCACTTCAGCCACTCGTACACCGCAAAGCACACCCTCCTTGAGCTGCAGAGTAAGAACATTATGCTCCAACATAATCTGATTTGCGATGTTGCCACACGTTGGAATTCCACCCTCCATATGTTGGACCGACTTTACGAACAGAGAAAAGCCATCACTGTTTTCTTGATGATCCAAGGGGATAGGGGGACTCCCCTGTGTAACTTCAATGTCAACCAGTGGCCCTTTGAGGAAGCCACCTTATTAGTCGCCAGGATACGGGATGAACAACGTAATTCCACTGCTTCATTTACTACAACACGTGTTGGAAATTATGGCTGGTCAGGGCACTGGAGATGTGGTGCTTACATCTCATGGCAACATGAGCCCTGTGGAGGCTGAACTGGAGGAGGAGGGGCACAATGGAGCACAGTTTAGGTTTTGCGAGATGGGCTGTTTTTCTAGTCATCTGACAGGAGAGGAGGAGCAGGAGCAGCTAGAGGAGCTAGAGGGTTATGAGGAAGGTGAGACAGAGGACCCAGACACACCGTGGCAGTATGCAGTGGAGATGGAGGCAGGGAGTCCCTCTGAGTCACTTACACAAATTGCACGATGCATGCTCACTTGCTTGGGTAGTGACCGCCGAATTGTCACCATTCGGCAGTGGGATGACTTCTGGCTCTCCACCTTATTGAACCCTCGCTACTGGCACTAAATGGGGGACTTTTTTACACCCACTGAGAGGGAGGACAAACTGACTTACTAAAGAGAGATCCTATGTAGTCAGTTGGCCAATGACTATCGGCGCCATTGTCCATCCTCTCACAGTTCTGACTCGGGGGGCCCTCTGCGCTCACCTTCCACTGCCATGGCTGCTGGGGAGGGGTGGGGTGGCAGGAGCAGTAACAGCTCCATCAGCAGTCTGATAGTCGCTGAGTCTATAGTCGCTGATGAGTAGCTTTCTTCACCCACATAGTGAAGCAACTCATCAGCACCAGGTAGACCTGGAGCTTGACCTGAACCAGCAGATGGTGGCATACCTTCATATGACCATGCCAACACACCATGCTGGACTTTTGGGCAGCCAAACTTGATTTGTGGCCGCAACTAGCAGAGTTTGCCCTGGAAAAGCTGTCCTGCCCAGCCAGTAGTGTGCCATCAGACCGGTGTTTAGTGAGGTGGGGGCCATAGTAACCCCAAGGAGAAATCGTCTGTACACAAAAAATGTGGAGAGACTGACCTTTGTGAAGATGAATCAGGCATGGATCAGCCAGGATTTTCACCCACCAATGCCTGATGGATCAGAGTAGATTGACCATGGTGCCACACCAACATTTCACAAATATGGCTAGTGCAAAATATATTTAAGGTACTGCTCCCCAGTTACAGACATTCCTCGGCATCAGACCACAAGTAAATATTGAGGATATGCATTATCTAAAACTTTACTTAGGATAAAATATATGTGCGCCCAAATTTTTTGAAATCAAACAAAAGGAAAGGTGTGCAAAAAACACCTACACCACCAAGTATTGATGTGATGCAAAGACCTCTAAAAGGTGGAAGGGAACAACATATGGTCCATTGTAACCGATGGGGGTAAAAATTTGGGGTCCATATATATATTTTATCCTAAGAATATTATTAAAAGTTAAGTTTTACATAATTCATATCCTCAATACTATCTTGTGCACACTAACACTTTTACAAAAGAGACCGTTTTCTTCGGCCTACCTGCCTCAGCTACTATTCTGATCCTGCCACCCACCGGCTGCCACACATCTGATGCCAAGTTCTTCTTTTTTCACCCACCTTCGTCACCAGGTACTGGTATTGCCACCCACCGCCCCACTATGTCACAGGGTCACTTTCAGGACTCCCGATGCTGCTGATGCCACCTCTAGGCTGTCTCATTCTGCCACCATATATTCTCCTCATGCTCATGCCAACTCCAGGCTGTCTCATTCTGCCACTATATGGTCTCCTCATGCTTCTGCCATCTCCAGGCTGTGTCATGCCAACTCCAGGCTGTCATTCAGCCATTATATGGTCTGCTCTTGCTGCTGCCAACTCCAGGCTGTGTCACTGTACCACCATGCGGTCTCCTCATGCTGCTGGCACATTAAATAAAGCTTTTTAGGTTCAACTATTTGAAATCTTCAATTTAAATGTAAAAAAATATATTTAATAATTTAAATTGTGAGGCCCTATGGTCTCGTCAGACTGTTGCCACTAGAGATGAGCGAATTTACAGTAAATTTGATTCGTCACGAACTTCTCGGCTCGGCAGTTGATGACTTATCCTGCATAAATGAGTTCAGCTTTCAGGTGCTCCCGTGGGCTGGAAAAGGTGGATTCAGTCCTAGGAGACTCTTTCCTAGGACTGTATCCACCTTTTCCAGCCCACGGAGCACCTGAAAGCTGAACTAATTTATGCAGGATAAGTCATCAACTGCCGAGCCAAGAAGTTCGTGACAAATTGAATTTACTGTAAATTCGCTCATCTCTAGTTGCCACCTCTCTGTAGGCCAGAAATAGCCATTTTTAATTAATAGAGACTCGCCGCAAATAAATTTAGACCGAACCAAATTTTTTCGGAAAACTCGCCGAATTGGCCGAATCTAACTTTTCAAAAATTCACTCATCTCTAATAAGATGATCACAGTGTATCTAGATATCCCCTTAAGAAGTGTATTATTCCCCTGGAGTATGACCAAAGGGGAAATTAAGCATTACATAGTTTCTATTGAAATCAGTAGCTGCTGTGGCAGTGTGGCAAGGAAAGGGTGTATTTCCTTGGCTCACCCTGCAGAAGCTCTCACCTGCTTCTTAAGTAATGAGGCAGGAGGGAAGAGAGGTGTATATGAGATGGAGACTGAGTGTAATGGGGGCTCTTCCTAGGAGACAGCATGTGGGCTGTAGGGAAGAGACAGAGGCTGCTGAGGAGTACACAGCCCGAGCTATGAGAGGCTCAAAGAGAGTGACATTGTGAGTAGAAGGTTGCAGGGGACATAAGTTTAACCGGCTGAGGGAAGCTCAGCGGTTGTTAGTCAGGACAAACTGATCTGTTTAGTCAGTGACCAGACGGTCTAGGATTTTGTTTTGTTCCTGCTTTTTGTTTGTTTCTTTCCCTGCAACCTGTCTAATAAAACTGGCAAGGTGCCAGATTTGCATGATAAGCGTTTGTTTGCTGGTTTATTGAGAAGAAACGCATCCTGTGGCGTGGTCCAGGACGATCCCAGAGCTAATCCCCAAGACGGATCATCACATTTTGGTGGAGGATGCGGGCACGCCGTTGCTAAGGGCAACCCATTGCCAAGGGCAACCAACAAGCGAGTTGGAGAGGAGCTGTTGCTAGGAGCAACCCCCTGCAAGATTGCAAGTCGGAGGAGCCCAGCAGAGGAGTTCAAGCACAGTTTGGTGTCTGTGGAGGAGCGTTGCTAGGGGCAACGGATCGAGAATTTTTTTTCAAGAAAATGGGACAACCTCGAAAGGCTGTTGCTGGGAGCAACCGACGTGGGCCACAACCGGTGGACGCCAAGAAGAAGCCGAGGTCCCGTGAGTTGTCGGTGGGCGGAATCCCACTGTGGGTGGACTTGGATTGTTGCCAGACTGTATCTCGGATTATGCCAGAAATAATTCCCTTTGTGAAGTCCCGCCCGGAGCCCGGTAAGACTGTTCAAATTACCTTTGATACATGTTTTGGGACAGTAAGCCATATGATGGAGGTATGTGCGGAACTTACAGTGGAAATTGTACTGGGCAGAGACTTTCCGTATTTCTGGTAGCTGTGGGATGCTGAGGGTGCACCTGAGAGTTCGCACACAAAGGTTCCGGCAGTAAAGAGGACTGGGGGGTCTCTACTGGACTGTGTGAATGGTGCTGTATATTGTGAACCCATGCAGGCTGATAATGTTTTTCTTGAAACACTTATGTTAATGTGTACTGATGTAAAGAGTTCCATTCCCACCTCTCGCAGGACAAAAGAAAACCTTTGTGAGCTGGAAATAGAAGGTAAAAAGATGACTGTTTTGTTAGATCCAAAATGTATAATAAGTCTGGTAAAGACCAGCTGCAGAAAGCCAGACCCCGCTATAGTGTCTATACAAGCCGGTATTTGGGGTTATAAAACAGTTAATGTGTGTATTTCTACTCCCTATGGTACCATAAGTCACAAGGTTGCAATAGAGCCTACCTTAGTGTATGAAGTAGTGCTGGGGAAGGATTTTCCGTTTTTTCAGCAGTTGTGGGAAGATAGTCAGGTGACTAGAGCAGGAACACCTGATAGGCTCACAACACTTGGTTTTCACCACATAGCAGGGGACAGTAACTCAGCTGAGGACAGGGAGTGTCAGCAGACCCTAGGTATATGTCAGGTGGGAGTGTGCCAGACCACTAGGGGAGCTGAAGAACAGTCCGCGAGTCATGTTAAAGTGGTGACTGGAATAGAAGCTCCAGAGATGGCTGTGGAAAAACCAAAACTCCAGAAAAGAGTACCAGTGGAGCTGGGGGTTGCACTTACGGTCACAGACAGAGTCCTAAGTGAAGGAGACTGTGACAAGACAAAAGAAAAGTCTGCCAAGAAGCCGAGAGACAGTTCAGAGGAACTGATCAGGAATCTCCCTGACTCGCTGGTGCCAAGAGCCATTGAAGTTGTTGCTAGGGGCAACAAACTTACCGCCAAGGGATTGCCGGTCCGACGGGAGTGTTTAGCGAGAGTCTCCAGAGTTGCCAACGTGGTGGGAGAGGAAGAGTGCCAGGTGTCAGTGGCACCTGTTGTGAATGATAATAATGAGGCACAAGTGGCCGCAACCATGGAAAAGGGGGAGACTTCATCTAGAGATGGACAGAGGACCAGAGGATGTCTCAAGGTCTAACAGCGAGAGTGAGGAGACCGCTGTCAGTAAAAGGTCTCGGAAAAGACGAGCTGGCCTTGGGAAAAAACTGGAGCAGATCCAGAATCTGGAAGAAACCCTGCAGATGGTTTCTGTGAAGTTGTTGGAGAAAGAAAAAGAGGTACATCGCTTGACAGAGGAGAGGGACAAATCACTTGCTGACTTTAAAAAAGAGCAAGAAGTGAGGCTTCAGCTGGAAAAAGTCATGGAGCATCACAGAAGTGAGTTTGTGGCTCTGCAGGATGAACTGTCCCGCTCCCACGGTCTTGTGACCAGCAAGGAGAGTGAAGTGCAGAGTCTGGCCAAGCGGATGTCATTCCAGGAAGAAGAAGTGAGTCTTCTACATGGTGCATATCAGGCTCTGCAGAGTGATCACAAGGCTAGCCTGGTAGCCATGGAAAAAATTGAAAAAGAGAAGAATGAAATGAAGATGGAAGCTGGGGCTCTTGCCAGCAGTCTGGAGAGTGTCTCTAAAGCTAAGAGACAACTTGAGGAGGAAGTCAAGGTGAAGAATGCCCTTGCACATGCTCTTCAATCTGCTCGTCATGACAATGACTTGCTCTGTGAGCAGTATGAGGAGGCCCTGGAACAAGTTGAGACTCTGCAACATGAAAACAAGAACTTGCAACAGGAGATCTCGGCTCTATCTCAACAGATTGGTGAGAGTGGAAAATCTATCAATGAGTTAGTGAAGTCCAAGAAACAGTTGCTGGACAGTGAGAAGGTGATCTCCGCACAACTCAAGAGTGAGCAGCTGAGATATATAAAGCTGGAAGATGACATGAAGATCTTAAAAGAGAGCCTGGAAGCGCAGAACAAAACGCGCAGAAGGTCCCACGTAGCTGCCTTTGTTTTGCTGGGAGCGCAACTCTACGAGCAGGTGGCTGTGCTGGCGGACAATGAACAATTGAGGAAACAATTGCTGTCTTCGGAAGATACTGTCAGGGACTTGACAGAGTTACTTGACAGTGAGAGGATGAAGTCCGCTAAGCTCCAGTGTAAGGTGCGAAAATGTGAGAAAAAGGAAGAGGACCAGGAAGTCCTAAAAGAGAGCAGAGACCAAGATATGGCAGAATTGGCTCAAGAAAGGCTTCTGGGGCCGAAGTTACAGGATACAGTTATGCTTTCTCTGATTGAGAAAAAGTCCTCTAAAGCTAAGATTGAGGTGAAGTCCTGTAAGAAGTCTCCTGAAGCTAGGACTGAGCTGAAACCTGGTGGGAAATCCTCTGAAGTGAAGACTGAGGAGAAGAGAGGTGGGAAATCCTCTGAACCTGAGCAGACCAAAAATTCTGAAGGTAATGCTGAGGCAGAGAAATCCTCTGAAGCAGAAGCTAAACCAGAGTCAACCTCAAAAGCTGTGAGTAAAGAGAATGGCACAACTGAAGCTACAGGTGAAGAGAAGAGTAAGCCTGAAGAAGCTGCAGTAGTAGAAGCTGATTCTACACAAGAATCTGAAGGAGCCAAAGACTCTGAAGCCAAACCTGAGGAAGCTGGTGCCCCAGAAGAGAAAGCTGGATGGAATGAGGTGAAACCATGTGAGAAATCCACTGAAGACAAGACTGAGGTGAAACCAGGTGAGAAGTCCTCTAAAGTTGAAACTGAGATGGACCCGTGTCAGAGGTCCTCTGACGGTACAGAGAACAAGACAGTGGTTGGTGAAGCCACTGAGGCCGAAAGATTCTCTGAAGCAGAGGCAGAGGTCCGGCAAGCCAGAAGAAGACAAAGGTTAGAAGCATCGGTCCTCTCGCTCCTTAATTTCAAGAACCCTGCCCACACTAGGGTGAAGAACCTGGTACTGGAGAGGTGTGACCGAGAGACTTGTAATTGGTGGCTGGTAAAAGTCCGGAAGAAAAAAGTCAAGGACTTCAGAGACTGTGGGACAAAAGTTGTCCAAGAGAAAGGAAAGGCAGATGGTTTCTGCCTTTCAAATACATGTGCTCCTTCCCGGTGGTCTGAGCAAAGGGGGGGGATATGTGGCAGTGTGGCAAGGAAAGGGTGTATTTCCTTGGCTCACCCTGCAGAAGCTCTCACCTGCTTCTTAAGTAATGAGGCAGGAGGGAAGAGAGGTGTATATGAGATGGAGACTGAGTGTAATGGGGGCTCTTCCTAGGAGACAGCATGTGGGCTGAAGGGAAGAGACAGAGGCTGCTGAGGAGTACACAGCCCGAGCTATGAGAGGCTCAAAGAGAGTGACATTGTGAGTAGAAGGTTGCAGGGGACATAAGTTTAACCGGCTGAGGGAAGCTCAGCGGTTGTTAGTCAGGACAAACTGATCTGTTTAGTCAGTGACCAGACGGTCTAGGATTTTGTTTTGTTCCTGCTTTTTGTTTGTTTCTTTCCCTGCAACCTGTCTAATAAAACTGGCAAGGTGCCAGATTTGCATGATAAGCGTTTGTTTGCTGGTTTATTGAGAAGAAACGCATCCTGTGGCGTGGTCCAGGACGATCCCAGAGCTAATCCCCAAGACGGATCGTCACACTGCATATGTAATGCATAGATAGAGTATAGTTGGAGTACTCCAGAGATTGAGAGTGTTCTGAATGTGAAACCCCTCTTTATAAATTGTACTATGTACCATTTGAAAAAGCCCCTTATCTTTAACCCCTTAAGGACTCAGGGTTTTTCCGTTTTTGCACTTTCGTTTTTTCCTCCTTACCTTTTAAAAATCATAACCCTTTAAATTTTCCACCTAAAAATCCATATTATGGCTTATTTTTTGCGTTGCCAATTCTACTTTGCAGTGACATTAGTCATTTTACCCAAAAATGCACGGCGAAACGGAAAAAAAATCATTGTGCGACAAAATTGAAAAAAAATACGCCATTTTGTAACTTTTGGGGGCTTCCGTTTCTACGAAGTGCATATTTCGGTAAAAATTACACCTTATCATTATTCTGTAGGTCCATACGGTTAAAATGATACCCTACTTATATAGGTTTGATTTTGTCGCACTTCTGGAAAAAATCATAACTACATGCAAGAAAATTTATACGTTTAAAAATGTCATCTTCTGACCCCTATAACTTTTTTATTTTTCCACGTACGGGGCGGTATGAGGACTCATTTTTCTGTGCCGTGATCTGAAGTTTTTATCAGTATGATTTTTGTTTTGATCGGACTTTTTGATCACTTTTTATTCATTTTTTAATGTTATAAAAAGTGACCAAAATACGCTTTTTGGGACTTTGGAATTTTTTTGCGCGTACGCCATTGACCGTACGACTTAATTAATTATATATTTTTATAGTTCGGACATTTATGCACGCGGCGATACCACATATGTTTATTTATTTATTTTTTTACACTGTTTTATTTTTTTTATGGGAAAAGGGGGGTGATGCAAACTTTTATCAGGGAAGGGGTTAAATGACCTTTATTAACACTTTTTTTTAACTTTTTTTTTTGCAGTGTTATAGGTCCCATAGGGACCTATAACACTGCACACACTGATCGCTCATCCTGATCACAGGCGTGTATTAACACGCCTGTGATCAGCATTATCGGCGCTTGACTGCTCCTGCCTGGATCTCAGGCACGGAGCAGTCATTCGTCGATCGGACACCGAGGAGGCAGGTAAGAGCCCTCCCGGTGTCCGATCAGCTGTCCCGAACAGCCCGACTGAGCAGCCGGGATACTTTCAGTTTCACTTTAGAAGCGGCGGTCAGCTTTGACCGCCGCTTCTAAAGGGTTAATACTGCACATCGCCACGATCGGCGATGTGTGGTATTAGCCGCGGGTCCCGGCCGTTGATTAGCGCCGGGACCGACGCGATATGATGCGGGATTGCGGCGCGATCCCGCTTCATATCGCGGGAGCCGGCGCAGGATGTTAATATACGTCCTGCGTCGTTAAGGGGTTAAAGGGGTACTCCGGTGGAAAACATTTTGTTTTTTAAATGAACTGGTGCCAGAAAGTTAAACAGATTTGTAAATTACTTCTATTAAAAAATCTTAATCCTTTCGGTACTTTTTAGCAGCTGGTTTGCTACAGAGGAAAATCTTTATTTTTTTAATTTATTTTTTGTGTTGTCCACAGTGCTCTCTGCTGACACCTGATGCCTGTATCAGGAACTGTCCAGAGCAGGAGAAAATCCCCATAGCAAACCTATGCTACTCTGGACAGTTCCTGACACGGACAGAGGTATCCGCAGAGAGCACTGTGGACAACACAAGAAAGAAATTCAAAAAGTAAAGAATTTCCTCTGTAGCATACAGCTGCTAAAAAGTACTAAAAGGATTAAGATTTTTTAAAGTAATTTACAAATCTGTTTAACTTTCTGGCACCAGTTCATAAAAAAAAAAAAAGTTTTCCACCGGAGTACCCTTTTAAAGCAGTCCTTTTAGATACAGGGCCTCTCCAAAAAATGTTAGTTTCCTATGAGAGAAATTCTATAACATATATATAAATATAATATACACTTTGACCATGAGAATAATTTAATTACTTTGATTTGCATAGCACCACATATTCCACAATGCAGAACAGAACTCATCACTCAAATTGGTCCTTCTATCTAAATTCACTTATCAAACATAAGAAGAACTCTTTGTAGATGCTGTCCTTTGTGGCATTTGAACCCAGGACCTCAGCACTACAAGGCAACAGTACTAACCACAAAACCAGGGTGTTTCTTGAGTTTGAAAGGAAAAGGGAACTACAAGTTCCAGCATAAATGACCAACTTGTGGCTCCCCAGTGGATTTTCCATCTTTATTTTATTCATTGGCACATCATTAGTCCAGAAGTCGCAACATACAAAATGTTTATTTAGTACTTGTCCTATACATATTGATAGATATTGCCAAGGGTCCTGGATCTAGTAAACCTACATTTGAATCACTTAATTCATGAATACTTGCAGGTGTTGAGAAAACTCTGTTCCTGCCAATAATTTCTTGCATGTACTTTATGTCGTCTTACAGTCCCATACACACAACTGGTACTTTTCACTTGGCTTTGGGTCCTGAAAGGCTCCAGCTCTGCCCCACTTACCATTTTCCTGTGCTGCTTTTCATGAGCAATTAAATCAAATCATCGGTTGTTTTTACAGGCTCTTCACTTAATAAATCTTACAATTACACCATTTGAAGGTTGATACAAGTAGGCCATGTTTTCACAAGCTTATATAAAGCTTTATAACGCTTCCACTCCCAGAACACACCGGAGAAACACCTTAGTAAATACCGGAGGACGATGTATATGCTTGTCAAGGAACAGGCCAAATTCTCTTCTAATAGTGTAGTAGAATGAGGTGTAGTACTGTTACATTTAGAATATGTCATATATATATATATATATATATATATATATATATATATATATATATATATATGAAATATGCAAAGCAGCTCATCACGTCACCTCTCACAGGTAGCACTCCCTATAAATCAGCCTTAGCAAGAGTCTCAGAAACTGATTGGGATTTAATGTCAGGCCGGAAATCTCCCCAGAAGACATTAGGACCCATCTGCAGACAGCCGTTTAAGGGTATTTTGCCTCTTGTTGGTGCATGGCATGGCTGGTGAGAGGCCTGCCGCCTGGGCAAAATTTCTGGTGTGTGGAGATTCAAATTCCACTAGCCCTCCACGGGCAATGCCCGTGGAGGGCTAGTGGCCTTTGAATCTCCACACACCAGAAATGTTGTATCTCCACAAGGAGAGTACTTACCCTTTAATGTATAGCTAGATAGATAAAACCAATACACTGATACATGATCTTTAATAGGGTTGGTGAAATGCAGCAGAGCTGAATTCTTTGGTCCCATTTATTGTGATATCAATACATGGTCAAACCCAGGATATTATCCCCGAAAGTTATTACAATGCAAAAGTCAGGTTAAGTTCTGCTACATCTTACTGCCTGAACATACTTTGACTATAAAAGCAGCTGGCGATAAGACTATGTTCACACACACACACACACACACACACACACACCATTTTTTCATCCTCTTTTAAGCTGTAACAAAAAGTGAAAGTGAAAGTAAAAAAGCATTTGAAAAAAACTGTGTAAACAAAAAGATGACTAAAAAAATATGGCTCAGAAACGGTGTGTGAACATAGTCTAAAATTGAAATCTCACATTATTGACTGAGCTGTACCATAGACATTGGATAAAAATAGGCAGGAGGATGGATGAAGAATTGGTCTTTCATCATATTCTTGGCCAATGTCATCCCCAATACTATTCCATATCTCAGACCAAACATCTGGACCACCTACAGTTCTACTGAACCCAAATAGAGCCCTGTTCCCATGTTTCCTATGGAATCTCTAATGCCGGACACCATAACAACTCTTATTTTCTGTAAGATGCCATGTGTTTCTGTCATTTTACAAATCTGACGCCGCCATCATTTTCACTCTTCTTCTCCTATGATGAAGAAAAAAAATGGAAATGCTTAACGCAGATGTGAACGAACCCTTAGATCACCGTAGGGTTTTGTGCAGGATCTAAGTTCAGTTCAATAGCACCGTAGGGGGGCAGAAACTAATTCAAACAAATAGTATATCATGTTGTTTTTGTTATTGTTGTATATATTTCCTAATATTTATAGTTGCATTTATTATTTAATTATTTTAAATATTTTAATAATTATAAATCAGCTTTTTTGTTATAAATCTGTATTAATTCCAGCCTTGTTTCGTTACACTTCATTTTTTTTTATATTGCTACCAAATCACTTGAAGTTGTTTAGATAACCCCCCTAGAGCCTGTTGCTGAGGTTTAAAAAAAAAAAAGTGAAGCAAACACCACAAACAAAAATAAAGTACTTGTAGTGGAATCTTATCTTTCACTATTGGATTTCAGCAGACATCTGGATGCAGCGTTTTGTGGCTCCATGGTGGTTTTTTAAGACACAGGGGTGTTATTTTTTTAGGGTTTTTCCCATAGGCTGCATATAGAAAATATAAACACCTTAATAAAAAGTCTGAATAAAGAAAAAGAAACACCAAAAAATATCTGTGAAAAAGAACAAAAAAGCAACAAGCCTTAAAAACCACAATAAAGCCACAAACATTATGGGGGTAATTTATTCTTGTTTGTGCATGATTGTATTAGTATGTTTTAAGTATTTTTCTGGCTGAGAAGGCCGTATGCCTTATTTAAGAACATTTTTTGCTACTTTTTTGCAGTTTGTAAGTGCTTCTTAATGTTTGTTTTTTTGCACTTGAAGTGGGGTAGCTTATTGTGCACAGATGGAGTCATTGTAAAAATGACTTTTGTGCAAAAAAAAAATGAACAAGTATATTTCACCTATTAGGTGGTGTAGGATGTGAGAAAATCTCTGTTTTGTCTTTTCCCTAGTTGTGAATCCTTTTAAAAATTCACACAATTTATTATGTTGCATATGCAAATTCTTGAATTAGACATAAACACCAAGCCAATAAAATCTATCTGTCTATCTATTTATCTTTCTATCTATCTATCTATCTATCTATCTATCTATCTATCTTTAGTGTCTATCTATCTAAAATCCAAAAAAACAATGCAGCACAATGCTTAATATTCGGAATACTATAAAAAGTCCCTGTCCCTATCTTATATGAAGTTTAGCCTTATGCCTATCTCTATCTTATATGAAGGATAGCCTTATACCTATCACTATCTTATATGAAGTTTAGCCTTATGCCTATCTCTATCTTATATGAAGGATAGCCTTATGCCTATCTCTATCTTATATGAAGGATAGCCTTATACCTATTACTATCTTATATGAAGGATAGCCTTATGCCTATCTCTATCTTATATGAAGCATAGCCTTATACCTATCTCTATCTTATATGAAGGATAGCCTTATGCCTATCTCTATCTTATATGAAGGATAGCCTTATGCCTATCTCTATCTTATATGAAGGATAGCCTTATGCCTATCTCTATCTTATATGAAGCATAGCCTTATACCTATTACTATCTTATATGAAGTTTAGCCTTATGCCTATCTCTATCTTATATGAAGGATAGCCTTATGCCTATCTTTATCTTATATGAAGGATAGCCTTATACCTATTACTATCTTATATGAAGGATAGCCTTATGGCTATCTCTATCTTATATGAAGGATAGCCTTATACCTATCACTATCTTATATGAAGTTTAGCCTTATGCCTATCTCTATCTTATATGAAGGATAGCCTTATGCCTATCTCTATCTTATATGAAGCATAGCCTTATGCCTATCTCTATCTTATATGAAGCATAGCCTTATACCTATTACTATCTTATATGAAGTTTAGCCTTATGCCTATCTCTATCTTATATGAAGGATAGCCTTATGCCTATCCCAAGCATGCTTAAACTCCTTCACTGTATTTGCAGTGACCACTTCTACAGGAAGGCTATTCCATGCATCCACTACTCTCTCAGTAAAGTAAAACTAATGTAACTCCAGAAACCTTTGCCATCTAATTTAAAACTATGTCCTCTTGTGATAGTTTGATCTATCCCACCTCTATCC
The DNA here is from genome assembly GCF_029499605.1 of Hyla sarda. Lineage (NCBI taxonomy): Eukaryota > Metazoa > Chordata > Amphibia > Anura > Hylidae > Hyla > Hyla sarda. Next base: position 84,517,742 of record NC_079193.1, on the reverse strand, counting down.
ATCTATCTATCTACCCTTCTATTATCTATCTATGTATCTATCTATCCTTCTATTATCTATCTATCTATCCTTCTATTATCTATCTATCTATCTATCTATCTAGACAAAGAATAAGTCAGCCAGCACTTTAGTTGATACCAAACTATTATATGGACCTGGCCTATCTATCTATCTATCTATCTATCTATCCTTCTATTATCTATCTATCTATCTATCTATCTTTCTAGCAAAAGCATATAGAAGCAGCACAACCAAGCAATGTAAACAAGTTGCCAGATGCAAGCAGGTCCAGGTCACAGGCTGCAGTAGTCAATCCAGTTCAAAGAGGGGTCCTGCAGTGCTCTTCACAATAGTGAAAAAAAGTGTCTCATGTTCAGATGCAACGTTTCAATGTTATCACGTCATCACGCTCCAAAAATACGGCTTGATGCTGCTGAAACGTTGCATCTGAACTTGGGTGAATAAAGTTTTTTCCACTATTTGGAGTTCTGCAGGACCCTTATTTGGTTTGGAATCTATTTATCTATCTATCTTTTATCCAGTCCTAGGACACATTTTCACAATTTTATAGAATTTTATTCAATTCAATTATTCAATTTTTTTTCTTGTTTAACATGACAAATGATGGACAAATGATGCTTCAAACATTATCAATTTGTATAAGTGCTTTTTATGATATTTTTTAATCGGATACTAGCTGAGTGGACGGTTTCCACGGCCACATCATTTTTAGGGGCGTATAATTTTGTGCATGTACCCATCTATATCCTACAGGGGTCATCTACTTAATGAGGAGATTACCTACGTACTTGGCCAATTTACCTAATGTAGAGGGAATTATTAAGCTACTGGGGACATTTGCCTGATGGAGGAGGAAATACCTACCTACTAGGGACATCTACAGAACAAAAAATGCATATGCCTCCACTTCCACATATGCCACTTCTAGGGAAATAAAGCCATAATACATCTGTGAACATGAGCCTTAGACATAAGATATATATATAATGCTTTGGACTTGATAAAGGGAGGAATCCCGAAAGCTTGTCTCTACAAAATTCTGTTAGTCCAATAAAAAAGGTATTACAAGATACTGCAACATTTTATGATTTGCATCTATATATATATATATATATATATATATATATATATATATATATATATATATCTCTATCACCCCAGTATTGACTGAACCCATTTGAACTGGATTCTATAGTAAAAATCATTTCCTGGTTGTACTGATGCATCTTATTTATTGTATTATAATGGCTTATCCAAAAAATCTATCTTTTATATATTTTTTAATGCATCTAAAATAAAGCATTACTCATTAACTCTAACATGCGCCCAGTTTTACAATATTTCTATGCAACTCAAATAGTAATTATTACAATAAAAACATTAACTTAGATAATTAGATGAAATATATATATATATATATATATATATATATATATATAAATATTAACATTTCTCTGAAAATATCAATATGTAAAGTATAAAATATGAAAATTCAGGTAACTGATTTTAGTGGTTAATATTTCATTGCATTTTTATTGCATATAACTGAAATCAACCACTTGAAAGAATTCCAAGAAAAAGTTGATCTTAGTAATTTCGAGTTTACTTTTCCTACCAACAGAGGTGGCGAAATGCGAAACAGATTTTCTCACTCAGCTGCCGAGCTCGGGTTTCTTCCTCTTCTTTGATGTTCAAGCTGTTTGTGGCCGACAACTCGATACTAAGAACTGGGAGAAGTTATCTCTGGATTCTGTTTAAATGTATCCTGTAAAAATGTAAAAACTTTGCCTTTAATCTTATTTTTTTGATTGTTCACACCATATGTAGGAGAAATGAAAACCATGAGTGTTCCAATGGGATGTTGGTCATCATAGAGTGTCAAGATATCTGCAATAATAGGAGCAATTTATGTTATTTATTTGGTTAGTGGAACAAATTTCCATTGGTTGTATGAAAGTCGTTCCTTTAATAATCTTTATTAGGTATATTTTATAGCACAACTGGCCTAACCTGGACACTTGATAATATGACATCAATTTGCATTAATGTTTTTAAATCTGTCTTTGCAGGACTCAAAGCCACAGCATGGTTTTTTTCTTTTTTATGTCATTTGTTTTATCAATTGTATTTATTGAGTCATTAATGACACTTACACTATCAGTAAGTGTTTTACATCAACATTTATCCCCCAAAATCACAACAGGGACCTACAGAGAAAATAAGAATAAGCACGTATTCATACACAGCAGATTTGTTGCAGAAATTTCTATTGAACACCGATTGCATTCATCTAAAAGAAGATATTTTGGCAGCGAGTACATGGATTTCTGTAGCCCCATTCAGATGAATGGGACGGTTGCATAAATTTCGACAACAAATCTCCTATTCAGTTTTTGATGATGTTTTTGGAGCAAACACAGGAGTATATACAAAAGAGATCAAGCATATAAGTCTTTCCTTTGTATTTTTTTTTTAATCCACTCCAGTGTTGGCTTAAATATTTTTTTCCCAAAACCTGTCTGTCACATTCCAGGCATATGGAAGAGTTTGCTCTTTTTTAATGTTTTGTACCTCCTCAAAGTTCTGACTTGCAAATACTGATACAAAATACTGAACAAAATGAAGAATAATAAATCAATTGCTGCAAACAATGATAATAACTCCAATGAGTGATAACTTTAGCTTTCCTATCTAATAAGGATGGAATCCCGCTGTGTATCCACATCGATACAGTTAATGGCAGTCACCAAGTCTTACAGTCCCATGTAAACAAATGCAGTAAATCAGCAGGTGAGGCAGAGGGCTCAGTAAAACTAGGTATCACACATCCAGACCGGAGGCAGAAACATTCTTGGACACCCCCAAGCTCTTGAAGCCAATCTGCATTACATTACGTGTTCCTGCCAATAAGCTTGCAGTCCCAGATATAAAACGAAAGCTGAGAGAATGCAGCAATAAATATCCCAGTCTGACCAGAAGAGACTCCAGATTTATGGGGATGATGAACGCATGAGACAATCCAGCAAAGTCAGTATTCCTAGAATGCCATGTTTAGGTATCCTGAGCCATCCCATGGTTACTAGACCCCCCTCCTTCATCTACCTCCCACCGGCCAACCTCTTCAGGGGACCACTCCTCTCGCTCCAGCTAGGGTTTCAGGCTTAGACAGTCATTTTGATTAGAACAATACATGTCCTGACTCCTAAGAGTATTAAAGCAATGTGTAGTTTATTCTCCTAATGACCGATCAATTGTTTCTGTCATAAATAGAAAACACAGTCTGGGGTGGCGTTAAAACTTACCCTGTGAAGTCAATGCTTACATTGGTATAAATGTTTGAAGTGTGAATTTAGTGTAAACCAAATTGTATCTAATGCCAGTTCCCTGAAATGTAAAAACAATGGAATGATTATTTTCTCAAAGAGACTTTTACTATAGCTATGAGCTAATACAGGAAAGTTTTTTTTTTTTTTTACATTATATTTATAGTATTTGTTTACTTGTTTAATGTATTTGTTTAATGTATGGAAGAAGATAACATCATTCATTATTATTATTATCATAATTATTACTACAACAATAATTACAATCAAGAGTTATGGTCACTATAAAACTGGGTGCACACTGTAAAATACAGTGCATATATAATTTTACCACATTTTGGCTGGATATCCGTGTGAACAATACAATACGCTATGAAAAACATATATCTCTTAGTTTTGAAAAGCATCAGAAAAAATTCTTGTCTTACAGCAAAAAAACAGAGTAATACAAAATTACAAAGTAATAAAAAAAACACTACAAACACTTGTACAGAAACACCATTCAAACACATAAAAAAAAGGCTAAAAATACAGTTTCAAGAAAACCTTACATGTGTGTTTGTGTTTTTTTTTTTTTTAAGCAGGAAAAAATAATAAAAGTCTAAGGAGAGTGGACTTTGCTTGTAGTGCATTTTATATAATGCTGGGATTACGTGTCCCGCATACCTGAACCTAGCCTAAATCTCGACAAAACTGATGCCACAACTGATGACAATATTATGCGTAAGTTGTCATCAGTTGTGTAGCATCCAACGTCTATTATTTTTGTATGCCGGACGGGGGAAAGCAGCAAGATCCCTTCCCCTTTCCAATGCTGGTCCAGTGACTCCAAACTGAGACGCCGGATGAAAGTGAACTATTATTCCATTCGAATAAATGGGATAAGTTCTAGCATCAGTTTCCTTCAGGCACATTTTCTACAGCGCTGGAGGGAAAAGACGCCGGACATCAGACATATGTAATTCTAGCCTAACTCTGTTGACTTACATTTGGCCACAGAGTTTATTATGAGTAATGAAATGCACTACAAATAATGCACTTTTATGTGGCTTTTTTTAAACTCTTGGGGTATTTTTGGAGTCCATTCAATTTTATTCTAAATGCAGCTGTTAAAAGGGTTACATTTTTTAGTCATTTTCCCATAGATTTCTCTAAAGCAGTGTTTCCCAACCAGGGTGCCTGCAGCTGTTGCAAAACTACAACTCCCGGGAAGCCGATGGCTGTCCGGGTATGCTTGGAGTTGTAGTTTTGCAACAGCTGGAGGTACCCTGGTTGAAAAACTCTCCTCCAATGGTAAAAAAATATGTTATGAATAAAATGAATTCCACCTAAAAACAAAAACACATTTTTTACAAGCCATAAGAAATACCAAATACTTTGTGTGAAAGAGATCTAAGAGATCTGGCATAAGCAGTATACACATCGCATGATGTTTAGCTCATGTACCCTCTTAATGCCTCTGGCCAGAAGGAACAAACAAGTCATTGTAAATCCTCTGAATGGTTTGAGACACAGGTAAGTATATTCAGTACAAATGGTGGCAACTCCTAAACTAGTTATTACGATGTCAAGAAGAAGCAATCAAGCAAAAAAAATAATAAATAAATAAAAAAACACAAAACAATAAATATTATTATAGTTAAACATAAGACATGTTCTACAGTAATAGTGGCTTGGAACATTTATAAATACTTACCAATGAAATTATGAGGATAGTAAAGAAACACTGGTCCTCTGTAATAGTGCATTATACCCAAATCCCTAAAACTTTTCACTTTTGTGCTGATCCTGGACGCCACTTGTCTGGAAAGGACATATTCTCCGGTGTCCCCCACGAGTTTATTACAATTCACCCCCGAAATTTGTCAGAAATTGTAGAACAAGAACAGTGAAAGATTCACCAAATTTAAAACGAAATGTGTAGAAATTTGAGGGTTTCTTCTAGAGATGAGCGAACTTATAGTAAATTTGATTCGTCACGAACTTCTCGGCTCGGCAGTTGATGACTTTTCCTGCATAAATTAGTTCAGCTTTCAGGTGCTCCCGTGGGCTGGAAAAGGTGGATACAGTCCTAGGAGACTCTTTTCTAGGACTGTATCCACCTTTTCCAGCCCATCGGAGCGCCTGAAAGCTGAACTAATTTATGCAGGATAAGTCATCAACTGCCGAGCCGAGAAGTTCGTGACGAATCAAATTTACTGTAAATTCGCTCATCTCTTGTTTCTTACTCACATCTTTGTAGTAAGACCAGGGTATGAAATGCTGGTATTATTATTATTAATAATATTATTATTAATAATAATCATAATTGTAATAATAATAATAATAAGAAGAATAACAACAATATTTAGATTTATTGGACAAATTCCACAGCACTTTACATCTTAGGCTGCTTTCATACTCTCAAATTCATCCGTTATAAAGATCTGTTTGATGTTCCGTTATGAAAACCCTGAAAATCGGCCATTAAACGGCCGTTAGAAAATCCCATTATAGTCTATGGGGTTTTTATATTATCCGTTTTAATCCGTTATAGTCCGTTATTAATAACGGACGTTATTGTGCGACGGAAGATAGTAACGGGAGAAATGCATGCACTATTTCTTCCGTTCGTTCTCCCGTCACAAAATAACGTCCGTTATTAATAATAACGTTTAATGGCCGATTTTCAGGGTTTTCAGAACGGAACATCAAACGGATCTTTAAAACAGATGAATTTTAGAGTGTGAAAGCAGCCTTATTCCTTTCTTTGTATAAGTTGTATTTTTTTCTTTGTATTTTTTCTTTATCGGTCTTTACATTTATATCTAGTCCTATAGTGCAACAAGAAAATGAAGATAATTACCTACATAGAACATGGATGTGGCTCTTTAAAATAAAGCCATTGTGAGTATATTGGATGGCTAAAATTTGTATACATATATATATATATATATATATATATATATATATATATATATATACACACATGAAATACAGTATACTGTGTAACACATCTCACTTTTACAGTGATAATAATTAATAATCTGTTGCATAATTGTTGATTTATGACGTCGTAATTACTAGTTTAGGAGTTGCCATAGTTGAACTTTGCACTAGACATGGCACCTGAGCCAAAAGCCTGCTGCATAAATGTGTGAATCGATGAAGCTGAATTAAAAAAAAAGTTTTCACTTGCGCAAGACTGCACTGTGTCTCTGATTTAGAGCAGTGTTTCCCAAGCAGGGTACTTCCAGCTGTTGCAAAACTACAACTCCCAGCATGCCCGGACAGCCAAAGGCTGTCCGGGCATGCTGTGAGTTGTAGTTTTGCAACAGCTGGAGGCACCCTGGTTGGGAAACCCTGATTTACAGGAATGGTCATAACTATCCATAGTCATTGGAAACTTGTCCTTTCGGTTGAGTTCACACTATTTTGGTCAGTATTTTTTCCTTGATTTGGTCTGGGCATGTTGTGAGTTGTAGTTTTGCAACAGCTGGAGGCTCCCTTGTTGGGAAACAGTGAATTGGAGCAATAGTCATAAATGTGCATAGTTATCGCTTGTCATTTGGGCTTAGTATTTTGGTCAGTATTGGTTTCTTGATTTGTTTCTCTGTTTGATCAATATTTTCTCAAAAATCAGGAGTGGATCCGAAATGCATAAAAAAATCTTCCCATTATAGTTTTTGGTTTTGGCTTAAAATACTGACCGAAATGTTACGTGTGAACCCAGCCAGTGTAAATAGAAGCTAAAAAAAAAGAAGCTAAAAAAATAGAAGCTAAAATCAGTGTAAATAGAAGCTAAAAAAAATAAAAGCAAAAAAATAGAAGCTAAAATCAGTGTAAATAGAAGCTAAAAAAAAATAGACGCTAAAATCTGTGTAAATAGAAGCTAAAAAAAAATAGAAGCTAAAAAAATAGAAGCTAAAATCAGTGTAAATAGAAGCTAAAAAAAATAAAAGCTAAAAAATAGAAGCTAAAATCAGTGTAAATAGAAGCTAAAAAAAAATAAAAATAAACGCTAAAATCAGTGTAAATAGAAGCTAAAAAAATAGAAGCTAAAAAATAGAAACTAAAATCAGTGTAAATATAAGCTAAAAAAAATAGAAGCTAAAAAATAGAAGCTAAAAAAATAGAAGCTAAAAAAATAGAAGCTAAAATCAGTGTAAATAGAAGCTAAAAAATAGAAGCTAAAAAAATAGAAGCTAAAAAAATAGAAGCTAAAATCAGTGTAAATAGAAGCTAAAAAAAATAGAAGCTAAAAAAATAGAAGCTAAAATCAGTGTAAATAGAAGCTAAAAAAAATAGAAGCTAAAATCAGTGTAAATAGAAGCTAAAAAAAATAGAAGCTAAAAAAATAGAAGCTAAAATCAGTGTAAATAGAAGCTAAAAAAATAGAAGCTAAAATCAGTGTAAATAGAAGCTAAAAAAAATAGAAGCTAAAAAAAATTGAAGCTAAAATCAGTGTAAATAGAAGCTAAAAAAAATTGAAGCTAAAATCAGTGTAAATAGAAGCTAAAAAAAATAGAAGCTAAAAAAAATAGAAGCTAAAATCAGTGTAAATAGAAGCTAATCACATCAGCAGGATTAACCTCATTTCTATGCAGAGAACATAGCTATTCATCAGCAGTGAAGCCCTCCGCCTGTCTGGCCATGGCAGGAGTTAACCAGAGCTGCGGGGCTGCCCCTAGAGCTGACGTCACGCTGGTACTGCCTCATTTCATTGTGTTCTCCTCCATTGGCTGCCCCCTGACCAATTGCGAAACGGAGTTTCCCAGGATGCAAATGCCTTCGAGTCACGTGGAAATGTCCTTACGACTATTGGTCGCATCTGGAGCCAATAAGAGACGGCTTCTCAGATGTCACGAAATGTATTCAAAGCATCCATGGCGTCACAGGCTATTTCCATACTGGGAGGGCTGAGGCTTCTGATTGCTTGGAGGAACGCTCCACCCCGGGGCGTGTTATCCTAGGGAATGCAAAGCCCTGATGCTTTCCTGAGTCTTCTCCCAAGAGCGTTCATTGTCTTCTTGTGTGGTCTGTCAATTTACGGAACACAAGATGCTTTTAACAGTTACTTTCCCTGAAGTATAACTATTAGCCTCTGTATGGTGTGATGGCCTCGAATCGACATCTGGATGACATCAGATCATACATAGGGGGATCTCAGCGAGCGACACCCAATGTGCACATAGAGCTACCATATTATATTCTATTAGTAGCAGTAGGATATATTCCATTACTGTGTAAGTGATCCGAACGCAAGATATTTTATGTTTCTATCGGTTTTTTAAATCTGTCATCAAAAATAACAAATCTGTGAAAATTGAATTATTCGGCGTTTTACCAGATATTTTCCATAGAAGAAAAGGGATTAATTTTAAAATGCATTGAGACAATATTTCCCTGTTTGAAATGCAGTAATTAGGTATCCATTATATACTTCCCAAACGTTTTTTTTAAGCATTTTTTCTTGTAAAATACACCACGATATTCAAGCGTTTTGTGTTTTTTGTGCAATTTTGTTTTGTTACATTTGTGATGTGTTTTTTTTAAAGTTTTTAACAAAAAATGCCCTATGTAGAGCATTTTTCATTATGAACTGACCAAATTAAAAAGACACCAAAAAAAAAAAATAAAAATAAAAAAAATAAGAAAAAACACAGACAAGAATGCATTGTTTGTGGCTTGTTTTTAATGTATCAAATACCAGGAAAAACATCACAAAAATGCAGCATTTTTTCAAAAAACACTATATAAAACTACATCAATAATCGAAAGTTCCCTTAACTCTAGTCACCAATTAATAGCAAAGAGAGAAACAGGGTCTTAGGGTTTATCTGAAATGTAATATTATTATCGTTGTTGTTATTATTATTATTATCGTTGTTATTATTATTATTATTATTATTACAATTTGTTCTGTTCTAGGTTCAGTTTTGTTTTCATTTTCAGTTTCTTACTGTTTTGCTGTGTCCATTTATTAGACATAATATATCTTCAATTTTTTATTCAAGGATTCATTTTTGTGTTGTCTTGCTGTTTTGCAATATTGATAAATTGCAGATATGCTAAAACAAAACAAATACAGTGAACTATACAAAAATGGAACATGTTTTTTTTTTTTTTTTTTTTTTTTTTTATTCTACTTCTGATTAAAACCAACACAGATTCCTTGGAACATGCTGTATGTGGAAAAAGAAAAGCCATAAATCAACATTCATCATAAAAAATAAAAATTAAATAAAACCTTTTATTTTAATAAAGAAAACCTATTTTATTACCTTAAATATACATTTAAATATAGATTATTGTTGTTGTTATTATTATTATTATAAATATTATCATTATTGGTATTATTATTTAGTCATTTGTTTTAAATGCCACTTTTTGTATGAAAAACAAAAATCATTTACTTTAAATTTAATGCATCAGTTTATTGTGCAATTAAATATGTAAATATATCACATAATAGTGGGACATATTATACCATTTACTTTATCTTATTATATGCCAGTAGTAAAGGTGTAACATGCTACATATAGTACATGTTTATAGATTAGATAATAGATATTCTGATGCAGGATGGGATTATATATATTTTTAGAATATAATTACATCTGTGAATTTTAATGATTATGGAAATTGCAGCAATTTTTATTTTAGAGCAATTACTTATAATGTGCACGTAAGTGAACGTAGTATTCTACACATGATGATATACTAAAGCTTTAAAATGAAACAATGATATGATAAGTGACATGGATTGTTCTATATTTCACAATCTATAATTCTAACATTTCATCTTTTACCATGTAGACCAGATCCAGACCAGCTGACCTGCAATATATGTGTTCAATTTTTTTTACATTTTTTTAACAAACCACTTTTCAAGGTGCAATTAAAGTGCACACAATCTGTCTTTTTTAATAGTGATCTATGCAAATGATATGTTAATAACAATAATAGTCATTGCTTTACTGATGCCAGATTTACTAATGGTGGTTAATTTAAAGGTAGACCAGTTCATCGGTGAATCTGGAAACTGCATCTTAATTTTAAATGTTTTTGTTTTATTTTAGTTGTCATTATTATTTATATCTAAATACATCTTACTAAATACTGTTAATAAATACTAAAATTAAAAAATGTAATGTGTGTGCAGCGACATTTTTGTCGCTGGAATTATATAAATCTGATTTGGAGCTATTAATATTTATAACTGAATCTTCATATTCAGGGACATTTTTTAAATTTTTACAAATTTTTCATATTATATATTATGCTAAAAGTGTATTATTTTAATCCCTATTTTCTTAGGGAGGGGGGTTTCCAGCAAAAAAAAAAATTCTTTATAAAATAAAAAAGCTATAAAAACAAAGTTAAGCATAATGAATAAATAGATGCATGTTTATGCATATTTCTGTAATATTTTAATTTGACACATACAATGATGGAAATAATTTCAGAGATCCTTATGTAAAGAGATAAAGCTATATTCATTGGTCAGGCGTCTTTCTTTTTCTTCCTTTCCATAATCCTATGTAGGAATGCCACAGTCGTTTTCCCTATAACCTGACAGGGCTGATAACAGAGAACAATAGACCGTACTGCTGATCTGGATGAAATACACCATTAAATTCCTGTGCTTTTTAATGGTAAACGTAATATAGTAAGAGCGTGACGAGACTTGTGTACATCTGAGTCTATCCTCTTGTCTGTGACCTTGGAATCTGACTGACACATCTTTGCCCGGCATGAGGCACTGTTATATCAAGCTGCAACAGATACAGTGACTGTTTACTGGAAGTCGTACAGGATGACTTGTTTAGGCGAAGCCGTGCCATCATAAAAGCAACAGCCCAATGTAGCACAGGTGTAAGATGTGCAGGTTCTTCATTCTCAGCATTCCCTCCTACTGCCAGCGGGGAAACCACAGCGTTGCTCAGCTCGCACCTCCACTCCTCATCGGCTCCTATTTCGCTGCTTGTCGGCTCATGTACTTTTGCATCTTTTGCCTACAGATAGGAAAATGAGATTGTCCATGTGACTCCTCCAACACCTATGAATGCATAAATCAGGTGTCACTGAGACAGCTTTATCACTGTGCTATCAACAAAACTGGTGACACTGTATATATAAGGGCCATCATGGTTTGTATACACAAACTACTAGAGCATGTGCACTCAGTATTATGTATATGTGTTGTATGGATCTGTTATATGTCATTCATATCGTGTAATACTGTATCTCTGTATCCCCCTGATTTGTTTCTTATGGGGACATATTAAATCCATGGGGAAAATAAAATGTAACATGATATATATAACATTGTAGATATGAAAAAAGGTACAGAGATGGTGCTATATAGTGTAGTTACTTTTGATGGATAACCGTGAGGTGCAGAATAGGTATATAGATCTTGCTCACCTTGCTGTGTTGGGCTTATAGGCCCAACACTGTAAAGCCCTTTAGATAAGTAGATGTCGGTGTTACGCCGAGCGCTCCGGGTCCCCGCTCCTCCCCGGAGCGCTCGCTACACTTCCCTCACTGCAGCGCCCCGGTCGGTTCCACGGACCCGGGGCGCTGCGTTACCACCTCCGGCCGGGATGCGATTCGCGATACGGGTAGCGCCCGCTCGCGATGCGCACCCCGGCTCCCGTACCTGACTCGCTCCCCGTCAGTTCTGTCCCGGCGCGCGCGGCCCCGCTCCCTAGGGCGCGCGCGCGCCGGGTCTTTGCGATTTAAAGGGCCACTGCACCGCTGATTGGTGCAGTGGTTCCAATTAGTGTTTACACCTGTGCACTTCCCTATATCACCTCACTTCCCCTTCACTCCCTCGCCGGATCTTGTTGCCCTAGTGCCAGTGAAAGCGTTCCTTGTGTGTTCCTTGCCTGTGATTCCAGACCTTCTGCCGTTGCCCCTGACTACGATCCTTGCTGCCTGCCCCGACCTTCTGCTACGTCCGACCTTGCTTCTGTCTACTCCCTTGTACCGCGCCTATCTTCAGCAGCCAGAGAGGTTGAGCCGTTGCTAGGGGATACGACCTGGTCACTACCGCCGCAGCAAGACCATCCCGCTTTGCGGCGGGCTCTGGTGAAAACCAGTAGTGACTTAGAACCGATCCTCTAGCACGGTCCACGCCAATCCCTCTCTGGCACAGAGGATCCACCACCTGCCAGCCGGCATCGTGACAGTAGATCCGGCCATGGATCCCGCTGAAGTTCCTCTGCCAGTTGTCGCTGACCTCACCACGGTGGTCGCCCAGCAGTCACAACAGATTGCGCAACAAGGCCAACAGCTGTCTCAACTGACTGTTATGCTACAACAGTTACTACCACAGCTCCAGCAATCATCTCCTCCGCCAGCTCCTGTACCTCCTCCGCAGCGAGTGGCCGCTTCTGGAATACGACTATCCTTGCCGGATAAATTTGATGGGGACTCTAAGTTTTGCCGTGGCTTTCTTTCCCAATGTTCATTACACTTGGAGATGATGTCGGACCAGTTCCCCACTGAAAGGTCTAAGGTGGCTTTCGTAGTCAGCCTGCTGTCTGGAAAAGCCCTGGCTTGGGCCACACCGCTCTGGGACCGCAATGACCCCGTCACTGCCTCTGTACACTCCTTCTTCTCGGAAATTCGAAGTGTCTTTGAGGAACCTGCCCGAGCCTCTTCTGCTGAGACTGCCCTGTTGAACCTGGTCCAGGGTAATTCTTCCGTTGGCGAGTATGCCGTACAGTTCCGTACCCTTGCTTCAGAATTATCCTGGAATAATGAGGCACTCTGCGCGACCTTTAAAAAAGGCCTATCCAGCAACATTAAAGATGTTCTGGCCGCACGAGAAATCCCTGCTAACCTACATGAACTCATCCATCTTGCCACTCGCATTGACATGCGTTTTTCCGAACGGCGTCAGGAGCTCCGCCAGGATATGGACTCTGTTCGCACGAGGCGTTTCTTCTCCCCGGCTCCTCTCTCCTCTGGTCCCCTGCAATCTGTTCCTGTGCCTCCCGCCGTGGAGGCTATGCAGGTCGACCGGTCTCGCCTGACACCCCAAGAGAGGACACGACGCCGCATGGAGAATCTCTGCCTGTACTGTGCTAGTACCGAACACTTCCTGAAGGATTGTCCTATCCGTCCTCCCCGCCTGGAAAGACGTCCGCTGACTCCGCACAAAGGTGAGACAGTCCTTGATGTCTACTCTGCTTCTCCACGTCTTACTGTGCCTGTGCGGATGTCTGCCTCTGCCTTCTCCTTCTCTGCTGTGGCCTTCTTGGACTCTGGATCTGCAGGAAATTTTATCTTAGCCTCTCTCGTCAACAGGTTCAACATCCCGGTGACCAGTCTCGCCAGACCCCTCTACATCAATTGTGTAAACAATGAAAGATTGGACTGTACTATACGTTTCCGCACGGAGCCCCTTCTAATGTGCATCGGATCTCATCACGAGAGGATTGAACTGTTGGTCCTCCCCAATTGCACTTCTGAAATCCTTCTTGGACTTCCCTGGCTTCAACTCCATTCCCCAATCCTGGATTGGTCCACTGGGGAGATCAAGAGTTGGGGGCCCTCTTGTTCCAAGGACTGCTTAAAACCGGTTCCCAGTAAACCTTGCCGTGTCCCTGTGCTTCCTCATGTAACCGGTCTCCCTAAGGCCTATATGGACTTTGCGGACGTTTTTTGCAAAAAACAAGCTGAGACTCTACCTCCTCACAGGCCTTATGATTGTCCCATTGACCTCCTCCCGGGCACTACTCCATCGGGGATCGAGAGCTTCTAGCCATTAAATTAGCACTTGAGGAATGGAGGCATCTGCTGGAGGGATCAAGATTTCCAGTTATTATTTACACCGATCACAAGAACCTCTCCTACCTCCAGTCTGCCCAACGGCTGAATCCTCGTCAGGCCAGGTGGTCTCTGTTCTTTGCCCGATTTAATTTTGAAATTCACTTTCGGCCTGCTGATAAGAACATTAGGGCCGATGCTCTCTCTCGTTCCTCAGATGCCTCTGAAATTGAACTCTCTCCTCAACACATCATTCCTCCTGACTGCCTGATTTCCACTTCTCCAGCCTCCATCAGACAAACTCCTCCAGGAAAGACCTTTGTTTCTCCACGCCAACGCCTTGGGATCCTCAAATGGGGTCACTCCTCCCATCTCGCAGGTCATGCGGGCATTAAGAAATCTGTGCAACTCATCTCTCGCTTCTATTGGTGGCCGACTCTAGAGACTGATGTGGTGGACTTTGTGCGAGCCTGCACTATCTGTGCCCGGGATAAGACTCCTCGCCAGAAGCCCGCTGGTTTTCTTCATCCTCTACCTGTCCCCGAACAACCTTGGTCTCTGATTGGTATGGATTTTATTACTGACTTACCCCCATCCCATGGCAACACTGTTATTTGGGTGGTCGTTGATCGATTCTCCAAAATGGCACATTTCATCCCTCTTCCTGGTCTTCCTTCAGCGCCTCAGTTGGCTAAACAATTTTTTGTACACATTTTTCGTCTTCACGGGTTGCCTACACAGATCGTCTCGGATAGAGGCGTCCAATTTGTGTCTAAATTCTGGAGGGCTCTCTGTAAACAACTCAAGATTAAATTAAATTTTTCTTCTGCATACCATCCTCAATCCAATGGACAAGTAGAGAGAATTAACCAGATCTTGGGTGACTATTTACGACATTTTGTTTCCTCCCGCCAGGATGACTGGGCAGATCTTCTACCTTGGGCCGAATTCTCGTATAATTTCAGAATCTCTGAATCTTCCTCCAAATCTCCGTTTTTCGTGGTGTACGGCCGTCACCCTCTTCCCCCCCTCCCTACCCCCTTGCCCTCTGGTCTGCCCGCTGTGGATGAAATTTCTCGTGATCTTTCCACCATATGGAAAGAGACCCAAAATTCTCTCTTACAGGCTTCTTCTCGCATGAAGAGATTCGCAGATAAGAAAAGAAGAGCTCCTCCCATTTTTTCCCCTGGAGACAAGGTATGGCTCTCCGCTAAATATGTCCGTTTCCGTGTCCCGAGCTATAAGTTGGGACCACGCTATCTTGGTCCTTTTAAAGTTTTGTCTCAAATTAATCCTGTCTCTTACAAACTTCTTCTTCCTCCTTCTCTTCGTATCCCTAATGCCTTTCACGTCTCTCTTCTTAAACCTCTCATCCTCAACCGTTTTTCTCCTAAATCTGTTCCTCCCACTCCTGTTTCCGGCTCCTCGGACATCTTCTCTGTCAAAGAAATCTTGGCCTCTAAAAAAGTCAGAGGAAAAACTTTTTTTTTAGTGGATTGGGAGGGTTGTGGTCCAGAAGAGAGGTCCTGGGAACCTGAGGACAATATCCTGGACAAAAGTCTGATCCTCAGGTTCTCAGGCCCCAAGAAGAGGGGGAGACCCAAGGGGGGGGTACTGTTACGCCGAGCGCTCCGGGTCCCCGCTCCTCCCCGGAGCGCTCGCTACACTTCCCTCACTGCAGCGCCCCGGTCGGTTCCACGGACCCGGGGCGCTGCGTTACCACCTCCGGCCGGGATGCGATTCGCGATACGGGTAGCGCCCGCTCGCGATGCGCACCCCGGCTCCCGTACCTGACTCGCTCCCCGTCAGTTCTGTCCCGGCGCGCGCGGCCCCGCTCCCTAGGGCGCGCGCGCGCCGGGTCTTTGCGATTTAAAGGGCCACTGCACCGCTGATTGGTGCAGTGGTTCCAATTAGTGTTTACACCTGTGCACTTCCCTATATCACCTCACTTCCCCTTCACTCCCTCGCCGGATCTTGTTGCCCTAGTGCCAGTGAAAGCGTTCCTTGTGTGTTCCTTGCCTGTGATTCCAGACCTTCTGCCGTTGCCCCTGACTACGATCCTTGCTGCCTGCCCCGACCTTCTGCTACGTCCGACCTTGCTTCTGTCTACTCCCTTGTACCGCGCCTATCTTCAGCAGCCAGAGAGGTTGAGCCGTTGCTAGGGGATACGACCTGGTCACTACCGCCGCAGCAAGACCATCCCGCTTTGCGGCGGGCTCTGGTGAAAACCAGTAGTGACTTAGAACCGATCCTCTAGCACGGTCCACGCCAATCCCTCTCTGGCACAGAGGATCCACCACCTGCCAGCCGGCATCGTGACAGTCGGGAGGCAGCCGGCCATCGATGCCATTGTCACAACGGTAAGGAATACAAGTAGGCAGTCAGGATAGGGATGAGGATGACCTGCCTGGGTTCTCCTTTTTCCTGCACAATTCGACTTGAGGCTTGTGGTGCATCACCCGAGGACACAATGGTGATGAGAACAAAGCGTCTTTTATTAGGTAAGTACATACATACAGTAATTATATGGACAACGCATTTCAAAGGACTCTTCCTTCTTCCTCAGGTCCTACAGACCTGAGGAAGAAGGAAGAGTCCTTTGAAACGCGTTGTCCATATAATTACTGTATGAACTTACCTAAATGTCCTCGGGTGATGTACCGCAAGCCTCAAGTCGAATTTTACAGAAAAAAGGAGAACCCTGCCAAGTCATCGTCATCCCTATCCTGACTGCCTACTTGTACACTGATATATAACATGGCATATTGATAAGGCATTCTTATGGATGTACCACATGGTAGCATACAGAGTGTCCATGGACAAATAATACAGAATCCTGGGACTCTGTGCTGTCGTATATGATTCATGCAGATAAAATGCTCCTCTCGTAACCATATCACACCTTAAAAAGTCCTGAGAATCTGCAGGGGTGCAAACCACAACGAGGGGGCTGTAATATTGATAAATACTCTTATATTTATACATGGATTATTACCACTCCGCCCTATTGGAAAAGCAAAGTGTTTTTGGTACTAGACTAAACATTACTCTTCTTCTACATGTCTAGTTTCTAGGGTTCATTGAATTTTTGTAAAAAATGGAAAAGAATAATGGTGGAAATTCTACCATATTAACAAAGACTTTGCACCACAGACGCAAGCAATATTTCTCTGTGCTAAAAATGAGAAAGGGGCTTCACAGTTGCACCCTTTGTAACAAATTGACTAACTTTTTGTTTCTCCTAACAAGTGTGTACCTTGTGTTACACACCATCATTGACTAGCTTTCCAAAGCATCAGTCTTTGTACACTTCCCTAAATTTTTACAATTTTGCATATGACCTGATTTGAATTATTTAGTCACCAGACTAAAGAAAATAAAGGACATTAGTATATACTATTTACTTCAACACAACCTATAAATAGCCATGCCATTCTATCTGGGGGAGTATTTCCTCTAACTATCTCGAGCATCTTGCAGAATATAATGTTACTAATAATTTAATTCACTTTTATGAGCAAAACCGCTACCAGAATAATCCAGGTTTATGTTACCACAGTAAGGCCGGAGTGCGGGGGACCACATAGCTGTATGTTACACACTTTCCCCAGAGTCAGAGGATGTAGGGGACACACCGGGGGAAGGGGATCTGATAAGCTGCACTGTATAATGCACAAGGCTTCACACAGTGTAACGTTACTCAGAGCACATCGGTGTTAGGTTTACTAGATACACTTACAGCAAGGAAGTGTATGATCTGCGTGTCCTACACATTTACAGGCTTTGCTTCCTGGCTGCCAAAGATTTATAGTAGCCACTGACTACACAGTAGGTTCAGATTTAACCATCTCAATACCAAAAAGGGGTATATTGTTTGTCTTGGTTACATTTTGACTATGATTTCATTGATCTGACAGCACTAAGGTCATTGTTGGGTGTAAAGTTAAGTTCAGATTAATCAAACAAGCGTAAAACATTGTCCGTCCGCCCCCCCCAGACTTCTTCTAAGTATTTTCTAGATGCCACGCTTATTATGATACACCTTTAATGTCATGGTCACTTACGAGGGAACAGGATGTTAGCCTTCACCTCTCCTCTTACAGATTTACATTACATTAGCTAGTTGTCATTTTAATCTAGTTCTTTATTGTGGAAATGATTTGTATTAGTAATGAAAAGTAAATGATGCACTCACACCACCCTAATATTTTTATAGCTCAGGATTCGGAGTGTAAATTGATACAGTGTTGTGTTTAACTGATAACAAGCATATTTATTTTTAAATACAAACCACCTCAGATATCATCATATTCATTTATATGCGCCGATATAATGTTGAAGATATACAGAGAAGCCTTTATACAGACATATTGGAGCTAGCTCTCTATTTTATATCTCTCTTTCAAAAAAGTTACATGAAATATAATATACAATGCACTTGGAATGTCTTCAGGTACTTTGACTTTTTTCACATTTTGTTATGCTGAGGCCTTGTGCTAAAATCTAAAAAAATCTAATTTTCTCCCATTATTCTGTATTCAATGACCCAAATTGCAAGTATATACATCATTTTTTACAAGTATTTAGATCCTTTGCTAGGACATTTGAAATTTAGCATCAGGGGGCCTCTAATTTCTCTTGATACTCTTTAAGATGTTTCTACATCTTGATTGGAGCCCAAATCTGGTAAATTAAGATGATTGGTCAGGATTTGGAAAGACACAGCCCTGCCTATATAAGGCCTCACAGCTACCAATGCATATCAGAGCAAAAAAAAAAGTTGTGAGGCAGAGGGAACTGCCTGTAAAGCTCAGAGACAGGATGGAGAAAAGTACAAAAAAGATCTGCTGCACTATAGGTTCTCAAGAGCACATCATTCTTAAATGGAAGACATTTTGAACAACTAGGACTCTTCTTAGAGCTGGCAACCACGCCAAACTAAGTAATCGGGGAAGAAGGGTCTTGGTAAGAGAGGTGGCCAAGTACCCAATGGTCACTCTAACTGAGCTCCATAGATCCTGTTTGCAGATGGGAGAAACTTCCAAAAGGTCAACCATGACTGCAGAATCCCACCAATCTAGGCTTAGTGGAAGAGACATATGACAGCCTGGAGTTTGCAAAAGAACACTTAAAGGACTCTGAGACTGGGAAAAAGATTCTCGGGTCTAATCAAACAGTTTAAACTTTTTGGCCTCAAGTATGAGCATCATAAACCAAAACCTGCTCATCACCTTCCCAATACCATTCCTACAGGGAACCATGGGGGTGTTTTTCAGTAGCTGGAATAGTGATAGCTGGGATAGTGAGACTGGTCAGGGTTGAGAGAAAGCTGAATGGAGTAAAGTACAGAGATATTCTTAAAGGAAATCTGTCATCAGTATCACTCACACTAACCTGTCATACAGGCTTGAAGTGTAGGTGAGGTCCCTCGGGTATGGGCGGAGTTAAGACCAGAGCTCCGGGCACCCTAAGTGATCTTCTGCAGGCCATGCATATTGATAAGCTGGGCAAAGTGCCCACCCGGCAGAAGATCATGTGGGGTGCCCGGAGCTCCGGTCTTAACTCCGCCCGAGGGATCTCATTTACATAAAAAGAAAAACAGCGATAACAGTGCAATGGCTGGACCATTAAGGACATTGCAAGTATCATTTTGATCAGTATCACCCACACTACAAGCCTGTATGACAGGTAAGTGCGGGTGATACTGATGACAGATTTCCTTTAATGAAAACCTGATTCAGAGTGCTTTAGACCTCAGACTGATCAGAAGATTCACCTTCCAGCAAGACTCTAAGCCCACAGCCAACACAACACAGAGGTGACTTAAGGACAACTCTGAATATGTCCATGAGTGGCCCAGCCAGAGTCCTCACATGAACCTACTTGAACATCACTGGAGAGACCTTAAAATAGCTTCCTCTAACCACCCCCATACATCCTGCCAGAGCTTAAGAGGATCTGCAGATAAGAATGGCAGAAAATCCTCATATCCAGATATGCAAATATTGTGGCATTATCTCCCAAAACAATGGAGGTTGTAATCACTGCTAAAGGTGCTGCAACTAAGTACTGAATACTTATTTCCTTACAATATTTTAGTTTTTCCTTTTCAATAAATTAACAAAGATAACATTCAGTTATCACTGTTATTATGGAGTATTCAGTATCTAAATGGCAGCAGTGGAGGTTCAGGGCATGTGGTACAGGTTAATAGCTATTTTTAATTCTGTACTAATACGCCACCTGCTGGTGCATTTTCATTATAGCATGCATTCTCATATAAGTTTTCTGACATTCTGCCTTTAAAGGAATTGTTTTGGAGTTGAAAAATTGTTTAACAGCATAAAATATGTTAAATATAAAAAATGAAAAAACAAAGCCCCTTCCCCAAAACATTAATTGTTACACCCTCTGCTGCTTTGGTGGTCCTCACCGGTCTGCACTTGTTTTGCCGCATTGATGATGTTCATATATTAATGTGACAGCTTCAACCAATCACTAGCCTCAGCACTCTTGAGCCATATATGCAAGTATTACCGTCAACGTCAGTCATTGGCTGCAGCGGTCACTTAGATGTATGTAACGTTATCACAGCAGCAAAGAAAACAAAGACCATCGGGGACCACCAGAGTGTCGTTGCTGACGCGACAGGTGAATGATGCTTATTTTTTTATTTTATGGCATTTCCTCATGTTTTACTATTCTTTTAAGGCTTGTGAACAACCTATTTTATTGAATAAAAAAAATAATTTTTAGTTGTCTGATTCACACAACATCTTGTAACTTTATTAGGCTTTTGAAGTTTTTACAAGCACAACCAGTGGAATACAGACCGCAGCAACATGTGACTTTACTATCCACCCAAACAAGAAGGCTATAGAGGCTCCTGATAGGTCGGCTCTCTGATGATGTCACCCGTCCGGCTTTGATTGACAGCAGATGTGAGGAGAAGGAGAAGTGTGTCTGTGGCCGGGCTCCATGTGCGTCCGTGTAGACTGCTGACACAGGGCTCTGTGCCACTGACAGGAAGGACGATCACCGGCAGCCAAAAACAACCCGGGCAAACAATCATTAGGAGCATATTGTGGGCAGAGCAGGAGCAGCTGTAGCTGCAGGGGGAAGTGTGATGTAGGCAATGGTAGCCTGTTCCTGCACCTCACCTCACACACACACACAAATTGCCATATGTTCTACTGAGATATGAGGCTCCATCTACTGCAAGGCTTCCTTCTACCAGATCATAAAGAATCCTTGCTCCAGCAGGGTTGAGCTGTGTGGGGAGGAAGAGCTTTGATCACTCCCAAGTGCTGAAACAATGTTCACTTCCTCCGCATAAATCTGCCTTAGCCCCGGCCAAATTGTGCAATTTGTGGTCTCTCACAAATGGCTGCAACCAAATATATATTATATTATTTACCATTCTAGGTACAGGTATAAGAGGGACCATGTAAAGTTAAGTGCTGATGAACTGTGCAAATAACCTCATACAAGAGCTTTACACAGGCCCCGTGTTCTCCATTAATTCAATCATAACACTGGGGAAGAGTTTACAGGCTGCAAATCCATAAATTGTGGTTATTCCCCATTTTATTATTTCTCACTTAAATCTAGATTATATTACTTTGTTATGAGGTGAAAAACAGAAGTTCGGAGATTTTATTTGCATTGCAGATTAAATTCTATGACATAATGTAAAGGTCAATTTATATTTCCCCATCATTTCTTTTATAGGCCGCTGCTTTAAAATAGAGATTTTCATAACTTTGCGGAAAGTTGAAGAAACTTTGACAAAACTTAGGCTACGTTGGGCAGGATGAATTAAAATGAATATGTACTTATGAATATACTTATGAATATACACGATGACGACGCAATAACATGTTAATACTGACAATACTAAACTAATAGATGTGCATTAAATCATATTCTATAATAAAACAAGGAATGCTAAATAATAAATAAATAAATATATATATATATATATATTTATATATATATAAAAGTTTTGTCATAAGTAATACACTATATATATATATATATATATATATATATATATATATATATATATATAGAATCCTCTTCGAAAATAACAGCAACAAAATGGAACACTATTCCAGAACACTTTCAATATGTAACTTAAAAATTCCACATGTAACTTAATTATAATTATTCATTTTATTATTGTGATTCTTCTTTTTAGAACTACTTTTATTAGTGCTTAAAATATCATTATTTAGGATACAAAATAATTCAGTTTTAAGTTATTATTATTGAATTTTAAATGCCACCGATATATATAACAAAAACCACAACAAAACGCAAAACATCTAGAAATTTATTTAAAATTCATTTAAAATTGAAACTTAAAATGTGATCTTATTCTATTATTATCCAATTCTTCTTCATGGCTTGCCAGAAAAATATATATTAAAAAAATGAACTATTTTACCTTAAAAAAAAAAAAAAAATAGTAATTATAATAAGAAATAAACTAAATTAAATTAATAGAATAATATAATAAATTATTTTAATATTAATTAAACCCAAAAAGCAAAACTATTTAAAAAAAAATGTAAGTAAAAGAAAAGAAGTCAAACAAGTGTGAACATATGTATTAGAGTATGACTAGGATTGTGTAGGCAGCTGGGCAGCTCTCTGCACGTTGCTTTTCTACTCTGCAGCGGTAAGCTGCATGTCTGTATAGGGTTGTATTAGGTTTCCTATACTTTCTATGGTTACACAGTGCCTGCTCCGTGGTTAGACGCACACTGACAGCTCATGCACTGCTGAGCCTTAGTATGCAAATTTACTTTGATTGACAGCCATGCTGTTAACCAATCGCATCCCTACAGGCCAGTGATTGGTTTACAGCTCAACGACTTAGGATGTGACGTGTCAGTGCAACGTTAACCAATGAGATGATATATGTAAATAGAGGGGGGTTGTACTCATGACATCAGAGGGAGGGTTTAGGAGGGAGTATTCTGGCGCCCCCCAGTGTTCATTTATCATATTTACATGTCCTCTTTAAAATGACGTTTTCTGTTTTACGCTATAGAACACTAAATTCTTCTGCGGATTTTAATGTTGATTGTAATTTAAAAGATTTTTTTTTTGTCACTTTAATATTGTAAATTGTGTGTTTTCTCTTGGTCCGCACACTGTAAACAGTATCAGAAACCTCTTTTTTTCTAAAATGGTTTGCGATGGATAGGAGCAGATGCATGTCATTTACAGGATAGACACATAGGGGCGCCATATTTGATGTTGGACCACACATGCGATAATTCCTCAAACATAAACTCTCTGGAAAAGAAAACTTTTTAACAAACTGTTGTATCAAAAATAAATCTATCTATCTATCTTTCTGTTTATCTATTTATCATCTCTCTATCTTACTGTTTATCTATCTATTTATAATCTATGTATCTTTCTGTTTATCTAGCTATCTATCTTTCTGTTTATCTATCTATCTATCATCTACCTATCTATCTATCTATCTATCTATCTATTTCTAATAGAAATTGTGTATCATAAATATGCATTAATTAAATCTCATATAGATATCATTTCTAGGGGAACAGCCTGATGTTCGTCTCTATATAATTATGTATATTATGTTTATTATTACAGCTAATAGAACAGAAATGTGTGTTGTCAACATTTCTAAAATGGTAATATTGAAGTTCCATTTTCGTTTTCAGCTGTTCCTAATACTGTCGCGTTCCTCTCAATCCTCCACAATAACACTTTATGGCAATCATAAAAGGACATATAAATAAAGACCCTGCAGGGATTTGGTCTGTGGTTATGTTATAGCTTGAAGGTAATGGCTGTATAATTTAATGCTCCATTATGTCTTTATCTCCCGCACATCTCACTCTTACTTATGACCAGCTATTTATTTGCACAATATAAAACAAGTATCTTCATATTAGTAATTAAAATGGTTGTTAAAATGGGAAACATGAGGGCTCTGAAGTATTTGTTGGCATTATGAGCCCGGGGAGAGACGTGCTTTGTTCTTTTGCTGATCACTGCTATTTACACACTCTCCAATGACTTTCTGCACACAAAAGAAGGAATTCCACAGCATGAAATTAGAAACTTTTTTTTTTAGCCAACCAATCCTTCCAACATAAACTCTGCCGAAAACTATGGCCTCTAAATTTGCTAAATGCTTAAAAATATCAGATGTAATATTCGCCTACAAGAGGTTTAATTAAAGAAAACTCAGAAGATGTTGTTTTTGGCTTATAACATTTTCCTCCACACTAGATTTAGGATTT
This sequence comes from Hyla sarda, assembly GCF_029499605.1. Lineage (NCBI taxonomy): Eukaryota > Metazoa > Chordata > Amphibia > Anura > Hylidae > Hyla > Hyla sarda. The sequence continues at coordinate 84,493,348 of NC_079193.1, read as the reverse complement.
CTTAGCTGAAATATATTTAGCATGAAACTAGTAGCTGGCTGCTGCTCTCTGACTATGGTTACGTTCACACAGCGGTATTCTGGTTAGTATTTTACATCTGAATTTGTAAACTGGAACCAGGAATGGGTCTAAATCACAGAAGAGGGGTAAATCTTTCTATTATAGTTTATTTCTGTATAGAGTGCACTCCTAGTTTTGGCTTATAAATACAAAATACTGACCAAAACACTGCTGTGTCAAAGCAATAAAGCTGTTCAATAATGTCCTAATTATGAGGTTTGCTTTTAAAAATAACAACAGACTAACAAAAAAGGAATAAAATCAAAAATACTAATTTAATTCTCATGAATAATATTATAGTTATAGTTTAAAATCCTAGAAATATATAATAAATAAAATATTGTATAAATTAATTTTTTTGTTGCAATCTTTTTTCTAGATACTTCTAAAATATAATCATAGAGATTTAGTCCTTTAACTTTTTTTTCAAACATAAAATATATGTTACTAATTAGGGCAAAATCTTATTTTTTATTATTTGTTTGTCTTTATTTCTCTATGAAGTACTGGAGGGTTCCTCATCTACATACACATTAATACATACAAATTATTAAACATAACCACATCGTCAGGGGAACAAAATTTTGGCATTTAAAGTTCGAATAAAAGCAGACAAAAAATGGTTAATTTTGAGTTTTTAATGGTGTGAAATATGGAATGAGAAAGTGTGTGTATGGTGCGGAGGGGGGGATGGACATTAAAACTGAAAATGTTAAATATTAATAATACTCTACTGCTCATGTATTTGTGTGAAACTAAAAGTATCTGTCCATCTATCTATCTATCTATCTATCTTGTATATGTTCACACACACACACATATAGATATATACTTTAGTCCTGCTGTTACCTGTTCACTTCTATTTTTTAATTTCCTCCAGCTTTCTCATGAGGTCCACCCTGTTTTCCACCCCCCCCCCCTTTCTTCTCTCCCCAGCCCCCACCAGCACACTTCTCTCTCTCCACCTCTTTCAGTCCCCAGAGATGTATTTGCTGTTAGCTCTCACACTAATCCCGGCCCTCTTTGCAAGCAGACTGATGCCTACCAGGCTACCTTCTGACGATTGACATGGTTTGCAAGGTCTATGGCCTTACATATATCGAATTTCAGCCGCCTGGCTAGTTTCCAGAAGCATGTGACAAGCACCCTTGTAAATCATCAGTAAAATGTTTGGAAAGAAAGAGAATGTAACCCATTGAACACTGCAGGAGTCATCCACTATTTGCTACACAGTTACCTTCACTGCCACTTCATCTTATAATAGTTATTACAGCTATCTATCTGTCTATCTATCTATCTATCTATCTATTTATTATCTATCTGTCTGTCTATCTATCTGTCTGTCTGTCTATCTATCTATCTATTTATTATCTATCTATCTGTCTATCTATCTATCTATTTATTATCTGTCTGTCTGTCTATCTATCTATCTATCTATTATCTATCTATCTATCTATTATCTATCTATTTATTATCTATCTACTTTTCTAATCATCTATCTATCTATTATCTATCTATCTACTTTTCTAATAATCTATCTATCTATTATCTATCTATCTATTATCTATCTATTTATTATCTATCTACTTTTCTAATCATCTATCTATCTATTATCTATCTATCTACTTTTCTAATCATCTATCTATCTATCTATTATCTATCTATCTACTTTTCTAATTACAGAGTTCAACAAAAAGGACCGCACTCCCAGGGGTGTCCACGGGTGCAAGCTGGTCGGGCCCAGGTCAAGAGCCCCCACAAACAGGCAGCAAAGCAAAACAGCAGCACTCCGGTTTAGATGAAAGCGTGTCAGGCTTTATTCATCAGATGCCACGTGTGGCATCTGATGAATAAAGCCTGACACGCTTTCATCTAAACCGGAGTGCTGCTGTTTTGCTTTGCTACTTTTCGAATTATCTATCTATCTATCTTTCTAAAAAGTCAGTGTAAAGGAGCAGCATAGTAAAAGGGATTCAAGTTCCAGATGGGTGCAAAGCTCCAGGATCAGACCAAATCCTCTTATATAGATAGATACATACATACATATCCCAAAAAATATGGAAGCCGCACTCCAGTTACGGTGAAAACAAAAAGTGTTTTATTCCCACATCTGTAAAATGCATTTTACAGATTTGTGAATAAGACACCTTTTGTTTTCACTGAACTGGAGTGCGGCTTCCATATTTTTTGGATATGTATGTATGTATGTATGTATCTATTTATCTATATCTACACATCCAAAAGGGGCAGCACCCCATATGTATAAAGTGCACGGGTGCCCACTGCAATATGGCTCTGGCTATGGACCCGGTGTAGATACTCCAAAAAATGAACAGCAGCAACTCCAATATGGTGAAAAAAGTGATGGTCTTTATTCACACAATGTCATGCGATGTTTGGCTTGCTCACCAAGTTGTTTTCAAGGCTTGAAAATGGCTTGGTGAGCAAGCCGAAACGTTGCATCACATTGTGTGACTAAAGACCATCACTTTTTTCACCGTATTGGAGTTGCCGCTGTTCTTTTTTGGAGTATCTATCTATCTATCTATCTATCTATCTATCTATCTATCCATCTATCTATCTATGTATCATCTATCTATCTATCTATCTATCTATCTATCTATCCATGTATCATCTATCTATCTATCTATCATCTATTATCTATCTATCTATGTATCTACTTTTCTTTCTATCTATCATCTATCTATATATGAAAATTACACATATATTATTTATATTATTTACTTTAATTAGCTTTCATTACTATATATTCATTAATTGCCATAAATGATATACTATTTCTATATTTTTTTGCTGTCTTCAATAAAGCAAAGCTAAATTGCTCTATTTTACATGCAGAATTTCCACCAGCTGGTTGCTTTTTGGTTTTGTTTTAATCTAAGATGATGCTTGATACTCTATAGAAAAATAATAAGGATTTTCTTTTATAAGGTAGCCTAATTTAAAATTAATCACCTCTGTTTAATGCATTGTTGAACAGTCATCTATTTTCACTGTAAAACTAAAAGTGAAATATTTAAATTATGAAAAAAAAATGATAATACATGGACGCTGCCACTAGGGGGCACCCAAACACAATGCCTATGAGACAAACACAGTTTTGCAATCTGAACATTTTCGACGGGATTATGTTTTTTTACATTATACATTTGAAAAGTATAAAGAGCGAAAGAAAGTATTTCTTCAAATTGGTTAATTTGATTACAAGAATTACATCAAATTGATTCTGTTGGCAATTTTGGAATTGAATTACGGCATGTGCCAATACATCCTTGGCAGCAAATACCTGGTTTCCTTTAATAAACATGTTTTCTTCATTTTCACCCTATAAACAGACACATTTTCGGAGTACAATGGATTCATACATTTACAAGCCAGTCTATACAAGGAATTAACACTCTCACAGGGCAGTAAAAACTGCTCAGAGGAAGTTTAGCCTGTGCTGGTTCAAATCCCACACAAAATGCTCGTAGTGAATTGAAGCGATCACAATCGAGTAGTTATTAATAAGAGGTTCAGATGGCGTCGAATCAGTGCGGCCATTAAAGAACCCAGATGTTAGGACACGAAGACAACTGCATAGGACCCAAAGCTGAGGAAGTTCATTAAATAGCTAAAATCCTAGAGAAAGTCTTGGTTTGAGGGCTGGTGAACTATATCTATAGTCTACTTGTATATTTCATTATAAAAGTGTAATCTATATATCATATCTATTTATCTATCTTTCACTACCTATGATGTCAAATCTATCTATCTATCATCTATTAATTACCTTACATCTAGGATCTTATTTCTATCTATCTATATCTGTATCTATGTTCTTATATCTATTTGTCTGTGAACTTATCAATATCTATCTATCTAGCAAAAGGAAAAAATATGGGAAGCACTGCATAAAAACAATGATTCAAGTTGGAGCTCGCTGTAGATGGACTTGATCCCAAAAGTCCCAGATTAAATAAATAGCAGACACACAGGGGCTATGAAATTGTAGAGATTGATAATAGATAGCTAGACAGACAGATACTGGAGCTAGATATGAGTTCATAGAGATAGATAGATGATAGATAGATGATAGATAGATAGATAGCGGCACACAGGGGCTATGGTGAAAAAGATGTGGCTTTTATTCACCAAACAATGGCGACCTTTCGGCCGCCTCTCGCAGAGAGGCAGCCGAAACGTCGCCATTGTTTGGAGAATGAAAGCCACATCTTTTCCACCATAGCCACCTGTGTGCCGCTATCTATCTATCTATCTATCTATCTATCTATCATCTATCTATCATCTATCTATCTATCTATCTATCTATCATCTATCTATCTATCTATCTATCTATCTATCTATCTAACTATCTATCTATCTGTCTATCTCTATGAACTCACATCTAGCTACAGTATCTGTCTGTCTAGCTATCTATTATCAATATCTACAATTTCATTTATATCTATCTATGTATCTACACCAATAAAGACATAATTATCTATCTATGTATCTACACCAATAAAGACATAATTATCTGTTTCCCTATCTATCCATCTGTAGAAGTTACTTGTGTTAAATTCTCCTATAGAGTTGTTTTGAAGGCAAGCTCATGCAGAACACATTACTTCTTTTGCGAAGACCCTCTTTTCTACTAATCGATCTTTATACTAAATACAAATATATTTTTAGTTTTTATGGTAAAATGCAGTACATATTTTTACTCTTTGGTAAATGTATTCCTGCAGCCACCCTACAATGCTTCATATGTCTACGATCTATCTATCCATCCATCCATCCATCACTTTCTATCTATTTCTCTATCTATCTTTGTATCTCTATGTATCTACATCATATAAAGCGTGGGTTGATCACTCGGTGTGCACAGACAGACAAGTTCAAATTACTGTGTCGATTTCTTGTGGGTTTTCCTTTGTTAAACCACACAAAAGCAAATAGCTTCCATGAAGAAGCCCTTCAGCTATCTCCTCTATTGTGAGTTTGTGTTACTCATTTGGTGCATGGGAAAGGGCTTAGGCCAGGTTATTTATTTGTGCAAAGAAAGAGCCACTCCCTGTGGATTGGGTTTCAATTCATTCAGAGCCTTGGGTAAGAAAAAAAACAAAAAAACGAGAAAAACAAAAAAACAAGATGTCTCTTGAGTCTACTTGAACAAGAAATTCTATAAGTGTGTCCTTTATGAATATTATTGAGATTTATCCATTGGGTGGAGAGATTCATCATATTTCTAAAAGAGAATTACAGAAGTGGAACTTATTTGTCTGTGCACAAATATTGACCAATTAAGACGACAGGGCGGCTCCTCAAGAGGCGGCTTCTGCAGCGTTTAGCCTATTCACAGCCCTAACAACACAAATTTCATGGAATGTTGGCTGTGTACATAAAGTAAATGATACAATCAGTCATAGCGGGGCACGGTGCCCAATCCATGCGACAGTGTCTTGTGGGAGAGATGGGATCACTTGGGCTGAGATGACAATCTCCCAGGCATTGCTGTAATGCAGGAAGTCTAGCTGGGTGTGAATTCTATTGACTGATGACTACCAGATTAGGCAATGTCTGTTTGAACTATTGGCCAATTACAAGCACAATTTCCACAAAAACAGAAGGGTCTAATTGTCCTGAAAGTCAGTTGTTTTTTGTCATATTCCATATACGAGGAGCGGGGTGGAACGCTGAACATGGTTTTAACTCTCCTAATAGTAATAATGATTTTTATTTTTCTATGTCACTTGCAGTTTTATACACTGTTTGGTGCAGTGGTTTTACCCACCCATTCTTTTATTTCTCATAATTATAGGGGTACTCCGCCCACAGACATCTTATGCCTTATCCAAAGGATAGGGGATAAAATGTCTGATAACAGGGTCCCGCTGCTGGGACCCACACCATCTCTGTGCAGCATCCGGCATTCTAAACAGTCTGTTTAGAACACTTGATTTTGGCGGCTGGAGACGTGAAGTCTTGCCACCCCCCCTCCATTCATGTCTATGGGAGGGGGCTTGCCGGCCGTCATGCCCCCTCCCATAGACATGAATGGAAGGGGCACTGGGAGTTTATTTGAGCTTACTGTTATAGTTTGATTGTTTATTTTACACTGTAGATTGTTGTTATTCTTATTATTTATTTCCTGTTGCATATAAACATACATAGAGAGAAAAGCTTTACAAATAATATGGGGCACAAAAATCTCAGACACAAAAATCTGAGGCACACAACACAGGTCCTTTTATATGCTCAACATGATTGCCAATCTAGTAGATTGGCACTCATTAAAAAAAAAACATGCACATGGCTCAATTATTGTGTGGGCAGGGCCATACAAATGATAGCTAGATTATTCATGGAGCCCTTTACTTACATCATGTTGGCTGCTCATTGCCGGCTTACACAAGAAGATGTGCGACAAAATGATGGTGATTTTTAGGGCCATGTAATCCCAGTGATATGCCAATGAACAAGGGTTTGTTTAACACTAATTCTTATTGTGTCAATTTTCAAGGCTCATTTACACTGGGCAATCGTAAGGATGTGGGGGGAGATTATTTTAAAACCTGTGTAGAAGAGTTGTGCAGTTGCCCATAGCAACCAATCCAATAGCTTAATTTTTCACAGGCCTCTTTAAAAATGAAAGAAGCAGTCTGGTTGGTTGCTATGGGCAACTGCAACACTCTTCTTCTACACGGGTTTTGATAAATCTAACCCATGAGCCCTATTACAAGGGGCGCTTAACAATCAATGGATAAACCAGCAAAAACTTGTTGGTTGGCTTATTACTTTGTTCTGACCTGTCAAAAAAAACATTGATCTTCGGCCATACCTCTCCCCATGTAATAAAGGATTTACGAACAAAGAATAACAGCAGCAAAGGGCCATACATCAGTTGAGCCTTGTAATACATTCTCTAAAGGAGGGCCGATCTACAAGATGGGCACTTGTTTAGAGAATGCATCGGCCAGTGTAGAAGGGCCCTAAGTTAACTGTTTAAATATAGATCAACAGTAAATAATTAAACTATTATTATAATTACTATTATTTTTGACTGTTGACCTCATCCATTTTGCTTCCATTAATCATTATTAATGGTGGCAGAATAGGCAGGGCCATCAAAAGCCAACAATGATGCCCGTTGCATGTCTTTTACCACCATTGATTTTCATTGGTGGCTTAAAGGGTCAGGCAATGTAAAGTGACCTCCGCCAACAATCCCATGTCTACAGAAACAAAAATCCCAGGTTTGTGACCAGTCAAAAGACTCAAGATAGAATTATTCATCCATCGTGATACTATCATCTTTTCTTGTATTTTAATTATAACTATAAGAAATATTACTTTATTCTTGCCTAAATGGAAATCCCCTGTCAAAGAGAAACAGTTATCTTCCAGTTTGTTTAGTACAACCCTTGAAGATACTTGGCTGATCAGCCGTACGCCATACTCATACAATAATTCATCTTCTTTGTTCTTTTCACCTGTGTGTCATTGTGAAATTCCCCTTCACTCGCTTAGATAGAATGTCAAGTCTTGGCTTGAAAGGACTGTTTAGGTGAAACAGATACCAAGTACAAGTCTCTGGTTGTGGTATTCAGCCACTTAAAAAAACAAATCTGATGACCTTTTAACCAACAGGATAATTAGACCCAGAATTGTGTTTTTTGTTATTACTTTTTTTAATTGAAATGCTTGATAAAATGTAAATCACCCAGGTTACAGCTAGGCAACCAAATCCATAGAGGCTTGACATTATCAGAAAGATAATGCCATGGTTCCTTGGTTCTTGTGATCATTGTTAGTTGCAGATCCAAGACCCCCTACAAGTATTATCTTCTTCTATGTTACAATAAGGCTAGGCTCACATCTGCATCAGAGCTCTGTTCAGGGAGCTCCGTTTACAAAAGCCATTAAAATAATGGGGCATGAGCATGGAAAAAAATTCTGCAAGCACCATGGATCCGTTGGTGTCCATTGTGCAATGGACTGTCTGGCTCAGTTTTATGTGTTACCAACAGAGTTTGTGATGGATCTCCCGAACTGATCTCCAACCCAGATGTGAACTCAGCCTTAAAGAGGTACTCTTCCCCTGGACATTTTGGCCCCCATCCAAAGGATAGGGGATAAGATTTTTATTTGGGTGGGGAGTTTGGCCGTTGGGACTCCCGCAATCTCCAGCCCGGCACCCCAGTAATCTCCTCTGTGCCGGATGACGGGCGTCCACAGCCATCATGCCCCCTCCCATAGACATTAACAGAGGGGGCGTGATGACCATGGCCAGTCAAAGCCTAGCACAGCCGGCGTTCTAAACATAAATGTGTGTCGGGTCGAAGATCACGGGGGATCCTAGCGTCTGGACCCCCACGATCAGATAGGGGATACGATGTCTAGGAGTAGAGTACTCCTTTAAGTGTCAAAAAATTATTTTTATTATTACATATTTTCTCTACAGTTCATAGTTATATATTGTTTCTAATTAGTTCCTGCTAGAAATGTTTGAATAAATTGACAACTGGGTGTTATCTATTGGCAGGTGTGTCCCTACATAGTCTGACACTGACCAATCAGGACTGACTAACCAGACTGTGTAAGGACACACCCCATAGATAAGGCAAATGGCAGCACACCGTTGTCAATGTTTACATCATTTTCTAGAGGAACTAATAGAGGGAGGGACCAACACAGAGCTGTAAGAAAATATGCTCCCAAATCCTTGTTTTATAGAGAATACAAGTACTTACTAAAACCAACACGTCAGGGGAACTGACGGGTCTTTGTTAGTTGGTTAGTTGATAAAGGTTAGTTGATAAAGCATATTTTAGAACAAATATCCCAATGTATAATTTATTTATAATTTCTTTTAGATATTCCTATTTATTATGGTACAATGTTCATCATTACCTGTTTGAGTTACCGATTCAGTAGTACAATAAAATATCGCACCATTTTTGCAGAATTTGAAACACCACTGACAGACACTTTCAAGTCTAATATAATGATTTATTCATCTGACTGCAGTCAACAGCACTTTTCTAAAACGGAGAAAGAGTAGCCTTTTCACATAAGGGCTGGCTGATTTGTGGTTTGGATGCTTTCTAGAAATTAAACAGAGTAGATGGAAAAGGTTTGCATGTCTTTTTGTAGCTTTTGGCCTAGACTCAAATTTTCATCCATTCCCTGCAGTCTATCCTAAAAAAGCTGCCTGGTCCCCAGCCAACGTCATGGGTTTGCTCTCTGTAAGGTGTTGACAGAATGTTTTTCAGCTGTACTAAAGGCCACAGATTTTATGTTAGACTTCAAGATACACGGCTTGATAAACACTCCTGCCCCTAGCGACTGGCAGCATTCTTCTTGGAAAAGAAAACAAAAAAAATGTTTTATATAAACAACAGAAGTGGTATGAATAGCACAAAATAACACAACTCCAAAGGTGTGTCTAGCAGCTCCGCTTTCACAGTTATATCACACTCTGCAGAGTATATTTTTAGGAGCTTTTTTTTTTTAAACATTTGTATTAGGACTCCAATCTAAACATTCCAGATTTGTTGTTGTCTGTTTTAATCGCTTGTTGTATTTAATGGTATGCAACCTCAGAAGGTAAGAAGCTGTGTGGCCATTTATGTCACTAGTTCCCATCACTTGGTTTTTACAGTCATGTGATACAAATCTCTTACTAAGTTACAGAGGAACATGGGTTATATGTTTCTATTGTTGTTAAACAGTAGTTAGTTTATATATTTTTTTAATTTAAAGGGGTAAAACTTTTTTTTATATATCAACTGGCTCCGGAAAGTTAAACAGATTTGTAAATTACTTCTATTAAAAAATCTTAATCCTTCCAATAGTTATTAGCTCCTGAAGTTTTCTGTCTAACTGCTCAATGATGATGTCACGTCCCGGGAGCTGTGCATGATGGGAGAATATCCCCATAGGAGCTGGACAGCTCCCGGGACGTGAGTCATCAGAGAGTTAGACAGAAAACAGAAACTCAACTTCAGAAGCTAATAACTATTGGAAGGATTAAGATTTTTTAATAGAAGTAATTTACAAATCTGTTTAACTTTCCGGAGCCAGTTGATATATCAAAAAAAGTTTTTGCCTGGAATACCCCTTTAATGTATTTAAACAAACAAACATAAGAGCAGCAAACTCAGTAAATAAATATAAAGAAACATAAACTGAGGATGTATAAATTTACTTAAACTTTTTGTATTTAAAAAAGGTAACATAAAAAGTATGGATACCTTATAACAATTCAAGAGTTAAAGAACCATGAATAAAATTTGTTGATTATAATTGAGGATGTTTTGGGGAATTGGTTTGCTGGGTATCCAAACCACTTTTGGAAATCAATTCACTTATTAAGTTTTCTTAGTTGTTGAGTTGTTTTGAACAAATCTGTAATTCAGACTTTACTCTTACCATTTTCCCCTACCTTTAACCTGTTTAACCCCTTAAGGACTCAGGGTTTTTCCGTTTTTGCACTTTCGTTTTTTCCTCCTTACCTTTTAAAAATCATAACCCTTTCAATTTTCCACCTAAAAATCCATATTATGGCTTATTTTTTGCGTCGCCAATTCTACTTTGCAGTGACATTAGTCATTTTACTCAAAAATGCACGGCGAAACGGAAAAAAAAATCATTGTGCGACAAAATCGAAAAAAACCCGCCATTTTTTAACTTTTGGGGGCTTTCGTTTCTACACAGTGCATATTTCGGTAAAAATTACACCTTATCATTATTCTGTAGGTCCATACGGTTAAAATGATACCCTACTTATATAGGTTTGATTTTGTCGCACTTCTGGAAAAAATCATAACTACATGCAGGAAAATTTATACGTTTAAAAATGTCATCTTCTGACCCCTATAACTTTTTTATTTTTCCACGTATGGGGTGGTATGAGGACTCATTTTTTGCGCCGTGATCTGAAGTTTTTATCGGTATGATTTTTGTTTTGATCGGAATTTTTGATCACTTTTTATTCATTTTTTAATGATATAAAAAGTGACCAAAATACGCTTTTTTGGACTTTGGAATTTTTTTGCGCGTACGCCATTGACCGTACTGCTTAATTAATGATATATTTTTATAGTTCGGACATTTACGCACGTGGCAATACCACATATGTTTATTTTTTATTTTTTTTACACTGTTTTATTTTTTTTATGGGAAAAGGGGGGTGATTCAAACTTTTATTAGGGAAGGGGTTAAATGACCTTTATTAACACTTTTTTTTAACATTTTTTTTGCAGTGTTATAGGTCCCATAGGGACCTATAACACTGCACACACTGATCTCTAATGCTGATCACTGGCGTGCATTAACACGCCTGTGATCAGCATTATCGGCGCTTGACTGCTCCTGCCTGGATCTCAGGCACGGAGCAGTCATTCGTCGATCGGACACCGGGGAGGCAGGTAAGAGCCCTCCCGGTGTCCGATCAGCTGTTCGGGACGCCGCGATTTCACTGCGGCGGTCCCAAACAGCCCGACTGAGCAGCCGGGTCACTTTCACTTTCACTTTAGGCGATGTGTGGTATTAGCCGCGGGTCCCAGCCGTTGATTAGCGCCGGGACCGACGCGATATGATGCGGGATCGCGGCGCGATCCCGCTTCATATCGCGGGAGCCGGCGCAGGACGTAAATATAGGTCCTGCGTCGTTAAGGGGTTAATCTGCCAAAGCCTCTGGTAAAAAGAAATCAATTTAAAGAGGTACTCCACTGCTCAGCGTTTGGAACAAACTGTTCCAAACGCTGGAGCCGGTGCAGGGAGCTCGTGACGTCATAACCCCACCCCCTCATGACGTCATGCCCGCCCTCTCAATGCAAGTCTATGGGAGGGGGCATAACGGTTGTCATGCCCTCTCCCATAGACTTGCATTGAGGGGGCGGGATGTGACATAATGAGGGGGCAGGGCTATGGCGTCACAAGCTCCAGGCGCCGGCTCCAGCATTCAGAGCAGTTTTTTCCTAATGCTGAGCAGTGGAGTACCCCTTTAAGAAGAAGAAATCAGATGTCAGTATTCTGTAAGAGCTCCAAGTGGAATAGCGAAGGTACAGTGCTTTAATTAAAACCCCTTTACTCTTGTGCCAGTTTAAACCTTCTATTGATTACACCTATATAAAAGCTGTTATCCCAAGACTGAAAGTGAACAACTATCCATAGTCTAGGGAAAAACTAGATGAATTGAAGAGGTCCAAATGCTGGGACCCCACCGGTCAAGTGAATGGAGGCCTCTTTTCCACTCAAGTGATTGGATTGGCAATGCTTACAATTGGAGACCGCTAGATTAACTGCCTGTGGGACTTTCACACATAGCCAAATCTTAGGGCCTCATCACACAGAGCAATTATTGGTTAAGTTGGTTGATATAATTCTATCTAATATGGTCAGGGATCAGCCAATTGCATTCTTTCAACCTACAAAAAAAAAAAAAATCACTAGTTGGTCACACATCTTCCCATCAGCCCTTCACGCAAAATCCTAAAGCCTTGTAATAGACTCTTTAAATGAGCCTCAATCTACAACATTACCACTTGCTAAACCCATGTAATAAAACTCTTAGACCCCATTTATACATGGTTTCTTTGGTGCACAAAATGCTTAACAAATGCAACATAAGTCTACACAGTCACAGGTGGTTTCTTTTAGTTGTTTTTACAGCAACTGATGTTAGTAGAGAAGATATACTAAAAAAAAAAAAAATACCTGCCAGTGTTCAAAATTACAAAAACCCTACAACATTTTGGCTAAGAAACATGACACTAAAGATGAGCACTAAAATTAACCTAAAAACTGTGTTTTGCTGCCATTGGTCTCCCACACTTACACTTTCTTGTGTTTTTTTTTAGGATGTTTAAAACAGACATTTTCATGTGTTTTTACAAGCATTTTAATACAGACATTCTCGACTTTCAACTTTTTGAAGTTTGGAGTGCTCAAATTCAATGAGAAAATGCCACTATTGTTAAAGGGGTACTCCGGTGGAAAACATTTTTTTTTTAAATCAACTGGTGCCAGAAAGTTAAACAGATTTGTAGATCTTCTTTTAAATTTTTTTTTACCCTTTCAGTACTTTTTAGCAGCTGTATGCTACAGAGGAAATTCTTTTCTTTTTTAATTTCTTTTTTGTCTTGTCCACAGTGCTCTCTGCTGACACCTCTGTCCGTATCAGGAACTGTCCAGAGCAGCATAGGTTTGCAATGGGGATTTTCTCCTGCTCTGGACAAGACAAAAAAGAAATTCAAAAAGAAAAGATTTTCCTCTGTAGCATACAGCTGCTAAAAAGTACTGTAAGGGAAAAGATTTTTTTTAATACAAGTGATTTACAAATCTGTTTAACTTTCTGGCACCAGTTGATTTAAAAAAAAAAAAAAAAATTCCACCGGAGTACCCCTTTAATGAACTGGAGTTAATGAACTGGATTTCACTCAACAGTAATAAAAAAGGTATTGCTATTTTGTTGTTTATTGTTATTATCCTCTCACTCATCTTTATCGGATCTGTATTGCCGGCAATGGGAGGCTGACTTAAACACTCATTTTACAGACCATCAATGGCGAATAGCTCACTCCACAGTACAACCCGTATGACACTGCATAACCCACCATGAAACGCCCCCCCCCAAAAAAAAATTTAGGTGCCATTATACACCCCTTACTCTTGCCTGCTTCATAGATTCTATCGATAAATGTTGGAGATTTCGGGAACTTTAGTTCACATTTGTTGGTCATGACCCAAAATACTTGAGTTTGGGAGAAAAATTGGCAAATTTTTATCCACATCACTTGCATTGAGGGGGCATGGCCGTGACATCACGATCGGGGCATGTCAGTGACGTAACGAGTAGAGATGGGTGAATCGAAGCTGACGAAGTTGAATTCGTTCCGAATTTCATGAAAAAATTTGATTCTCAGCGAATCCGAATTTCCTTGCGCTTCGTGGTAACGAATTGCTTCATTCACTACATTGTGTGCGGGCCAGGGGGCTAAAATCGTGGCTACATGTGTGAGGACTTGGGCAAGGAAGTCTGTGAAGGCAGGAAGGTGGGATCACCCTGAATCACATGGCGACATGCAGCCTATCAGCAGTTAGCCAGCCCTGTGATGTCACAGCCCCATATATTCGGCAGCCATTGCCGAAGATGAGCATTTCCTGTTTTGCTGAGAGAGCAGAGACTGTGTGTACGCACTAATCACCGTTACTGACAACACAAATCTTTAGAGCGGCTAATCCATTCACCTCAAGCCCACCTTCGTTCTGGCTAGAGAGAGAGCAGACACTGTGTGGTCACTAATCAGCATTACTGACAATACAGATCAGCCAAATGAGTTATGAACTGGGAGCAATCTCCATTCAAAGACTGCAAGCAACCATAGTGCAGACAGTTCAGAGAGAGAAAGAGTACACTTTTTTTTGTTGCAACCGTACTGGGGTGTATTACTGTAAAAAAAGTTAAATATATATGCAGCAGATTTTTCCTGGTTAAAGCTAATGGGGGCAGTAAGTGTAAAAGCACTAAAAGACTTACGCACTAGATTGTTACGCTTATTTCTGGTGCAACCGTACTGGGGCATATTACTCTAAAAAGAGGGAAATATATTTACTCACTCCGCTGTTGTACGTGTTTACTGTTTAAAGCGTATAGTGGCCTTTTAGCGTAAAAGCAGGGATATGTATACACATTGAGTGTTCCGCAATTTTCTTTTGCAGCTGTATAGGGGCATATTTCTCTATAAAAAGTTAAATATAGGCGCACTCCGCTGTTGTACATGTTTACTGTTTGAAGCGTATGGTGGCCTGTTAGTGTAAAAGCAGGGATATATACACACACATTGGCACTCAAGTGGAGTGTAGGTTTCTTTATGGGTTTTAATTCCCTACAATTTATTTTCCACAGTATTTACTAAGGTTTCCCTACATTTTCCACTTTCCCTACACTTTGTTTTATTTACACATGCTCTGATCTGTCTGGTTTTCCTCAGCTCAAATCCACCACATTTTCTGTGGAAACCTTAGTAAATATGTTGGGTTTTTGTGAAAATGTCGGGAACACGCCCCTTTTCAGAGACCACGCCCCTTTTCCCGGCAGCCATGCCCCTTTTTCGAATTTTCTTAGCAAAATGGAGAGTTAGTCGGGGTTTTTTGAATTCTGGCGAAAGACAGAATCTGGTGCACAACCCAACAAAACATGTCGGGTTTGCAATAGTAAATGAGGGCCATTGAGTGTTCCGCAAGTTTCTGTTGCAGCCGTATAGGAGCGCATTGCTCTATAAAAAGTAAAATATATACGCACACCACTGTTCTACAAGTATGTCAGACAGAGAAGTGGCAGAGGCCTAAATTCGCAAGGAGAGGTCTGAGCTCCCGGTGTCAGCTAGCGGTCGTGTCTCGACCAGCAACCCAGCAGCCATCATTGATTGTTAACTCGGTCATCCACTTCATCCCAAGGGACATCCGACACCCCCAGTCAACAGTTGGAGGGTTCCTCGGACACAACCCTCAGTTGGAATGACCTGGGAGCAGTCCCTGTCCTCCAACTGCCTTTGTCCTATGCTGTTCCCTCCCGCAGAGAAGTATTGTAGGCTGTGGGCTCAGCTCCACTATACAGCGAGGACGATCAACTAGAGGACAGTCAGCAGCTACTGCCCAGCCAAGTTGTGGAGAAGAAATCTGCCGCTTCCTCCGCTAGGCAGGCAAGTAGTGATAAGGAGAGTGGCGTGGGAGGTGGTGTTGCGAGCGTTCAGGCTCCTGAACCAGACACCATTGAGGAACTTGAAGATGACATCAGTGAAATGCAGACACAACTTGATGATGATGAAGCCGATCACACTTGGGAGCTGGGTGCAGAATGGGCTTCATCATCATCAGGAAAAGAGGTTGGCAGCTTCCCCGTGAGGCAGCAGGGTGGCAGCAGTGGGAAGTCTGGGGCCAAACATGCCAGGGGTAGACCACCTGCTTCACGGCAGCCTACCTGCCCGGCAAGTAGTGGAGGAGGGGTTCCTAGAGTCCGCGTCAGTAGCAGTCAGTCAGTGCCGACTGTTGGGGGGAAAGTCAGCTACTCAGCACTGTGGCAGTTTTTTGTCAAGCATCTGGAGGAGGTTAACATGGCCACATGTAAGATAGAAGGTGAAGCGTAGCCAGGGTAAAAATGTTGGCACCATGGCCCGCTGTCAACATATGCGGCGTCCCCATAAAGTGGCCTGGGAGAACCGCGTCCAGCCTGCTGCAGTAACCGCTGCATCACCCAGTGGCACCCCACTCCCTGTTTCAGCCAGCCAAGGCTCCACCACCTCTGTCCATCATTCCCATCTTCTGTTGGTCCAGATGCTCCTGCTCCTCCTACTTCTTGTCAGTCATTCCTGCAGCAATCCATCACCAAAGCGATTTCCAAGAGACAGCCCTATGCGCCCGCTCATCCAACAGTGCAGAAGATGAATGTGCTCCTCTCCAAGTTGCTGGTGCTGCACTCCCTCCCTTTTCAAGTGTTGGACTCTGCACCTTTCAGAGAACTGATGGCTTGTGCCGAGGTGGAGAGTCCAAAGCCGTAATTTATTTTTGAAAAAGGCTGTACCAGCCCTGCACAAATATATAGAACAGAAGGTGGGCCAGTCCTTGAGCCTGTCGGTGTGTACCAAAGTGTATGGCAGCACTGACGTGTGGAACTGTAACTATCGTCAGGGACAATACATGTCCTTTATGACCTAATGGGTGAATGTGGTTCCTGCACAGCCACACCAGCAATGTGGCCAGGTCACGCCACTTCCGCCTCCACACTCTCACTCCATTGGTCCTGCGACAATGTCTGACTCTGCCTCCTCATCCTCCACCATGTCCTCAGCCTCCACTGCACGGACAAGTCTCAGTGCCCCTCCAGCATACCAAGTGTACAGGGCACGGCGATGTCACGCTGCTCTTCACATGGTTTGCCTTGGTGAATGGAGTCACACAGAGGAGGAACTGCTCAAAGTGATTCGTAAAGAAATCAAATCATGGCTGTCTCTGTGACAACTGAAAATGGGAACCTTGATGACCGACACAGGGAAGAACATCTTGTTTGCGCTGCGTCAAGGTAGCCTGAGTCATGTGCCCTGCATGGCAAACGTGTTCAATCTGGTTGTCAAGTAGTTCCTAAGGTGTTTCCCCCATCTGCAAGACATCCTAACAATGTCCAGGAAGCTTTGCAGGCAATTCAGCCACTCGTACACCGCAAAGGACACACTCCTCTAGCTGCAGCGTCAGAACGGCATCCCTCAACATAGTCTGATATGCAACATTTCAACCTGTTGGAATTCCACCCTTCATATGTTGGACAAACTATACGAACAGAGAAAAGCCATCAACGATTACTTGATGATCCAAGTGGATAGGGGTACTCCCATGTGTAACATTGATGTCAACCTGTCGTAGCTCATATGTGACACTTGCCGTTTGCTCAGGCCCTTTGAGGAAGCCACATTATTTCTCAGTCGCCAGGATTACGGAATGAATTCCACTGCTTCATTCCTACAACAGATGGTGGAAACAATGGCTGGTCAGGGCATTGGAGATGTGGCACCTACATCTCACAGCCACATGAGCCCTGTGGGGGCTGAAGTGGAAGAGGAGGCGGAGGGGGAGAGGGACAGTGGAGCACAGGAATGTGTAGCGAAATGGGTGGTTTTTATACTCAGCTGACAGGAGAGGAGGAGCATGAACAGTCAGAGCTACAGAGTTATGAGGAAGATGAGACAGAGAACCTAGACACACTGTGGCAGTATGCAGTGGAGATGGAGGCAGGGAGTCCCTCTGAGTCACTTGCACAAATGGCACGATGCATGCTCACTTGCTTGCATAGTGACTGCCGAATTGTCACCATTCGGCAGCGGAATGACTTTTGGCTCTCCACCTTGTTGGACCCTCGCTACCGGCACAAAATGGGGGCCTTTTTTACACCCACTCAGGCTTGGATCAGGCTTGGAGCAAACTGACCTACTACAGAGACATCCTACGTAGTAAGTTGGCGGATACCTATCTGTGCCATTGTCCATCCTCTGTCTGACTGGGAGGGCCCTTTGCGCTCACGTTCCAATGACATGGCTGCTGGGGAGGGGTGGGGTAGCAGGAGCAGTACCAGCTCCATCGGCAGCAGCAGCCTGAGTCTACAGTCACTGATGAGAAGCTTTCTTCACTGCATAGTTAAGCAACTAATCAGTAGCAGCAGGTAGAACTTGAGCAGGACCTGAACCAGCAGGTGGTGGCATACTTGGACATGACCCTGCATACCCACATTGAGGATCCGCTGGACTTCTGGGCAGCAAAACTGGATTTGTGGCCGCAACTAGCAGAGTTTGCACTGGAAAAGTTTTCCTGCCCAGCCAGGTGTGTCGCATCAGAGCGGGTGTTTAGTGCGGCCGGGGCCATGGTAACCCCAAGGAGAACTCGCCTGTCCACCAAAAATGTGGAGAGACTGACCTTTGTCAAGATGAATCAGGCTTGGATCAGCCAGTATTTCCACCCACCAATGCCTGATGCATCAACTAGATTATCCATGGTGCCACACCAACACTTTGTTGAAAGAGACCGGTTTCTTCTTCCTATCTGCCTCAGCTACTATTCTGATCCTGCCACCTGCCTGATGCCACACATCTGATGCCAAGTGCTCCTTCTTTCACCCACCTTCGTCAGTGGGTACTGGTATTGCCACCACCACCCCACTCTGTCACCAGGTCACTTTCAGGACACCTGATGCTGCTGCCGCCACCTCCGGGCTGTGTCATTGTGCCACTATGTGATCTCCTCAAGCTGCTGCTGCCACCTCCAGGCTCTGTCATTGTGCCGCCATATGGTCTCCTCATGCTGCTGCCACCTCCAGGCTCTGTCATTGTTCTACCCTATGGTTTTGTCATGCTGCTGCCACCTCCAGGCTCTGTCATTGTGCCACTCTGCGGCCCTCATAGGCTACTGCCACCTCCATAGGCTGCCGCCACCTGCTGGCACATTAAACTCAAAAGTCTCTTTAATCTCTTCAATTGTGATGCCATATGGTCTCCCGACCCTGTTGCCACATCCAGACTCTGTCATTGAGCTGCTCTGCGCCAGTGATTCTAATAGCGTCGCCTGCAATCTGCATGTCATACTGAAAAACAGTATTATTTCTCTACCCCAGTACACTCCCTATGCGTGTTATGGACAGGCAAAGTGTTCTACACCCCTTTTGAGGCTCTCTGTAGCCATAAATAGCCGTTTTTATAGTGATTCGCCCCGTATATATTCAGATCGAACCAATTTTTGGGTGAAATTTCGGCGAAACAGCCGAATCAATTTTTTTTTTAATTCGCCCATCTCTAGTCACGAGCCTATGGAGCTGCACCCAATGCTTTAAAGATTGCCAGGTGCAGCAGGGAGATTGCAGGGGTCCCCATTGTGTACTATCATGCATATCCATATTTTTGTTCATGTTACTTCATCTTCCTTCACCCAAGGAGCCTTCTTGAGGGCAAGTTCTGGTACTTCAGAATTAGTCTTTTCACAGCAGTGTTTATAATCATAACATGGTGTTCTTTTTCCATTACAGATGTACTTATCTTCAATGTCTACCATTATGTGGCCCGTCACTGCAACTGTATTTCTTTTACCTTCCACTCTGAATTTAGTTAATGCTCCATTGCTTTTGTATAACGTTACAAAAAACTTTCAATAAATATTATGTAAAAAAAAAAGAAAATGTCACAGCAAATGCCACTGCCACAGAAAAAATTCAAACCAAACAAAAAAAACACCTGCCCTTGATAAAAATAGTTGCTTGTTAAATGGCATCATATGCCTGTTGCCAGCAAAAGATCAATCTCAGACTTGGTGCCATCTCTCTGCTATCATGCTGGCAGGTGAGACAACATCTCCAGGCTCCAATTCATAGGCATATTGGAGTAGAATTGTTGAACCATAAGGCTGTGTTCACACGTTCAGGTTTTTAATTTCAATTATTGAATACAAAGCGGAAATGGATTGGAATGCAGAAAAAGTCTCAGCTTTTCCAGAGGTCACAAGTAAGCACCCTGGGTGGTATGAAACGGTCCGTCGGCCATTTGTATCTGAGACCCATGCTGTCCGAATAAAAAGCACCACTGGAGAGTAGCGGCTGGTTGGGGACAGAGGAGGGTGAAACTGTGCGGCCAGTAATGCAAGGTGTGTGTAGCGGCAGCGCCCACTGGATTCTGCTTCTGGATTGCATTTTCCATTATATATGTCTATAGAGGATGTGTATAGGTTGCAAGATGACTTGGATAGACTAAGTGTCTGGGCATCCACTTGGCAAATGAGGTTCAATGTGGATAAATGTAAAGTTATGCATCTGGGTACTAATAACCTTTGCGTTCATATGTCTTAGGGGGAATTAAACTGGCAGAGTCATTGGTAGAGAAGGATCTGGGTGTACTTGTAGATCACAGACTACAGAATAGCATGCAATGTCAGGCTGCTGCTTCCAAAGCCGGCAGGATATTGTCATGTATCAAAAGAGGCATGGACTCAAGGGACAGGGACATAATACTCCCCCTTTATAAAGCATTGGTACGGCCTCACCTGGAATATGCTGTTCAGTGTTGGTCGCCTGTACATAAAAGGGACACTGTGGAGCTGGAAAGGGTGCAGAGACGTGCGACTAAACTAATATGGGGCATGGAACATCTTAGTTATGAGGAGCGATTAAAAGAGTTACAATTGTTTAGTCTTGAGAAGAGACGTTTATGGGGGAATATGATAAACGTATATAAGTATATTAATGGCCCATACAAAAAATATGGAGAAAAACTGTTCCAGGTTAAACCCCCCCAAAGGACGAGGGGGCACTCCCTCCGTCTGGAGAAGAAAAAGTTTAGTCTCAAGGGGCGACACGCCTTCTTTACCATGAGAACTGTGAACTTATGGAACAGTCTACCTCAGGAACTGGTCACAGCAGGAAAAAAATAACAGCTTTAAAACAGGATTAGATACATTCCTGGAACAAAATAACATTAATGCTTATGAAGAAATATAAAATCCCATCCCTTCCCCAATATCGTGCCACACCCCTACCCTTCAATTCCCTGGTTGAACTTGATGGACATATGTCTTTTTTCGACCGTACTAACTATGTAATTACTATGTCTTGCATTTCTGATCAATTCCTGGCTTTGTATTCAATAACTGAAATTAAAAACCTGAAAATGTTAACATACCCTCAAAATGCATCAGAGTTAACAATACTTTTAGCGTTTTTTTTTAAATTAACGTAATTGAAAAGCTTTAAAGGTTCATTCGATGACCTCGTCTTCAATTGTGTTTAGACATAGCATGCAAAAGACGTGAAGATTCTTGCACGTAAATCCTTTCTCTTGGATTCCTCAGCCTCAATGTATACAGAAATGGCAAATGGTTTGCATGTGTGCGGTAGCTCCATCATTATTGGAGGCTCCATTGAATTTCCCCCTATTTCTTTCCACCAGACGTTCGTTCTGTGCCAGAAACTCAGATGAAAACAGCATCTCCTTCAGGCGGAGCTGCCAAAGATTTCTATATGTGCTCTAAGTCAAATATATAAATAAATGGTAAATGGCTCACACATGTGTTGTGGCTCAAATCAGCTTGAAGGAACTTGTAAACCTCCCTAGACTGCACCCCTTCTGAGTTCCTCAAATTACAGCAGGGGAGAGAAGACTCTACCTCTTACAGACAAACCAACCTAGCAGAACCTCATGCATGTCAATGCATCATTTCTAAAGCAAACTAATCCCCGGTGGAGCTGATTAAAATGTTTCTTGGTCCAGGATTGCCATCTCCATCTCCAGAAGATTAATGTGATGTTGATCTTCTGTGCAGTGACCCTGTATAGATCATAATATACAGAAGCTGGGATAGTAAGCCTCTAAAGTGACATCCTCTTCTACTAATCAGTGTGGATGAGGAGCTCCATGTAGTTCTTATAGCTATATTCAGTCATTGTTTGGTTGATGCGCCTCCTGAGTGGCACTTTCAACTCTCAAATCAAAGCAACACATTCTGTATGTTGGGCTCATTATTATTATCCTGTTGAATGAACACAAGCTAAGTGAAGATCATTATGTGCACAAGGTCATGTTCTTTCTGGAAATAAACGATTCCTGCGTATTCTCCAGACAAAACACTATAAAAAGAAGTTCAGTCAACTGCAACAAATCCATATGAATCCATAGCAGATCAATTTGTAGTAACCGCAAATTACAAAAATATATTCAGCAGAAGTAAACAAACAAACAAACAAACAATGGACTCAACAAACTATTGATGTATGCAGGGTCAAGACGTATTTTCATGGTTGACATTACTGCCATACTCAATACTATATTTGTATTTCCCTTACATTCTAGATCTTTCTGGCTCTGTTCTTGCCAATGCTGAATCAAGTGAGAATTTTTATAGAGACTTGATTTCCCATCAGCATAGGTGTTACTTCTGAAATAATTGGCCACGTTGTATGGCAGGGGTCTCTTCAAGACAAAACTGAATGATTGTAGGTTCCTCATGGGCAACACAGTTGTTTGGATCAGCAAGAATAAGCAGAAACAACTGTTCTGGTAAGAAATTAGCTATAAGATCAGAATCCCCATAGGAAGCTCAATTAGTATATGATCACAATCTGTGTTGTCTGTGAGAAGCAGCTTTTTCTGCAGTTTTTTTTCTGCGTTCTTTCCGACGGCCGTGCGCCTTATTTACAAAATACATATTGCGTATTTTTTGAAACCGCCAAAAGCACAGGCATTTTCCACGGAGCTTTTTTTTAAAAGGACACCACAATCTAAAATCAGAAAACTCTATGGGCAACACATCAATTTTTTCTTGTCAAAGAGTTAGATAATTCAGCCACACGTTGCTGTTTATAGGACATAACATTTTTTTTTTTAACTTGGAAGTAATCAAAAAAGGGTTTGGCTTTTTCGGCAGGTAGAGATATTAAAGCAAAACTGTTCTTTACCAAAAATGCGGATTTGTAGATTAGAGAGAAATTAGATGTTTTCCATTTAATTGGGTAAAAAGATGGACCAATTTAATAAATGGATACACGCCATCTTTGCAAAATTTAAAATGGTAAGGGATGGAAAAATTAGTAAAGGGAATATTTAAAAATGGACATTTATCCTTGAAATAACATGTACATCTGTACATCATCTTATTCTTGAAAAGGAAATAGAGGTTAAAAAAAAAAGAAAAAGGGGCAAACATATTTTAATAATATAAATAACTAAATAAAATTACAGTACATAACCTAACATGACACAGTGTTACAACACATAACTTTGTTATTAGAGCAGTATAAGAAGGGACTAAACTGTACAAGGCCTCTACCCTGGTCTATATTTGTGCATTTATTGAACGATATGCACCCATTGATGCACTAAAATTAAAAGGACGCATATAGTAAATATCGTCCACTACATAAGACAAAACAGAATTCTGCTTCTCGCAGCCATTTATGTGAAAATGGTATATAAGCTTATATGCTCTGAGCAGTAAATATGCGTCTTTTTACAGAAAAAAAATGACAGAAACAGCTTGATAAATCTCCCCTAAGATGTTTAGCAAAGTGCAAAAAAAAATAAAAAAAATTATAATAATATATACATATCTATATCTATCTATCTATCTATCTATCTATCTATCTATCTATATATATATATATATATATATATATATATATATATATATATATATATAATTTGATATAAATACATAACATGATGAAAATAATAGAATAGTTGCTTGGACATTTTGAAGCCTGGGGTTCACCATACTGACTGATTATTTTAAATATCTCTAAAAGCAAATCTTGAAAATTTAAAGAAATGCTAAAACTAAAAATAAAACTAGAAATAAATGACATAAGTTGCCTCCAGGGTTTGTTAGTCTGCAGTAATACTGCATGTTTAAAAAAAAAAAATCTTAAACAAATTCAGCAAAAAACGCAAAGAACATGTCCCTTTGCACAACGGAGGCTGCAGACAAATTTCTGAGCTTCCCTGCCTCCTTCTTCTGTGTGTCCATATTCCCTTTATCTTTTGCATATGCATAAATCTTTACTCTCACATCCTAATGATGTGAGAGCCTGTGCCTGAGTGAGTGCTCTGCTAGAGTGAGTGCTCACGTGGGTATAGGCTCCACATCACTAGGATGTAAGGAGCAATGAGAAGGAAGCTGTGCTTGTGCTCTCCTATTCCTGCAGAGCGCACGTGGGCACAGGCTCTCAGGAGGCAGGGAAGCTTGTAAAGCCAACTCCCACCACCATTGCTCAAAGGAACATATTAGCATACTAGCAATATGTATTGGGTTAAGTGCAGGTGCACCAGCTCCAATTTTCACTTTAAAGGAACTCTAAACAGAAAATTCACAACAATTCCTTCTCTAATTGTTCAAACCCTCCCATCATGTATTCACCAGCCAAAATGGAGGAAACAGCAGGAAATAAAACCCCTGTATTCTCTACAGAATTTGGTTAACATTTTTACAGGAACACTCAAAAATTCCATGGGCAAGAGTGGCACACCTTCTGAAAACCAAAAACTCCCTTAAAATGTACCTCCCCTGTTGTGGGCATATTGGTGAAAAAAAATGCTGAAGGACAATATTGTGCACAATAGTAATTTTTCTAAATCACTTTCATTTTGAATTTGGCCCCAGAATACCTTCATCGAGCTCCCGTTCTACCCCCTGCTTATAGCTGTGCGTTAGGAGATAAAGCTTCCTGCTCATATCACCCTTTTCCAGCAGTAGACCCAGTGAAATGGGATTCTACATTATGGGGTCTCGTGTCCAAGACAGGTGCTATGGAGACAAAGCCAGAAACTCTGTCACCTAATGCACAGTTATAAGGGGCGAAAAACGGGGAGAACGAGTGTTCAATGAAGGAATTGTGGCACCAAATTCAAAATGAAGATGATTTAGAAAAATGACTACTGTACACAGTGCTGTACTATAGTTATTTTTCATAACAGTGCCCACGACATTGGAGGTACACTTCAAAGAACTTTTTATTTCTCAGAACTGAGTTTGTGTGTTTCTGGGAAAGTTTTAAAGAAATTATGTAGATAATGCAGGGGTTAATTTCCTGCTGATCTCTTTAATTTTTGTCTGGTGAACATTTGAGAAGGGTTTTATCAATTAATGAAGAATTTTATTTTTTTTTGTAAATTTTTTGTTTAGTGTTGCCTAACACCTTACGCCCATACTGGCCTTAAGGACCCAGACAATTTTTGTTTTTTCCTCATTCCCTTCTAAAAATCATAAAGCTTTCAATTTTGCACCTACAGACCCATATAGGGGCTTGTTTTTTGTGTCGCCAATTGTACTTTGTAATGACATCACTTATTTTATAACATAGTCTGCGGCAAAAACAAAAAACTTAGTTGTGGGGTAAATAAAAACAAACAAAAAAACGCCATTTTCTAACTTTTAGGGCTTCCATTTCTTCGCAGTGCACTTTTTGGTAAAAGTGACACCTTATCTTTATTCTGTTGGTACATACAAGGATACCAAATTTATGTAGGTTTCATTTTATTTTATTACTTACCGTATTTTTCGCCGTATAAGACGCACTTTTTCTTCCCCAAAACTTGGGGGGGGGGAGTTGGTGCGTCTTATATGGCGAATACCTGCGGCCATCAATGGCCGGGACCCACCGCTAATACAGGACATCACTGATCGTGGTGATGCCCTGTATTAACCCTTCAGATGCGGCGATCAAAGCTGACCGCCGCGTCTGAAGCGAAAATAACACTAACCCGGCTGCTCAGTCGGGCTGTTCGGGACCACCACGATGAAATCGCGGCGTCCCGAACAGCTTACAGGACACCGGGAGGGACCTTACCTGCCTCCTCGGTGTCTTCTCCGTGCCGGGATCCCCTGCGCTCTCCTTCGACGTCATCACGTCGTCGCGCACGCCGTCATCCAATAGGAGCGGCGTGCGTAGCGGAGTGATGACGGCAACGTGATGACGGCGACGGAGAGTGTGGATCCCGGGGAAGAAGTCCAGAGCGTCAGGGACACCACGGGGACGCGGCGACAGCGATGGAGCAACATCCAGGGCACCGGTGACGGGTCCAGAGCGGCAGGGACACGTGAGTACTACCTCCTATACCAGTGGTCTTCGACCTGCGGACCTCCAGATGTTGCAAAACTACAACTCCCAGCATGCCCGGACAGCCGTTGGGTTCAGAATCTTTATGTTTTTTACATTTGGCACCTATAAATTGGGTGCATCTTATACGCCGGTGCGTCCTATAGGGCGAAAAATACGGTAAACTAATTTTGGTGCATGTAGTTACAATTTTTTTTGTTTAAAATTGTCATCTTCTGACCCCTATAAATTTTATATTTGTCCGCATACGAGGATGTGTGAGGGCGCATTTATTGTGCCGTGGTCTGTAGTTTTTATCGGTACCATTGTTGTTTTGATGGGACTTTTTGATCGCTTTTTATTAATAATTTTATGATATATGAATTGATCAAAAATGCACAATTTTGGACTTGGACTTGTTTTTTTTTACGTGTACGCCATCAACTGTGCAGTTTAGTGAACCTTATATTTTAATAGTTCGGACATATTTTTTATTACATTATTCTATTTAAAAAATACGGGGGGGGGGTGATTCAAACTTCTTTTGGGGGAAGGGGCTTATTCACATTTATTAACTTTTTCTTTTATACACTTTTTACTTTTCTTTAGCCCCCAAAAGGGGGCTATACCATGCAATCTTTTTCATTGCATACACTGTTCAATGCTATGCCATAGCATAGCATTGATCAGTGTTATGATTGCTCTGCTGCTCCAGCCTGCATGGCTGGCTGGGAGCAGCAGAAGACCGATTGAACGGCAATGAGGCAGGTAAGGGCCCTCCTGCCATTCCCTCAGCTGATCGAGACATCGCAATTTCATTGCGATGGTCCCGATCAGCTCCTTTTTCGATGATGCAAAAACTATTTTGTAAATTATTTCTATGTAAAAATCTTGATGCTTACAGTACTTATCAGCTGCTGTATGCTTCAGAGGAAGATGTGTAGTTCTCTTCTGTCTGACCACAGTGCTCTCTTTCGTGGGGGGCACCCCTACCAAATAACTTTCAACACACAACAAAAAATGGCTAAAAGGAAGCAATACACAACACTTATACATCTGTTATGTAGATTACAGTGCTGCTATAAGCAGGACTCATAGATGATGTCTTTTCTGATCAGAGTTGTTAATTTTTACCTTTTCTTCTCCATCTGGCCTGGGTCATCATGATGGTTTCTTCCAGCTGCAACTCTTCACTGCAGAACCTGCAAAACAAACATATACTAGTATGTTTATACTCTACTGCTCACTTTTCTAGCATCATCTTCCCCCTTTCCCCACAAATGCCTCCGTCCACCCCTGCTTCCACTGAACCCCCATCCACCCCTGCTACCATTCAACCCCCATTCATCCACCCCTTTCACTGCTTCTATTCACTCCTTCTCTGCTTCCATTCACCCCTTACCCCCGCTTCCATTCACCCCTTACCCCCGCTTCCATTCACCCCTTACCCCCGCTTCCATTCACCCCCCCCCACTACTGCTTCTATTTACCATCCACAGGCATCTGCTATTTCAATAAAGCTCTCGAACCTCAGTATTACCTATGAGCTGTCGGCTTCCAACGTCATCGCTGCAGTGATGTGGATGCTTCCCATCCGGCGTCTGTACCTCAGTTCTTCTCTGGTGGAAGCGTTTCTGCCAAAGAGGGGAATTTTTTTTCCCCAACGGAGCCCGCGACACCCCTGGCAGTGCCTCCTGGCACCCTGGTTGGGAATCACTGGTTCAAACAGTTTTTGATATGTTGTTTTTGATATGAAATGACAAATTTCCAGATGACGCTCAGGCCATCAAATAGATATTAGTAAATGATGCACATTGTTTTGGTTGGTTGTGTAGTGTAAACAAACATGAATGTTACCCTTATTGAGTTATCTTGATGGAAAATAATGCAATAAAACGTTACAGGCTGTCATGCTAGCTATTTTACAAAAATGTGTTAAACAGATCTTTAACAATAAGTCACCTGATCACTGTAACATCTGGTGTCATCCTAAAATTCCACAGTGTGGATGACTGTCACCATCTGGCTGGTAAGGGTTAATTGGAATATTGCATTTGTTATAATTGAATTATTTCTATGATGTGTTAGTACTGAGAAAAAAAAATATTTCCTTTTGTTTAAGTACATTTCCTGGATTTGTGAATATACCTTTACTATGCTTTTATGTGATATGATAAGTTAGGAATCTGGCAATCATGCCTATTAGTAACTTTTTTTTCATTTGTGTTACCATATTTCTCAAAATAGCAGGGTAGTCTTTTATACCATTTCGTTTGTTATATTATATGATTGTTCAGGAAGAAATACAAGAACCATATAACCATGTTAATTTACATTGAATACATTTCGGTTGGCAGTCTTCCAAGATACTAATTTTTCAGGATTATCAATTTGTTGATCATAAGTTGGTTAGACCACGTAGCTTGATTCCCCAGTGCGAAGACAGGATAAATGTTCAGTTTCACTGTTACCAGTTTAGTAACAATTTGGGTTAATTTAAAGTAATTTAATAGTGTTTTAAAGCCTTCCTGTGATGAGACCCATACCCATAAAGAGCTATGCAAATCCTAGAGCCAGAGTTTAAGGGGCTGTATTCTGTGCTTGATGTTCAGCTGACAAGCCTCCCGTAAAGGGGTACTCAGAAGGAAAGAAAAGTACTCAAGTCAACGGGTGCCAGAATTTATACAGATTTGTAAATTACTTTTATTTAAAAATCTTTAGCCTTCCCATATTTATCAGCTGATGTATTCTCCAGAGGAAGTTATGCAGTTCTTTCCAGTCTGACCACAGTGCTCTTTACTGACACCTCTATCTGTGTCAGGAACTGTACAGAGCAGGATAGGTTTGCTATGGGGATTTGTTCCTGCTCTGGACAGTTCCTGACATGGACAGAGGTGTCAGCAGAGAGCACTGTGGTCAGACTGAAAAGAAATTCAAAAAGAAAAGAACTTCCAGAGCGGTGGAACTGTTCATAGCAGGAACAAATCCCCATGGCAAACCTCTCCTGCTCTGAACAGTTCCTGACACAGACAGGTGTCAGCAGAGAGAACTGTGATCAGACTGGAAAGAACTACACAACTTCCTCTAGAGCATACAGCTACTCATAAGTACTGGAAGGATTAAGATTTTTAAATAGAAGTACTTTACAAATCTGTATAACTTTCTATTACCAGTCAATTTTAAAACCTTCCCCCCCCCCTGCGGAGTACTCCTTTAAAATGTTTCACCTATAGAGCCTTCATTTGGATGCCAGTCACATAAGACGGAACATGGAACATGCCATGTCTCCATTCATATTTGTGATCACATAAGTAAAAATGTTTGTATAATAAACATACTTATGCTATTATTTGTAGTGATGTGAAGTCACTTTGTTTATGTAAATCTATCAGACCAGTTGCCCATAGATTCCTTCTTTTATAGTTAAAAAGGCCTCTGAAAGATTGAAGAAGTGATCAGTTGCTCTGGACAAATGGTCAACTTTTCCCTTTACACAGGTTTTAATAAATCTCCCCTATGGACTTACATAGAGAAAGCGAGTTCTGCTTTATCCACAAACCAACGTATGAAATAGCTCACAATTCAGCACGCCGGGACTGGAGAAAGGGGAATAGCAAGGGAACAGAGCCGTGTACTGAGAGGGGAAGCAGGGCATTACCCTGTTTTTGCCCCTGATAGAATAAAATTTAGGACTGAAGGGTCCCTTTATAGCAGTACTAGCTGAGTATCCGGTGTTTAGTGCCCAGTTTTTCCTTCCTAATCCTTGTTGGGGAGGAAAATCAACAAAGGAGGAAGCTTTTAACTTCATATCCCGTTCTCCTATCTCAACCTCCTATCCCGACCTCCTATCCGGACCTCCTATCCCGTCCTCTTATCTTGACCTCCTATCTCGACCTCCTATCCGGACCTCCTATCCCATCCTCCTATCCCGTCCTCCTATCTCGACCTCCTATCCTGACCTTCTATCCCAAACTTTTTAGCCGTTTGGACATGATGCTGGAACATACACACATACACATATATACATACGTACACACACACGTTTAGTTTTCTATATATATAGATTTCCCAACAGTTGAGGTCATATTCACGTAAAAAATCTCAAGACTTTCACTTAAAGAGTACCTCTCATGATCTTGTTAATTTTTATAATCCTCCCAGTTCTCTGCCCTGTCAGGATAAACCACCCCCTGCCGTTATTTTGATTATTTTTTCGTTTTCTACCTTGATATTGCTTTGCATTTTCTGCTCAGTCTCAGTCAGATTCACAGATTGGGAAGGGGCGTTACCCAGCAGGCATGACATCATCTGAAGCCATACAGGGGAGAACTTCCTCCCTCACTCTGTTATACACAGCCCAGAGCAGTTAAGTGTGTGAGATGAGCTATGATTGGATAAGGCTGCACACACACCCCTCAGCACCCCAGACTGCATTTCCTGATTTTGGACTTCTGCCAGGCCAGCAGGAGTCCAAAGTCTGTGCAAGAGATGGGGGGAAATGTGCTGTGGACAAGTAGGGAGACACCTAGTGGCAGCTTTTTTAAATACATATAAAACATAGAAAACTCTTTTTTTTAAGCAAAGTACATTAGAAAGATTTTTTATGTGTGCAATAGCAAAAATTTGTGTTAATGAGAGTGCCCATTTAAAAAAGTGTTTTACATGAGAATGATCTAAGGTTTATACTAGTCACACCAGTTTTGTGTGGCTATGTACATTTCATGTTTTACATTATATTTTTAAAGGGGTGAGAGTCCATTTTATATGAACAACTTCCCACCAGCTCTTTGTTAGTGTAGAAATCACAGAAATGGTTGTAGTTTTTTTGTTGTTGTTTTTTTTTCTTTTTTCTTTGGAAAAAGGTTTTATTTAATTAATTGCTGATTTTTTTTATTATTATTATTGGAAATGTTAATAAAAAAATGATATAAATATTTATAAATTTGTTCAGTTATCGCTTGTATGGGCACTAGTAGTAATGGAATATTATGTGAGATGTTTCTTCCAGAGATTTCCGCAATTCAAAAATTGGCACCAAAATCGTAAATTTTTCGCCAAGACTGCCATTTTGGCGCCAAACTCTGCAATTGTGGCATGAAAAAAAAAAACAAAAGTGGCATGAAAATGAACTATTGCATATTTTCATATTTTAAATGAAGCACAAGGGACCTTGTGAGGAGCAAAAAAAAGTCTGATTAATATTGCTGTAACAGAAAGTACAGTAGTTTTTGAGTATCTCCCCCAGTGTGTCTCCAGCTGTTGCAAAACTACAACTGCCAGCATGGGCATGCTGGCAGTTGTAGTTTTGCAACAGCTGGAGACACACTGTTTGGAAAACACTGCTTTTGAAGGTTGTTGTCCTAATACACGTGTATTACATGTTAAACTGGTTTGCCAAATTTGCAATACACAATAATAAGCTGCGGGAAGCAGGGAGACAGGCATTCAATGAAGGTATTCTGGTGCTAAATTCAAATTAACCTCTTCAGGACGAAGGACGTATGCATAAGCCCTGCATAATGAGTCCTTAAGGATGCAGGGCATACAGGTACGCTTGTGAGAATTCCGGTCCCCGCCGCTAGCCGGTCGGGGACTGGACCAGGATGCCTGCTGAAATCATTCAGCAGGCATCCCGTGCCAATACCTGGGTGGGGTCCTGAAACCCCCCCCATGCCAGCTGTTCAGACCGGTGATCTGCGTCGACTCCGGGTCATGCGGGTCTACGGTGACCCGGAAATTAAGGGGGATCGGGTGTGTCCAAGACACCCACGATCCCCCGGGAGGGATAGGAGTGAAGTGGCAGGGGTGCCACCCCTCCTATCCCTGCTATTGGTTGGTCAGAAGCGACCGAACAAAAGCAGATCGGGGGTGGGGGTGTTAAAGTTCAGTCGTATTTCAAGGAAACAGTTTAGGGCCACATATGGGGTGTTTCCGTACTCGGGAGCAATTGCTTTACAAATTTTGGGGGTCTTTTTCTCTTTTTACCCCATATGAAAAGGAAAAGTTGGGGTCTACACCAGCCTGTTAGTGTAAAAAAATAAAAAATTTACACTAACATGCTGGTGTTGCCCAATACTTTTCATTTTCACAAGAGGTAAAAGGAAAAAAAGACCCCAATTTCTCCTTAGTACGGAAATACCCCATATGTGGGCGTAAAATAATCTGCGGACGCACAACAAGGCTCAGAAGTGAGAGTGCACTTTTGTACATTTGAGGCGTAAATTGGTGATTTGCACAGGTGTGGCTGATTTTACATAGTGTTGCTCGCGAATATTCGCAATGCGAATTTTATTCGCGAATATCGCATATTCGCGAATATTCGCGAATATAGCACTATACATTCGCAATTACGAATATTTTTTTTTTTCAGAGTACACATCCCAGTGATCATCCCTCTCTGCTTCCAGCTTGTGTGGTGTAAAGAAGGCTCTAACACTACTGTGTGAGACTGGCGTGCGAATTTTCGTATATGTTAATTTCCGTATATGCTAATTTCCGCACATGCAAATTTTCGCATATGATAATTTTCGAATATGCAAATGTTCGCATATGCAAATTTTCGTATATACAAATTTTCGCACATGCGAAAATAACATGCGAATATTACGATTATGCGAATTTAGCGAATATATGACGAATATTCGTCCATATATTCGCGAAATATCGCAAATTCGAATATGGTCTATGCCGCTCAACACTAATTTTTCAGCGGTTCTGACATAAACGCAAAAAAATAAATACCCACGTGTGACCCTATTTCATTTTCACAAAGGAAAATAGGAAAAAGCCCCCCAAAATTTGTAACCCCATTTCTTTTGAGTAAGAACATACCCCATATGTGGATGTAAAGTGCTCTGCGGGCAAACCACAATTTTCAGAAGAGAAGGAGCGCCATTGGGCTTTTGGAGAGAAATTTTGTATGGAATTGAAGGCCACATTTGTTTACAAAGCCCCAATGGTGCCAGAACAATGGACATGTGACCCCATTTTGGAAACTACACCCCTCATGCAATGTAATAAGGGGTACAGTGAACATTTACGCCCCACAGGTGTCTGACAGATGTTTGGAACAGTGGTTTGTGAAAAGGAAAAATGTAATTTTCCATTTGCACAGCCCACTGTTCCAAAGATCTGTCAAACGCCAGTGGGGTGTAAATCCTCACTGCACCCCTTATTAAATTCTGTGAGGTGTGTAGTTAAAGGAAAACTTTTTTTTTTAATAAACTGGTGCCAGAAAGTTAAACAGATTTGTAAATTACTTCTATTAAAAAATCTTAATCCTTTCAGTACTTTTTAGGGGCTGTATACTACAGAGGAAAGGCTTTTCTTTTTGGATTTCTCTTCTGTCACGACCACAGTGCTCTCTGCTGACCTCTACTGTCCATTTTAGGAACTTTCCAGAGCAGCATATGTTTGCTATGGGGATTTTCTCCTGCTCTGGACAGTTCCTAAAATGGACAGCAGAGGTCAGCAGAGAGCACTGGGGTCACACCTAACGATAGCCGGGACCCTGGGTTAATAGCATGCGGCACCGATCATTGGGCCGCGCGCTACTAACCTTTTAGATGCGGCGATCAAAGTTGATCATCGCGCCTAAAAATGAAAGAAAACGCTTCCAGACAGCTCAGTCGGGCTGATCGGGACTATCACGATAAAATCGCGATGTCCCAATCAGCTAGGACGTGAGCGGAGGCCCCCTTACCTTGCTCCGTCGCGTCCGATCGGCGTTTGATTGCTCTAAGCCTGAGCTACAGGCTTGAGCAATCGAGCCCCTATAACGCTGATCCATGCAAAGCTATGGCTTTGCAGGAATCAGCATAGGAGATCAGTGTGTGCAGTGTTATAGGTCCCTATAGGAGCTATAACACTGCAAAAAAAAAGTGGAAAAAAAAAGTTAACAGGTCATTTAACCCCTTCCCTAATAAAAGTTTGAATCATCCCCCTTTTCCCATAAAAAAAACTGTTTAAATAAAAATAAAAATAAACATATGTGGTATCGCCGCGTGCAGAAATGTCCGAACTATAAAAATATATTGTTAGATAAACCGCACGGTCAATGGTGTACGCGCAAAAAAAATCCAAAGTCCAAAATAGCGTATTTTTGGTCACTTTTTATATCATAAAAAAATGAATAAAAAGCGATCAAAAAGTCCGATCAATACAAAAATGGTACCAATAAAAACTTCAGAACACGGCGCAAAAAATTAGTCCTCATACCGGCCCGTGAGCAGAAAAATAAAAAAGTTATAGGGGTTAGAAGATGAGAATTTTTAGCATATACATCTTCCTGCATGTAGTTATGATTTTTTCCCGAAGTACGACAATATCCAACCTATATGAGTAGAGTATCAATTTAACCGTATGGACCTATAGAATAAAGATAAGGTGTTATTTTTACCGAAAAATCCACTGAGTAGAAACGGAAGCCCCCAAAAGTTACACAACATTTTTTCTTCAATTTTGTCGCACAAGGAATTTTTTTTCCTTTTCGCCCTGTATTTTTTGGTAAAATGACTAATGTCACTGCAAAGTAGAATTGGTGGCACAGAAAATAAGCCATAATATGGAATTTTATGTGCAAAATTTAAAGCACTATGATTTTTAGAAGGTGATGAGGAAAAAATTTAAATGCATAAACGGAAAAACCCTGCATCCTTAAAGGGTTAAAGTGAAAGTGGTCAGATTTGCAAAAAAGGGTTGCGTCCTTAAGGTGAAAATAAGCTGCATCCTTATGGGATTAAAAAACATTTCAAAATGTATTTTATTTTTTTATAACAGTGCCCACAACATTGGAGGTACACTTCAAATAACTTTTTTTATTTCTCGAAACTGAGTTTGTGTGTTCCTGGGGAAGTTTTAATGAAATCATGTAGAGAATGCAGGGGTTACCGTATATACTCGAGTATGAGCCGAGTTTTTCAGCACGATTTTTCGTGCTGAAAACACCCCCCTCGGCTTATACTCGAGTGAACTCCCCCACCCGCAGTGGTCTTCAACCTGCGGACTTCCAGAGGTTTCAAAACTACAACTCCCAGCAAGCCAGGGCAGCCATCGGCTGTCCGGGCTTGCTGGGAGTTGTAGTTTTGAAACCTCCGGAGGTCCGCAGGTTGAAGACCACTGCGGCCTTCAACATCATCCAGCCCCCTCTCACCCCCTTTAGTTCTGAGTACTCACCTCCGCTCGGCGCTGGTCCGGTCCTGCAGGGCTGTCCGGTAAGGAGGTGGTCCGGTGAGGAGGTGGTCCGGGCTGCTATCTTCACCAGGGAGGCCTCTTCTAAGCGCTTCGGGCCCGGCCTCAGAATAGTCACGTTGCCTTGACAACGACGCAGATGCGTCGTTGTCAAGGCAACGGCTCTATTCCGGGCCGGAAGCGCGGAGAAGAGGCGCCCCCGGTGAAGATAGCAGCCCGGACCACCTCCTCACCGGACCACCTCCTTACCGGACAGCCCTGCAGGACCGGACCAGCGCCGAGCGGAGGTGAGTACTCAGAACTAAAGGGGGTGAGAGGGGGCTGGATGATGTTGAAGGCCGCAGTGGTCTTCAACCTGCGGACCTCCGGAGGTTTCAAAACTACAACTCCCAGCAAGCCCGGACAGCCGATGGCTGCCCGGGCTTGCTGGGAGTTGTAGTTTTGAAACCTCTGGAGGTCCGCATGTTGAAGGCCGCAGTGGTCTTCAACCTGCGGACCTCCGGAGGTTTCAAAACTACAACTCCCAGCAAGCCCGGACAGCCGATGGCTGCCCGGGCTTGCTGGGAGTTGTAGTTTTGAAACCTCTGGAGGTCCGCATGTTGAAGGCCGCAGTGGTCTTCAACCTGCGGACCTCCGGAGGTTTCAAAACTACAACTCCCAGCAAGCCCGGACAGCCGATGGCTGCCCGGGCTTGCTGGGAGTTGTAGTTTTGAAACCTCTGGAGGTCCGCATGTTGAAGGCCGCAGTGGTCTTCAACCTGCGGACCTCCGGAGGTTTCAAAACTACAACTCCCAGCAAGCCCGGACAGCCGATGGCTGCCCGGGCTTGCTGGGAGTTGTAGTTTTGAAACCTCTGGAGGTCCGCAGGTTGAAGACCACTGAGGGCGAATGATGAGAAGAGGATGATGAAGGGGGGGGGGTGTGGGGATGATGAAGGGGGGTGGGGATGATGAAGGGGGGGGTGTGGGATGATTACAAGGGGATGATGAAGGGGGGATGTGTGGGATGATAAGGGGATGTGTGGGATGATGACAAGGGGATGATGAAGGGGGGATGTGTGGGATGATAAGGGGATGTGTGGGATGATGACAAGGGGATGATGAAGGGGGGATGTGTGGGATGATGACAAGGGGATGTGTGGGATGATGACAAGGGGATGATGAAGGGGGGATGTGTGGGATAAGGGGATGTGTGGGATGATGACAAGGGGATGATGAAGGGGGGATGTGTGGGATAAGGGGATGTGTGGGATGATGACAAGGGGATGATGAAGGGGGGATGTGTGGGATGATGACAAGGGGATGATGAGGATGTTAATGACGGGTCTGGATGATGACAGGGGGGGATGAGGTATTTCCCACCCTAGGCTTATACTCGAGTCAATAACTTTTCCTGGGATTTTGGGTTGAAATTAGGGGTCTCGGCTTATACTCGGGTCGGCTTATACTCGAGTATATACGGTAATTTCCTGCTGATCTCTTTAATTTTTTTCTGGTAAACATTTGAAAAGTTTTTTTTTTATATTTGTTTATTTAGTAATTTCTCATTATAACATGGAAAAGTAAAAGATATGTACAATGAACGTGGATGTAGTTACATGATGTAAGTGACTTTCGTATTTTCCACCTCACCTTCTAAAAATCTGAACGCTTTCAATTTCATACCTACAGACCTTTATGAGGGCTTGTTTGCTGCACCACCAATTGTTCAATCATTTCACCCCAAAATTTATGGCGAAACCATAAAAAACTATTTTGTGGGACAAAATAAAAAAAATAAATAACTATTTTGTAATTTTGGGGGCTTCCGATTCTACGCAGTGCACTTTTCGGTAAAAATAACACTCTATATTTATTCTGTAGGTTCATACTGTTATAAAATGCGAAATGTCGCTCCATTAGTCTGTACCTGTTTGCCTTGCACCCGTATCAGCAAATAAAGAAGCCGTGGATACAAGTGAGTTGCTGTCCGCTTCATCTCTTCGCGTATTTATATCAGCTGACTTTACATTCACGGGACGGCGCACCGCTTTACAGCATTGCTGGACAGTTGCGGTAGCAGTGCACACTTTTTGGGGGGAACTTGCAGTTTGTCAGCAGAAACCAGTGGCAGCGCTAGCTACTATTCTCCTATACGCTCATACTGTTATAATGATACCCAATTTATATAGTTAAATTTTGATTTTACTGCTTAAAAAAAATTATAACTCCATGCACCAAAATTAGTATGTTTAAAATTGTTATTTTCTGACCCCTATAACTTTTTTATTTTTCTGTAAACTGGGCGGTATGAGGGCTCATTTTTTGCGCAGGGATCTGAAGTTGTTATTGGTACCATAATTGTTTAGATAGCTTTTTATAAAAAATTTTTAGGGTATGTAAAGTGACCAAAAATACAAATTTTGGACTTTGGAATTTTATTTCATGGACATCATTGACTGTGCGGTTTAATTAACATTATATTGTTATAATTTGGACATTTATGCACGCGGTATATTGTTATAATTTGGACATTTATGCACGCGGCGATACCACATATTATTTTTGTTTATGTATATATTTTTTTAAATGGGAAAAGGGGGGTGATTTAATTTCATTGTTTCACCTATGGCAGTGCCGCGATACCATCACGGGTCGCCGTTGGTCGCTATGGCAGCAGGAGGTCAGATGATGACCTCCTGTCTGCCTGCTACGGAAGCCCGTGAGATTCAGCCACAAGCTGGATAGCACAGGCTATAGAATCTGCAGCAGTACAGGTTATACTGCGCTACAGTACAAATGTTTTGCAGCATAGTTTAACCTGTAAAAAGTGAAAAGTAAAATTATAAAAGGTTGTAAGATACATGTATGAAGTGTAAAAAAAAAGCTTTTTTCCCATTAAAACCCTGTATTGTCATCAAAAACAAATATAATATATATAATAGGTATTGCCATGTCCGTAATGACGTTTGCTATAAAACTATAATGTAAATTATCCTGCACAGCCCTCCCCCTGTCAACAACATAGATGCAGTGATCAGGATTGATCATGGCATCTATGGGGTTAATGCGGGCCCGGCATCTGCGGTGGGTCCCCGGAGTACCGATTTAACCCCTTATCCCCTTCCCGCTATAGGATGTATGCATACGTTCCAGCACCCGACACGTTTGCACGCTAGGATGTATGCATATGTCCCAGCGCGGGAACGTGTCGAGTGCTGGGACGTATGCATAGCTCCTATAGCGGGAAGGTGTTAAGGGGTTAAAGCTGGACTCTGGTGGAAAACAATATATATATATATTTTTTTAATCAACTTCTTAATCCTTCCAGCACTTATCAGCTGCTGTATGTTCCACATGAAGTTCTTTTCTTTTTGAATTTCTTTTCTGTCTGACCCCAGTGCTCTCTGCTGTCCGTGTCAGGAACTTTCCAGAGCAGTATAGGTTTGCCATAGGGATTTTCTCTTACTCTGGATAGTTCCTGACATGGACAGAGGTGTCAGCAGAGAGCACTGTGGTCAGACAGAAAAGAAATTCAAAAAGAAAAGAACTTCATGTGGATCATACAGCAACTGATAAGTGCTGAAAGGATTAAGATTTTTTTATGTAGCAGTAATTTACAAATATGTTTAACTTTCTGGCACCAGTTGATTTTAAAAATATTTTTTACATGTTAAACTGTTTTGCCAAATTTGCAGTGGAGTCATGTTTTTTCATCTGTGAGCTGTAGGACACTTCCCTCTCATGGTCTCAGTTGAAATAGATGTCTATTCTAATTTTGTAAATAGAAACATTGTTTTCCTGTGACCTTTCATACCTCGGCTGATTGGAACCCTATCAATCGGTGCCATGTGGACAGGAATAATGAATGGGATAAGTGCAGTCTGGTTGCTGGTAAGCTGCTCAGGGCAAGTCTGCCTTCTCATTTCAGCTTTAACCTGACCCAATATAACTCTGACTTCCTGAGTCAATAGAGACCTGGCTAACAGAAGACCTCCATTGATCATAGCCCAGGGATAATTGCTACCATGGGTACTAAGCCCTTTGACTGTTTTCATCTTATGACCATTTAAAATCCTGTCAAGAGACTAATTTTAACTTCTTGCAAGAGTTGATGAACATCTAGTTGTATATACCATCACAGATGTTGTTTTTAAATATGACCAACATAACCTAAGTGTTTTTGTACTCAACAAATCTGCAGTCATCAATTTAGCTCCGGTGCAAATAAAGCAGATATATAAGGTGTTGCTATTGGGTACTTTATACATATACAATCTATCCTTTTTAATCAGCTACGAGTATTAAATTGTGAGTTTATTTTGCACCAGGGCATTAAGGTTGGGGAAATGGTTTACATAAATGACTGCAATGAGTCTGCATATTCTGAAGGCTCGCTGCTGCTGGAACCCGACTGTCATGGTGAAACGATCAATTCCTTGAAGTAAGTCAGGTCAGAAGAACATTGCTGAGTTCATTGGTGAGGGAACAAAGCTATGTATTAAAGATTTACACATATATATATATATATATATATATATATATATATATATATATATATATTTATATAGTGGGGCAAAAAAAAGTATTTAGTCAGCCACCAATTGTGCAAGTTCTCCCACATATAAAGATCAGAGAGGTCTGTAATTTTCACCATAGGTATACCTCAACTATGAGAGACATGGTGAGGGAAAAAATGCAGAAAATCACATTGTCTGATTTTTAAAGAATTTATTTGCTATTTAGTCACCTACAACCAAGACTTTTGGCTCCCACAGACCTGTAACTTCTTCTTTAAGAGTCTCCTCTGTCCTCCACTCGTAACCTGTATTAATGGCACCTGTTTGAACTTGTTATCAGTATAAAAGACACCTGTCCACAACCTCAAACAGTCACAGTCCAAACTCCACTATGGCCAAGACCAAAGAGCTGTCGAAGGACACCGAAATCAAAATTGTAGACCTGCACCAGGCTGGGAAGACTGAATGTGCAATAGGTAAGCAGCTTGGTGTGAAGAAATCAACAGTGGGAACAATTATTAGAAAATGGAAGACATACAAGACCACTGATAATCTCCCTCGATCTGGGGCTCCACGAAAGATCTCACTCCGTGATGTCAAAATGATCACAAGAATGGTGAGCATAAATCCCAGAACCACAGGGGAGGACCTAGTGAATGACCTGCAGAGAGCTGGGACCAAAGTAACAAAGGTTACCATCAGTAACACACTATTACACCAGGGACGCAAGTCATGCATTGCCAGACGTGTCCCACTGCTTAAAGGGGTTCTCCGGTGCTTACACATCTTATCCCCTATCCAAAGGATAGGGGATAAGATGCCTGATCGCGGGATTCCCGCCACTGGGGACCCCCGGGATCATGCACGCGGCACCCCGTTTGTAATCAGTCCCCGGAGAGTGTTCGCTCCGGGACTGATTACAGGCGACCACCGGGCCGGCGGCGTGTGACGTCACGCCTCTGCCCCCGTGTGACGTCACGCTCAGCCCCTCAATGCAAGCCTACGGGAGGGGGCGTGGTCGCCATTCTACAATGGAATGGTTCCATTGTAACACCTGGAAATAAACATATCCAGGTGTTAGAATTCCCAAGTGAAAGTCCAGACCTGAATCCAATCGAGAATCTGTGAAAGGAACTGAAAACTGCTGTTCACAAACACTCTCCATCCAACCTCACTGAGCTCGAGCTGTTTTGCAACGAGGAATGGGCAAAAATTACAGCTGTAATCGCAGCAAAAGGTGGCGCTACGAAATATTAACTTAAGGGGGCTGAATAATTTTGCACGCTCAATTTTTCAGTTTTTTATTTATTAAAAAAAGTTTGAAATATCCAATAAATTTCGTTCCACTTCATGATTGTGTCTCACTTGTTGTTGATTCTTCACAAAAAAGTACAGTTGTATATCTTTATGTTTGAAGCCTGAAATGTGGCAAAAGGTTGAAAAGTTCAAGGGGGCCGAATACTTTCACTATGCACTGTATATATATATATATATATATATATATATATATATATACAGTCCATATAAAGCAGCACATCCAGTTTAGGGTGAGGTGGGTGCAGGCACAGTTGAACCTCGGTGCTCTGGTTCCTCTTGATAGTTAAAGTATGACGGCAGCACACCAAAGTAGTGAATCAATAAAGTGTTACTTTATTCCAGGGATATAGAGACAACGTTTCAGCGGTCTCTCACCGCCATTTTCAAACTTTATTGATTCACTACTTTGGTGTGCTGCCGTCATACTTTAACTATATATATATATATATATATATATATATATATAATGTAAGTAAAGTATTATTAAAAATGCAGCAATTGTAAAAAAAAATACTTTCAGTACCTGATCTCTAACAAGATTTTTATGAGCATGGAAAAAAAAAGAAAGTTTAGTTCAGGTGTGGACCAAAAAAAGGATTGGTGGCTGCTATGGATAAAAAGGCAGCTATGGATAAAGTCCAGCTCTTCAGTCTTGTGACCAGCCTTCAGTTGGGTCCCTTTTTAAGCCTTTACTTCCCATTACTATCTACATTAACTTTATGGATAAATGAATATGTTAGCATGAAATAGCAGCCACGTTCCATTCATATAACTGATAAGAAGTAATCGTCGGCTTCATCATATTCATAGCTAAGCAGCACTAACATTATTTTCGCTTATCCTTCTTTTGACCTATCAAATTGATGAAGCCATGGATTATAGAACATTAATTATATTGGCTTTTTGTTCAAAATTTCTGCAATAATAGAACTGAAATCTGTGCCGTGACTGGAAATAATGTATTTTTATGATGATAATATATTTTGTTCTGGGCTGTTTCTTCTTTTTTTCCCCTTTTGTCTGTAGTCTTAAAACATCTTTGTATTTCAGAACAAAGTGTCAGATTTATGATAACTGTCCTAAAGTTAGAAAGGATAAAACCAGACTTGACAGGCAGAAACTGTGCCAAAATTATCCCAATGGTGTATGCTGGATGATAAATTTGGTGCTACTCATGTAACATCTTTGACCCTTGTCTTTATGTTACTCTAATATTCAACAGCTAAAGAATGGTGCCATTGATAAATCTGGTGCATTTTGAAACCCCTCTTAGCCTTGCCATTGTTTCTGGACACTGAAGAGGGGGGCATAACAATTGTCTAGCGAAAGAATTAAAGTTGACCGCTTCACAGAGTTACTCTGACACCTGCTTATTATGGCATGGACATCCACAGCTAGAATAAAGCTCACGTTCATCAA
The DNA here is from genome assembly GCF_029499605.1 of Hyla sarda. Classification (NCBI taxonomy): domain Eukaryota; kingdom Metazoa; phylum Chordata; class Amphibia; order Anura; family Hylidae; genus Hyla; species Hyla sarda. The sequence goes on along the minus strand of NC_079193.1, from coordinate 84,450,744 downwards.
ATGCTCTGGTAACATTTTTATCTTCCTTTCACCGTACCTTCTTTACTATAAATCTGCACACTACACCCACAGGAGCCTCCTACATATTGGGAGGGACATAGAGTTGACTAATATCCCAGCTTGAGTGTACAGCAAGAACAGGAAGTCCATTACAGGATGTACACTAGACCAAAGCTAGGACAATGAAGATAACAGTGCAGATAGTTTGCACCAGAAGCAGAAAGAAAGCAGAAATGACCACAGAAAGCTAGTAAAAATCTTAATTGACCAATATATATTCATTTATTAGACAGTTAAAAATAGGTTTTACTGTCAAAAAATTCCTTTAATGCCTCCACAGGGACTATTACTATGGTACTTGTGTCATTTGATTAATCTTTATTAATATTAAAACTTTATCGGTCCTTAAAGGGGTATTCCAGGAAATAACTTTTTTTTTTTTATATATTAACTGGCTCCAGAAAGTTAACTAGGTTTGTAAATTACTTCTATTAAAAGATCTTAATCCTTCCAATAATTATCAGCTGCTGAAGTTGACTTGTTCTTTTCTGTCTGGCCATAGTGCTCTCTGCTGACATCTCTGCTTGTCTCGGGAACTGCACAGAGTAGAAGAGGTTTGCTATGGGGATTTGCTTCTACTTTGGACAGCTCCCGGGACACGTGTCATCAGAGAGAACTTAGACAGAAAAGAACAACTCAACTTCAGCAGCTAAAAAGTACTGAAAAGATTAAGATTTTTTAATAGAAGTAATTTACATATCTGGTTAACTTTCTGGAGCCAGTTGATATATCGAAAAAACTTTTTTCCTGGATAACCCCTTTAATAATAAATATTTCTATTATGAGTGCCACTGTACTTATAGAATTTTTGGGTACTATTGATTTGTTTATTCATCTGGGAGTTATTTTGACCTCTTGCAGGTCCAGCAATGAATACTATCTAGCAAGTGTATGTTTTTATCATGAGTGCCAAGCATTAAAATATTGCAATAATTTGGTTCAAAAAATCAAGTACTCATACTCAATTTCTCAAACTGGTGCTCAAATATACAAGAATGTAAGTTTACAACAATATCCTGGAATTATCATATCATTTATTAGAGTGGATGACAATTTTGCTTATATGAGTCATGATGCTCATACTTCATGTACTTCATAAAGATGAATTTGACAGTATATGCTGTCTCTTGGTGGTCTCCAAACTACATCTCACTTATGAGGCTTGTGGGATCATGGACTACCTGCATGATCATGAGGTCCTTCGTGTGGACAAACAGGGAGGATTAGAGAGTCCAACCAGTGCAGCTCTAGATTTGTGCCACCCCCCATGAACCCTCTCCATCACCAGGTCATCATTCTGAACACCAACAATTGGGTTTATATATCCGGTTTAAACTAGGGAAGGAAGAAAAAAAACTTTTATACCTCTACATTGTAGGACTTTCCTGAGCTTGTCCTGTACCTTGTAATGACAGTAAAATACAAACAAGTGCCATTTAACAGTTCAGGACTTGCTGAGTATGTCTTTCAGCTGCTAGATATGGGAAACAACAACGTTCCTTTTAAAATACAACATGCAGTGATGGTAGCAGTCATCTTTAAAGGGGTACTCCACTGCCCAAAGGTCCGGAACATTTAATTACGAACGCTGGGTTGGGCTGTGGGGATTGTGACGTCATGACCATGCCCCTCGTGACATCACGCCACGGCCCCTCAATGCAAGTCTATGGGAGGGGGGCGTGACGGCCGTCACGCCCCCCTCCCATAGACTTGCATTGAGGGGGCATGGCGTGACTAAATGTTCCGGATGCTGGGGCAGTGGAGTACCCCTTTAAAGTGTACCTTTCATCAAAAAAACTTTTGATATATTATAGTTTAATGTATGCAGAATAACTTTCCAATAGCATGTTATTAAAAAATATGCTTATTTCTATTTAATTTTCCACTTTGAAAAAATGACCACTAGGGGTCTCCCTACCAGTCCATTTTTATAGATTTCAGACTCATGCAGGAGTCCTAAATCTCAGACTGCAGCCGGGACACAGGCAAACTCCCTGGCAGTGAGCAGTGCTGAGTTTGTCTGTGTTCCGGCTGCAGTCTGAGATTTAGGACTCCTTCATGAGTCTGAAATCTATAAAAAAGGACTGGTAGGGAGACCCCTAGTGGTCATTTTTTCAAAGTGGAAAATTAAATAGAAAGAAGCATATTTTTTAATAACATGCTATTGGAAAGTTATTCTGCATACATTAATCTATAATATATCAAAAGTTTTTTTGATGAAAGGTACCCTTTAAGAGCTAAATGTGGTTCACAAAAGGCTTTGTCGTCTTGTTAAAAATAGTGAAAAAAATCTCTGTTCCTGTAAACGTGTCACAAACTGTCCCATAGGTGCTGGCACTGCTCCGATCCTCTTTTTCCACGAGGAACACTATAGATGAACATAAATGAAAATGGTGGAGATTGGGTGATAGGTTCTGGCCAAACAAATTTACGGATGTGTAAAGGAACTATAAAGGAGCATAAATGAAAATGGTGGAGATTGGGTAGGGAATTTACGGATGTGTAAAGGAACTATAAAGGAGCATGCAGCAATATCATTTGTAACAACACAATAATCCCAAACAGACTGAGGATTCATTTATAGCCCTTGCATGCCCCATATTCATACTTAGAAATATATCCAGTCTACATAGTGTACATATTCCAGACGTCACTATTTTTTTGGCTTCTAGCCTCCGACTACCATGATAATTGTATACCTGTCATTATGTACACACTGTTGCCAGAACCAATGACCTTTCCCTTAATTTGTTGTTTTTCCATACAATAAGTGTCACCAAGGACGTGCTCGCAGACTCTTGTCTCAAGTCTAATTTGTCCAGATAGTTTTCAATGATGAATTGGCTGCACACAGGGAACATTTAATGACTGTACAACATGACGCTGAAAACTGTGATAAGCCAGACAGCATTTCAAGTATTTAGAACTTTTCACCAATTGAAATGAAATTTTATATTGCATTACATCACTCGACGTTCAGCTATGACCCGCACGGTTGGGTTTCAGGATACATATCATTTCTTTTCTATTCAAAGTACATTTTGAATATAATGTTAAGCCCAGCTAAGACTTGCAGGTTTCTGCTGAACTGACCCCAATTCTGTCATCGCAGGGGGATAAACTGATGTGAAACGAAGCTAGAGGGGAGCTTTTGCACACTGAACACGATGCTGTTCTATGGTAAAAATAAATGGAAGAGCTCTAGACTGGCTCATTTTCTTAACCTGTTCTCTCTGATAGCAGCATATGTTATATTAGAACAAAAATGTATGGATGGACAAGCCATCAACAGTGCGTATAGATACAATGGGGGAGATTTATCAAAACCTGTGCAGAGGAAGAGCGGTGCAGTTGCCCATAGCAACCAATCAGATTGCTTCTTTCATTTTCCACAGGCCTCTTACTGCACACACAAATACCACTCAGCCCTGTGTGTGCAGTAAGGTTTGGAGGCCTGCACATCTTTGTTAAAGGGGTATTCCAGGATCTTTTTTTATTTGCCTATGCTACAGGGGCTGTAAAGTTAGTGTAGTTCATAATATAATGTCTATACCTGTGTGTGACGATGGTCTATAAATTCTTGCCCTAATATTTATTTTTAACAGCATACAAAATTACTCATGTCTCGGGATTTCCAAGGTTGCAGTGCGTCGAGACCTAACATCACTACTCAGGTGATCAGAGGGGGTCTGTCCTGCGCGGAGCGGTCGCTGGGTGGGAGAGAGTTCATTTTGCAACAGCTGTAAGAGAGTTCATTTTGCAACAGCTGTAGGCACCCTGATTAGAAAACACTGGTGTATTGCATTGAATGGATCACAGGTGTGTTTCAATGGATGGGGTGGCTGATGTGTGGGAGGGAGGAAAGTGACTTCACACTTACAAACTATGGAACTATGGTTGTATAGTGTAGAGAACGAAATTCAACAGGAAATACCCAGTTCTGGCAGGTACTACTAAAATCACCTTATGGTGGATAACCTCTTTAAGTTGGTGCCTCCAAACCTTGCTGCACACACAGGGCTGAGACAGGGAAGCCCTGTGTGTCTGGCATATTTGCTGCTGCCAGGCGGATTTATCGCGTGAAATATGCTGCGTATATGCTATGTATGACCCTACCCGTATAGTGTATTGTGTGATCTACACCTTGATCTGTGGGTCAAGTACAGCTAAACCCTAAACTATTATCTTCTGTCAGGTTTTAGTTGGAGAATCTACTCTTCTCATTTTTATCTTTATGCCATGAGCTTCCTTGGTCGAAAAGCTACAGAAGGTTCTACAGTATTATTACATGTGCATAAAACCTAAATTTAAAAGAAATTCTAAATGTATTTGAACATGGCACCTTTATCTGACATGTGGGCTGCACGGTCTGATTTACAGGTTGACATCATGGTAAAGATTAGACGTGTGTGAAAATCCAATATTGACTGTCAAACGCATGCTTTCCTAAACCCTCATCTCAATGGCTGGCAGTCTCTAAGTGGCATGAAGTGAATATGAATAAGCTGAACTTTGTTCAGGTCCCAAAGTGCATTAAGTCCATATCATGAGTGACACCCCGGTGTAGGCCGAGCGGAGAAAGTTTCTGTGTGTTCTTTAGGTTTAAGTCCCTGGGCTGTAAATCAGGCATGACTCCAGCCCATGACAGATGAAAGATGCTGCCAACATCTTTTTTTATGAATGTCACTTTTGGTTTTCGACAAGTTGTATTCTTAGATCTTGCAATTCACTCTCACAGCTTCAGTCTAAACCATGTGTCAGCACATTGCAGGGGGTTCTCCGCTCTCTGACAATGGGCTGGCTGTTATTACTGCTGACTGAGGAATGTTCAGACCTTTCTGTTTTAGCTTTAAATGAGCACTTTGCATAGCACCGCAGCAGTTTTCCTTGGTATTTTCCTCTTTTCCGGTTTAGCCGAAGTCTGTGATTATATGTGCTCGTAGTCCGTGGACTCCATAATGACTGCAAACAGCCACAAATAAATCAAACGTTACATCTTGATTCCATTCCTTAGCTTTGTAAGCGGTGACCTGCAGTTCCCAGCTCTTGTGGGAATGGAGCTCTGGGAGGCAGCAGAGTGGGGTCAGAGTGCGCCCAGATCACCGCCAATGAAATCATGACATATGTCTCAAATTATTTCGGTACTTTATAACTTGTTTTCTTTTTTCATTACAAATTGGATGTATGTATCGGCTGGTGCAGGCCCATGGAAAGGTAACCCAGCAAAGGCAGAATTACTGTAAATCTATTCCAAGTGTATGGATGCCAGGCTGACTATAACAATAACAACGGGAGAGCTAAGCTCAGGAAAATGGGGTGTTCCAAAGGAATTCATTATTTTATTCCTTTTTTGGCTATTTATTAAAATAGCTATATAGTTTTCTGTTTTAGAAAACATGTTAGACAGGAATGACTGTGGAACAAGACCTTAAGTTTTTATGACTGGAACTACTGTTTCCTGTGTAAGTAATGAACACTGATGTAGGTGACCTAAAGTGCCTAGAGATTGGTGGGTTTTTGACTTAGCGTGGAACCATCACAATTATCTATCTCCTTTCTATCTATCTATCTACAAAAGTCCAAAGAATCGCAGTACCAAATAGGCTCAAGATTTTTGGTGCTGTGATTCCTTGGACTTTTGTATTTGCACCAGGATTGGCCACCTGGCTGAACACTTGCACAGAAGCTTCCACCTAATGCTGTCTTTATCCTTTTCTATCTATCTATCTATCTATCTATCTATCTATCTATTTATCTATCTATCTCTGTCATCCTAATGCAACTTTCAACCTAGTTTTCAGATATTTGGGATTTATAAAGCTTAGATTGGCAATGACTCTCATTGAAGAGATAAGATGTAAGGTGACATATGTTTCTGGCAATGCTTTATGGAAAAAAAAGTATGCTATGTGATTCTCCTCCAGAAGGAATAAAACTATATCATACTAACCAAACCAGAGTCTCCTCCAAAAAGAAGAATCACCCACCTGTAAACAGCGGTTTCAGGGTTCTTATTCATCCTATTCTTCTTTTCCGAGAATTTTTTATTTATTTATTTATTTTTTACCATGGAGCAATGCCTGAAAAATACAACTGAATTACTCCTCGGCCTCTCTGAGCTGTGTCTAATCCATCTCTCTAGCCTAAGGGGAAAAAACCCCAAAACAACTATCTACAGATGGGTGACTCTTCCTTTTGGGGGTAAATCTGGTTGGCTAGTTTGACATAGCTTTTCTTCCTTCTGGCAGACAGGATTTGCATTTTCCCCCATAAAGCATTGCTTGAAGTTTCCATAACACTGATCGATGAACGTACCCATCTGAGCTGCATCTAAGGCCTCTCTCTAGCCAACTAGGACCCTGTTTTGTTCTTTTAAGCTGTACAAAAGCAAAGAAAATTACCCTTTCTGTCCAAGCGCTCGGAATCCCAAAAGACTTGGCAGGAAGCGTGGGGGTAGAAAAATAACTTTAACTTTTATTCTATACACCAATAATAATAATGATTGTTGCATAGAATAAAAGTTAAAGTTATTTCAATACTTCCACGCTTCCTGACTATTCTTCTGGGATTCCTAACAACTGGCCAAAAAATATCATTTTCTTCACTTTCGCACAGTTTCACTACAGGAAAACCAGCGGCTATTTCTGGGACCTTCTGACTTCCACGGATGCTTTCCATTTATCAAGTACCCTTAAGGATAGATACGCAAAGGATAGGGCATAAGATGTCTGGCCACTGGGACCCCCCGCGACTTCCTGGCTGGCACTGCAATGTTCTGAACACGGAAGCTATGCCACGCCCCCTCCATTCATGTCTATGGGATGGGGAGTGATGGCTAGTACATAGCCTTCACCCCTCCTCCCATAGACCTGAATGGAGGGGGCGTCGTGGCTGTGGTCGCCCGTCATCCAGCACAGAGCAAAGTTGGCTCCACGCACTGGATGACTGGGGTGCCGCAGAAGGTCCCTGCTGCTGGACCCCCACGATCAGATATCTTATCCCCTATGCTTTGGATAGGGGATAAAATGTTTAGGGGCAGAGTACCCCTTTAATAAGGGTGACAGTTATAATTTCTGTATGCTCAAGATGAGTGGCCACTCTATAGAACCTGCTAAATCCCTGCTTAGGGGAACCCTATATTTAGGGTAACGCATGAGGCACTGCCCTCAGGTCTTTTCCTTCTATTTCCCTTCCAGATTTGTACTGATGAGGGGCAAGAACACCAAAAATCATTATTTGCAGATTGGTGGATCTTCCTTTTTAAGTAGACGCTAGGTTTGGCTAGTTTATTTTTCTTGTGGAAGAAAAGGAATCAAATAAAATGCTTATATAACATTATGTTTATTACTCATTGTAGAGTAATCTTTCAGGTACAGAGTTTTTTTTTATCTACTACTTTTTAATTTTTATAATAAAGTAAGCCAGGGCTGTCCAACATGTATAGCTCTTTTGTTGTCCATTCATACAAGCCTGGGCAGCATTTAATGTTGTTCTATAATGATCTGTACTAATACAGATGGGTGCTGAAAGAGTCCCGGGGGTAACTGTTCCTTCTCTATTCACCCGTTCCTTCTGCCGCACAAAAGTTGCATGATGGGTGATGGCAGATTATTACTGTCATGGGTAGACTGTTGCTCAATGTATTTCAGTAAGTAATGAACTTTGCCATTTACCCATCTATGCATAATGCCCCACTGCCATTGTCTGGATCCCAAAGTTCACATTGTGTTTACCTTGTGATGCAATGGATTTTTTTTAAAGGCTCAAAGTATTGTTCTGCATGCAACTGAGCAAGGGATGGCAAGGTATATCCTGCGTGCTATGCCTAGTAATACACATTTCTACCCCTGCTCCCCTGCCATGGTATGTGTCTGGCATTGCACTATTTATTTAAATAGTGCTGATCTGCGATACCACACACAACCTGCTGACAGGTGTGGCACTGTTCTTTTTTTTTTTTTTTATTAAGTAAGCAGCCATGTTTTCCCCAACCTATACAACCACTTTTATAGTAATTATTGTCCAACCTTTTTACCCACAACTGTGTTAAAAAAAAATCAGATCCAGATTTATGATCCCACTTTAATGTCCCAATGAGCACATATCCAAGTGCAATAAAATGCACTACTTGAAACTGTCAAGCGGCTTGTTTAAGAAGCGGCTTCCAGTTAATAATTCTGTTTATATTTGTGGTCCGTCTCTGAACCACACATGAGTTTGGGATGCAGAGTGGGTCACATAAACACAGATATTTAATAAAAATGTGAAAATTACAACTTTGGCTTTTCTGCCCACTAAATCTTGGCAGGCGGTGTTTTATAACTCACAACAGATACACATGTACAACACCAAAATGCTGTAAATGCTCATTTTACAGCATGTAACTGCACGGTGGGAAAACTGATCTGTTGGGAATATTTACATATTTTTAACTCTGAGAGCATTTGAGAAGTGTAGCAAAAATAGCAAACACTTCTGTCGACATCACCGTTACATTCGTTCCGTTTTGTAATCTTTTTATCTTCACACTGTGCTGATTTGTGATGGATGACAGAGTTCCTGAACATTCTGTGAAGGGTGTCTGGATGAACAGGGCAACTGAGCTATAGAAAAACACCCACTGTTTTAATAGCCAAGTACTTCAGTATATGACGGACAGCAAAAGCAGCTAAGGGTGTGCTTTGTGTATTGATTCAATCCTTCCATATGACTGTTTATGGTAAAAAAAAAAATCGCAATGGTGTATAAAAAGAACCGGGCTATCGGTTTTCATCTTAAACAGTTCTTGGGCTGATGTATTCCCACAACATAAAAATCCATAAGCCTAAGTAAATCTATCTATCTATTGACATCATACGAATTCAAATTCATTACGAATTTCATAAAAAATTAGTTTGGCAACGAATGCGAATATCGCTGCGATTCTATTGCACAAATCGCTTTATTAACCTCAATTTAGTGCGGTCCAGGCTCCAGGGCATCTAAAATGGTGGATCCACATGTGAGGACATGGGGCAAGGAATTCTGGAAAGGCGGGAACAAGGGTAAGCGGGATGACCCTGAATCACTTGCAGGGTGCAGCCTATCAGCAACCAGTCACCCCTGTCACAGCCCTATATAATCGGCAGCCATATTCCAGCTAGTCACTTCATCCTTTCACTGCAGAGAGATAGGACAGAAAGCGCTGTGCGTTACAAAGAAAAGTTTTTTCCAGCATTGTTTCACCTCCTAGTCACGTTAGCATTCTGGTGGACAGAGAGCAGTGCGTTTGGCAACACGGCCCTGCGTCAACATATGCTACACCAATATAAAGCGACCTGGGAGAACCGTGGCTCCGATGTAGTGGTCCAGCCTGCTGCATCACCCAGTGGCACACCATTTCCTGTTTCAGCCAGCCAAGGCTCCACCACCTCAGCCGAAGGGAGCTGTGTGTCATACCCTCCTTCTGTCGCTCCAGATGCTCCTTCTCCTCCTACTTTTAGTCAGTCATTCCACCAGCAATCCATCGGCAAAGCCATGTCCAAGAGACAACAGTGTGCGCCCACTCATCCAACGGCACAGAAGCTGAATGTGCTCCTGTCCAAGTTGCTGGTGCAGCAGTCCCTCTCTGTTCAAGTGTTGGACTCTGCACCTTTCAGAGAACTGATGGCTTGTGCTGAGCTGAGGTGGAGAGTCCCAAGCCGTCATTTCTTTGTGATGAAAGCAGTACCAGCCCTGCACAATTTTGTGGAACAGAAGGTGGGCCAGTCCTTGAACCTGTCGGTGTGAACCAAAGTGCATGGCAGCGCCGACATGTGGAGCTGTAACTACGGTCAGGGACAATACATGTCCTTTACGGCTCACTGGGTGAATGTGGTTCCTGCAATGCCACAACAGCAACTTGGACAGGTCACGCCGCTTCCACCTCTCATTCCATTGGTCCAGTGACAGTGTGAACCACCCTTTTTAGGGTGAGTAACAATTGCCATGAAGGGAATTAATAGGGCGAGAGTAGGGCCTTACAGGGGAAGTGTTTATCCCCACCTGCTACAATTGACAATACATTTTTCCCTTCCACCTTTTTGAGGAAAGTGTTGCTCGTCTTAAAAAGAGACACAGAGGAACCATTCTCTATTTCCACCTAAAAACCCTGGGAAATGGCAGTGTTTGTAGGTGGAAATAGGGAGAGGTTCCTGTGTGGGGCCGCCCTTTTTAGGAACAGAATAAATAATGCGAGAGTAGTGCCTTACAGGGGAAGTTTTTATTCCCACCGGTTACAATGGACCATACATTGTTCCCTTCCACATTTTAGAGGTCTTTGCATCACATCAATACTTGGTGGTGTAGGTGGCAAATGTTTTTTTTTTTGCACACCTTTCCTTTTGTTTGCATATTATTAAAAGTTAAGTTTTGGGTAATGCATATCTTCAATACTCGGGCAGACTAACACTTTTGCAAAAGAGACCGCTTTCTTCTGCCTACCTGCCTCAGCTACTATTCTGATCCTGCCACCCACCTGATGCCACATATCTGATGCCAAGTTCTCCTTTTTCCACCCACCTTTGTCACCAGGTACTGGTATTGCCACCCACGGCACCACTCAAGGCACTGGGTCACTTTCAGGACTCCTGATGCTGCTGTGGCTACCTCTATTCTGTCTCATTCTGCCACCATATGTTCTCCTCATGCTGCTGCCACCTCCAGGCTGTGTCATTCAGCCACTATATGGTCTTCTCATGCTTCCGCCACCTCCAGGCTGTGTCATTCTGCCTCTATATGTTCTCCTCATACTGTCGCCAACTCCAGGCTGTGTCATTAAGGCTCTATGTGTCCTCCTTATGCTGCCGCCACCTCCAGACTGTGTCATTCAGCCACTATATGGTCTCCTCATTGTTACGCCGAGCGCTCCGGGTCCCCGCTCCTCCCCGGAGCGCTCGCTACACTTCCCTCACTGCAGCGCCCCGGTCGGTTCCACGGACCCGGGGCGCTGCGTTACCACCTCCGGCCGGGATGCGATTCGCGATGCGGGTAGCGCCCGCTCGCGATGCGCACCCCGGCTCCCGTACCTTACTCGCTCCCCGTCAGTTCTGTCCCGGCGCGCGCGGCCCCGCTCCCTAGGGCGCGCGCGCGCCGGGTCTTTGCGATTTAAAGGGCCACTGCACCGCTGATTGGTGCAGTGGTTCCAATTAGTGTTTACACCTGTGCACTTCCCTATATCACCTCACTTCCCCTTCACTCCCTCGCCGGATCTTGTTGCCCTAGTGCCAGTGAAAGCGTTCCTTGTGTGTTCCTTGCCTGTGATTCCAGACCTTCTGCCGTTGCCCCTGACTACGATCCTTGCTGCCTGCCCCGACCTTCTGCTACGTCCGACCTTGCTTCTGTCTACTCCCTTGTACCGCGCCTATCTTCAGCAGCCAGAGAGGTTGAGCCGTTGCTAGGGGATACGACCTGGTCACTACCGCCGCAGCAAGACCATCCCGCTTTGCGGCGGGCTCTGGTGAAAACCAGTAGTGACTTAGAACCGATCCTCTAGCACGGTCCACGCCAATCCCTCTCTGGCACAGAGGATCCACTACCTGCCAGCCGGCATCGTGACAGTAGATCCGGCCATGGATCCCGCTGAAGTTCCTCTGCCAGTTGTCGCTGACCTCACCACGGTGGTCGCCCAGCAGTCACAACAGATTGTGCAACAAGGCCAACAGCTGTCTCAACTGACTGTTATGCTACAACAGTTACTACCACAGCTCCAGCAATCATCTCCTCCGCCAGCTCCTGTACCTCCTCCGCAGCGAGTGGCCGCTTCTGGAATACGACTATCCTTGCCGGATAAATTTGATGGGGACTCTAAGTTTTGCCGTGGCTTTCTTTCCCAATGTTCATTACACTTGGAGATGATGTCGGACCAGTTCCCCACTGAAAGGTCTAAGGTGGCTTTCGTAGTCAGCCTGCTGTCTGGAAAAGCCCTGGCTTGGGCCACACCGCTCTGGGACCGCAATGACCCCGTCACTGCCTCTGTACACTCCTTCCTCTCGGAAATTCGAAGTGTCTTTGAGGAACCTGCCCGAGCCTCTTCTGCTGAGACTGCCCTGTTGAACCTGGTCCAGGGTAATTCTTCCGTTGGCGAGTATGCCGTACAGTTCCGTACCCTTGCTTCAGAATTATCCTGGAATAATGAGGCACTCTGCGCGACCTTTAAAAAAGGCCTATCCAGCAACATTAAAGATGTTCTGGCCGCACGAGAAATCCCTGCTAACCTACATGAACTCATCCATCTTGCCACTCGCATTGACATGCGTTTTTCCGAACGGCGTCAGGAGCTCCGCCAGGATATGGACTCTGTTCGCACGAGGCGTTTCTTCTCCCCGGCTCCTCTCTCCTCTGGTCCCCTGCAATCTGTTCCTGTGCCTCCCGCCGTGGAGGCTATGCAGGTCGACCGGTCTCGCCTGACACCCCAAGAGAGGACACGACGCCGCATGGAGAATCTCTGCCTGTACTGTGCTAGTACCGAACACTTCCTGAAGGATTGTCCTATCCGTCCTCCCCGCCTGGAAAGACGTCCGCTGACTCCGCACAAAGGTGAGACAGTCCTTGATGTCTACTCTGCTTCTCCACGTCTTACTGTGCCTGTGCGGATGTCTGCCTCTGCCTTCTCCTTCTCTGCTGTGGCCTTCTTGGACTCTGGATCTGCAGGAAATTTCATCTTAGCCTCCCTCGTCAACAGGTTCAACATCCCGGTGACCAGTCTCGCCAGACCCCTCTACATCAATTGTGTAAACAATGAAAGATTGGACTGTACTATACGTTTCCGCACGGAGCCCCTTCTAATGTGCATCGGATCTCATCACGAGAGGATTGAACTGTTGGTCCTCCCCAATTGCACTTCTGAAATCCTTCTTGGACTTCCCTGGCTTCAACTCCATTCCCCAATCCTGGATTGGTCCACTGGGGAGATCAAGAGTTGGGGGCCCTCTTGTTCCAAGGACTGCTTAAAACCGGTTCCCAGTAAACCTTGCCGTGTCCCTGTGCTTCCTCATGTAACCGGTCTCCCTAAGGCCTATATGGACTTTGCGGACGTTTTTTGCAAAAAACAAGCTGAGACTCTACCTCCTCACAGGCCTTATGATTGTCCCATTGACCTCCTCCCGGGCACTACTCCACCCCGGGGCAGAATCTATCCTCTGTCCGTCCCAGAGACTCTTGCCATGTCTGAATACGTCCAAGAAAATTTAAAAAAGGGCTTTATCCGTAAATCCTCCTCTCCTGCCGGAGCCGGATTTTTCTTTGTGTCCAAAAAAGATGGCTCTCTACGTCCTTGCATTGACTACCGCGGTCTTAATAAAATCACGGTTAAGAACCGCTACCCCCTACCCCTCATCTCTGAACTCTTTGATCGTCTCCAAGGTGCCCATATTTTTACCAAACTGGACTTAAGAGGTGCTTATAATCTCATCCGCATCAGAGAGGGGGATGAATGGAAAACGGCATTTAACACCAGAGATGGACACTTTGAGTATCTGGTCATGCCCTTTGGTCTATGCAACGCCCCTGCCGTCTTCCAAGACTTTGTTAATGAAATTTTTCGTGATCTACTATACTCCTGTGTTGTTGTATATCTGGACGATATCCTGATTTTTTCTGCCAATCTTGAAGAACACCGCCAGCATGTCCGTATGGTTCTTCAGAGACTTCGTGATAATCAACTCTATGCCAAAATAGAGAAATGTCTGTTTGAATGCCAATCTCTTCCTTTTCTAGGATACTTGGTCTCTGGCCAGGGACTACAAATGGACCCAGATAAACTCTCTGCCGTCTTAGATTGGCCACGCCCCTCCGGACTCCGTGCCATCCAACGTTTTTTGGGGTTCGCCAATTATTACAGGCAATTTATTCCACATTTTTCTACCATTGTGGCTCCTATTGTGGCTTTAACAAAAAAAAATGCCGATCCCAAGTCTTGGCCTCCTCAAGCGGAAGACGCCTTTAAACGACTCAAGTCTGCCTTTTCTTCGGCTCCCGTGCTCTCCAGACCTGACCCATCTAAACCCTTCCTATTGGAGGTTGATGCCTCCTCAGTGGGAGCTGGAGCTGTCCTTCTACAAAAAAACTCTTCCGGGCATGCTGTTACTTGTGGTTTTTTTTCCAGGACCTTCTCTCCGGCGGAGAGGAACTACTCCATCGGGGATCGAGAGCTTCTAGCCATTAAATTAGCACTTGAGGAATGGAGGCATCTGCTGGAGGGATCAAGATTTCCAGTTATTATTTACACCGATCACAAGAACCTCTCCTACCTCCAGTCTGCCCAACGGCTGAATCCTCGTCAGGCCAGGTGGTCTCTGTTCTTTGCCCGATTTAATTTTGAAATTCACTTTCGGCCTGCTGATAAAAACATTAGGGCCGATGCTCTCTCTCGTTCCTCAGATGCCTCTGAAATTGAACTCTCTCCTCAACACATCATTCCTCCTGACTGCCTGATTTCCACTTCTCCAGCCTCCATCAGGCAAACTCCTCCAGGAAAGACCTTTGTTTCTCCACGTCAACGCCTTGGGATCCTCAAATGGGGTCACTCCTCCCATCTCGCAGGTCATGCGGGCATCAAGAAATCTGTGCAACTCATCTCTCGCTTCTATTGGTGGCCGACTCTAGAGACTGATGTGGTGGACTTTGTGCGAGCCTGCACTATCTGTGCCCGGGATAAGACTCCTCGCCAGAAGCCCGCTGGTTTTCTTCATCCTCTACCTGTCCCCGAACAACCTTGGTCTCTGATTGGTATGGATTTTATTACTGACTTACCCCCATCCCATGGCAACACTGTTATTTGGGTGGTCGTTGATCGATTCTCCAAAATGGCACATTTCATCCCTCTTCCTGGTCTTCCTTCAGCGCCTCAGTTGGCTAAACAATTTTTTGTACACATTTTTCGTCTTCACGGGTTGCCTACACAGATCGTCTCGGATAGAGGCGTCCAATTTGTGTCTAAATTCTGGAGGGCTCTCTGTAAACAACTCAAGATTAAATTAAATTTTTCTTCTGCATACCATCCTCAATCCAATGGACAAGTAGAGAGAATTAACCAGATCTTGGGTGACTATTTACGACATTTTGTTTCCTCCCGCCAGGATGACTGGGCAGATCTTCTACCTTGGGCCGAATTCTCGTATAATTTCAGAATCTCTGAATCTTCCTCCAAATCTCCGTTTTTCGTGGTGTACGGCCGTCACCCTCTTCCCCCCCTCCCTACCCCCTTGCCCTCTGGTCTGCCCGCTGTGGATGAAATTTCTCGTGATCTTTCCACCATATGGAAAGAGACCCAAAATTCTCTCTTACAGGCTTCTTCTCGCATGAAGAGATTCGCAGATAAGAAAAGAAGAGCTCCTCCCATTTTTTCCCCTGGAGACAAGGTATGGCTCTCCGCTAAATATGTCCGTTTCCGTGTCCCGAGCTATAAGTTGGGACCACGCTATCTTGGTCCTTTTAAAGTTTTGTGTCAAATTAATCCTGTCTCTTACAAACTTCTTCTTCCTCCTTCTCTTCGTATCCCTAATGCCTTTCACGTCTCTCTTCTTAAACCTCTCATCCTCAACCGTTTTTCTCCTAAATCTGTTCCTCCCACTCCTGTTTCCGGCTCCTCGGACATCTTCTCTGTCAAAGAGATTTTGGCCTCTAAAAAGGTCAGGGGAAGAACTTTTTTTTTAGTGGATTGGGAGGGTTGTGGTCCAGAAGAGAGGTCCTGGGAACCTGAGGACAATATCCTGGACAAAAGTCTGATCCTCAGGTTCTCAGGCCCCAAGAAGAGGGGGAGACCCAAGGGGGGGGGTACTGTTACGCCGAGCGCTCCGGGTCCCCGCTCCTCCCCGGAGCGCTCGCTACACTTCCCTCACTGCAGCGCCCCGGTCGGTTCCACGGACCCGGGGCGCTGCGTTACCACCTCCGGCCGGGATGCGATTCGCGATGCGGGTAGCGCCCGCTCGCGATGCGCACCCCGGCTCCCGTACCTTACTCGCTCCCCGTCAGTTCTGTCCCGGCGCGCGCGGCCCCGCTCCCTAGGGCGCGCGCGCGCCGGGTCTTTGCGATTTAAAGGGCCACTGCACCGCTGATTGGTGCAGTGGTTCCAATTAGTGTTTACACCTGTGCACTTCCCTATATCACCTCACTTCCCCTTCACTCCCTCGCCGGATCTTGTTGCCCTAGTGCCAGTGAAAGCGTTCCTTGTGTGTTCCTTGCCTGTGATTCCAGACCTTCTGCCGTTGCCCCTGACTACGATCCTTGCTGCCTGCCCCGACCTTCTGCTACGTCCGACCTTGCTTCTGTCTACTCCCTTGTACCGCGCCTATCTTCAGCAGCCAGAGAGGTTGAGCCGTTGCTAGGGGATACGACCTGGTCACTACCGCCGCAGCAAGACCATCCCGCTTTGCGGCGGGCTCTGGTGAAAACCAGTAGTGACTTAGAACCGATCCTCTAGCACGGTCCACGCCAATCCCTCTCTGGCACAGAGGATCCACTACCTGCCAGCCGGCATCGTGACACTCATGCTGCCGCCACCTCCACGCTTTGTCATTCAGCCACTATATGGTCTCCCCATGCTTCCACACCTCCAGGCTGTGTCATTCAGCCTCCAATTGGTCTCCACTGGCTCATGTCTGTTTTTTATAGCTTTTCAAAAAAAAATTTAAGTTAAAATCAAACTAAATTTTTTCGGAAAAATATGCTAATGGAACAAATTAAATTTTTACTAAAATTCTATCATAGCTAGTCCTCATATGTTATCTCTGGAATTACCACAAGAATCAAAGAAACCAGTTGGAGCAGGAAAATTAAACCGAAACTAATTAAATGAAACATTCAAAGTTTGATACGTAGTTTTGCAGTACCAACCGTGCTTACTTACACGTGCATGGCTTGATATTTATCGAAAAGCATTTGATACTGGCAGGATCTACCCAGTAGCCCTCCCGGGTCAGGCCTGCACCACTGAGAGGGAGTACAAACTGACACACTACTCTAAAATTGTGCTGCTCTGCGGCCTACATAAGGTGCCATCACCTCCAGACTGTGTCATTGTGCCGCCACATCGAGGCTGTGTCATTCTGCTCCCATTTGTTCTCCACTGGCTCATGTCTGTTTTTTATAGCTTTTCTACCAAAATAAATTCATATCAAACAAAAACATTTCTGAAAATTATGCTAAATGGGACAAATTTTGGATAAAATTCTGCTGGTACTGCAGTCCCTCCCTTTTCAAGTGAACACCCAGTTATGAGCATGGGAGTGCGCTGAGAAGCAGAGCTGGGACAGGAGGTAGCTGGCCTCGCGGTGGACCGCCAGCTCAAATTTCAAATGCAACAAGGAGCTTTTCCATAGTTTACACTGCAACAATTATACACTATTGGAGCTGGAATTACCGCGGCTACTGGCACCAGACTTGCCTTCCAATTGGTCCTCAAAAAAGTTTTTAAAGTTTGCTCATTTCAATTACCAGGCTCTGTCATTGTGCCGCTGTGCGCCAGTGATTCTAATAGCACACCTATTATCTGCATGTCATTGTAAATAACAGTATTATTTCACTGACACAGCACACTCCCTATGCGTGTTATGACAAGGCAAAGTGTTTTACACCCCTATTGAGGCTCTCTGTAGTCTGGAAATAGCTGTTTTTAATAGCGATTTGCTGCGAATAAATTTGGATCGAAACAATGTTTTTTCGGAAAATTTGGCGAATTGCCCGAATCGAATTTTCCAAAAATTCACTCATCTCTAATCCACACATTTATCATATCATCAACTGCATATGGTATACTTATTATTTATTACTATTATTATATCGGTATTTACGGAATTATTGGATATGTCTATGTTCTTCAATATAGGAGCATCAGTGTATACCATGCACATATTTTATGATCATCATATATGGTACATGTTACCAATCCTTCCGTTTCTCCTTTCTCTTTTCTCTCCTCTCCTAATAATCTTCAAGACTATTGTCCATATGTATTATGGCCACTAAATGAGATCTCTGAGTGGGGGATATTTTTTACCGTGCAGCTTGCACAGGCATATGGTTCCCCTTCCTGTCAGGTCTGGAGGGGGCATCTGTATGTGAGGTTTTAGCGTTTATCACGTTGTGTGTCACATGACCCTCAGCCAGATGCCGTCACAGGGGGGCGCCTGGCGCCAACAGCTGCAGGCTTGTATCTATGCATTTGTGCGAGGTAATAACAAGTAAAGAGTACTAATCTGATGGATCATATATATTTACGTGACAAAAGGAAACGCTACCCCTGGAAGAAGAAAGTGAGTTCCGAAACTCTTGTAGGGGCAAGTGTTCTCGTGATTCCCCAGTGTGTCCTTTTTGCATGTGAGTATTGTTGCTGCCTGGCTTGTTGTCCTTGTATAATTACTGGCACTTGCACTTTACTTGTTGGGCATCTATAAACAACCAATACCATCTGTGACATCTTGTTAACATACAGCCCTTAGCATACTATGTAACCATATAATTGTACCTTCCACCCTGGGTTTCTGAGCACACCCATTTTTTCAGTTGCTGCCATCTCTATTATATTTGTAATGCATGTTGTTTTCATCATTGACTCTCGATAAAGATTGATTTTTATTGTTAAAGGGTAGCTCCCACCATTCTATTTTTTTTCTTGCGATCCCGTTTCCCCCCCCCCGCTACTGCACTAGCCCGTTCACAATTTTTTTTTTCATTAAAAAGGATTAATTTACATTTAAAAACCGGCCACTGAAAAAGGACTGATTTTGGAGTGGCAATCAGTCCATTTTCAGTTAGGCTGCACTCGCTCCCTGCCTGTCAATCAGACAGGCGGGAGCGAGCGCATTGGCTCACCTACACGCCCCCTGCCGGTCTCTGCAGTAACTGCAAGTGTAATGAGGGAACGGGGGATGCGGGGCGGGGGGGGGGGAGGAGGGAACGGGCTAGTGATTTAGGGGGGGGGGGGGTTGGAGGACGGTCTAGCAAAAAAATAAAAAATAGGATGGTGGGAGCTACCCTTTAAGTCTTTGTAGGTTAGTAGTGCATATTGTTGCAGCAGTGGATTGATAAGATCCCTAATATTTGTCTGCAAGGAAAGTTCCTCCCCTACATATAGCATTTAGCCTACACTGTGATTTTGGTTACATTATAATGTTCATGCAAGGTAAATCAAGGCTTCCCTCTCATCTCAGCAGTAACAGTGCTTAGTGTAAACTTTTCCCTGTTTTACTGCTGCTGCTTTTTTCTTTCTGCTCATATCACCTTACAAAGCTAGTGTATCAGTAACCCCTTCCTCCCCCACCATGCCATCTATAGCAGTGTACTGTATAATTCATCCTCCAGCACAGTGAAGACTGTTCAGTACACTCTCACCAGTCCTATGTCATGGCATAGCAGAGAGAAGTATGTAATGTGTGTTAATTCAAAAAAGTAAGGGAGGAAGTCCAGCTTTGGCCTTGCCCCTGACATAAAGAGAATGAGAAACAAGTAAGCACAGTGGAAGGGACTCTTGAGGGCTGAATTTTTTTGAAGTTTTTAAGGGTGACTCTAATAATTATAATAACAATTTTTTTGATTTGTTTTGAAACGATAGGTACACGTTTTCATAGCATTTGTGTGAAGTGATCATTGATCATGTCTCATTGGGGAAAGTACCTCTTATCTCAAAATGGTAAAAGTGAGCAACCTGACATTGTCCTGAGGTCTGGTGTCTCCAGGAGAATGAGAATCAGATAGCTTTCTTGATTTGCTTTTATGCAATGCATTAGCCCGTAGCTTTTTTTGTATTTGTTTTTGTATAGCAAACAGTATTAATGCAAGTGATGCTGAAAGAAAACAAGAAGCACTTAAGATAAGTGCTTTTGTTTTGATTTCTTCTGTGTTAATGGAGGTGACTTCTTCCGATCAAAAGCCATTACAAGAATGATCAGGAGCAGTGTTAACAAGTTATATGAGCAGTTGTGTCAATTGAATGAGTTCATATCCATCATATATGGGGGTTAATATTGACCATGTGCAAATCACAACAGAGAAAACAACATGACCGAATATTGTCATCAATAAGGAACATTGGATAATTATTGAACATTGGAATAATATTGTGGTGTCCCGGTACCGCATCCTATCCGGTACCTGTGTATATAGGTCCCCATAGCCAGAGTCCCTAGGACGTCGGGGTCCTTTTTGTCTAGTCTGCCCCTTGTCACCTCTCATCTAGATAGTCATTAAACTAATAGTTTATTCAGGATTTATGTAAATATAATAGTACTAATGTATATAATTAGTTAATTACCTGTACGAAGCGTAGCAGGACCTGCGGGTCACGTGATCAGGTAAACTCTATGGTTTTTGCTTAAGGAGCTTTGGAGGTCCCTGTGACGTATTGCACGCATCATTCTTCTTGACGGTGAGTGACAGATATTCGGACCAATCAGAACAACCCCGCCCCTGCCCATATAAGGGAGCGGCGGCCTTTGTTAGATCTCTTTCCTCGTGGGCTGTTGACAGGGAAGGATCTGAGCTGCTGTCATCAGTGAATTTAGGCCCTAGCCTTGCGGCGACGGCTGATTTCTTCTTGACCGTGAGTGTATCAGTCCCTAAGCACTCTGCAAGATCAGACCTTATCTATCCCCTAAATCCGGACGGATCTTCAAAATTAACCCTAAATTCAGAGACTTATAATACAATTCAAGGTCCACAACAACTGTCAGTCACTGAACTATATAGAGACTGTTTGCATGAGACTGTTATTGTGCATTGGATGTACTGCAAGCCTTTAAGTAAAGTTTATCCAAGTTCAAGTACCTTGTGGACCTTCATTCATTTTATGCATGCACCTATCGTTACTGGGAAGGGCGGCGATAGGCCGGAGAATTACCTCAGCATACTAGCCCTCTGCCTGGCGTCACAAACTATAAGGTTAACCTTAACCCCTCATCTACCGAAACAACACCCCAACTACCATACACCCCCCAAGGGCTACCACAATATTATTCCACAGATATATTTCTCTTGGCTTCTTGAAATGTACACTCTCCATAATTCAATAGAAGAAGCATGTATGTCCAGCTCACCACCAACACCGCCATGTCTCGGACACGTGTAGACCAACATGTACTCGTCAATAGGAAAAGAAGGAGTCGTCCAGCACTTGGCAACGGTAAAAACGATTGCTTTATTCTTCACAGTTTAGACACACAATGCTGCGGTAAGGACAACAGTGACGCATTTCAGCGGAACATGTCCACCTTAGTCATACCATATGACTAAGGTGGACATGTTCTGCTGAAACGTGTCACTGTTGTCCTTACCGCAGCATTGTGTGTCTAAACTGTGAAGAATAAAGCAATCGTTTTTACCGTTGCCAAGTGCTGGACGCCTCCTTCTTTACCTACTCTCCATAATTCTGACATGGTGTACCAATTATTAAACCCGCAGCAAGTTGCCTGTGACTGTTTACCACATAGGGAAACATTTGAGTTGTGTGTAAATCCAGTAATGCCACGATTTTACTGCTACTTGCAGGAGGTTAACAATATCCGTGAAACAATATTTGCAAACTCACTTAGATTTAAAGATTTCAAACCCAGAAACTAGAGGGAATTATCACAGATATTGTCAAAAGTAGCTGCTAGTCATTTCCAGATAGGGTTTTCGGCGATGCTTCCTTCTTATTTCAATGATTACCATATAT
This sequence comes from Hyla sarda, assembly GCF_029499605.1. Lineage (NCBI taxonomy): Eukaryota > Metazoa > Chordata > Amphibia > Anura > Hylidae > Hyla > Hyla sarda. Next base: position 84,429,017 of record NC_079193.1, on the reverse strand, counting down.
ACTCGAGTGTAAGCCGAGTTTTTCAGCACAATTTTTCTTGCAGAAAACGCCCCACTCGGCTTATACTCGAGTGAACTCTCCACCTGTCAATCCCTTCATCAGTGGTCTTCAACCTGCAGACCTCCAGAGGTTGCAAAACTACAACTCCCAGCAAGCCCGGACATCCATCGGCTGTCCGGGCATGCTGGGTGTTGTAGTTTTGAAACCTCTGGGGGTCTGCAGGTTGAAGGCCACTGCGGCCTTCGTCATCATCCAGCCCCCCCTTTTGTTTTGTACTCCCCTCCCCTCGGCGGGAAGTTAGGGTGAGCTGGTCCGGGCCATCTATGCTGCAGGGACCGTCCGGTGGGGTCCATTTTCACCGGGGGGGTCTCTTCTTTGCGCTTCGGGCCCGGTGTGTGACGTTGCCTTGACGATGACGCACAGGGACGTTGCACATGAACGTGTGCATCGTCGTCAAGGCAGCATCACTCCAGGGCTGGGGCCGAAGCGCGGAGAGGAGGCCCCCCTGGTGAAAATGGACAGCCTACAACAACTAACCATCCCCACCAGACGGTCCCTGCAACTTAGATGGCCCAGACCAGCTCACCCTAACTTACCGCCGAGAGGAGGTGAGTACAAAACAAAAGGGGGGGGGGGGGGGGCTGGATGATGACGAAGGCCACAGTGATGGCTGTCCGTGCTTGCTGGGAGTTGTAGTTTTGAAACCTCTGGAGGTCTGCAGGTTGAAGACCACTGATGAAAGGATTGACAGGCGGTGATGATGAAGGGGGGGGGGATGATGACTAAGGCCGCAGTGGTCTTCAACCATGCTGGGCATGCTGGGAGTTTTAGTTTTGCAACATCTGCAGGTTGAAGACCACTGATGAAGGGATTGAAAGGCGGTGATGATGATGACGGGGGTCTGGATGATTACATGGGGGGGATGATGTATTTCCCACCCTAGGCTTATAATTGAGTCAATAACTTCTCCTGGGTTTTTGGGGTAAAATTAGGGGCCTCGGCTTATATTCAGGTCGGCTTATACTCGAGTATATACGGTATCATAAAAACATAAAAATATTGTAATATAGCAGCATGTCAATAAATGGCAGTCACGTGAGCTAGCAGAATTAAAACTAGTATTGAATCAGAAGGGAACTGCTCTATAACCAAACTTTTCCCTCACATTACCCTATTATTGTCACATATTAACAACCTGTTTATCTCTCCATCCCTTTGTCTCTAGTGTTGCTCGCGAATATTCGCAATGCAAATTTTATTAGCGAATATCGCATATTTATTCGTGAATATCGCAGTTTTTTTTTTTTTTTTCTTCTTCACAGTACACATCACAGCGATCACCCCTCTCTGTTTCCAGCTTGTGTGGTGTAAAGAAGGCTCTAATACTACTGTGTGAGACTGGTGCGCGAATTTTCGCATATGCTAATTTTTGCATTTGCAAATTTTCGCTTATGCAAATTTTTGTATATGCTAATTTTAGCATATGCTAATTTTCGCATACGCGAATTTTCGCGTATGTGAAAATAAAACGCGAATATTACTAAGATGCGAATTTAGCGAATATATAACGAATATTCGTCCATATATTCGCGAAATATCGCGAATTCGAATATGGCCTATGCCGCTCAACACTATTTGTCTCCTACTACTGTCTTTTTTCTGTTCCTCAAAACCTTCGTTCCTAAACTTTCATAACCATCTCACAGATTATCCTACTCCACCTATCATTCCTGTCTTAGCTTCATCTTAGTGCTGGTGACGTTTCTCTAACCCTTGGCCCCCCAGCAAATCCCACCCATCATGTTGCCCACTTATCACTGACCAGCTCCATCAGTATCATGCAACCCCTTTAACTTCAAACCTATCCACCCAACTCCTGCCCCCATCCTTCTCTGTCAGGCGTACTTTGGGCACCCGCATTATGTCTGCAAAACTTTCCTAAATCCAAGTGAAATTAATATATCGATATGTATATAAATATATATCGAAAGATGTCTAAAGTGCACAATTCTTTTAATTTCACTTGGATTTAGGAAAGTTTTGCAGACATAACGCCTGACATAATGACACAAAAATGTGCCACTATGTCAGGTTAATATAGGGGTATTACCCAAAGTGATAGGCTCACCATGTGGTGTTGTACTACGAGCACAACACCAAAAATCACCTAGTATAGAGACCCCTGCTGCCAGCATCAGTCCTGCATCCTCCAGCTGTTGGATTGGTCATGACAATGTGAAAGGTAGAGCTCTTCTAATGGCAGAAGAAAAGTAGATGCCGTGTCAGCACTTACCAAGTGGTCAGGATAGTAATAGTACCCGAATGCGGACAACAAAATAATTAAGCAAATGGCTTTTATTACCAAATAACACACTGACAATGCATTTTGAGAGGATAGCACCCCTCTTTGTCAGGTCCTTTAGATATATTTAGGACACAATTTTGAAACTGCTACATAAAGATAATGAAAGGCCTATATCAACCAAAGCTGGATCTTTAGACTTTAAATGTGCTAAAAATGTTTTATATCACATTCATTAAAAAGAAATGTCTAAAGGTAAAAAATGTGCATCTAGCTATTGCCCTTCATTCCCAGCTTCAGATGTTTGCAGTATTCATTTCATATCTATTATTTTAGTAGAAATGCTGAAATGTCTGCTCATCCTTAGGAAAACATCTTCAAGGCCTTTGCTTCCCACCTATTGTCTATGTAATCCTTTGAGCATTGCTTTCAGCAAGGAGCAAGGAACGGTAAGCATGCCGACAGGCATTTTTCACACATTTTTTGCTGTCAGCAGAATCCTTTAAGTTGTTTTTGCTCATTTAAAACTAAGACTGGAAAACTAAATTGATACTGGGATGATGACAGAACGTGATCCCAGCCAAACAAACAGACATATCACTTCAGATTCCTGTAGTTAAGATCTTTCGCCAATCAGCACTGAAGCAGCATAGCCAAAAACTCTGCAAGAAGGTTCGCATAAGCTCTTAAACGTTTACATTACAATTTGGCTAAGTTTAATGTCTTGAAAAAGAACTTCATGAACCTAAAATACAAAAAAAATGTCATAACCATAATACAATATTGAATTCGTAATTGAAATAGGTAATGGCCAATTATTGTTTCATTTTGTTTGTACATTTTTTTTTTTTTGACAAATTAATTCTCAAAATAGTAATCTGATCCCGTCAAAGTGATGGAGAGCATTGAGTTGCTTGCTACTGCCTGCACTAATGGGATAGCTTTTTATTAGAAATTGGGATGTGTAATATATGTGAGAATTCTAGGTATTACCTTTCTTTGTTGTGACCTACTTGCTATTACTCTGCCTTTTTAGTACAACTTTTTAAAGTTACCTTGAGCAATAATGACAATTCCCACGTATCATGTGACAAAACAAAAAACAACAACGCTGCCTAACATCTAACACTACAGCCCCCTACAAGGGAACAAAACATCAGCAAAAAGACCAGAGGGGATATTTATGAAATCCTGTGCAGAGGAAAAGTGTTGCAGTTTCCCATAGCAACCAATCAGATTGCTTCTTTCAACTTTCAAATGCCTTGATAAATCTCCCCGCAAGAGAGGATATAGAGGGATAAGAATTCAAAAATGAAAATAAGAGAGTAAAATCCAACAAAAAGACACCACAAAATTGTTCAACGAAGCATTATTAATACCCAGTAAAAATAAGTTTAAACTCCCAAAGAAGGTCTGTCTTTTTGCCCAACAGAAAGAATTTACCCCGAATATTCATGCCTCTAAACACGCTTACACAGAATACTAACTAATATAAGATATTTTTACATCAAAACCACAGACACCAACCAACCTTTGCAGAAAATGCAGAAAAATACTGCGGTGGCGCTTCCAAGGAATTAACCCAAAGTCGTGGGTATAGGTATAAAGTAAATAATTTATTTTTACAGCATAAAGAAATGAAATGGCCGATGGGTCCCGATGACATCGCGACAGCCGTAGCAGATGCCTCCTCACTGCGGGACAAGACGACACCAAGCCACCGCAGAAGCCACCTGTTTCTCTCCCCTCCCCTTTCTCTCTCCATCTCTCTCTTTTTTTCTTTACAGGTCTCGCAGCCCTTCCATGAAAAATTCCAGGCGATATCCGGACCCCGATGACCACCAGATCGGATGACAGCCCGACCGGACAAAGTTCAAGCCTGATACCGGCACCCTGACAGCGTTCAAAGACCACCTTCTTCATGATTGGTCGCCTAAACACCTCCTTCTTCACGATTGGTCGCTGCCCGGACCTGCACAGCAGCGATTGGTCATACTCTTCAAAAAAGAATTGCCACCGATGCCTCTAGGAATATCTCCCGGAGAGGATATACACGTCTCATCTCCGATTGGCCACCGCCCGGACGACCCAAGCAGCAATTGGCTGACATTTTGAAAGACACTTTTACTGCCACCAGCGGCAACAACCTGGAACCCGGACTTATACGTCCCCCCTCTGATTGGCTCAATCGATATCACGGACAGCCAATCAGAATCTAGCCCACTATCCCCATGCCCATTTCTGGACGACATCTCCACACAGACTTTCGCCCATGACAGCGTAACTATACTCAGTCATGTACGGCACGATCCTGATTGGTCACCTTTACACTATCCCACAGCAAGCGACCAATCAGCCTAAGAGACTCATTTAAACACCTGCAGCGGCAACCCAGCACAGCGTTGACAGCCTCCGCCTACTGCCTCCTGATTTGTCCCACGGACACCGGCAGCTCTTTGATTGGTCGCTACTATGGACATTTCTCGCGGTTCTATTTGAACTTCTAAATACTCATGTAAAAGACTATACCTATGCCTTTTTTCATGCTTTACATGGTTTTCATGCTCTTTTATTGAAAATGTTGTACTATGTAGGTCTCTCTTGCCCATTCCACACCTGGCCCCGGCATCCATCCCACATGACGTCACCAGCTCACCTGGTTTGGCGCCATTTTTTCCTGTATTTAAATTCCCATACCTGTCACCTGGCCACCTGTGACTCCCGAAACGCGTCTTGCTTTATCTATTTATTTTCTTTGATTTCTTTATGCTGTAAAAATAAATTATTTACTTTATACCTATACCTACGACTTTGGGTTAATTAGTTGGAAGCGCCACTGCAGTATTTTTCTACATTTTTTTCTGCATTGTACATACAGACCCACCTCTGGGCTCCGTCCTCACGCTGCAGGCCTGCATACCAAGCTACCATGACCGGCAAGGGACACGCTACCCTCCACCCGGGTACCCACCTACACCGCCTAAAGACCTACACCGCACGCGGCGCTACCACTTCTTTTTTTCCGCTATATGACCAACTAACCTTTCTCATTGAAGGATCAGGATGCTACCCCTTTCCAAGGCAAAGAACAGATTCACACACCCACTCCCCTCTAAACACTGCCACTCACAACCGCAATTAGACTAAAGTCCATATTCTATCCAGTTCACAACAAGGGCACAACACTTCTTTTTCTTAAACTCACTCTCCCTGCCCATCAATAGACAGTTGCAACTGTCCCAGAGATGTAATTGGGGACCATCCTTATATTTCTGTGTATTACTTGTTTTATCATCTTATGAACCTGATGAAGGGACAGTCAGCCCAGAAACGCATTACAATGTCAAATTGTGAATGGAGACTTCTGTGTAACACATCCAGTTTAATATACATATGGCCCATTACTAGCACCAGACAGATTGTGGGTTCTTTCTTATGAAGGACACTTTCTGTACACCTGGAAGACCCCTGCTATAGGTGCAGAATGTTGCAAAGCATCACATATGGAAGGACAGAGAAATAATTACTTGAATTTATTTTTAAACCACCGACTGTCATAAAAAGTGCAAAATTTTTTATTCCAAAAAACACTCCCCACAAGCTCTCATTAACCATTTTATTAATGTTTAACAACACTGAATCTGAAGAAGTCCTCTGCATACACAGATCTGAAATGAGAAGAAAAAAAGTATTTAGTCTTGTCTGAATTTTAAAGAATTTATTTGCAAATTATGGTGAAAAAGTATTTAGTCTTGTCTGAATTTTAAAGAATTTATTTGCAAATTATGGTGAAAAAGTATTTAGTCTTGTCTGAATTTTAAAGAATTTATTCGCAAATTAGGGTGTAAAATAAGTATTTGGTCACCTACAAACAAGCAAGATTTCTGGCTCTTACAGACCCGTAACTTCTTCTTTAAGAGTCTCCTCTGTCCTCCACTCGTTACCTGTATTAATGGCACCTGTTTGATCTTGTTATCAGTATAAAAGACAACTTTCCACAAACTCAAACAGTCACACTGCAAACTCCACTATGGCCAAGACCAAAGAGCTGTCAAAGGACACCAGAAACAAAATTGTAGACCTGCACCAGGCTGGGAAGACTGAATCTGCAACAGGCAAGCAGCTTGGTGTGAAGAAATCAACTGTGGGAGCAATTATTAGAAAATGGAAGGCATACAAGACCACTAATAATCTCCATCGATCTGGAGCTCCACGCAAGATCTCACCCCGTGGTGTCAAAATGATCACAAGAACGGTGATCAAAAATCCCCAAACCACACGGGGAACCTAGTTAATGACCTGCAGAGAACTGGGACAAAGCAACAAAGGCTACCATCAGTAACACACTACGCCGCCAGGGACTCAAATCATGCAGTGCCAGACGTGTCCCCCTGCTTAAGCCAGTAGATGTCCAGGCCCATCTGAAGTTTGCTAGAGAGCATTTGGATGATCCAGAAGAGGATTGGGAGAATGTCATATGGTCAGATGAAACCAAAGTAGAACTTTTTGGTAAAAACTCAACTCGTCCTGTTTGGAGGAAAAAGAACACCATACTTACTGTGAAGAATGGGAGTGGAAACATCATGCTTTGGGGCTGTTTTTCTACTAAAGGACCAGGACGACTGATGCGTGTAAAGGAAAGAATGAATGGGGCCATGTATCGTGAGATTTTGAGTGAAAACCTCCTTCCATCAGCAAGGGCATTGAAGATGAAACGTGGCTGGGTCTTAAAGCATGACAATGATCCCAAACACACCACCCGGGCAACAAAGGAGTGGCTTCGTAAGAAGCATTTCAAGGTCTTGGAGTGGCCTAGCCATTCTCCAGGTCTCAACCCCATAGAAAACCTTTGGAGGGAGTTGAAAGTTCGTGTTGCCCAGCGACAGACCCAAAACATCACTGCTCTAGAGGAGATCTGCATGGAGGAATGAGCCAAAATACCAGCAACAGTGTGTGAAAACCTTGTGAAGACTTACAGAAAGCATTTGACCTCTGTCATTGCCAACAAAGGGTATATAGCAAAGTATTGAGATGAACTTTTGTTATTGACCAAATACTTATTTTCCACCATAAATTGCAAATACATTCTTTAAAAATCAGACAATGTGATTTTATGGATTTTTTTCTCATTATGTCTCTCATAGTTGAGGTATACCTATGATGAAAATTACAGGCCTCTCTCATCTTTTTAAGTGGGAGAACTTGCACAATTGGTGGCTGACTAAATACTTTTTTGCCCCATTGTATATCGCATATATTGCAAAGCTGCAACTTTAGATTAGAAAAGCCATAGGAGGAGAGGAGGTGGTGTTACAAAGTGGTGTTCTGAAGTCATTTATTGTTTTTTTTATAGTTTTTTGCTTATGTGAGCCAAATTTATCAACTCCCTCTGATAGTATGATAAATATGTCACACAGGCAAAACTAAAGCAAAAAAAAAAAAAGACTTCAGAACTCGCTTACCAAAACAACAATGATAAATGTCCCCCAATGTGAAGTCAACTGTGTTTGTAGGTTTGTGGTGAACACTAGCCTGAGACGTATATGAGGTTAACAGTGACCTGTGAGGGATAATTATAACAGTTGTGTTCAACAAGCTGTTCTAGTTGAATTCTAAAATGTTCAAGCAATAGCACCAACTGGACTTTACTGCAACCATCAAGCTTTTGTGCCTTATATGATCTCTACAGTATAACCATTCAGCCTACTATGCCACTATTGTGTTAAGAAAACTAAATTAAAGTTTCTCTGTTAAAGCAAACACAATCTATGATGGATCAGGTGATTGAGACACATAGGAAGTCAGATGAGTTCTATGTGGAGGTTTAAGTGGGATGCTCCCCTTTATAGAAATGAATAGAGATAACAACAACAGTTAAAAGGAAAATGTTTCTTTACTTTTAAACACAATGGTGGCACCATAACCTATGACATAAACTCAAATTAATTGGGCACTAGCATGTCTCTCTGCAGCAATCTTTACAGACACCCCCCTTTGTCATGTCATTTCTTAAGGAACTACTCTTTGCCTCCAAACTTAGTTCCTTTTGAATGATATGTGGTTTCAGTCACAGACTAACACCCTTCCTACCTGCTGCTCCTTTTATATCTGCAACAACACAAAATATCACAGTACAGTACAGTCCATGTAATATTTCCCCACCTTCTAAATGACGGTCTATTTTTTGTTGGTCCTTTACATAAAATCACAATGAAACAAATTTGAATCTGTGGTTATACCATGACAAAATGTAGAAAAGTCAAAGGGGGTGAATACTTATGCAAGTCGGGAAGATGGAAACATACACTGCTCAAAAAAGTAAAGGGAACACTTAAACAACACAATGTAACTTCAAGTCAATGACACTTCTGTGAGATCCCACTGTCCACTCAGGAAGCAACACTGATTGACAATCAATTTCACATGCTGTTGTGCAAATGGAAAAGACAGCAGGTGGAAATTATAGGCAATTAGCAAGACACCCCCAATAAAGGAGTGGTTCTGCAGGTGCAGACCATAGACCACTTCTCAGTTCCTAGGCTTCCTGGCTGATGTTTTGGTCACATTTGAATACTGGCAGTGCTTTCACTCTAGTGGTAGCATGAGACTGAGTCTACAACTCACACAAGTGGCTCAGAAAGTGCAGCTCATCCCGGATGGCACATCAATGCGGGCTGTGGCAAGAAGGTTTGCTGTGTCTGTCAGCGTAGTGTCCAGAGCATGGAGGCGCTACCAGAAGACAGGCCAGTACATCAGGAGATGTGGAGGAGGCCGTAGGAGGGCAACAACCAAGCAGCAGGACCACTACCTCTGCCTTTGTGCAAGGAGGAGCAGGAGGAGCACTGCCAAAGCCCTGCAAAATGACCTCCAGCAGGCCACAAATGTGCAAGTGTCCACTCAAATGGTCAGAAACAGACACCATGTGGGTGGTATGAGGGCCCGTCATCCACAGGTGGGAGTTATGCTTACAGCCCAACACTGTGCAGGACGTTTGGCATTTACCAGAGAACACCAAGATTGGCAAATTCGTCACTGGCTCCCGTTGCTCTTTACAGATGAAAGCAGGTTCACACTGAGCACATGTGACAGACGAGAGTCTGGAGATGCTGTGGAGAACATTATGCTGCCTGCAACATCCTCCAGCATGACCAGTTTGGCGGTGGGTCAGTAGTGGTGTGCGGTGGCATTTCTTTCGGGGGCCCCCCACAACCCTCCATGTGCTTGCCAGAGGTAGCCTGACTGCCATTAGGTTCCGAGATGAGATCCTCAGACCCCTTGTGAGACCATATGCTGGTGTGGTTGGCCCTGGGTTCCTCCTAATTCAAGACAATGCTATCCCTTATGTGGCTGGAGTGTGTCAGCAGTTCCTGCAAGAGGAAGACATTGATGCTATGGACTGGCCCGCCCGTTCCTCAGACCTGAATCCGATTGAGCACATCTGGGATATCATGTCTCACTCCATCCACCAACGCCACGTTGCACCACAGACTGTCCAGGAGTTGGCAGGAGCATGCCCAGGCATTGTAGGGAGGTCATATGGGCACGTGGAGGCCACACACACTACTGAGCCTCATTTTGACTTGTTTTAAGGACATTACATCAATGTTGGATCAACCTGTAGTGTGGTTTTCCACTTTGATTTTAAATGTCACTCCATATTCAGACCTTAATGAGTTGAAAAATTTGATTTCCATTGATAGTTTTTGTGTGATTTTGTTGTCAGCACATTCAACTATGTAAAGACGAAAGTATTTCATACGATTAGTTCATTCATTCAGATCTAGGATGTGTTATCTCACTCTCCCAAAATAATGTATTACACAGGCTTCATTGCGAGATCATGTATTCTACAAACAGAAATGTGTCTGTCTCTTAGCAAAATAAAGACAAAGGATGCTCCAAGCAAATGCTAATATTACCTGTTACGGGTGGCATACAATTCTCGAGCTACTGAGTACACTGTATTGCGAACACCAATTAGTGTTGCCTGTGCGTTTTAATTTCTGCAGCCATCAGAGAAAATAGGAAAAAAAAAAAAACATGGAAAAACATTGATATATCATACTGCCTACAGCAGGGCTTTCTCCATATTGGTGTGTCAACATCAGAACCCAGGTGTGTTGCAGGACCATCCAGCAGCAGCAGCTGCTACTGGTCGCTGTTAGTAAGTGGGGACGGTCCTGCTGCTGATCTTGAAAAAGTAGCTGGTGGCACGACCACTTTGAATCAGTGAGCTTCGGTGGCTGCTGGGACTGACATATGACACTCCTAGCCTTGCGCTGAGAAGCCATGCAGGAGGACGTCACTCGTCAGACCCACCAAGCCTTCAACTGGGCCTACTAAAGAGCACTGAGCAACACAAGCCAGGTTAGACTGCAACGCCACAGTGGGGGATCAGGGAGAGGGGTAATGGTGTGGCACAGGGGGTGATAAAGGAGGGGTAATGGGGGGGGAATTAAATGACACAGGGGAAGATTAAGGAGGATAATGATGTGGCACAGGCACAAATCAAGAGGAGGGATGAAGTGGCACAAGGGGGGGGGGATCAAGAGGGGAATTAAGTGGCACAGGGGGAATAAAATGGCAAAGAGATTGATAAAGGGGTGGAATGACATGGCACAGGGGGTGATGAAATGGCACAGGAGGATTAGCAGCCACATTTGTAATGCTGAAACTGGATACTGGTATCACGTTGTGCGTCGTAGGAAGTATAACATGATACGTGTAAATGGCTCTACGGCGAGGGGTGCCACCAACCTATGGGCATATTAAAAGGGTGCCACCAACATGAAAAGTTTGGAAAACTGTGAGTTATATTTTGCCTTCTCTGCCATCAACATTTTGTTGTTCTATACGTGAATGAAGATTTGTTAGAAATGATTGTTTTTTCAGCCAACCTAGAAACAACAGGATGCGCTATGTAGTGTAATACCCTGAGACCAATGGTAATGTTAAATGTGATCTGCACTTACCATGGATGGTTGTACTGAGAACGAAGTGCAGCAGTGGGATAACATAAGCAGAAGTGAAGGTCTCTGCAGCCACTTCACGCCAGCAACCAGCATATGAACAAAGATTCCTCCTCTAAACACACGGCGGGATGAATCAGGCGCTGAGACTAGGATACGGTAAGGAAATTTTATTACCCACAATGCAACGCGTTTTGCGGAGAATCTGCTTCCTCAGGCATGTCTGAGGAAGCGGATTCTCTGCTAAACATGTTGCATTGTGGGTAATAAGATTCCCTTACCGTATTCTGGTCTCAGAACATGATTTATCCCGCCGTGTTTTTGGAGGAGGAATCTTTGTTCAAAACCTAACCATAAGGCCTCAGCTCCACAGTATTGGCTTAATAAAAACAATGTCTTAGAATGGACAAGTCAAAGTCCAGAAATCATTAAATATTTCTGGCGACCTTAAGAACTGCTTTTCACACATAGTCCCTAGGCAACGTGACAGTTTTTCAAAGAAGAATGGAAGAAATTTGCAGTGTCCACATGTAAAAAGATGAAATACACGGGCTTCGGGTTTAGTTGTCTCCAACGATGCCTCATGTTTAGAATAGTTTTGCATTCAATTATTTTGTTTTTAAAAATTGTTTTTCCAAAATAAAAAATAAAAGTCAATAGGGAGTCAATAATTGTTATGGATACTATACGTCTATTGATTCTAAATAGGAGATCTCTAATTGTACAAGATTGGTTTGTTTGCTTAGATGAGCAATGCCTTAGGGGCTTGGCATCAGCTTGAGGCTATATTCACACAGTGTAAAATCAATAGCTAAATACAGATTTAAAATAGGAATAAAATACGGGTGTATTTTTAATCTAATAAATGTGCACAATGCAAGTCTATGGAAAGAGCAAACACTGTTTAGAAATTACACCCGTTTTTTAAACAGAGTGTGCACTGACAGTTACATTTCCATAGACTTTTATTGTGCACATTATTAGATAAAAAATAAAAAATAAACCCGTATTTTATTTCTATTTTACATCCATATTTTTCTATTGGATTTATACTGTGTGAAGCTGACCCGCTCAGACATTATGCTTTCAGCATAACTAACTACGGTGAGCACAACTGATCTTACCTATCATTTAAAGGGTTCCTCTCATCAAATAAACTTTTGATATATTTTAGATTTAATGAATGTTGAATAACTTTCCAATAGCATGTTAATGAAAAATATGCTTCTTTCTATTGTATTTTTCCCGATCAGTCCTGTCAGCAAGCATTTCTGACTCATGCTGGAGTCCTAAACACTCAGAGCTGCCAGCCTGCTTTGTTCACAGCCAAACAGGCTGTGAACAAAGCAGGCTGGCAGCTCTGAGTGTTCTCCTTTGTGAACAAAGCAGACTGGCAGCTCGTAGTGTTTAGGACTCCAGCATGAGTCTGAAATGCTTGCTGCTAGGACTGGTAGGGAGACCCCTAGTGGTCATTTCTTCAAAGTGGAAAATTAAATAGAAAGAAGCACATTCTTTAATAACATGCAATTGTAAAGTTATTCTGCATACATTAATCTATAATAAATCAAAAGTTTTTTTGATGAGAGGTACCTTTTAAACATTGTTCACCTGGGTAACAGACTAGGATCGCGCTCCTGTACTTTTTTATTTGTTTCAGTTGGATTTCTAAGGTGTATGGCAGCCTCTCCACCAACAGATTGTGTTGGTGAAGGAAAGAGTTGGACGAGTTGGATTCTCACCAACTGACCTAATTGCTCTGGGAGCTAAAAAAAAACTGTGTCAGGGCCATCTGGCTGTAGCTTACCCCTCCCCTAACCATAGAGAACATATGAGTGATCACCTCTGCTAAACGTTCATGTGTGTGGGGTAACTGTTTGTTTGGCTGACAGTTGTTGAAAATGTATGGGCACCTTTAAGGACTGGCTTCAGATCTACCTAGGTGCAGACTCTGCAGAGACTTTGTCCTTCCGTGTTTCTATGGATTTATTTAGGTCACAATTCAAAATCATGCAACAGAAACTAAAAGAAAAATATATTTCAATAAATTGCTATTACCAACCTTTGTACCAGTTTTAAAGTAAGCGCACCAGTTGTTTTTCTGCATAACGGAGAAATGCACTGTAATGAACATGTTCACAAATGGCGCCCTCCTATTTTTCTTGCTCCATGTGATACTTTATACATGGTTTTTAATTACTTTGACTGTAGCCTCATGTTATATTTGAATTAAAGCCTTACCCAATGCATGCACATGAAGAACACAACTGAGAGTCATGAGTGTATTACACAACAGCATCCTGTGCTTTGTGGTAAACATCTGGGCACATGCCTAAAGGCTTTCACTTTATAATCACATCTAAATGTAAAACATATTGTGTATTTGGAACAGTCTGTAAGAACTTATATCCTTGTGCCTGCTGAGCAAAAGCAGGCAGATATTTCTGGAGTAATGAAAAAAAACTGTTATAGAACCTTAGACCATACATTTATATGTTATACATGTGAATGAGGTCATACTAACCTGGACAAGCAATGCAAGTGGTATCTGTATAAAAACCAGGGGTATAATTTGATGCTCCCTGGCACAGAAGCAAAAGCTATATCTGCTCTTTTCTAGGAATACAAAAAGAAGGTTGCAGCAGCACTCTTGGGGAAAAATGGAGACTGTTAGGGCACTTTTTGATCAATACGTGTCCCCCATGCTAAGAGACTCCATTTTTTGACCAAGAGTGCTGCCTCCTTTTTGTATACTTTGTATTTGCCACAGCAGCGTGCACCTGTTTATTAGGTAGTGGTGCTGGCTATTTTTCTGTGTTTTTCCCCCACATTTTTTAAATATTTTTTTGGAAATATTTAAAATAATCATTTTACTTGTAACATAATATGAAAAATTTAATAATAACTTGTCATATCTCCCACTGTTGACCAGCAGAGGGTGTTAACATGAGGAATCTGGTGAAAGCAAGCAACTTGTATGGCTTCTGCAAATTAGACCTCGCCCGTCTACCTTCCTCTGTCTATGTGCAAAAGGAAAGGGGGATAGGGATTTTGTAGTTTTTTCAATTCCACTGTCACCATTTTGTTGGTGTCTGAAGAGTGGTAAAGAACAGATTAGATGTCTCTTGATAGGTCACTGCTCCTCAGGGACTTAAAGAAAATGGTGATGCCTTCCCCATTCATTTCACCTAGCCTGTGCTATGCACATGTGCAGTAAGCAGTCCATGATTATGAGACACTCTCAGTCTTAACTTTCTTATGCCCTGGGCCTGCCATAAAGCAACTGTGTAGGTGTTGTTAAGTGACACACCACAAAGTGGCTACAGTAATGGCAACCCCCAATATATACTTTATTAATAAATAACATTAAAACTACATTGTCCTAAAACTAAATACATAAATGTAATGCTTTATTCTTGATAGAATAATTTTAATTATTAAAAAAATAAAATGGTGACTAGAGATGAACGAACTTACAGTAAATTCGATTCGTCACGAACTTCTCCGCTCGGCAGTTGATGACTTTTCCTGCGTAAATTAGTTCAGCCTTCAGGTGCTCCGGTGGGCTGGAAAAGGTAGATACAGTCCTAGGAAAGAGTCTCCTAGGACTGTATCCACCTTTTCCAACCGTCGGAGCACCGGAAAGCTGAACTAATTTATGCAGGAAAAGTCATCAACTGCCGAGCAGAGAAGTTCGTGACAAATCAAATTTACTGTAAGTTCGCTCATCTCTAATGGTGACACAATCCCCTCTTTCTGGTACTTTATTCTTCTCATTCTCACATACATCAAAAACAAACTACCAGGTTAAGGCTATGTGCACACTGCATTATTCCTAATGGGAGTATTCCCTGACATATGACACCAATGTATACCTATGATATCGCTTATATATTAGAGAAAATATGTGTATGCCACTCTTCTTGGTAGTGCACAAGTAGGATCCCAATCCTTTTGTATCCAGTAAAGAGAAACTTGGCACGCAAATGCTTTAGAATCTTTGATATTTATTTGTGCAGTCCATAAATGCAGAATTTGTCTGATGGTTCAGTCCAAGTAAGGACCTTCTTCAAAGATTAAGACTGCTGTGGAGGCAATGAATGGTTGCACCATATTATATATTATCATTGCTTTTTCAGTATGTGTTCTGTGACCACCGATTCATAATTTTTTGTAATTTTATGTGTTTTTATTAGATATTTAATAAAGTTTGTAAAACTTTTCCAAAATTAGCCTCATAGTTTTTGGTGAGAGTAATTAATATAATGTTACTCAAGGTCTGTATAAATGACCATTTTGATCTATTAGTCTGTACCATTTCTATAAATTTCACTCACATGTAACATCTAGATGTTAATTTTTAATAGGAAAAACAAGTGTTTAGGAAATGTGCGGCATGAAGATCTGGGCATGAAGCTCTTCAGCAATATCTGAACCAACCACCATGTGCCATTTACAGTACTTCTGTTACTTATGTAGCAGACGGGTCTTAAAGGGGTACTCCGCCCCTAGACATCTTATCCCCTATTGAAAGGATAGGGGATAAGATGTCAGATCGCCGGGGTCCCGCTGCTGGGGACCCCCGAGATTGCCGCTGCAGCACCGCGCTATCATTACTGCACAGAGCGAGTTCGCTCTGCGCATAATGATGGGCAACACAGGGGCCGGAGCATCGTTACGTCATGGCTCCGCCCCTCGTGACGTCACGTCCCGCCTCCTCAATACAAGTCTATGGGAGGGGGCGTGGCGGTCGTCATGCCCCCTGCCATAGACTTGCATTAAGGGGGCGGGCCGTGATGTCACGAGTGCGGAGCCATGATGTCAAGCTGCTCTGTCCCCTGTATCGCCCATCATTACGCACAGAGTGAACTCGCTCTGTGCAGTAATGAAAGTGCGGTGCTGCAGCGGCGAACCCGGGGGTCCCCAGCACCGGGACCCCAGCGATCTGACATCTTATCCCCTATTCATTGGATAGGGGATAAGATGTCCAGGGGCGGAGTACCCCTTTAAGGCCACAAGCATCAGGGCCTGGTTGTCTCTGCGCTTCTCCTTCATCATTGGTTTTCCTCAATTTTAGGTGAATAATACATTATTTGTATATTATTAATTTTTTTTTAGCATGACAGAATCTGGACGCTTGCATCTCTCTGACATGCTATGAACTGAACTAACACCACGGACACCTGAAAATAATACTGCTTCATGAGATCACCTCACATCTGGACTGTCACTGATGGGGGATCATTTTCACTTAGACATGGATTCTGGGCTTTAACCTTAACTTAATATGCTCTTTTAAGTAAAGTATTTCATCAGGTCACATCTGTCCTCTTAACCCTTCAAAACCATATTGACTGAACTATTTTAAAACCAATGACTGGGATATATGAAATCATCAGTGATTTATTTCTGTTTAATAAGTGAACCATATGTAGTTTTCTGTGTATTTGTAAAAATGTTCTTGTGCTTTTTGTATTGTAAATAGCTGATACTTCCCTCTCCCCCATATAAGCCCTGGGTTGAGCCTCTGCTCAGTCTCTTTAGTGCTGAGTTGCGGTGAGGTCAAGTCCTAGGTTTGTGCCTGGATTCCAGCAGAGGCCTAAAGTCAGTCAAAGAGACACGGATTCTCAAGTCCATTGTTCCAGCAAGACCTAAGGTCTCTGAAGTCAATGATCACCTCCATGGGCCTAACCAAGCTGCATAGACTGTTACATCTGTGTCAGTAAAGCTGCTGTTGTTCCGTAACTTGGCATCGGAGTCATTATTTGCCCCCCTTGCCTAGCCCTGGATCCAGCAGTATTACTTCGGGTGGTGTAGAGGATAAACCACGTCCTGGCGTCACGAACACAAGGGGTTAATGCCATCTGCCCCTAGGGTAATTCCATCTGCCCTCATCACACCCTCACAATGACATCAACCTGACATCATTTTCGGACCAAGGAATTACCGCATTAAGAAGTATTGTCTTTGACTTCACGGCCTGGTGTCACCAATGACATATTGGACATATGGCTTCAGCATTAAAACATTGCCCTAAGGAGTCAGACTATGGCTTGAGAGTGGCCTCTACTCTGCCATGATAAATATGTAAAAAGTGGAAAAAACTATACACAGCCATACACAGTCGTACACAGTTTTTAAGGGTAATCTGGAGACTTTTGATTAAGACGGAATTTATTCAGACCAATTACAATCTGACAGACAATGAATTGGACAGGTACTCTTCATACTGATGTGGGAAAAAGTACAAATGGTGTGATGCCAAAGGTGCAAAGGGACTTTTCAGCTGTATCTTTCATCCGGCTGACTGTTCTTGGCAGTGTATAGTCACTTTTACTAGATATGCTTTGCAGAGGGTGCACAATTGGAGCTTAAAAAGAATTGAGGCTTTCATTCAGTGTGCTTTAATGATCATGCGGGTCTTATAGTACAATATATAAATATTGAGAGACCAATACAGTGCATAAAAAGAGGCAAAACTGAATGTGCCACCCTATAATGGGTATAATGGGTGAACTGCCGTCCTGTAAAATATACATCTATTTAACTAATGTTTTAGTAAATTATATATTAAGAGGAAAAAGGCAGCTCCTTAAAACGCTTATATGAACTGTATTGTAGTTGTAGACAGTTCATTGTATTTACCTTGCTCTATAATAACATCTATAGTAATATTCAGTGTTTCTTTGTACACGAGAGCACATGTGTTAACGGCATAATCAATACCGAGACTACAGATTCTTCTCCAAGGGCTATTACAGAAGAGGAGAACATGGATTATCCGTAATTACATATCCCTTGTGCAAAATTAGAATGGAACCTGATTGATGTGACCCTTGACTTTACCCACAAACCATCTGTCCGCTACTCCCACTCACTTTTTCCAGCAATACAAGTGAGTGGGCAGCATTGGAAGAAACAAAAGTGACCGCTCAGTATTTTAACATGCTGAAAACCGCACAAAACAATATGTAGATATGGAACGGCAAGGGAAAAAAAGAGTGTAACAAAGAGGATTTCAGTTACTATTGTCTGTTATTTGTTACAAAATCAGGGACTTTTGAATAAAAAAATACTAGTAAAGATTCTACCAACATTCATTTATTGAGCTGTTGTGGAAACCTAGTTTAAAGGGGTACTCCAGTGAAAACCTTTTTTCTTTTAAATCAACTGGTGGCAGAAAGTTAAACATATTTGCAAATTACTTCTATTAAAAAATCTTAATCCTTCCAGTACTTATTAGCTGCTGAATGCTACAGAGGAAATTCATTTATTTTTGGAACACTGATGACATCACGAGCACAGTGCTCTCTGCTGACATCTCTGTCCATTTTAGCAACCATGCATAGCAGATGTATGCTAAGGGCAGCATGGTGGCTCAGAGGTTAGCACTGCTGCCTTGCAGTGCTGGGGACTTGGGTTCAAATCCCACTAAGGACAACAATAAAAAAAATTGTTATTATTATAATAACATCATCAGCAGCAGAGAGCACTGTGCTCGTGATGTCATCAGAGAGCATTCCAAAAAGAAAATAATTTCCTCTGTAGTATTCAGCAGTTAATAAGTACAGGAAGGATTAAGATTTTTTAATAGAAGTAATTTACAAATATGTTTAACTTCTGCCACCAGTTGATTTAAAAGAAAAAAGGTTTTCACCCGAGTACCCCTTTAAGTCTTAATATGAATTCAACATCCAAGTTGTACGCCATAATACAGTGCACATAGAAGGGCCAAACAGTTTCTTTTTTGTCAGATATATGGAAGTCTGGAAAAAAATTGCATACCCAATTGAGTACAGCCCTGTACTGAAAAATATGAAGTGCCTACTGAATGTTCTCCACAATATTAACTTGTGCACAAGGCTCTGACTGAGGATAGTTTGCATTCACGTGTCTAGTAATCCAGTAGAAGTGGTGCTTTCTTCTGCCTGGGGATAAAACAATATTCAGTGGTACAGAATCTGTTCAGGTCCCAGTTCTGTTCACAGGAGCCTTTCCTTTGCCTGTGATCTTCTTTTAGCAATGTCAGAAAAGAAATGGTCTGGTTCCTATGGATCCAACTCTAGGAACCACAGTTCACTACCCGTCTCAGTACATACTGTGCCAAGCCCACTGCTCCCAGGACTGTCCCAACCAGGCCACATTCCAGGCCCAGTTATACAAGCCACATTTAAGGCCTGCACGGCAACCAGAACTAACTGTAGTTATCTACTGGCTTACAAGGACTGGGGTCTTCTCAGCCCCCAGGCAGAACCTACTACAGTGACCCCTCGACCTACGATGGCCCCGAAATACGATAATTTCAACATGCGATGGCCTCTCAGAGGCCATCGCATAAACGGCTATCCGGCAGCACAGACTGCTTCAGCTGCCACCGCATAGCTGTTTACGGTGCCCCGTGTGGTCCGCTGACGATCACTTACCTGTCCTCGGGGCTCCAGCGCGTCCTCTTCAGGATCTCCTGCATCGTCGGCGCTCTCCATCGTCGTCATCACGACGCTCCGCACGCCGTCCCGTCATCCATTAGGAGCGGCGTGCCAAGCGACGTGATGGTGGCGACGGAGAGTGAGGATGCCGGGGTAGCAGAGGCCTTCCCGAAGTGTCGGGGACACCGCGACAGCGATGGACGGCAACATCCCGGGCAGCGGTGACGGTCCGGAGCGGCGGGGACAGGTGAGTACAACTTCCTCTAACAGCGGTCTTCAACCTGCGGACCTCCAGATGTTGCAAAACTACAACACCCAGCATGCCCGGACAGCCGTTGGCTGTCCGGGCATGCTGGGTGTTGTAGTTTTGCAACATCTGGAGGTCCGCAGGTTGTAGACCACTGTCCTATACTTTACATTGCACGGATCCCTCAACATGCGATGGTTTCAACAAATGATGGTCCATTTGGAACGGATTACCATCGTATGTTGAGGGACCACTGTATATCCTCTCCCCGATTTGAACATGCCATTTCTCACCCCTACAGGGTCCCCATATTAGGCTGAAAATTACAATTTTAGGGACACGTCCCCAAGGACTGCCCTAAACTAGAGACTACTTAACTAAATTATTAAAACTTAACTTTTATTACAACCACTAAATTATAAATTGTGCTTTTGGTACCATAGTGAAAAAATGTTAAAAAGTCCGGTCATCCACAGTGTGACTACAACATAGGTCAAAATTGCCCATATGTCTTGTGATCAGTATCACAGTGGAAAGGTCTAGTTAAGCCAGACAGTGTCGCCACCGCTGACTAGAGAAAACCCCCACCCTGTTAGAATCTTGCTATAGTGTCACTAGGATGCCGATTTATAAAAACATTATAGCCCCTCCTGCTGACGTTTCGCCAGTGTACCCTGGCTTTTTCTTTGACATACAATCATTTCAACATACGATCACTCTCAGAGGCCATCGCATGTTGAAGGCAGCAACAACATACAATGCTTTTGTATGTCGGGGCCATCGCATAAATGGCTATCCGGCAGCGCAGACTGCTTCAGCTGCCACCGGTTAGCCGTTTACGGTGCCCCATGTGGTCCGCTGACGATCACTTACCTGTCCTTGGGGCTCTGGCGCGTTCTCTTTGGGATCCCCTGCATCGTCAGCGCTCTCCATCGTCATCACGACGCTGTGCATGCCGTCCCGTCATCCAATAGGAGCGGTGTGCATAGCGACGTGATGGCGGCGACGGAGAGCGAGGATGCCGGGGAAGCAGAGGCCTTGCCGGAGCGTCGGGGACACCACGTGGACGCGGCGACAGCGATGGAAGGCGACAGCCCGGGTAGCGGTGACGAGCGGTGACGGTCCGGAGCGGTGGGGACAGGGGAGTACAACTTCCTCTACCAGTGGTCTTCAACCTGCGGACCTCCAGATGTTGCAAAACTACAACTCCCAGCATGTCTGGACAGCCGTTGGCTGTCCGGGCATGCTGGGTGTTATAGTTTTGCAACATCTGGAGGTCCGCAGGTTGTAGACCACTGTCCTATACTTTACACTGTCAAAATACGATGGTTTCAACAAACGATGGTCCGTTTGGAACGGATTACCATCATATGTTGAGGGACCACTGTATGTCATTTTTTGTTCCTGTGCTTGGTTCATACAGCTCGTAGTAACAATAATAATTGGTGTTCAGGCTGCAAGCAGTTGATTTTGGGCATGATGAACAATATCTTTTGAAAAGTAGCTTGGGTTGTCATCATATCTTTTGGTGACTGATCTGCGTATACTGGTGCATATTGATGGAAACTCCTAGAACCCCTTCCCCCTCCATCCCCCTCCCCAAACCAACAATGTATGTAGTCTGCTTCCTGCCCTAAGAATGTTTTCATTTATCTGAGACTCTTCCAGCTTGGAACATAATGCTCTAATTCAGACAACAAACGCTGTTACTGTATCTAAAGTCTGCTTGGCTGTTAAACATTGAGCTGTTTAGAATGCAGAGAAACTGGCAGGATTAACAGAAAAAAAATACATTAAACTTGGCACTCATTCAGCCTGGAATTTGTGCCAAACTGTACCCTCTATTCACTAGATTCTGTGGGTAAGAAAGGCACACTTACAAGTATCCTCGGGAAATTTACGATTTAGAAAAGTAAGTTATAGCAGCCACGGTGATGATAAACATCCATATAGAAAACCAATTGCTGGAGGGCTTGTCATCAACTTAGTTTCTTGTCAGCTTTGTATAAATTTAAGATGAGATTTACAGTTTGTTGATATATTTGAAATATTTCTAGAAGTTTGAGGTATGTTCATAACCGCAAGATTGTTGGAGGGCAAGATTTACTACTGTGCGAATAGTCAATGCGTGGAAATTAGCCTGGACCGAATATTGGGAACTGGAGTCTTGTAACACCCCAAGTTAACTAAATGATCTTGACATTGAAGGGGTATTCCAGGCAAAACCTTTTATATATATATATATATATATATATATATATATATATATATATATATATATGTATATATATATATATATATCAACTGGCTCCGGAAAGTTAAACAGATTTGTAAATTACTTCTATTAAAAAATCTTAATCCTTCCAATAGTTATTAGCTTCTGAAGTTTTCTGTCTATCTCCTTAATGATGATGTCACGTCCCGGGAGCTGTGCATGATGGGAGAATATCCTTTGCATGATGGGAGAATATCCCCATAGGAACTGCACAGCTCCCGGGACGTGAGTCATCAGAGAGCAGTTAGACAGAAAATAACAACTCAATTTCAGAAGCTAATAACTATTGGTAGGATTAAGATTTTTTAATAGAAGTAATTGACAAATCTGTTTAACTTTCGGAGCCGGTTGATATGTAAAAAAAAAGTTTTGGCCTGGAATACCCCATTAATTCTGTGGCTACTAATAGATTTCTTTCGTTCTTCTACCTAGATTGTCCTACTAGTAGTAATATCTTTGAATCTACTAAATTGACCTTACACATCAGATAAACATCTGAACCTGCTAATTTCAGCTGGATTGGCCAACAATCTAATGCATATGTGATCCTCAAGACTGCCCCTGAGGGATGTATGTTAGGGGATATTGGGATCGCTCAGGTTAGACTTGAAGAGGAGTCTACCAGTACTCTCCCCATTAAAACAGCCATACTACCTTGGGCTGAGCATGCATGCTTGGGCTGGATTTGAGTAAAATAGCATTTGGACATGAGAACATGATAGTCAGCTTTAGTAAGAGTGATGTAACCTACAATGGGACCCATGGAGAGAAGAATGCATTCCAGGTTGGTTTGTCCCTATTACCAAACAGTCGAGTGGAAGATGTAGTTGAGATATAAAAAAATCACAAGAAACATCAGAAAGGAGCCTTTTGGGCTCTCTTGCCCTCTATGCACTTAAATCCCAGTGTATCACAAGTTATCGCAATTAATTCAATAGCATTTGTGACTATACATACGAATCACTTCTAAAAAAAAAAAATATACAACAAAAGCAAAAAATATCAAAGCAACTGAATTTAAAGAAGGGGTTAAAACTCTATGAATCATGGCAATGCCTTAGGTAAATACCTAAAGTAATTTATAGTTGTATTAATTAGAAAAATGTACTTCTTACCCCGTGACTAGATGGCAAGCCTAAAATTATGGAAAAAGACAAACTATAGAGAATATGCGTAAGCAGACTGTATGCTCAAAATCTAAACAAATGCCGTCACATATTCCATCTTGGACATACAGGAATATATTTCAGTACTTTAACCCTTTGACTAGGGAAAAGTTTTAAATTGTAAAATCTCAGTGAAATGTGTTGTTACAATTTGTCCTGCACCATAATTTGCAACTTTGGATTTTATTTTATAAATCATTTTCACTTTGATAAAATGATCAAAAATAAAACAAATAAATCAGTTCAGCATGCACCTATTTTGCTCAGAACGGGAGCTGAGTGCCCAGACCAGTTAATGTTATAAATGTAAATGTTTTTTTTCTGGCCTTTTCACAAAGGGTTTTCACTTGGCTATTAGACAGCTGTTTGTATTCATGCAGTTGATCCATCCATTGTTTTTAACTTTTTTTTTTTCCAATTTGTTTTATATTTTTTTTAATGTCCCTATAGGTGACAATTTATAGCAGTCATTAGATTGCTAATACTGTTTAGTGCTATGCATGGACATAGCACTGATCAGTCTTATCAGAGATTTACTTCTCTGGTCTGCTAGAAGGCAGACCAGAAAAGAAGACCCTGTGAGAGCAGCTTGAGCAGGTGAGAGGATCTTCATCCACCATCTTGGCTAATCTGATCGCCGCGGTCATGCTGTGGGTGATCAGATGAGCAATCAGAGCCGCCACATTGCTGCAGATACGGATCACATTATCTGAGGGGTTAATGGCGGACATCAGCGCGATCATTGATGTTCAGTCTTACTGGCGAGTCCCCTGCTGCTAATTAGCAGCCAGATCCCGACATGTATGAAGCGATCACATCTCCTGTGCTTGCTTCATGTACAGGATGTAAATGTACATCCTGGAACCATATAGTCACTATAGTTATTATTTGTTGAAATAGAGAGACATTTATGGGATAAATAAATAGGGATATGTAGAAAGTGTATGGTGTCGGCACTACCTGTATATAGCTTCACTGGGGGAGATTTATCAAAACCTGTGCAGAGAAAAAGTTGACCAGTTGCCCATAGCAACCAATCATTTTTCAGAGGCCTTGATAAAAATGGAAGAAGCGATCTGATTGGTTGCTACAGTGGGGATCAAAAGTTTGGGCACCCCAGGTAAAAATGTGTATTGATGTGCATAAAGAAGCCAAAGGTAGGGGGTGGTTTATCATGATGGGGGCAGTGAACTGGGAGGATTATACAATTTAACAAGATCATGAGAGGTACCGGGGACATATTTGAAAACTACTGTAATTTTTGTTACACCAATATTAATCACATATTTATTTATCCTCCCATTTTATTTTATGCAGCTTTAAAAATATGTGACAGTTTATTTTTTGTGCCACTTTTGAGTTTCTTTGCACCACCTTTGGGTTTTACTGCCAAATTTAAAATCACTGAAAATTCTGTAAGGAAGATAGATAGATATCAGTATTGATCACAGTGTCTAAAGGGTTAATGGCAGACTTGGCGTGATCGCTGATGTCCACCATTAGTAGCGGGTCTCCAGCTCCTGATAGCAGCCGGGACCTGCAGTCTATAAGTCAATCACAGCTCCAGCGCTTGTATACGTATGTCGCTGTGCGCTAATTGACCTGGCCTGCAATTTCAACTGAAACAACCATGATGACAGATGTGTTTATACAACCCTATGAAGAAAAACATAGTCAGAGTTTAAAAAGTTTTTTTTATTTTTTATTAACAATTGTCAAAAAACATTATATTTATATTTCAATAATTAAGTAAATTACACTTTCAGGGGAAAAAAAACACTTATGATTTTCACACTACCAAAAATGTTCAAGTTTCATGCCAAAATTTTGGCGCAAAAAAAGTTAGAAATATGTAACCTATGACTTTTAAAGAAAATATAATCGACTTCAGCTGGTGAATATAAAATTTACTTTATTGCTCTAAGTTGTGAACAGACAGGAGATATGATCCCAAAAACTTATAATACAAACTACAGAGTTCAGGGCTGTGGTGTTGTATGGTGTGCATTTGTGTAACATTACTGGCATTCTTCCTCTGTATACCAATCACATGATTTACAGAAAGGTACCAGAGAGATCTACTGTACAGTGTATAACACTAGTCCAGGAAATATTATGTGTGCAATAAAGCTCACACTATAACATCCTTGACTCGTTCTTACACAGTTCGTCTACAGAGGATTGTCATGGGTGAATATTAGAAATGTGTTCACTGCTCCTGTTCCAGCCTCTGGACTATTATAGTGTTGGACTCCTTTAACCAAATAGGACAACACAAAATAATATATACATTTATTTCTTGTAGGTGGAACCCTGTTTAATCATAATTATTGCTGTTAGAATGGAATTTATTGGTTTTATACTGAGGGTTGATCATGCATGTGTCTTATCTCTTACATCTGTATTAGTACTCTGATCGATCACTGACGTGACATCTCAGAATACATGACATTAGTAATCGCTCAGTTGAATTAAATTATTCTCTATTCACATTTGCCTGATCCGTTGCACAACAGATTCCAATTACCCTACACGTAGGTGAAATATGTTTTGACTGTATGGGTGGGGATGTTACAGAAACTGTGCCTTGCAGTGCCACAGCCAGTCATGGTCTGGTGGGAATGAGGGGTTCTGCAGGGGTTCACCTGTGTCTGGATGAAGCTGCACTGTAAATAATAGTCTTGGTTTCCCTTGTGGCACATTCCAGTTTAAATGCACCCTGAGATAGTTCTGTAGTGTGATTAGTTCAGGGATAAACAATCATAGTCCATATATTTCTCACCACTAGGCGTTTTTCACACTGGTTGGCTCCTGGCAGGGTTTCTGACCCTTCTTTCATTCACTGACTCTCTGCAATGTCCACAGCAGTGGGGTGCAGGCATTGTGAGGTGTAGCAGTCTCAGTCACATAGATGACGAGGCCTGACCTGAAGCTCCGCAGGTCCTAGTATGCAGTTAAACACTTGTGATGCTTATGCTCACTGAGTTGGAATTGTAGCTCTCACAGCTACTGGTACTGTTAGGAGGAAATTGTGGCTCTCTCAGCTACTGACTAGAAGGCATCTCTTGATCTCCCCTGAGTATTGGACAAGTTTGACTGGGAGTCTCTCTATACTTTGCAAAAGCTGTAACTCCAGGAGGCCTAGCTGCTTCTCATCTACTTA
Organism: Hyla sarda; assembly: GCF_029499605.1. NCBI lineage: Eukaryota > Metazoa > Chordata > Amphibia > Anura > Hylidae > Hyla > Hyla sarda. Next base: position 84,402,472 of record NC_079193.1, on the reverse strand, counting down.
CACCTTTTTAGCTGGAGCTAGACTCATCACTCAATGACAAAACAGGATATCCTCTGTCAGGCTTTGGGCAGAGGAAAGGACCTCCCACCTTCTAGGGGTTTCTCCCAATAAAAGGGTCTCGCTATTGTGGGTGAATAGCTCACTCACTTCTGGGCTCATTACAAAATAACCACTTGGTGGCAGCAACAGTCTCAGGAACACAACACAAAAGTATAGCACATGGGGGTACCATACTTGACAACCAGCATGACCAACATGCAGTGGGATACAGCATAAGCCCCTTCCAGACTTCTCAGGTATTGGCGTATCTCACCAAGTACATAAAAAATTGGCAAATTGTAATCCAATATGTCTGATCCTTATTTTCCTGCAACATTTACCTCCAGGTCAGAATGGGAGGCCGCCATTCACAATAAATGGTCAGCCAGTCTTGCCAATCGGGTGTTGCTCACATTTCTCTACTATGTACGGCCAGGTTTATTGTTAATGTTTTCATTAGTAATATCAATACTTATGGTTTTGATATTTTATCTTTATTTCATTTTGTCTTTTCATTTGAATTGTATCAGAAAAAAAGTTTATTTTCACTTTCGTACACTTTATTTTTATATTTTGCTTCAGTGAAAAACTCTGAAGAACTGTGAATTGACTCACTATATTAACTCTATAAGGACTTGGAAGGGTTACGTTGTTTTCTTTAAAGCCATCAGAAATGGATTACTTGCTGTAGTTTGATCTAAAGGCTTGTTTATTTTGGAATCCAGGTATACATTGCATTTTTCTTCACCCTCAGTCATACAAAATAGCAACGAGCGAGGAGTAAATATAAGCTGTAAGGTTCTGGGATTTGTCTTTCTTCCGAACATCTTATAAAAACAGAGAAGGTGATGTCATCGCAGCTGCTGATGGCCTGACAGACAGTTTCCGCAGAGCTACATGAGGCCCTTTGGTGTTCATGTCATGGAGATTGGCAGATGAATGACACCAGTGAGAGCTGACCAGTGCCCCCTCTGGGAACGCTGCCCTAATTGATTGACACAAGGCAAAGAAAAAAGTGTCTTTGAACCTGAAAAGAATCCTCCTTTTTCCCCAAAAGCCCTGTCCCCTTTTCTATCCCCAGTCCTTTTTTTTTACATTCCTCTCTTTGTAAAGGTGTTTTGTTCATCGGCAGTCACTGAGTTTAATGGAACGCAATGACTTTTTCGCCTCTTCAGTCTGTCAGTCAAAAGCTCCAACCCAGGGTTGCTAAATGAAGTCCTTTCAGACCCAGGCAGGGGAGGAATGTGTCAGTCATCTAACAGACTCTGTTGTGTTTTAATCTGTCAGAAAGGTGATAGAGGAGAGCAGTTGGGTCTGGCTGGGGCACATTCCCTGCAGCAATTTAGAGGCCCTAGCAAATCCAGGTGGTGGAGCTGAAATGTCAACCAATCCTACAGAGCGCTGAGGTATGGAGTGTCAAAGCCTGCAAGGCATTATGCTGTGCAGTCAACTGTGAGGTGTGTGGCCGGTGCTAGGACAAATGCTTCCCAGCAAGTATAACCAAAAGCCTACATTTGTGAGCTGTCTGCAGGGTCCAGCGCCTCTGCATCAGCCCACACTCACACACTATTTTCTGGAACTAATCTAAGGCCCTGCACCTCTTTTCTTGTGGAAGGCACTTGGGATTAGATTAGATTTAACAACATTGTGGGAGATTTATCAAAATCTGTGTAGAGGAAGAGTGGGGCAGTTGCCTATGGCAACCAATCAGATCCACTTCTTTCATTTTGAAAGAGGCCTGCAAAAAAATTAAAGAAGCAATCTAATTGGTAGTTATGTGCAACTGCACCGCTCTTCCTCTACACAGGTTTTGATAAATCTCCCCCAATATTGTTAAGTTGGCATTAACCTCTTAAGGACCCAGGGCGTACCTGTACGCCCGTGGGAATTCCAGTCCTCACCGCTCGCCAGGCAGGGACCGGACCAGGATGCCTGCTAAAATCGCTCAGCAGGCACCCTGTGCAAACACATGGGGGGTCTTGAGATCAATTCAGATTGACAATTTGCGGCGATTCTGGGCTGATCAGGTTTCTGGTGACCTGAAAAATAGGGATGATCAGAGATGTCAGAGACAGCGACAGCTGCTGAGGCTGTTGATGCAGGTGGGACAGATACCTGGAGGAAACGGGGGGATCGGGACCGGCAGCAGAAAGGATCTTCACTGCTGATTCTAGGAGTTTCAAAACTACAACTCTCAGCATGCCCAAACAGCCACTGTGCAGTGGTCTACAATCTGTGCCCTTCCAGATGTTGCACAACTACAACTTTCAGCATGCCCAGACAGTCCAGGCATGCTGGGAGTTGTAGTTCTGTAACATCTGGCCCTTCAGATATTGCAGAACTACAACTCCCAGCATGCCTGGACAGTCTCGGTATGCTGGGAGTTATAGTTTGCAACATCTGGAAGGCCACAGTTTGGAGACCACTATACAGTGGTGTCCAAACTGTAGCCCTCCAGATGTTGCAAAACTTCAGCCCCATGTATGCCTAGACTGTCCAGGCATGCTGAGAGTTGTAGTTCGGCAACATCTGGCCCTTCAGATGTTGCCAAACTACAACTCTATGCATGCCTGGGCAGTCTGAGCATGGTTGGAGTTGAAGTTTTGCAACATCCGGAGGGCTGCAATTTGGAGACCACTACACAGTGGTCTCCAAACTGTTCTCCTCCAGTCGTTGCATAAATACAACTCCCAACATGCCCTTTGGCTGTCTGGGCATGCTGGGAGTTTTAGTTTTGCAAGAACTGGAGGCACACTGGTTGGGAAACATTGTCTGTTTCCTAACTCAATGTTTCCCAACCTGTGTGCCTCCAGCTCTTGCAAAACTATAACTCCCAGCATGCACTGACAGACCATGCATGCTGGGAGCTGTAGTTTTACAACAGCTGGAGACACAAGGGTTGGGAAACACTGAGTTGAGTAACAAACTCAATACTCATTTGCATAACAAATTCTCTCTCCAAAAGCTCAATTGCGCTCCTTCTCTTCTGAGCATTGTAGTTCGCCCGCAGAGCACTTTACATACACATATGGGGTATTTTCTCCTATTTGGGGTAACACCAGCATTTTAGTGAAAAAAATTGAATCTTTCATTTTCATATCCAACTTTAGCAGAAATTTGCCAAACACCTTTAGGGTGTTAAGGCTCACTGTACCCCTTGTTACGTTTCTTGAGAGGTTTCCAAAATAGTGTGCCATGTGGGGCTTATTTTTTGCTGTTCTGGCACCACAGGGGCTTCCTAAATGCGACATACCCCCCAAAAACCATTTCAGCAAAATTTGCTTTCCAGAAGCCAAATGTGTCTCCTTATTCTTCTGAGCATTGTAGTTTGCCCGCAGTGCACTTGACGTCCACACATGGGGTATTTCCATACTCAGAAGTGATGAGGTTAAAAATTTTGGAGGGCATTTTCTCCTATTACTCCTTGTACAAATGTAAAATTTGGGGGAAAACCAGCATTTTAGTGAAAAAAAAAATCATTTACACATCCAACTTTAACGAAAAGTTGGCAAATACCTGTGGGGTGTTAAGGCTCACTGTACCCCTTGTTACGTTCCTTGAGGGGTGTCGTTTCCAAAACAGTATGCCGTGTTGTTTTTTATTTGCTGTTCTGGCACCATAGGGGCTTCCTAAATATGACATGCCCCGATAAACCCTTTCAGAAAAAGTCACTCTCCAAAATCTGATTGTCCCTCCTTCCCTTCTGAGTGCTCTAGTGCACCCACAGAGCACTTAGCATTCGCATATTAGGTATTTTCTTACTTGAGAGAAATTGAGTTACAAATTTTAGGGTGATTTCTCTCCTTTTACCCCTTGTAAAAATTACAAAACTGTGCTTATAAGAACATGCGAGTTTAAAAAATGAAGATTTTGAATTTTCTCCTTCACTTTGCTGCTATTCCTGTGAAACACATAAAGAGTTAACACACTTTCTGAATGTCAGTTTGAATACTTTGAGGGGTGCAGTTTTTATAATGGGGTAATTTATGGGGTATTTCTAATATGAAGGCCCTTCATATCCACTTCTTTTGTGTTTTATTCTTATATTGTTTCTTGTAGGGCCATGAAGTTGTAATGGCCTGTGTTATATGTTTGTAAATTCTTGAAAAATTCAATAAAAACATTTGAACACTAAAACTGAACTGGTCGCTGAAAAATTCCGATTTTGAAAATTTTGTAAAAAATTGGAAAATTGCTGCTGAACGTTGAAGCTCTCTGATGTCTTCTAAAAGTAAAAACATGGCAACTTTATGATGCAAACATAAAGTAGATATATTGTATATTTGAATCAATATATAATTTATTTGGAATGTCTATTTTCCTTATAAGCAGAGAGTTTCAAAGTAAAAAAATGCTACATTTTTACATTTTTCATCAAGTTTTTCAGCGACCAGTTTACCAAGAAATGATGCAAGTAGCAACACAAATTTATCACTAACCTAAAGTAGAATATGTCACGAAAAAACATTCTCGGAATCAGAATGAAAAGTTAAAGCATCCCAGAGTTATTAATGCTTAACCCCTTAAGGACTGAGCGATTTCACGTTTTTGCATTTTCGTTTTTTCCTCCTTGCCTTTAAAAAATCATAACCCTTTCAATTTTACACCTAAAAATCTGTATTGTGGCTTATTTTTTGCGCCAACGATTCTACTGTACAGTGACATTAGTCATTTTACCAAAAAATCCACGGCAGAATGGAAAAAAAAATTCACAAACTTGAAGAAAAAATGCAATTTTGTAAATTTTGGGGGCTTCCGTTTCTACGCAGTACATTTTTCGGTAAAAGTGACACCTTTATTCTGTAGGTCCATACGGTTAAAATGATACCCTACTTGTATAGGTTAAATTGTGCATTACTTGTGCATTACTTCAGAAAAAAATCATAAATACATGCAGTAAAATGTATACGTTTAAAATTGTCATTTTCTGAGCCCTATAACTTTTTTTATTTTTCTGCGTTCAGGGGGCTATGAGCACTCATTTTTTGCGCTGTGATTTGAAGTTTTTAGCGGTACCATTTTTGTTCTGATCAGACTTTTTGATCACTTTTAATTCACTTTTTTGAACGCGCGGTTTAAAAAGTGGTATATTTTTATAATTCGGATATTTCCGCACACGGTGATACCACATATGTGTATTTTATTTTTATTTACACTGTTTTATTTTGTTACTAGGAAATGCCGGGTGATTTAAACTATTAATTCAGAAGGAAATACGTGAAAGGGTTAACTTTTTTTAACACTTTTTTTTGCAAGCTGATAGGTGCCATAGAGATCTATCATCTTGCAATGGCTGATTTCATTCACAGACTGCGGCCTTGCCGTTGCATTGCAACAATCAGTGAAATCGGTGATTGATTGCTCCAGCCTGTAACTCAGGCTGGGAGTAATCAATCGGAGCCCAGACGCCACCGGAGAAGGTAAGAGACCTTCTTTTCTCTGGGTAGCTGATTGGGGCCTCGCGATTTTATCGCGATGACCCCGATCAGCCCGACTGAGCAGCCGGAAGCATTTAGTTTCACTTTCGATGCAGCGCTCAGCTTTGAGTGCCGCATCGGAAGGGTTAATAGCGCATGGCCGAAGGATCATGGCCGCGCGCTATTAGCCGCAGGTCACGGCTGGAAATAGGCGCTGGGACCATCCCGCTATGACGCGTTATAGACAGGGACCGCACTTAGGACGTTTATAAACATCAATTTGCGGGAAAGGGTTAAAATAACAGTGGTCAGATGTGCAAAAAATGTTCGGGCCCTTAGGTTGAAAAGAGTCCTTAACCCCTTACGACCACGGACGTAAATGTTCGTCCTGGCTTGGCGGTAATTCGCGCACCAGGACGTACATTTACATCCTGTGTATGACCGTGAGCATCGGAGCGGTGCTTGTGTCATACACGGCAGGTTCTGGTAGCAGCCGGGGACCCGCCGGTAATGGCCGACATCGTGCAGATGTCTGCCATTAACCCCTCAGATGCCGTGATCAGTACAGATCACGGCATCTGTGGCAATGCGCACGTTAAAATAGATGATTGGATCGCCCGCAGCGCTGCCGCGTCGATCCGATCATCTGTAATGGCAGACGGAGGTCCCCTCACCTGCCTCCGTCCATCTCCCGGCGTCTCCCGGCATCTTCTGCTCTGGTCTGAGATCGAGCAGACCAGAGCAGGAGATAGCCGATAATACTGATCAGTGCTATGTCCTATGCATAGCACTGAACAGTATTAGCAATCAAATAATTGCTATAGATCAGTGGTCTTCAACCTGCAGACCTCCAGATGTTGCAAAACTACAACTCCCAGCATGCCCGGACAGCCAACGGCTGTCCGGACATGCTGGGAGTTGTAGTTTTGCAACATCTGGAGGTCCACAGGTTGAAGACCACTGCTATAGATAGTCCCCTATGGTAACATAAAAAGTGTAAAAAATAAAAAGTTGAAAAATGTTAAAATAAAAAGTAAAAAAAAAGTGAAAAATCCCCTCCCCCAATAAAAATGAAAATTGTCAGTTTTTCCCATTTTACCCCCAAAAAGCGTAAAAATGTATAAACATATTTGGTATCTCAGGCATGCGTAAATGTCAGATCTATCAAAATATAATGTTAATGATCCCGTACGGTGAACGGCGTAAACGTAAAAAATAAAAAAAGTCCAAAAATGCTGCCTTTTTGTCACATTTTATTCCAAAACAGTTTTATAAAAAATTATCTAAAAGTTTTATATATGCAAATGTCATATCAATAAAAAAAATTACAGATGACGGCGCAAAAAAATTAGCCCTCATATGGCCTTATATATGGAAAAATGAAAAAGTTATAGGTGGTCAAAATAGGGCAATTTTAGATTACTGATTTTGTACAAAAAGTTTTAGATTTTTTTTAAGCAGTACAAAAATATAAAAGTATCTAGCCATGGGTATCATTTTAATCGTATTGACCCACAGAATACAGAACACATGTCATTTTTACCGTAAATTGTACAGTGTGAAAACAAAATCCTCCAAAATGTACAAAATTGTGGTTTTCATTTAAATTTCCTCCCTAAAAAAAATTTTTTTTGGGTTTGCCGTACATTTTATGGTAAAATGAGAGGTTTAATTTCAAAGTACAATTGGTCCCGCAAAAAACAAGCCCTTATATGGGTCTATAGATGGAAATATAAAAGAGTTATGGATTTTAGAAGGTGAGGAGGAAAAAACGAAAACGCAAAAATAAAATTGGCCTGGTCCTTAAGGTGAAAATGAGCTTGGTCCTTAAGGGGTTAAGGTGTTAAGGCACTTTTCTCAACACTTTTGGACATTGTATGCAACAAATGTGTGTAACTATATTGCGTGTATGGCATGTCTGCCCATTACTTTTATTGGTAACATTTGTGTTCAAAGCAGCCCACGTCTGTCACGATTCGGCTTACAGGTTGTGGATCCACTGTGTCAGCGAGGGATAGGCGTGGACCGTGCTGGTGGACCAGTTCTAAGAGGCTACTGGTGTTCACCAGAGCCCGCCGCAAAGCGGGATGGTCTTGCTGCGGCAGTAGCAACCAGGTCGTATCCACTAGCAACGGCTCAACCTCGCTGACTGCTGAGAAGGCGTGGGACAGAAGGACTAGACAGAGGCAAGGTCAGACGTAGCAGAAGGTCGGGCAGGCGGCAAGGTTCGTAGTCAAGATGGATAGCAAGAGTTCAGGTAACACAGGCTTGGACAACACTAAACGCTTTCACTGGCACAAGGCAACAAGATCCGGCAAGGGAGTGCAGGGGCAGTGAGCAGATATAGCCAGGGAGCAGGTGGAAGCCAATTAAGCTAATTGGGCCAGGCACCAATCATTGGTGCACTGGCCCTTTAAGTCTCAGAGAGCCGGCGCGCGCGCGCCCTAGAGAGCGGAGCCGCGCGCGCCAGCACATGACAGCAGGGGACCGGGACGGGTAAGTGACTTGGGATGCGATTCACGAGCGGGCGCGTCCCGCTGTGCAAATCGCATCCCCGACAGCCATGTCAGTGCAGCGCTCCCGGTCAGCGGGACCGACCGGGGCGCTGCAGAGAGAGAGACGCCGTGAGCGCTCCGGGGAGGAGCAGGGACCCGGAGCGCTCGGCGTAACAACGTCATTCTACTGTATATAGCAAGCAAAGTATCTTTTTTCCCCTTTTTCAAAAGTATCTGAAAAGGACTGAAAGATGAATTTTGCAACACTATCAGAATCGAAAAAAAGATCCAAGAGTGGTCCTGCCCTCTCGTTTTCTTCGGGGGAGGAGGGGGCAAAAAAGAAGGGAAAACAAAAGTGAAGGGTGTGGCCGTCTAATTTAATCACCCTGTATGGCGGCACTCACCCCATTGGCGCTGGCATCTATTAACTGTGCCAGCATAAAGTCTGATACGGCTAGATTTGCAGCCTTTGATTTTCTCGGCCGTGTTGAAGCTGACATTTTCTTTTTACAGGAGACCAGGTTGTCAGATCTAGCCTCCCTGGTAAAAGTCAGGAGTGGAGGCGCTTTCCCTCCCACTGGTCTCTTGCGGCTGAGCCGTATAGTGGGGTGGCGGTCCTTTTTACCGCTCCTGTTGAATGCCGACGGGTTATTGAATTAGAAATGGGAGGTGCCTGATCTAAGATGTCTTCATGAAGGGACAGGAGCTCTGGCTCATTAACATCTACGCCCCGCAAACTAAGCGGGGCCGTAAAGATCTCTTCATGAGGATTAAGTCCTTTCTTTTTACGAGTTGGCAAGTGATCTTTTGAGGGGACTTCAATAATGTCATGAGGTCCCAAGATAGGAGAAGCTCCAATGGTCCGCTGACTTGCAATAGTGTGGCACTGATTAGCATAGATAGAGAAGCTCGCCTAGAGGAGGCCCACATCCGGAGCCCCTCAGGCCACGCGGGTTTCACCTATCATCAATGTAGTCCCAGGTCTAGGATAGATAGGTTTTACTTAAAAGAGGAAGCCGTCTCTTCCGCAGTGTCTGTGGTTGAGGTGGAGTTCTCCGATCACTGTATGATTTTGTTTTCCCTGAATGTTTCGGAGACCCCCGGATGGGTAAAGGTTACTGGAAGCTGAATTCGTCCCTCCTGGAGGAAGCGGAGGTAAGACAGTCCTTTGAGGATTTTCTTCAGAGTCAGGTACCTTTACTTGATCTTTGTAGTAATAAGCTGGAGTGGTGGGAGATATTCAAGAGTCCGTCAGGGTTGTCCTTTGAGCCCGCTTTTATATGTGTTCGAAATCTATCCCTTCATATGGAGGGTAGATTGTGGGTCATTGGCGAGAGTCAGGATTAGTCTGGCGGAGCTGGATGTCACCCAGAGAGTGGTGGCGTACGCTGACAATGTCACTATTTTCGTTTCCTGGAGAGAGGAGGTCGATGTGGTGATGTCGGAGGTGGACCGCATCTCGGAGGCATCCGGGTCTAAGATCAACTGGGATAAGTGTGAGAGTCTCTGGCTGGGAGGGGGGGATCCCATGTTTGATCTCCCGGACACCCTTCCAGGGCCCCAAGAGTCAGCAAAAGTCTTAAGGCATCACATTCGGCCAGGATGATTATCCCACTAAAAACTGGGATGGTAAGCTCCAGGATGCCACTCAGAGGGTGGACCAGTGTAAGGGTTAGTCTTTGACCCTCAGGGAAAGGGTACACCTGATCAAATCCTACCTGCTCCCCTTGTTTATCTATCTGGGCAGTGTATGTATCTTGCCAGAGGCTTACTACACTAGGATCTACAGCCTGTTTTTCCAGATGTTATGGGGGAGCAGGATGAACCTAGTCAAGATGGAGGTTACGTACCGCACGAGGAGACTAGGGGGTTTATCTATGGTAAACCCAGTGGTGTTCTTAACGAACACCTTCTTGAAAGCCAACATCTCAAACCTCTGGTCAGAGAGGGCTTCTCCATGGGTACTCTCCTGCAGGGAATGGTTTCGGCCTTTCATCCAGGAATGGGAGAGAGGAGGACAAGTGAAGGACCTCCGTACGCCCCATGGACATCTTCCGGCTTACGCTTTCACGACTCTGAAGGCAATACGTCGGTGGGGTCTGGGAGTGTGGGAGATCAGGACCCAGTCAAGGCAGTTCCTTGACAAACGGGTTCTGTTGACCTACTTCCAGAAGCCTCTGGCGCTCAGGGACTGCCCAGGTCGGGATCTGAGGGTGGGGTTGCATCTTTTGAACATGAAAAGGATCCCCGAGAAGTTTTGGGACTTGGCCCGGCGCTGCTTTCAGGGGAAGCTCTATGTAAGGGACAACCTGAAGTGCAGGAACTCTGATGACCGGGGATGTCCCCGAGAAGAGTGCGGGGGACCCGCTGGAAAGCATGGACCCCTTCCTGCTTCATTGTCCCTTTAATATAGGGGTTTACAACCGGATTGGTGCTTCCATCGGCTGGAGTCAACTTGCCGGCCTTACCTATCCGGAGTGGGCTTATGGGGCATTTAGGAACCTGGGTGGCTGAGACCGGGGCACTTTATTCTTAGTTAGCTTAGTGGTTAGGTACTACACGTGGAACGCACGGTGTTTAGTGTCGACCCAACAAAAAATTCTCTCCGAGGTGGAGGTCTGTAGCAATATCACCGGTGACCTCGGGAAGATCAGGTCTTTGGAGTATGGCAGTCTTGGTACCAGTAGGGCTTCTCTCCTATGGAGAGGGTTTTCTTTTGATGTGCCCTTGGTACTAGACCTTTTTGGTAGAGTACCTTTTATTTTGGTTAGGGGAAGTGTTATAGGGATAGAGATAGGGTGAGAGTAGGGTCAGTTTTAATGGAGGGATAGAATTAGGGAGAATTGTAGGGGGAGTTAGGGAAAGAGTTTAAAATTATTTGATGTATCAAGTCTGCCATCCTTCTTCCCGGTGGTGGGCTAATGCATGTGCAAGTTAGCTTTTTGTTTTGTTTTAAGCTGATACGTTATGAAGGGTTTACAGGCGACCAAACTTGGGCCTAAAGTGGGTTGTGGTTTAGTGTGCATAAGTTTGTGTATAAGTTGGTTGGGAGGAGTGCTAGGTGGGGAGGGTGTATTTTGCGGGTGGTGGTGTTTTTGTTTATTTGTTTGCTTTGGGGAGGACCTGACATGGGTCAGTCAAGGACAGGACTTTGTGAACTGTATGAACGGTAGGACTCTGACCTATGTGCAGAAGGGGTGGTGTGGGTGAGGGCACAGTTTTAGTGTAGGTTTTTTTTAAATTTTATTATTTATTTATTTTTTTCCCTAGGGTTTTCTGTTGATTTTGTAAAAAGGTTTTCTGTAGTGCATTTGTTTGTTTATGCATATGTTTATTTATATGTTTATATATTTGTTTGTTTATTTATATTCTATATTGTTTTGGCAGTCGGACCAGTTATGTTGATATGTGGTTTATTTGGTTTATTTCAATTGATACGTGGTTTATTAGGTTTATTCCAGCTTAATTTTTAATTTTTATTATTATAATTTTTTTTTTTGCAGTGGTGTACTTGCTATGTTTTCTGTTTTGTTTTATTGTTTTGTTTTCTTCTTGTGTGTTTCCCGAGAATGGATGTTTTTGAGTTACAGCCAGGTAGTGCTAATTTATTTATTTATTTATTTATTAAGCCAAGTTGTGCTATTTTTATGTTCATTTTCGGTATGTGTGTGTCAGTGTGCTGTTTAGATAGTTTGGTTAGGTAAGTGGGTTTATTTATTTATAAATTTTTCTGTTATGCTGGGCTGGCCGGTTAGGCAGGGTTTTGTTTTTGATTTATGTTATAGCTGGTTAAGCTTGTTTTCTTTTTCTTTTTTTCTGTATTGGACAAGTTTTGTATTTTTATAATAAAAAGAGTGTCAGTAGAGAGCACTGTGGTCAGAAAAGAAGTTCAAAAAGAATATAACTTCCTCTGTAGCATACAGCAGCTAAGTACTGGAAGGATTAAGATTTTTTTATTAGAAGTAATTTACCAATCTGTTTAACTTTCTGGCATTAGTTGATATTAAAAAAATAGTTTTCCACTTGAGTACCCCTTTAATGCAAGTTGCATGTGACTGCAACCTGCTTACAGCTTCTCTGAGATTTGACCTTTTTATAGGTAAATTGCAACTGCAATAAAGTGAAGTGCAAGTCGCAGAGAAATAGTACAAGTATTTTGGTCACACAAATTAGATGCAATTTTCCTTCACCATGTAGCCCTGGTCGTAATTGAATAAAAGTCACACAACCAAAATATTAGTGCGCTTTGTCTGCAACTTGCTGTTGTGCAGATGTGTTACAGCTGCAATTAGATTGTAAAAACCATTGGCAAATAAACAAAATTCAATTCAAAAGCAGGTAACAGTCACACATACAGTGGGGCAAAAAAGTATTTAGTCAGCCACCAATTGTGCAAGTTCTCCCACTTAGGCTAGGATTCCACTTGGTTTATTTCCCTGCGTTTTTTTTTTTCACAGAAAAAAACGCTAGAAAAAACACCAGTGCAATTTCCTGCGTCTGACGTTTTTTCTGGGTTTCTTGCATTTGAAAGGAAATTGCATTTTTTGGGGATGGTGGCAGCCAATCCCCCCTCTCAGTGGGAAATATGATGAGTGATGTTCTATTCATATCACTGGCCGGCCGGAGTATAGTGCAGAGATGCGAGCGCAGGAGAAAGCCGCTCCACATCTCTGCAATAGATAGGATGATCGCATCTGCACATACTACTACTCCCAACATGGAGCACACTCTGCTCCATGCTGAGAGCTGTAGTACCTGCATTAATAGACAGATCGCAACAAGTGTACTACAGCTCCCAGCATGGAGCAGAGTGTGCTCCATGTTGGGAGTAGTAGTACCTGCAGTTAAGGAAAGATCACAGTGGATGCCCCTCCTGACACCCACTGTGATCCTCCTGTATAATGTAAAGATGCGGGCGACTGCTCTTCTATGGTCCCCTGCACTGACGTATGTATATACACCTATTCATATTTCCCACAGTGAGCTGAGATTGGCTGGAAGCATCTGGCCAATCACAACTCTGCGGGAAATATGAATAGGTGTATATATATGGCAGTGCAGGGGACTATAGAAGAGCGGCTGCCCGCATCTATACATTATACAGGATCGCAACAGACCCAGGGCGATTTGTCTATTAGTACAGGTACTACTACTCCCATCATGGAACAATGTGTCCCATGCTTGGAGTAGTAGTACTACCTAAAAAATCTAAAAAATTAAGAATAAAAAGTGAAAAACACACACACATTTTTATTATTGTTGGTTACATTTTTAGTGCACTGCCCGCACACATAAATTGATCCCTGTTTAAAAATGTATAAAAATTTTGTTATAAAAAAGAAAAATTTTGTTAAATACAATTTTTTCCATCACTACTGTATCTTTTTATTATAATTTTTTTAATGGTACCCTACGACACAAGGTATCTCTATCACTTTTTTGGATCTCTAAAGCGCCAAAAAAGCGCCTGCAAAAATGCCAAAGTTAAAACCCACATGGCGTTTTTCTTGGCGTTTTTTTTATTTCCATAGACTTCTACGGGAGAAAAATGCCACGACTTCAGGGGAAAAAAAGATGAAAGAGGCCTGTAATTTTCATCATAGGTATACCTGAACTATAAGAGACAGAATGAGAAAAAAAAAACATAAAGTCACATTGTCTGATTTTTAAAGAATTTATTTTCAAATTATGGTGGAAAATAAGTATTTGGTCAATAACAAAAGTTCATCTCAATACTTTATTGACAAAAATGTGTATAGGTAGCTGCAACCCGACAATAGAGACAACAGTTTTACTGCCAGACGAGTATTGAGTGGGGGGTACACTTTCCTCAAGTCTGGGCTTGATTATCACCAATAAATGGATGTATATAAAATATATATGTAAAAAATGATGTAGATCCAGTGTATTAATTTAAAACAATTTATTATCACAATGATAGTGCTTGTGGTGTCCTTTGTAGGGCCCTTACATCAGACTCACCACGATAAGCAAGGTAGTGAATGTATAAAATATTCATACAATGAAATAAAATAAAATAGACATATAATATTCAGGGTAAAAAGTACTGGCATCCCAGTGTGGCAAATAGTCTGTATCACTTATAGATGTATGCACAGAGATCGTGCCTTGTATGGTTGATTACAAATAGTCTGAGTAGCGATGTCTCTGTATAGCTCGTATCTGGTCAGGATATTGCATGTGGTAGTGTATTGGTAAGGTGTTAAAACCCACATGTGAGCCTATTACAAACTGCACACCCCCTAGGGAAGGTGTATAGGGGTGAAGTGGAGATTTGGAACCGACGGGTGTTCCCTAAATTTATTTTCCAGGAACGGATGAAGTGTACTATGGGGGGGGGGGGGGGGGATGATAATTGCAATTTAAATACTGATATGCCAATTATTATCCCAGAATGATTACCCAGAGTATAGCCGAAAGTAAGAATGATACACCAAACCCTATGCTCTGAATCATCATCCTGGAAATGTGATGTGTGTGGCCGCTCCTATCTTGTTACCTCAAATGCGCACCCCGCTCAGGTGGGGAGAGAGCTCTGCGCATTTGAGGCAACTGCAAACCCCCAATGCTGTTGACTCTGAGTCCCATGACCCATTTTTTGGGGAATAAAAAGATATTATCAGGAGTATTGGGAAAGAGGTTTTGGCTTATTTTGGGGGGGGGGGGGGTGGTTTTAAAAATTTGGAAGACGATGTACTCTGGACTGGTATATTAGAGTATAATTCTGGGGAATTAAAATTAGGGAAAAGGATTCAAAATGAAGTGCTCCATGGAAGTTTGATACTACCTTAAGCAGTTTTTAATGCAGAGGCCCAGATGATCGGGGCAAGTGTCACACTGAGTGGTGGTGTCCTTCCGAATCCCCCTCCTGTGACACACTCTGCATTTTTTCTGGGATCGTCCCTTCTTTGCAGTGTGGGGGACCTCACCTGGAAAGTGTTGGCCGGGGAACTGAAGTTCCAGTGGTGCTCTGACCCTCTCTTTGGTGGTCACCAAAGATGAGGGCCTTTAGAACTTCCTCTTGAAACTGCAGGAATGTCCCTGTGTTGCCAGCGTGCTGGAACAGCACAAAAGAGTTGTACATGGCAACCTGTACCAAGTAGACCGTAACTTTTTTGTACCATGTTCGTGTTTTCCGCATGGCATTATATGGCTTGAGAACTTGATCAGAGAGATCAACTATCCCCATATACTGATTTTAGTCCAGAATACAATCAGGCTTGAGAACCGGTCCCATGGTACCTCGCACAGGGACAGGAGTGCTGCCTTTCCCATGAATTGTGGTGAGCATAAGGACATCCCTCTTGACCTTATACCTTACCAGCAACAGGTTTTCATGAGAAAAGGCCCTGGACTCACCCTGGGGGATAGGAGCGTGTAGGGGATGGGGTGGAAGGTCTCTTTGATTCTTCCGGACTGTCCCAAAAGGGACCGTGGATCTGGCAGCGAGGGATGTGAAGCGAGGGATACTAATATAAAAGTTATCCACATAAAGTTGGTAACCTTTATCTAGTAATAGGTGCAAAAGGCCTCAAACGATTTTCCCGCTAACACCCAGAGTGGGGGTCATTCTGGGGGTTCAATACGGGAATCTCGTCCTTAATACACTATAGACTTGCAAGTGTATCCTGAGGTACTCTCGCAAAGTTTACACATATTCACGCCATACCACGCTCGCTTAGTTGGAATGTATTGCGGGAAGCTGAGTCTTCCCTTAAAGCTGATGAGAGACTCATCAATAGCGACCTCCCGCCCAGGGACATAGGCCTCCCAAAATTTGGCCCCGAAGTGATTGATGACCGGCCTGATTTTATTCAGGCGGTCATACGAGGGATCACTTCGTGGGGGAGGGACATGCCGCATTATCAGCATAATGCAAACATTTCCGAGTGGTCTCGAAATGGGGACGTGTCAAGGCCATACTGTAGAGTGGGGTCTGGTAGAGGACGTACCCACTCCAGTATTGCCTGACACTGGATTTTTTAACTAGACGGACATGCAGCACGAGGCCCCAAATGATCCTCATTTTGGCCGCATTGACTTGGTACCATTCATTAGGTCTAGCTAAAAATGAGCCCGGTTTGCAGCGACGAACTGTTATGCGTACAGGTTCATCTGGTCAACCATCAGATTGGCAAAGTTGTCACAACAAAAAAACCTGAAATAGTCCATTTGAGTGAACCCGACGATGTCAATCTTGATTCCTGAGTCGCCAACAAACTCAGGAATCAAGGGCTCATCGCCAACAAACTCAGGAATCAAGGGCTCATGGTCCACTGGCTGAGTCCAGACTAGTTCGCCGGTACGGGGCACCTGTAAACTTGGCTGGGGGGCTTGACTAGTATGAGCACCAGGGGGACTCAGACTGGCATGGGGCACAGGGTCAGGAGCCCCCCAAACTACCAACTTACCCGCCCTAAGAACAAAAATATAAAATAAAACTAAACTAAAAAAAATAAAAATAAAAAAAAAAAGACTTCTAGCGCAGAAAACCCTGCATCAAAGTAAAGTATTTACCTAATCAGTGGTGTGGACACTGATCAGCGCTTGGTACCGGCAGGGGATGCAGAAGTCAGTTGGGGGTCCGGACACTCAGCCCAGAACAGTGGCTGGTGGCATGTACACAGACCCCCACACAAGAAAACAGAAAAATAAAATTAAAAAATTATTAAAACCCGAAAAAAGCACCCACCTGAACCCAAAAAAAATGCTGATCAGTGATAAATCACTGACAGCGGTGGGGCAGGCCGCACACACAGCACAGGCTTGCTACTGGGCGCCTATAGGTGCAAAAAATAGAATAAAAAAGACGCTTTAATCCCCAAAAAAGCGTCTTCACCACAAAAAAATTCTGATTAGTAAGTACTATGGGACTGACCAGCGGCGGGTGGGCTTTAACCAACGATGGTGGACAGCTCTTTTATAGTTAAGAGGGCCCGGCCACAGGTTTAAAAAAAAAAAGAAAAAGGTCTGGTCATCCCCTAAAATAAAAAACGATGAGGGCAGCCCGCACGACCCTGTAGGGCCGGGGTCACGCAGCTAAAGGTGCTGCGGACCTGCAAACACCTACAGATGGTATACTAAAAAAGAATGCTGGGGTAAGACCGCAGCGACCCTGTAACGACGGGGTCATGCAGCTAAAGGTGCTGCAGACACGCAGACACCTACAGACAATACGCCAAAAAAAAAAAGATTTCTACTTTTTTTACCACCTAAAAACTCTCCCTGCCTAACCTAAAGTTGTCCCTAATTGCATAAAGTGCCAGATGACACTGAAATAGTGCTGAAAACACTTTTTTCTTCTGAGGGGGGTAGATGGCAACACGGGGCTCCATCCAGCACACCAGATCTCTGAAGAATGGTGGGCAGAACGGAGCAACATGTTCCTTAAACCCACCTCCCCCCTCCCCATACTGCTGTGATTGGTGTGGTCACTACGGCCGCTCAATCACAGCTGTACTGGGGGGTGGCAACACTTCCACCCCCCAGTACAGTACGGATAATGATTGGTGGTGTATATTACACCACCGATCATCATCCTTATCCGGGTCATCGGGTCACACGTGACCCAGATGTCCCAGAATTGCTGCAGATCGCCGGTTAGTATTTACCAACGATCTGCAGCGATCTACGATATGGGGGATCCTCAGCATCCCCCTCGGCACTGTGCCGGGATGCCTGCTGAATGATTTCAGCATGCATCTGGCTCCGATCCCCGCCCGGCGAGTGGTGGGGAACAGAATCGCAGCAAATCACCGGTCTGAATTGACCGGTGATTTGCGGTGATCGCCAATATGGGGGGATCTCAGGACCCCCCTCGGCGATATGCCGGGATGCCTGCTGAACGATCTCAGCAGACATCCTGGTCTGGAAATGCAGGGCGTACCTCAGTTCTTAAGGATGCCACTCCCTCTTTCAGCCAGCCAAGGCTCCACCACCTCAGCTGAAGGGAGCTGTGTGTCATACCCTCCTTCTGTTGCTCCAGATGCTCCTGCTCTTCCTATTTTTAGTCAGTCATTCTGCCAACAATCCATCGGTGAAGCCATGTCCAAGAGACAACAGTATGCGCCCACTCATCCAACGGCGCAGAAGCTGAATGTGCTCCTGTCCAAATTGCTGGTGATGCAGTCCCTCCCTTTTCAAGTGGTGGACTCTGCACCTTTCAGAGAACTGATTGCTTGTGCCGAGCCCAGATGGAGAGTGGCAAGCCATCATTTCTTTGCGAAGAAGGCAGTACCAGCCCTACACAATTTTGTGGAAGAGAAGGTGAGCCAGTCCTTGAGCCTGCCGGTGTGTACCTCCTCCACGCTCTCAGGCCATTGGAACTGTCACAGTGTGCAACTCCGCCTTCTCATCCTCCACCGTGTCCTCAGCCTCCACTGCACAGACAAGTCTCAGTGGCCCTTCAGCATACCATGTGTGCAGGGCACGGCGGTGTCACGCTGTTCTTCACATGGTTTGCCTTGACGAACAGAGTCACACAGGGGAGGAACTGCTAAAAGTAATTCATAAAGAAATCGGAGCATTGCTTACTCCACGAAAACTGGAAATGGGAACCATGGTGACTGATAACGGGAATAACATCTTGTCTGCACTGTGACAAGGAAGGCTGAGCCATGCGCTCTGTATGGCAGACGTGTTCAATTTGGTTGTCAAGTGGTTCCCGAAGTGTTCCCCCCATTTGCAAGACATCCTAACAATGGGAAGGAAACTTTGCATACACTTCACCCACTCGTACACTGCAAAGCACACCCTCCTTGAGCTGCAGTGTCAAAACGGTATCCCCGAACAGTCTTGTATGCAATGTTGCCACACGTTGGAATTCCATCCTCCATATGTTGGATCGAATATACGATCAGAGGAAAGCCATCATCGATTTCTTGATGATCCAAGCAGGGATGAACGATGTCATTCCACTGCACCATTTACTACAACACGTGTTGGAAACGATGGCTGGTCAGGTCAATGGAGACTAGAGATGTCGCGAATTGTTCGCCGGCGAACAGTTCCCAGTGAATTTAGCATGGTCGCGTTCGCATCGCCGGGTGAACATATGTGAAGTTCGATCCGCCCCCTATACTTTAACATTGCAGTTAACTTTGACCCTGTGAGTCAGAGTCAGCAGACACATTACAGCCAATCAGCAGCAGTCCCTCCCTTCCAGACCCTCCTACCTCTTGCACGGACGCCGCAGGCTTAGGAAGTGGAGGGTCAGAGAAGCTGCTCCTGCTGTATAGGGAAAGCAATAGCTAGGTTGCTGCTAGGTGGTGTATTCAGGGTCCAGTTTACTTCTAAAGCACTAGTGTAACATCTGCTTTAAGGACAGCACCCAAAAAAGCCCTTTTTAGGGCAGAAAGATATCAGTCCGTGTGTCTTGCAACAGCTGGAGGCACCCTGGTTGCGAGGGAACCGCTGGTTAAAAGGGGTACTCCAGTATAAAACTTAAGTTCCTTCAAGCAACTAACTACTACAGTATTCAAAGGGCTGAAAGATATCAGTCCGTGTGTTTTGCAACAGCTGGAGGCACCCTGGTTGGGGACCACTGCTTAAAAGGGGAACTCCGCTGGCAAGCTTTTTTTCTTTAAAGCAACTAACTAGTACAGTATTCAAAGGGCTGAAATATATCAGTCCGTGTGCTTTGCAACAGCTGGAGGCACCCTGGTTGGGGACCACTGCATAAAAGGGGAACTCCTCTGGCAAGCTTTTTTTCTTTAAAGCAACTAACTACTACAGTATTCAAAGGGCTGAAATATATCAGTCCGTGTGTTTTGCAACAGCTGGAGGCACCCTGGTTGAGGACCACTGCTTAAAAGGGGAACTCCGCTGGCAAGCTTTTTTGCTCATTGTCACACTAGTGCAAATCACATTTGGTGTGACAGTTGTGCAAATAAAAATAAAAAACCCTTTTTTGGCTGTTAAATAAAACCCGTCGTCACTGTCAGTTCACGACACAGTTGCCAGTTTTTTTTTTTGCCTGCAGGACAAATTGTGTCACCCTAGTGCAAATCACATTTGGTGTGACACTTGTGCAAATTTAACCAAAAAAATTACAGGCAGGGGCCGTCGTGGTGCTGGGATTTCCTTTGGCCCTAGAATGGCCATTGTTCAGAGGCCACGTACCCTGAACCCCCAAAGTTCTGAGGACTTAGTTGACTGGCTATCACAAGACACCCAATCTACTACAGCTTCCGCTCGGAACCTTGACGCACCATCCTTCTCCTCCTCTACCTTAGCTTCGGGCACCTGTCATGCTACCACTTGCCCGCCTGCCGCCACCACCAACACTAGCACCACAGCAGCTTTACTTGATCCGTCAGAGGAGTTATTTACACATCAGTTTGAAGACATGACTGATGCGCAACCATTATTGCCAGAGGATGTAGTTAACAGGGATATGTCTCAGTCAGGCAGCATTACACACATGGACGTATGGTGTGATGATGTTGTACCCGCTGCTGCTTCCTTTCTTGTGGTGTCAGATAGCGGTGAAGGTGTTGATGATGACGATGTGTCCGTGGATGCCACGTGGGTGCCCGCTAGAAGCAAAGAAGAGGGGGAAAGTTCAGATGGGGAGACAGAGAGGAGGAGGAGACGAGTTGGAAGCAGGGGGAGGTCGTCGCAAGGAGCTAGTGGCACAGTCAGACATCATGCATCAGCACCCGGGGTCAGCCAGACGGGGCGCCGATCAACGCATGCTGTTTCCACCACCAGAATGCCACCTGTGCCAGAAGAAACTGAGTCGTGGGAAGTCCATCACTCACCTAGGCACAACTGCTTTGCAAAGGCACATGATGTCACATCACAAACGCCTATGGGATCAACACGTAAGTACAAGCAGCACACAAAGTCAAAGCCGCCATCCTCCTCCTGGTCCAGCATCTTCAGCCAGGTCAACCACTGCTGCCCTCCTTGCCCCCTCTCAACCATCCGCCTCTCCGTCTCTCGCCTTGAGCAGTTCCTGCTCATCTGCCCACAGTCAGGTGTCTGTCAAGGAGATGTTTGAGCACAAGAAGCCAATGTCTCAAAGTCACCCCCTAGCCCGGCGTCTGACAGCTGGCTTGTCGGAACTGCTAGCCCGCTAGCTTTTACCATACAAGCTGGTGGAGTCTGAGGCCTTTAAAAAATTTGTAGCCATTGGGACACCGCAGTGGAAGGTACCCTGACAAAATTTTTTTGCACAAAAGGCAATCCCTAACCTTTACTCCATTGTGCAAAAGAAAATTATGGCATGTCTGACACACAGTGTAGGGGCAAGGGTCCATCTGACCACTGATACCTGGTCTGCAAAGCATGGTCAGGGCAGGTATATCACCTACACTGCACATTGGGTAAACCTGGTGACGGCTGCTAAGCATGGATTGCATGGCTCTGCAGAGGAGTTGGTGACACTGCCACGACTTGCAGGCAGGCCTGCTGCCACCTCCTCTACTCCTCCTACTCCATCCTCTTCCATAACCTCCTCGGCCGAGTCCTCTTCCACTGCTGCGTCTTGCTCCACATCACCGTCACCCCCCCCCCCAGCTCCCCAGGTGCTATTCCACATCCCGGATACGGCAGTGTCACGCCATCTTGGGGTTGACTTGCCTCAAAGCGGAGAGTCACACCGCACCAGCGCTCCTGTCGGCCCTGAACGCACAGGTGGACCAGTGGCTGACTCCCCACCAACTGGAGATCGGCAAGGTGGTTTGCGACAACGGAACAAATTTGTTGGCGGCATTGAGGTTGGGCAAGTTGACTCATGTACCGTGCATGGCACACGTGTGTAATCTGATTGTACAATGCTTTGTGCTCAAGTACCCAGGCTTACAGAATGTCCTGAAGCAGTCCAGGAAGTTGTGTGGCCATTTCAGGCATTCCTACACGGCCATGGCGCAGTTGTCAGATATCCAGCGGCGAAACAACATGCCAGTGAGGCGCTTGATTTGTGACAGCCCGACACGTTGGAATTCAACACTCCTAATATTCGACCGCCTGCTCCAACAAGAAAAAGCCGTCAACGAATATTTGTATGACCAGGGTGCTAGGACATCATTTGCTGAGCTGGGAATTTTTTTGCCATGTTACTGAACGCTCATGCGCCATGCCTGTAGGCTCATGCGTCCTTTTGAGGAGGTGACAAACCTGGTCAGTCGCACCGAAGGCACCATCAGCGACATCATACCGTTTGTTTTCTTCCTGGAGCGTGCCCTGCAAAGAGTGCTGGATCAGGCAGTAGATGAGCGTGAAGAGGAAGAGTTGTAGACACCATCACAACCAGAAACAGCCTTATCAGCATCGCTTGCTGGACTTGCGGCAACGCTGGAAGAGGACTGTGAGGAAGAGGAGTCAGAGGAGGAATGTGGCTTTGAAGAGGAGGAGGAAGACCAACCACAACAGGCATCCCAGGGTGCTTCTTGTCACCTATCTGGTTCCGGCGGTGTTGTACGTGGCTGGGGGGGAAGAAGATGATACCTTCCCTGACATCACTGAGGACGAGGAACGGGATATGAGTAGCTCGGCATCCAACCTTGTGCAAATGGGGTCTTTCATGCTGTCGTGCCTGTTGAGGGACCCTTTTATTTTGAAAAGGATTTCTTTGTGTTTTTCACCGTCCTGCATTATAGAGTCTTCTGGACTTTATGATAATTTAAACTTGAATTTTCATGAGTACTAACCATTACACAAAGGAACGCTTGTTGCGTGTGATTTTTTTTTACTTAAAAGTAAAATACAAAGAGGGAAGAACTTCATTTCTTTATTTGATGAAAAATTTTATTTAGAAAATAATTTCTTTGTCTGTTTCTCCATCCTGCATTATAGAGTCTTCTGGCCTCTTGGATATGCGCTTGTTTTTATATTTCAGCCATGTGTACATGCCTAATTTTTCTGGCCTCTGGTGCTGCACTTTTTCTGCTGCTGCAATTTTTCTGGCCGCTGCTTTCATCTTGATTTGATGAAAAATTTTATTTTGAAAAGGATTTCTCTGTGATTTTCACCGTCCTGCATCATAGAGTCTTCTGGATTTTCTGATAATTTAATTTAATTTCTAATTAACTTGAATTTTCCAGAGTACTAACCATTACACCAAGGAACGCTTGTTGCGTGTGATTTTTAAACTTAAAGGGGTACTCCGGTGAAAACCTTTTTTCTTTTAAATCAACTGGTGGCAGAAAGTTAAACATATTTGTAAATTACTTCTATTAAAAAATCTTAATCCTTCCAGTACTTATTAGCTGCTGAATGCTACATAGGAAATTCCTTTCTTTTTGGAACACTGATGACATCACGAGCACAGTGCTCTCTGCTGACATCTCTGTCCATTTTAGCAACCATGCATAGCATATGTATGCTAAGGGCAGCATGGTGGCTCAGTGGTTAGCACTGCTGCCTTGCAGTGCTGGGGACTTGGGTTCAAATCCCACTAAGGACAACAATAAATAAAGCGTTATTATAATATGTCAGCAGAGAGAACTGTGCTCGTGATGTGATCAGAGAGCATTCCAAAAAGAAAAGAATTTCCTCTGTAGTATTCAGCAGCTAATAAGTACAGGAAGGATTAAGATTTTTTTAATAGAAGTAATTTACAAATATGTTTAACTTCCTGCCACCAGTTGATAGGTTTTCACCGGAGTACCCCTTTAAATTTTCAAAAATAAAATACAGAGAGGGATGAACTCTGTTTCTTTATTTGATGAAAAATTTTATTTAGAAAATAATTTCTTTGTGTGTTTCTCCGTCCTGCATTATAGAGTCTTCTTGACTCTTGGATATGCGCTTGTTCTTATTTTTCAGCCATGTGTACATGCCTAATTTTTCTGGCCTCTGATGCTGCACTTTTTATGCTGCCGCAATTTTTCTGGGTGTTGCTACAGCTGCGGCTGCAACAATACCAAATTTTTGAGCCATGTGTACATGCCTAATTTTTCTGGTACTCTCTGCTGATATCTCTGTCCATTTTAGCAACCGTGCATATTAGATGTATGATAAGGGTAGCATGGTGGCTCAGAGGTTAGCACTGCTGACTTGCAGCACTGGGGCCTTGGGTTCAAATCCCACATTATGTTCGCGACATCACTAATGGAGACGTCTCACAGCCACATGAGCCCTGTGGGGGCTGAACTGGAGGATGAGGAGGGGGAGGGGCACAGTGGAGCACAGTTTAGGTTTCGTGAAATGGGCAATTTTTCTAGTCATCTGACAGGAGAGGAGGAGCAGGAGCAGCCAGAGGAGCTAGAGGGTTAGGAGGAAGGCAAGACAGGGGACCCAGAAACACCATGGCAGTATGCAGTGGAGATGGAGTCAGGGAGTCCCTCCGAGTCACTTGCACAAATGGCACAATGCATGCTCACTTGCTTGTGTAGTGACAGCCGTATTGTCACCATTCGGCAGCGGGATGACTTCTGGCTCTCCACCTTATTGGACCATCGCTATCGCCACAAAATGGGGGCCTTTTTTACACCCATCAAGAGGGAGGACAAACTGACCTACTACAGACACATCTTACGTAGTCAGTTGGCCAATGCCTATAGATGCCATTGTCCATCCTCTCGCAAGTCTGACTCGGGGGGCCCTCTGCTCTCACCTTCGCCATGGCTACTGGGAAGTGGTGGGGTGGCAGGAGCAGTATAAGCTCCATCAGCAGCAGCCAGATTCTACAGTTGCTGATGAGTACCTTTCTTCACCCGCATGGTGAAGCAGCAGGTGGTGGCATACCTTGACATGACCATGCCAACAGACCTTGAAGATCTGCTGGACTTCTGGGCAGCCAAACTTCATTTGTGGCCATAACTAGAAGAGTTTGCCCTGGAAAAGCTTTCCTGCCTGGTCAGTAGTGGGCCATCAGAGCGGGTGTTTAGTGCGGTGGGGGCCATAGTCACCCCAAGGAGAACTTGTGGATGATGTGGAGAGACTGACCTTTGTGAAGATGAATCAGGCATGGATCAGCCAGGATTTCCACCCACCAATGCCTGATGCATCAGAGTAGATTGACCATGGTGCCACACCACCACTTCACAAATTTGGTTAGTGCCAAACAGATTTAAGGCCCTGCTCCCCAGTTACAAACATTCCTCCCCATCAGACCTTTTTTCACCTACCTTCATCACCAGGTACTGGTATTGCCACCACCGCACCACTCTGTCCCCGGGTCACTTTCAGAACTCCTGATGCTGGTTCTGCCACCTCCAGGGTGTGCCCTTTAGCCACTATATGGTCTCCTCATGCTTCAGCCAACTCCATCTTTTGCCATTTAGCCACTGTATGGTCTCATCATGCTTCAGCCACCTCCAGGCTGTGCCATTCAGACACTATGGTCTCCTCATGCTGCCAAAAACTCCAGGCTGAGCCATTCAGACACTATGGTCTCCTCATGCTGCCACAAACTCCAGGCTGTGCCATTCAGCCACTATATGTTCTACTCATGCTGCCACAAACTCCAGGCTGTGCCATTCAGCCACTATATGTTCCACTCATGCTGCTGCCAACTCCAGGCTGTGCCATTCAGCCACTATATGGTCTCCTCATGCTTCAGCCAACTCCAGACTGTGCCATTCAGCCACTATATGGTCTCCTCACGCTTCAGCCAACTCCAGGCTGTGTCATTCAGCCACTATATGGTCTCCTCATGCTTCAGCCACCTCCAGGCTGTGCCATTCAGCCACTATATGGTCTCCTCATGCTGCCACAAACTCCAGGTGGTCACTCAGCCACTATATGGTCTCCAAATACTGATGCCACCTCCAGGCTCTATCATTGTGCCACCATGTGACATGTGACTCCCCGTTAGATTTGGTCCTTTGTAACCACACGCCGAGGCCCGCACATTAAAACTTGGGAGTATAATCTTAAATTTCAATTTCAAAATCTTAAATTTCAATTTCAAAATTTTTAATTTCAATTTCAAAAAATCGATGTAATCTTTTCAAGACTGAGGCCCTATGGTCGTCGACGTCATATAGTAGCTATAGAATTACCACAAGAATCCAATGAAACAGGTTGGAGCGATCACAATGAACCATTACTGATTAATGAAACATTTGGAGTTCCACAAAAGAGTAAGACAGTGGGAGGGGGGGCGGTGAGAGGCTCGGGCTGGAACAGGTGGTAGCTCGCCTCGCGGCGAACCGCCAGCTCAATGCTCACCAGAATGGGTATTCAAAAAATGAAAATAAATTCAAATTAAGTTAAATAAAAATTCCATTAAAAAAACGATTTACTCTCTTAAATTTTGACGCCATATGGTCTCCCTGCTGCCACATTACATAGAAACATAGAAACATAGAATGTGTCGGCAGATAAGAACCATTTGGCCCATCAAGTCTGCCCAATAATCTGAATACTATGAATAGTCCCAGGCCCTATCTTATATGAAGGATAGCCTTATGCTTATCCCATGCATGTTTAAACTCCTTCACTGTATTTGCAGCGACCACTTCTGCAGGAAGGCTATTCCATGCATCCACTACTCTCTCAGTAAAGTAATACTTCCTGGCCTCTTCTCGTATGAAGAGACATGCGGATAAAAAGAGAGCTCCTCCTGTCTTTGTCCCTGGTGACAAAGTGTGGCTCTCTGCCAAATACATACGGTTTCGTGTCCCTAGCTACAAGTTGGGTCCTTGTTACCTCGGGCCATTCAAAATCAAAAACCAAATAAATTCTGTCTCCTACAAGCTCCACCTTCCTTCTTCTCTTCGTATTCCTAACTCTTTCCATGTATCTCTTCTCAAACCTCTTATACTTAACCGTTATTCTCCCAAGGTCACTGTTCCTGCTCCTGTTTTTGTCTCCTCTGATGTCTTCTCTGTCAAAGAGATCTTCACCTCCAAGATCGTCCGAGGTTAAAGATTTTTTTTAATTGATTGGGAGAATTGTGGTCCAGAAGAGAGGTCCTGGGAACCTGAGGCCAACATTCTGGACGAAGAGCTTGTCCGCAGATTCCTGGGCTCCAAAAAGAGGGGGAGACAAAAGGGGGGGGGGGTACTGTTACGCCGAGCGCTCCGGGTCCCTGCTCCTCCCCGGAGCGCTCGCGGAGTTCTTCAGCATACAGCGACCCGGTCAGACCCGCTAACCGGGAGCCCTGCTCTGTTATCACCGACGCGCCCGCTTGCGGGTGGCATCCCAATCTTCTCACCTGCCCCGTCCTCCTGCTGTCCTGTCCCGGCACGCGCGGCCCCGCTCTCTAGGGCGTGCGCGCGCGCCAGCTCTATGAAATTTAAAGGGCCAGTGCACCATTAATTGGTGCCTGGCGCAATCAGTACCAATCACTTCCCACATTATAAAAACCCACTTCCCCTTCCTGTCCTTGCCGGACCTTGTTGCCTTGTGCCAGTGAAAGCGTTCCCGTGTGTCCATTGCCTGTGTATCCAGACCCTTGCCATTGCCCTTGACTACGAACCGTTGCCGCCTGCCCTGACCTTCTGCTACGTCTGACCTTGCCTTTTGCCTAGTCCTTGTGTACCGCGCCTGACTCAGCAGTCAGTGAGGTTGAGTCGCTATCGGGTGGAACGACCTGGGGGTTACCTGCCGCAGTAAGTCCATCCCGCCTTGCGGCGGGCTCTGGTGAAAACTAGTAACCCCTTAGATTCCGTTCCCCTGGTACGGCCCACGCCATCATCTCACTGACATAGATGATCCACTACCTGCGTCATCCCTGCATACCACTCCGGACCCTGACACCCACAAAACCCCACCCAACTCCAACAGCAGGGAAAAGGACACCGGGCGCCAGGAGTCCCGGACCACCACCCCCTTCCTAAAACCCTTAGCCGCCTACCAAACTAAAAAAGATTTGGTCGCATCCCCCAAGCCCCAGTCCTTAAACCAAAAGGCAAGTGGCGCCCAAGCCCAGATGAAGACACTCCGTCACTAAACAGCCTCCTCACATAAAATAAAACTAGCACCTCCCAATCATCTGCTCCGCGCACCCCACCAACCTCTAACAACAATGCTTCCCATTCCCCCCCCAACAACGTCCATAGTCAGTCCATGTGGCCGCACTCACAGACCTCTCCACCAGTGCTAGTGCAGCCCTCACACCACGTTCCACAGCCGATCCGGGCAGGGAATGCCCCAAACCTCCGCCTCCAGTGGCAGCTCCCGAAACCCCTCCCACTGGAAACGAGAAAGAGAGTCAGCGATGTCATTGAGAACCCCAGGCACATGCAAAGCAATGAACTGCGCATTCAAACTCAAACCCCGTAACACCAGCTGCCGCAAAAGCCGCACCACCGGCAGGGAGTTCGCCGTCTGCGCATTAACTGCCTGCACCATGCCCAAGTTGTCACACTGAAAACACACCTTCCGATTACGGAGGCGGTTGCCCCAAATCTCAATCGCCACCAAAATAGGGAACAATTCCAAGAGCGCAAGATTGCGCACCAAACCAGACACCTTCCACACCTCCGGCCTCACACCCGCACACCACTGACCCTGACAATAGGCCCCAAACCTGCCATTGTACAGCCTCGAAAACTCCTGCCACATCAACAAATCCGCCTGCAGCTCGGCTGTCAGGCGCACAAAATGCTGCGGCCTCCGAACCCCCTCCGTGGCTGCAGCCAACCGGCAGCAGAAAACCCACCCCATCGGCATGATTCAATATGCGGAATTCAAGCGGCCAACAAAGACTGCAGACCACGCAGTTGAATCTTGCACGCCCGAGCCGCAGACCCAACCGACGATCGCAGCTCCTCCAACTTCCGCACCGGAAGCTGACATTCCAAGGCAACCGCATCAATAAAGATACCAAGGAACGTCAGCTCTGTAGCAGGCCTCTCCGTTTTGTCACTGAAGCTCCCGCCGGGTGCGAGAGGTGGTGAATCAGGCAAAATTTATTCGCCTCCTTCTTCAGCACCAAACCAAGTGGAGAAAGACGCAAATCCGGCCCAAACTCACTTCCTTCAACAGCTTATCCCACACAACCTTGGGATGGTAAAACGCAGAAAACAAATTCCTAACTCCCCCTACTGGATGGTCAGATTCGCATGGAATCCGAAACCCATCCGTAAACCCAGCCAACAACAAACAAGCAACGCTCCTATCGGGATACCTGTCAAGGTAAAGAAGCATCCTTCCCACCCTTGCATCGCCCCTCTTCTGGTCAGCATCCCCACCCCCACGCCCCTTCCCCTTCTTAAAACATCGGGACAAACTGTGCCCCCCCACTGCTTCCGGAACACTCGTGCCGGAAGCGCCAGGACTCGCCAAACATACACTGGCCCTCATTAAATTGCCAGCAGCAACCCTTACTGGCCCCAGGTCCAAAGCCGCCGGCCCCGTCTCGAAAGGACTGCTGACTCTGCGAACTCCCAACCCCACCTGGCGCAGCCATTAACCGCATCCAAAGACTAATGTCCTTGTGATCCCACCTCAAGGACGCCCAAACCGCCTTCCGCTAATGGAACTGCTCGTCATAGCAGAGTCAGGCCGTACCGCCATAAACACGGTATGCCTACCCTATGGAATCAAGATAACAAAAATGCCCGGAGCAGTGTTCTGGCGCCTTCTCCCCAATTACACTAGCAAGAATAGCAAAAGCCTGCAACTAATTCGCAAACGTGCGAGGAATGAGGCGATACCGCCGCCTCTCCTCCTTTTTCTTGCACTTGTCCGGCTTAACCCGATCCAAGTTAAAATTCTCCAAGGGGAGCAGGGAAAAAATTTCCACATACTCCCCCTTCCAAATGTGCTCCCTAAGCTCCTGCTTCAAATGAGCCCCCAGCGGTCCCTCAAAGCACACGTACACTTCCCCCCGCCTGCACACCACGCCATTCCAACAACACTCGCACATCACGCGTTAATGCTTGCAAGCCCTCCAACAGCCCCCCTCAACCCCAGAACTGTAGAAGGAGGTCGACTAACCAAATCGCGCCAGCGCAGCAGACCTGGCAGCCGTATCTCCAGCAGGCACTAAACGCACTCCAGCAGCAGCAGGCATAGCACCAGGGCCCACATCCGCAGCCGGCGCCACCACCACACTGCAAACCGCAGGCTTCTTGCCAGACATAGCAGGTCTCTTGAAAGCAGCACCAGCATCCTCCAAGGTTCGAGGGGGCGTCCCCCCAACTTCGTCAGCTCCCGACATCTTCAAACCGGAATCCAGATCACCAGCAGCCAGGGGGGCGGGGCACGTTCCATGCCCCTCCCGAAGTCCAGAAGCGTCCTCACTGTCAGAAATAGAAGATTGCCGCCCCCCGCATAGGGGACTCAGCGTGGCAAACTGCAGAAGCTCCTCTTCTCAGTCCCAGAAGGACCCCGCTCTGCCGGGTGGTCCGCAGGTGATGCACTCCCTTTCCTTCCAGCACGCTGGGCTCCGCCAGCACGGAGGTTCCATGCTGGCCGCAGCCGCTCCGTCAGATCTCCCCCGGCTCCGTCCACTGCTCCTTGCCGCCTCGTGTCCGCCCAAAGCCTCCGCCGCCCGCTGCTGCCCTGAGGGATTCCTCCCAGCCTCCCCCACCGCTCGCCCGAGCCACAGAGTGGGAGGATGAAGCCTGAGGGTCCCTCACACGGACCCGGCGCAGCAGATGCTCCAGGGACCCAGAAGCAGCCGCCATGGCAGGTATGTGCTGCAACTCTTCTTCTCCAGCGTTGACTGACCTCCGCTTCCTGTCCTGCAGAGTTCACTCCCCTAAGCCCTTTAACCCCCGGTTAACCCTACCTATGCCATATCCTCCCCCTGTCATGGGCCCCTCCTCTCCCATCCTGTCCGCTCCAGGGCTTCTCTCCCTTGACATCAGTTTTTCACTCCAGTTACAGAGTTATTGGAACTGATTGGGATTTAATGCCAAGCCAGAAATCTTCCCAGAAGGGAAGAGGACGCATCTGCAGACAGCGCTGTTTTGGGTTGTTGCTCTACGTCAGTACAGATCAGCATGATCTGGCTTAGCTAGTGAGGTAAAAGGCCTTTTGCTCTCCCCGGAACGCCTTGCTAATGGTCTTTGAAGCTCCACACACCAGCAATGAGGCCTCTGTAAAAGAGAAAGATTATCCCCTGTTTAGATATAGAAATAGATAAAGTTAATATGGTCTGTAGATGGCCTGTTGAGAAATTGTGAAGCTTGGTGCCTCTGATTGATCGACTAATAGTGGTAAAGAAAGTTGTGCTTCAACAACTGCTACCTCTGCTTGATTCCCTGGTATTTGCATGTAGGGTAATACCCATGGGTTGAGTATTCTTGTGGTATGTGTCTTTGGCGATGAAAGGTACATGCCACACATAGACCTGTTTGGTTTCCTTTAATGGCAGGACAGTTTGCGAGCAAGAGGAGCGGAGTAACTTTGACTTTACAGTTATTTACTGATGCAGCCAGAAGTGATGGTTTTGGGGCTATTTTGAGTCTGTCCTGGTTGTGGGGGCACATGGCCAGTATCTAAGGTGGTGTATGCTTTGATGAAAACGAAGGGGGAGATTTATCAAAACCTGTTGCTGAGTTGCCCATAGCAACCAATCAGATCACTTCTTTTATTTTTTATATACATTTTGACCTCTAAAATAAATAAAGTGATCTGGTGGGTTGCTATGGGCAACTCAGCAACTTTTCCTCTGGACAGGTTTTGATGACTCTCCCTCATGGGGTTGTTTGACCTTCAAAGCCATTGGTAGAAGTGTGTGCCCAGATGAATTGGTTACTTACTATGTGGTGATGATATTGAGGCAATTCTTTCCTATTGCATGTGAAATATTGCACTACGTGCTAACAGCTTCTAAAGTTAATTAAAAAAAATTGGCCTTACAATCTTTGGGGCTGAATCCAAATGAGTTTGTTATGGATTCTTTTGGTATAGGTGCAGTCACTGAGGCGGATGTCTTGGGGAAGTGTGTACGAAGTATAAACAGTTGAGAAGGGGAAAATTGGGGTAGTTTTGTTCTTATGTGCATCCTGACATGTTGCTTTTGTAATTTCCTTTTAGATTTCCGGTGCCCTTTAGTGTGGATTGTGAGACAGTACATAATTCATAGGGAGACATGGAGGGCAATTCATCGACCAGCAGGTGCTAAATTGGGTTTCCATTAAGCTAAAGTCCACTGGTGGGGGATTGTAGGTTTGCATTTGATTCAGCTTCTACCAAAAAGTCTGCATATTAGCAGACAAGGATGTTGCCCAACAGTTTTAGTGGTGCATGTAGGTGGGAACAAGTTGGATCATGTAAGGGTAGCGGAACTTTTTATATGTTATCAAGTAGGATCTGCCAAGTTTTCAGGATTTGTAAGATCTGTGTGCTTTAGTTTGTTCTGAGATTGTCCTCAGGCAGATGTGGTGTGGGAAAATGAACTTAGCAGTGATTGAGCGAGCAAGACAGCTTCTTAAAGGGGTACTCCTGTGGAAAATAATTTTTTTAATCAACTTGTGCCGGAGAGTTAAACAGATTAGTAAATTATTTCTATTAAAAAAATCTTAATCCTCCTTTACTTATCAGCTACTGTAAACTCTAGAGGAAGTTGAATAGTTCTTTTCAGTCTGACCACAGTGCTCTCTGCTGACACCTCTGTCCATGTCAGGAACTGTCCAGAGCAGGATAGGTTTGCTCTGGGGATTTGCTTTTACTCCGGACCGTTATTATACAGACAGAAGTGTCAGCAGAGAGCACTATGGTCAGACTGAAAAGAACAACTCAACTTCCTATGGAGCATACAGCATCTGATAAGTACTGGAAGGATTTTTATAGAAGTAATTTCAAATCATTGTTTATCTTTCTGGAACCAGTTGATATGAAAAAAATAAATAAATGGTTTATCACCAGAGTACCCCTTTAACATGTGAACTTCTAGACATGTAAGGGCCTTGGGGGATGTAATGGTGAGATACCAGTCGGATGCTTGAAGGGGACAATTGGGATGTTTTTCTTCCAGAGGGTGTCAACTTGAATACCATAGGCAAAGATTTTTCTTGTCTGGCATCCAGGATGGTATAGAGCAGGGGTCTCAAACTGGCGGCCCTCCAGATGTTGCAAAACTTCAACTCCCAGCATTCCTGGACATGCCCAGACAGCCATTTGCTGCAGCTAATGGCTGTCGGGAATGCTGGGAGTTGAAGTTTTGCAACATCTGGGGGGCCACCAGTTTGAGACCCCTGGTATAAAGTGAGCTCTAGTTCATCTTCATTTGTGGAATAAAAGTCAGGGTTATCCAGAGATTAAAAAGCATAGCTGCTTTCTTCCTAAAACAGTGCCACATCTGTCATTAAGTTGTGTGTGGTATTACAATTCAGTACTATTCACTTCAATGGAACTAAGTTCAAATAGGACACACAAACTCTTTTTTTCAAGAGACAGAGAAAGACAATGAAAGGACAACTCTGTTGTTAAGAGATCTTACCCCAGGGCTTTATATGCAGTTTAGCCTACTCACTGCTAATTTATTATGTCTTTCATCCTGTAGCTGCTTTTTGTGTATAGATGTATAAGAATGCAGGCCCCCTCCTCTGTGTGTGCAGTGTGTAGCAGACACTTTAACCATAGGTCCCACCCACCAGCTTTGGGAGAACTGAAAATTATAGATGAAGCCTACTCATAAATGCCATATGTAAGTTATGGAAAGACACTGCAAAAGGACGTTGGTTGTGCATGCTGTGAGTTGTAGCTTTGCAACAGCTGAAGATCCACAGTTTAGATACCACTGATTTAGAGCATTCATAGGCCCATTTAAAGAGCTACTCAACCCCTAGACATGTTATCCCCTATCCAAAGATTAGGGGATAAGATGTCTGATTGCAAGGGGTCACTGCTGGGAGGCACCGTAGTCATCTGGTGTATGGAGCAAACTCCGCTCTGTGCTGGCGTCGCTCCCCCTCCATTCATGTCTATGGGAGGAGGCATAATGGCTATGTGCTAGCCGTCACACCCCCTCCCAGAGGCATGACGTCATGAACACAGAAGCTCCAAGCTTCCACCGGCCTGGAGATCGTGGGGGCTTCCAGTGACTTTACCCCCGCGATAGGGGATAAGATGTATTGGGAGGGAGTACCCCTTCACAAGGAATCTAAATTTCTCAATTACTGACTCTTTGTTTATAAATAAATATATAAAAAAATGCCAAAAGACCTTGTCATTATTTGAGGCTGCATGTTATTGTGAATGTTCTCCCATTGCGCCTCGATGTGTATTTATTTTTATTCACAGACCTCCTATGTAGAGCGAAACAAAATATTACATTTTTTACTTCTTAGCGTAACCTTCAGTTGAATAAATCTTCCCTTCTGTGTTCTCTGTGGGTTTTATTTTTTATCAGCATAGAGGCTGAAAATATTACATTTCTGCCAACAAAGTGCAGTATGAGACAAAACCGATCACCTTTTGTTATCCCAGCAGGTAGCTTACACTGCCTTGCATGGAATGTTTTGCTTCAGATCCGAGAAACCTTTCACAGGCCGTCCTTCAGCTATTTCATTTCCCAAACTTATCCCTGTGGCTGTTAGGCCATAAGAGTTTAATATCGCAGCGGGATGTCGGAGCAGACTCCCGCATTTTTATTTCAGGCCTCTAAATGCTACTGAAACTTTTTTTTTAACGCACAGTACATCAATTCTTCACACACACACTGTGTACTCTGTGTCATTTGTAGCCGCTCACTGTACTAGAGCCAGACTTGAATGGCTACATCTTTTGACTGAGATCTTGCCACAGACTTCCTTTCTTTAGTTTCTTTTTTTTTTTTCTCTCAACATTTGAGAAGAAACAATTCAGCATGCTGTGATCACCCACCGAAACAAAAATAATGAGAAAACCGCAATGCAGTGATTGCTTTCACCGAAAAATACACATTTACAGAACTTTCTTCCAAATTAGATTCCAACACAATACGCCTATTATTTACTGACAGGCTTTTACTTTCCATACAATAGTAAAGTTTATCCCTGTGCACAAAACCCGTTTAGCTGCGCATTTAGAGGGGAAATTAACATTTTGCATGTTAATTATCAATTTGTGCTGTAGTGTGCCTTGCACTGCTTTACACTTCATAATGGTAGATTGGAAAAATGATAAAAAAAAAAAAAAACTCCTATACACATGTTAATAGCTGTGGTTCAATTTTAATTTCAATTCCCCACAAAGACTACTCTAACTAAACCACAAACTTTATGCACATTTGGGGAGATTTATCAAAACCTGTGCAGAGGAAGAGTGGTGTAGTTGCCCATAGCAACCAATCAGATTGCTTCTTTCATTTTCCACAGGCCTCTTCAGAGGCCTGTGGAAAATGAAAGAAGCAATCTGATTGGTTGCTATGGGCAACTGCACCACTCTTCCTCTGGAAAGGTTTTCATAAATCTCCCCCATTGAAACTTTTATTTTGAATTTTATTATAGTATCTGTATTTTACCCCATTGTTTAAAAGGGTACTCTAGTACTTAAAAACGAACCCCCTATCCACAGGATAGAGGATAAGTGTCTGATCGTGGAGGGTCTGACTGATATGACCCCCCTGGGATCTCCTACTGGACACCCTGGCTCTCCTCATGCACTGAGCAGTGCATGAAGAGATTGCCAACATGTCCCTTCCATACGTCTCTATGGGAGAGCCGGAGATATACCCAGGGACAGCCAGGGTGCCGGGCAGGAAATCCGGCACTTATCCCCTATCTTGTATCGGAGTACCCCTTTATGCACACATCCTCTCAACTTTGCCATCTTTCATGACTGCTCCATGGATGCTCCCGCCCTGTCCTGTTCTCTCTTAGGCTCCTATATGAATTATTGTCTTAGACCAGGACAGGTATGTTAGGAAAGGAGATGTCATTTGATCATTTGAGAACATCATTTGGGGAAGAAGGGGGCATCATGTTGGGAGAGGACTGGAGTCATGTTGCATGGCATGTTGAATGTGAATTTAGTATATGGATATTTGTGTCTTGGGGTTGTAAAGGATTTTGTATTCCTTCAAGATGCGCAATTGAGCCTCTTTTATTGTTAACATGTTTGAGATCTGTAAGTTCTCTAAATTTTCATAGGCCTTTCGTAGGTATTCTATTAGCAAAAATAAACAATCTGCTGCACAGTGGATAGCTCTGGGGTTGAATGGCCTACCAGATGAAACGTATAAGTAAGACAGATTAGACTATCCCCGTAATAAATTCTGGATGCTGTAAGCAATTATGAAGAACCTTTGGCAACTAAAACTTCAAGTGCTTCTTCACAATTTCATGCAGAAACACCTTGGATGTAGGGTGGTGTAGGTGGACAATTTTTGTACACCTTTAATTTGTGTGCTGGTAATGTACATGCACCAAATGTATTAAATGGAGGCATGGCATGGGATCAATATGGTGCTAGTGCACATTTTCTTTTGTAAATTACACTTCAGTACATCACTTTTTATGATTCCTCCTCTGTGACTTTTATGAGACTTTTTAACCTGTTGCGCAAAAAATAAAAGTAAAATAAAAAAATGTGCTACTTTTTAAAAAAATGCTATTCACAGCCAGTTTTGTAACCCAGGTCTGGGCTGGTGTAAGTTGTGGCTTTGCGACAAATGTGCAACTTTTTATTAAGAAAAGTTGTATCTCATGAATCAATAATCACTGTAAAGTGAAAAACCAAAAGTGTGTACCAAAGTCAGTTTAGTAAAAGCTCACTTTGCAAAAAGTTGCACAACATTTGCACAAAAACACCACTTGCAACAATTTATGTAACAAACATAAGGGAAAAAGACAACTAAAAAGCTGTATAATTGATTTTTATATGTTCAGAAGTTTTCCCTTTAGGGGAATACTTTACATGCTATAAACACATTCTTTTCCTTTTTTCCTTTTTTTGTGTATGAGTGAGGGGAGTAATAAATTTAAAACTTATTGTAAACCCCTCAATGTGTCACAAATCTACACCCGTCCAGCCCTGGCTTACAAAACTGGATGAGGACAGCATTTGTAAAAAATATTTGCGCAACGGTTAAAAAAGTCACAGAAAAAGTTGCAGAGGATGAGCCATACCAAATGGTGTACTGAAGTGCAATTTCACAAAATTGTGTACTATATATTTATCATATGCCATACCAGGGCCTACCTCAACACAATTTTTTTATTTTTTTATTTTTAAGTTTGTGGCTCTGGCTGCTCTTCCCCTTTGCTGGAAGTCCAAACAGGTGGGCAGGGACACTGGCAGGCGCAGTGGCTGCTGGGTGCAGACGTGTCCTGCGCAGACATGCATGTCTTCTTCCAACCCCTTCTTCCAACCCTCTGTTGTGTCCCTGCCTGCAAATGCTGGCATGGAATGGATGGGAATTGGTGGGCGCCCATAATGTTAGCGCTGCCTTCATCTGATGACCTTGACCTTGCTACATCGCCTGCACCAAAGTGTAAGCATGAATAGAAGAGGCTGGAATCCACGATCTCTCCTCCGGACCATAACCTTTCCAATGAACCAAATACTGGACAGAATTATGTACCTTTCGACTGTCCAGTATTTTGGAGACCTCATACTCCAGTTCTCCGTCGACCTCAACTGGAGGAGGGGGAACCGGGACTGGAGACTGAGTAGGAACATAATGTTTTGACAAAGAGCAGTTGAGCACATTATGAACCTTAAGAGAAGAAGGTAATTTTAATCTGTAACAAACTGGATTAATAACTTAAATTACCTCATAAGGTCCAATAAACCTAGATGCCAATTTTTTTGATGGAACCTTGAGACGAAGATTTTTAGTAGACAACCACACTTTATCACCAACTTTAAATTTTATGCCACAAGAATGTCTCTTGTTAGCAGATCTTTTTTGTAGTTCTTGGGCATTTCTCAGGTTCTTCTGAACCTGGGCCCAAAGTGTGCAGTTTTACCACACTTGGGATGGAGCACCTCCTATCACTTTTGATCACGTTAATGTAATTGTTTAAATTTTAAAGTTAGTCATGACTAGGCATCCATATACACATTTATCTGGTGATAGGATGCCACTGTGGTACTTGTGATCTGTCTGCAGGTATCCTCCATTGTATGCAATTTTTGCTGGGGATCTCCCATAGCAACGGATCACATGTGCAGGACCTCCACCCCAGTGATGGTGCACAACTGCACTTGGAGTTGAGAGTTTCCTGCTATAACCATGTTCATGCATTTACAAGCCGATATGTCTTTGCTTAAGGCTTATACTAATGCACCCTTTTATCTTGCTGGGTAGCATTAGGGTTTCACCTGTGAGGCCGGTTATAAATGAACCAACCAGGGTGGGGCTTGTAACCTGTCTCCCCCTCCCATTGTATGTGTGCTTAGCCCACACTGGAGGTAACTGGGGAGCAGTCTGCAAGTCGGACCTAAGGCTGCTGTAATTTAGTTTCTGGCTTTGTTTATCTGGCCAGGTAGGTTAGTGATTAGGTCCCGTACCACTTGAGAAACCTTGGTGTGTTGTGCGGGCTCAGGTATGTCTTTCATATAAAGATATACTGGGTAATGTTTCAATTTTACATCCGTTTTGAGGGTTAGCTGATGTCATTGTTTATATTTACCACAGGAGTGAAACCATATTGTGGTCCACAAGTGCAGGTCCTCCACTCCAACATATGTGCACAACTGCACTTGTGGTGGAACACCTCCTATCACTTTTGATCACGTTAATGTAATTGTTTGCAGTTTACTCATGGTAGTCTCGACTTCAGGGTTATCACTATCAGTATTAGTACAGGAAGAAAACCGTGGATTAAACCCATAAACACAAAAGAATGGTGACATACCAGTAGAAGAATTTTCTTGGTTATTCAAGGCAAACTCAGCAAGAGACAGAAAAGATACCCATTCATCCTGTCTATCTGCTACATAACATCTTAGGTACTGTTCCACATTTTGATTCAACCTTTCAGTTTGACTGTTAGATTGGGGATGAAAAGCATATGAAAAAGATAACTGAACACCCAACAGTTTACAAAATGCCTGCCAAAATTTTGAAACAAATTGTACCCCTAGATCAGATACAATATTTTCTGGAACCCCATGATATCTAACAACATGTCTTAAAAATAAGTCTTCAAGAATTTTGGCTGACATAGAAATATGAGTCCAGGGCCTTTTAGGAATGAACAATGGCTACAATTCCCCTGCAGGATGTGTCCGAGGAGTTTTTATCAGGCACAAACTTCACAAGAAGCAACAAAAGCTTCCATGTCCCTGAGGGTTGACCACCAAAATTTCATTTGAAGCAATTTCTTTATACCCCGGATACCAGGATGACCTGCTAATCGGGAACAATGAAACTCCTCGATTATACGGAGGCGAAACTGACTAGGTACAAAGATCTTGCCTCAAGGAGTCTCTGGAGCAACCAAGACTTGATTACTCAAAATCTCAGAAGTTAAATCCGCAGACACTGCAGAAATAACCACACCTACTGAAAGAATAGTCTCTGGATTAGAGTCTATAGTCTGAGAAGCACTGAAACTTCGAGATAAGGCATCAGCCTTCACATTCTTAGTACCCGGTCGGTAAGTAATAACAAAGTCAATCCGAGTAAAGAATAAGGCCAACCGGGCTTGATGAGGATTGAGACGTTTGGCAGATTCTAGGAAAGTAAAATTTTTATGGTCAGTGATTACAGTGACCCGATGAACTGCCCCTTCAAGAAAATATCTCCATTCCTTAAAAGCCCACTTGATTGCCAAAAGTTCTCGGCTACCAACATCATAGTTTTGTATAGCTGCGGAAAATTTACAAGAAAACAAGGCAGAAAGACGTAACTTAGTCAAAGAAACAGTTCCCTGTGACAAAACTGCTCCAGCACCAACTTCAGAAGCATCTACTTCAACAATAAAGGGCTTGGTCTGATCTGGTTGAACTAAAATCGGAGCAGAAATGAAGCATCCCTTAAGATGTTCAAAAGCAGCTTCCGCCTCCTGAGACCAGTTAACCAGATTTGCCCCTTTACGAGTCAGATCAGTCAATGGTTTTGCAACAATAGAAAAATTCTTTATACATTTTCTATAGTAGTTTGCAAAGCCTAAAAACCTCTGTAGTGCCTAAAGAAGTGGGACACACCCAGTCAGATACAGCCTTAGTTTCTCAGGATCCATTTTAAAATGTCCTTGAGTTAAGATGTACCCCAAAAATTGTACCTCTTTGACACCAAAAACACACTTCTGTTTAACAAACAATTTGTTTTGGCACAGTACCTGAAGAACAGAACATACACGATCCACATGAGATGACCAATCTCGAGAGAAAATTAGAATATCATCTAGATAAAATACTAGGAATTTACCCAAACATTTGCGAAAAATATCGTTGACCAAATTCTGAAAGACTGCAGGTGCATTACTGAGACCAACATGCATTACCAGATACTCAAAATGGCCCTCAGGGGTATTGAAAGCAGTCTTCCATTAATCACCCTCTTTTATTCTGATTAAGTTATAAGCCCCTTGAAGTTCCAGTTTAGTCAGCCAACATGCCCCTTGTAATTGATTTAACAAGTCTGGAATTAAAGGCAATGGATATAGATTTTTGACTGTGATCTTGTTCAGATCCTAATAATCAATACAAGGCCTAAGCCCTCCGTCCTTTTTTGCTACAAAGAAGAACCCTGCTGCCATGGGAGAAACGGATGGATGAACACGACCCTTTTGTAAACTTGACTGAATATAATCCTTCATAATTTCCCTTTCAGGACCAGACAAATTATAAATTCGCCCCTTAGGATACTTGGCATCAGGTACAACTTCAATAGCACAGTCATAATCTCGATGTGGGGGCAAAGCAGAGGAGGCCTCCTCAGAAAAAACATCACAAAAATCAGAAATAAATTCGGGTAGATTACACCGAGTGTTGCAACAGATATAATAATGCATTTATTTATACACTCAGACCCCCACTTGATCAGTTCCCAAGAGGACCAATCAAAAACAGTATTATGTTTCCTTAACCAAGGTAATCCCAAAATCACATTTACCGACAAATTTTCCAGAACATAAAATGTGATTTTTTCAAAATACAGAGAACCCACCAGTAATGCCTCCTCTAGAATGGAAGAACTGACACAACCCCCTGACAAGGGTGTATAATAAACTCCAGCAATGGGAATCAGGCTCTCCAACAATTTCAAGGGTAAATTCAAAGATTTAATAAAATTCAGATCAACAAATTTAGCAGCAGAATCAGAATCAACAAAAGCTTTACCAAATATTTTTCTTTTTTTAAAACATATTTGAACGGGTAACAAGATTTTAAAAGATGGCATTTAGGCTGTGCGGTCAGATTCATCATAAAGAAGGCTCAAATTAGAAAAGAAAACATCCACAGAACTTAAAGGGGTACTCCGGTGAAAAACTTTTTTTTTTAATCAACTGGTGCCAGAAAGTTAAACAGATTTGTAAATTACTTCTATTAAAAAATCTTAATCCGTCCTGTACTTATTAGCTGCTGAATACTACAGCGGAAATTCTTTTCTTTTTGAAACACAGAGCTGTCTGCTGACATCATGAGCACAGTGCTCTCTGCTGACATCTCTGTCCATTTTAGGAACTGTCCAGAACAGCATATGTTTGCTATGGGGATTTCATTTTACTCTGGACAGTTCCTAAAATGGACAGATATGTCAGCAGAGAGCACTGTGCTCATGATGTCAGCAGACAGCTCTGTGTTTCAAATGGAAAATAATTTCCACTGTAGTATTCAGCAGCTAATAAGTACAGGAAGAATTAAGATTTTTTAATAGAAGTAATTTATAAATCTGTTTAACTTTCTGGCACCAGTTGATAAAAAAAAAAAAAAAAAAAAGGTTTTCATCAGAGTACCCCTTTAATTCAGGACCTGAGGAAGGTAAAAAGAATGCCCACTCCTGGGGATCTCCTTGCAACAAAGACCTTAAGTTCTACTCTCTGAACCTCTGTGCTAGTAGACTGTGTTCTCAGGCGAAAGTACAGCTTACAACTCTCCCTGAATACAACAAATTTCTTTCGGTCACCAGAAAAGCGGTCAGGAAGATACATTTTTGGTTCCCTCGAAACAGCTGGAGGACAGACCACTGTCTGAACATTAGCTGTTTCCTGAGCCTGAACCCTTTCAGCAAGGGATTGTACTAAATGTGTAAATCCCTGCATTTGCTCTATTAAAGCCATCATTGCCTCCATTTTAGCAAATGCAAGTATATTTTGGGCCTGTGAAAATGTCACGTATGGGCAGGGAAGGAGTGCACACTAATCT
Organism: Hyla sarda; assembly: GCF_029499605.1. Taxonomy (NCBI): domain Eukaryota; kingdom Metazoa; phylum Chordata; class Amphibia; order Anura; family Hylidae; genus Hyla; species Hyla sarda. Next base: position 84,360,408 of record NC_079193.1, on the reverse strand, counting down.
CGCCTGCTTCCCTATCCCTGCCTACTTACGTACCTGCCCTAACCAACAGGTCCGTAACCACGAAGACAGTCCCTTCCTGTATACGTGAGGGGCGTAATTGTCAAAATAATAAACTGCAATGATACTGACTAGGTCTGGGAACAGTGGAATAACAGACAGACTAACAAAATACGACTGCACACTCACACAATAGTCCAGAGTCAACTAATCGCGTCAAAGCCAGGAGATGTCACAGTACCAAGTCGCTAATACCAGAGAGAAGTCGAGATAAAAGCAAAAGGTCAAAGATGCCGGGTTATACAGGAGGAACAGGGAATACATGCTAGCTACTGGAGCAAAAAGACTCTTTCACAGGTGCTGACTGAGAGCCAACTGCCAGGTTAAATAGGCAACTCACAGGTGCTCTCATCACGCGGTCAGCTGACCAGCTAGACAGCTAGGTGTAACCCAGCTGTTAGGAATCACGGCAGGTGGAGAGCAGGTGGTGGATCCTCTGGGCCTGTGTTGAAGGAGACTTGAGCCGTGCCAGGGAGCGGGGTCTAAGGTGCCACTGGTTTGCACCAGAGCCTGCCGCAAAGCCGGATGGTCTTGCTGTGGCAGGTGGCACCCAGGTTGCTACCCCTGGCATGACTCGTCCACACAGGTAGCTGGGGGGTCGAGGTGGCACTGACAGCGACTGGCAGAACATGGCTGGCAGGACGTGGTGGGATGGCAGAAGAACAGGGCTGAGGAAAGGCCTTTTTTAAGGCCTCATCGTTCCAGGAAAGTTCAGAGGCAAGAGTTCGAAACTGAACCATGTAGTCGCCAGCTGAGGAGTTTCCTTGGCAGAGGTTCCACAGAGCAGAGGAGGCTCGCACGGGTTCTTCAAATGCATTGCGGAATGCTGCAAGGAAGGCAGACAGATTCAAGGAGACCAGATCTCTACGAACCCAGAGAGGAGTAGCCCAGGCCAGGGCTTTTCCGGACAAAAGACTGTAGACAAACGGACAGATCCACCATAAGTTCAAGATGAATAGAACACAGTGTCACAAAGCCTCTACACAGCTTGGGATCTCCGTCATATTTAGAAGGCAGGGACAAATGAGGCTTGGGACCAGGTGAAGTTGCAGATACAGGTGGAGGCTCAGGAACAGGTGGCTGCTGCTGTTGTTCCCGCAGCATGGCAAAAATCTGTTGCATCACGGCTGTAAGTAAATCCAGTTGTTGCGCTTGATGGGCTAACTGCTTCGACTGCTGAGCCACAATGGTGGGCAGATCCGAATCATCAGGCAAAGGCTCGCCAGCGGGATCCATGGCAGACTTGGAAAGATCCCAGAGATCAGACAAAAGTGCACCAGCGGAATCCATGGCTGGATCTTACTGTTAGGAATCACGGCAGGTGGAAAGCAGGTGATGGTTTCTCTGGGCCTGTGTGGAAGGAGACTTGAGCCATGCCAGGGAGCGGGGTCTAAGGTGCCACTGGTTTCCACCAGAGCCTGCCGGCGTCCGTGCGCCCTAGGGGGCGGAGGCACGCACGCCAGAGCTGCGGGGACACCAGGGAGCAGAGACACAAGAAGGTGAGTGACAGGCTGAGACTCGCATGCGGGCGCATCCTGCGATGCAAATCTCAGCCCCGCCGGCAGCGGGGACAGGGAGCTCTCGCGACCGGAGAGTCTGGCCAGAGCACCACTGTAATACCGGCAACAAAACAAACAAATAACCTGTCAGAACCTTTTAACCCTATAGGTTCTGACACTATGTTAGGGCTAAGGCAGACTGAACTATTGAAGTTTAAATAGCCAGGGCCCAGCAGGGAAGGGTGTGGCTGATTAGCAGGTAATTAAGAAAATAAGGAGCAGCTCATTATTATCAGCTGTCTGCTAAAAAGCAAGTAGTGGAGCAGAAGAGGGTGAGAACCCTGATACGGTCTTTCTTCTGGATATGAGCTACTTTGAATATGTCTTTACTAATGTAGCATTGGAAAACTACACTTAGGTGCTCTTCTCGAGGAGAAATGTCACCCACTTTTATTCAAGTATAGTTATTAAAAAGGCCAATGGCATTACAATAGGCATCTAAAAATCAGTGTGGCATTTTCTTATGTACAACCATCATACCTCTGATCAACACAAAGCACAGTGCATAAATCTAAATTGTATAGAAAATCTGCATAAAATGCGATGTTTTATAGCTACATATTTCAGGATTTTTACAATCGTGGCTTCAAATACCTTTTGAACAGTATTTTTACCTTTTTTTTTAAATTTTTTTTTTAACCTTACTTCGCATTGCTGTTCCAGTCTAATGTCATAGCCATGCTCTCTTATATTCATCTACATTATGTATAGTATGTTTCCTGAACCGCACCTGTTTGAAGAAGTCATTCTTCATAGGGTGCCATGATATCAGAAACCCAAAGAAAAGGATTCCTAAGGAGAGCACAACCATGGATATCTTTACCAGTTGTTCATTGACCACAGATTGTGAAGCTGCTAAAATATGTGAGACATTAGGATTCATACAGTTTTAGAATCCATCCAAAGGTTGTGCGGATTTCTATCCAAGTTAAACTGAGCAGCCAAGAACCCTTTTACCCATACAACACGTGCATTTAAAGTACCCTCTTAGGAAATATTGATATCAAGTTGTTGACTGCAAATGTTAGCACTAGAAGGGATGATACATGAGCTAAATGTAACAAGTTCTAAATAGTTTGCCTTCTTAGATCTCATGTAGGCATGTACTCTTTTTCCCAATTATAAGTTTTAGTCTCTTTCGTATATTAATGAACTTACAGAACAAAAAAATTCCCTGCCATCGCACGACTTTTAAACAGTTTTATGGTAGAAAAAAAAGGAAGGACAAAAAACAAAAAAAACAAACAAACAAACAAGCAGGACAAACAGCTATAGGGTGCACTGAGGGGAACATTGGAGGAAATACCGAAGTCCTCAGTCCAACTCCACTAATACGTCAGAACCCCAAGAGCACACCACTTATCAATACTATTGCACATGTGTAATCCAAGGAGCTTTAATATAGAAAAGTGGTTGCCAGGATTCCTCTGACAGTCTTTGTTGTGTCTAATTCCAGGGCTTTCCACATTCTGTCTGTCATGACAGCTGGTCAAAAATCAGGTACTGACAAACAAGGCTCAGACAGGACTGGCTGTTGCCATATTTATGCTTTCCATGGTAGGTGCTAACAGACTGTAGTCACATGAAGCAACAGAGAATTTAGGGAAGCCACTATAAAGAGGACAAGTTGCATGAATTATTGTCTCTTTAAATTTAAATATTGACGTCTCTTTAATTTCTTCCAGCAAGAAGAAAAAAACTGAAAAGAGATTTACCAATACAATTACACCAGTTTGCTGTCTTTCATTTGCCTTGGAAATAAAAAAGAAAAGAAAACATAAATATGTACTGCACATTATGGGCCATGTTCCCAGCCTATTATTCCACACCTTTTGTACTTTTTGTTTATGTCAGGTAAAGGAGCTTAGCTTTCAAGTCACATTTTATTGTATTTAGGCCAGGGCCAAAATCTGAAATATCTAAGCCCAATACAGACACATTACCTACAATGTCTTTCAACCCCTATTACTCTTTTGCAGGCTGTTATTCTTTTCAAGAATATCGACTCGGTGGTTTCATATGAAGAGGACCATATCATATTTTAAGTTGTTCCATGTAGCAGGAACAAAATACTAACTGGAGACATTAAGACATATTGGAAATGAGGGGTGACAGTATTGGCAACAGTTTGCACTCATTGTTATCTACTTAACAAAGTCCTTTTATTTTAAAAGTAAAACAATATAACACAAGAACTTTTGGGCGTAAATTTCTGTCATTTTAAAAAAAAATTGCCGTGAAATATCCGTAATCATATTGTGAGATTCATCAGCTGCTGAAGGAGCTTGCGTGCTTTGGCCTATAAATATATTAACCTTAAATAAATTATTTACAATATTTGTCTCTCTTGGTTTTATATATATATATATATATATTTTTTTTTTTTAATTTTTTTATTTTTTATTATTATTATAATAGGTAATTGCATTAAAGTATATTCCAGGCATAGCAAAGGGGAAGTTTATCAAACCTTGTGCAAAGGGACAGTGGAGCAGTGGCCAGAAGCAACTAATCCGATTCTAGCTTTCATTTTTAAGAGACCTTCATGAAAATTGAAAAAAAGCGATCTGATTGGTAGTCTAGTCAGAAAGGGCACAAAAGAGATAATAATGAACAGTGTCTCAATAGTCCAGTGCTATCAAAGGATCACATTGCTTAGGCAAATAGATTTAGTGTAAACAGTAAAACCCTTAAATAAGGCCTAATAGTGAAGGCCTATAGAATGGGTCAGATGGCAGGGTATTCTCTACTCAGTATGCAGTGGTAAGTATTACCACAAGTGATTCAAGGAAGGACAACCGGTGAACTGGCAAGAGGATGGTGGGCAACCACTGTTCTTTGTAACATCCTTGCTTATGATTTCAGCATATTCCTGACTCAACAGCTTTCTGTCTGCTATTGTCTCAAACATTCTCTGATCTTCTGCCTGTTTACAAACCATTTTTTAGCCTTGTTTTTTGTGCTTTGTAGTCCATCTGGTTTGACCCTTGCTTGCCATGAACTATCCCTCTACTTTGTGTTTTGGTACTGCAGTAATTTCTGGTTTTGACTTTGGCCTGTTTGACTCTACTTTATCTATCTGTCTGTTTTACTGTTTGCTGTATTATGCTCCCTAGTTTGTGTTTGGTTAATCCATTGTTTGCTTATGTGTTTGGGATTATTTTGATGCCCCTGCAATTAGCCCAGCATGTTGTACAGTTGAGAGTCTGCTACCAAGGGCGGATTGTCAAGTAGACCGGGATAGGGGTTGTAGGTGATAATAGGGCTACACTCTTCCCTGCTCGACGTGACATCTGCTATTGATTTTCAGCAGTTAATACCTCTTGATATTTCTTTTTGCCAAACCATATAATACGGACACCTGGGGTCCCAATAACAGAATATTTTATAGGCCAGATAGGCAGACAGGCAGAAGATCTGAAAAAATCTATTACACTGGTACTATTTGTGATAGTTTTGTCCAATTGTACCAGACATGTAAGACACTATTCATGATGACCAAAATTTTGTGTCATATTTTTAATGCAATTTTTCAGCAAATTAGCTCATTTTAAGCCTTGCCCCATTTTATATCAGCAGCATTTCCCTCTGAACACTATTAAAAATGGCTTAGTGACACATAATAAGTCTTGTCCATGTGAAATAAGGTTGTCTTTAGCTGGCTATACCCCATCAACCTCAATTTCAAAAGTTTCTTTTTACTTAAAGGAGATGTCCGGTGCTCACTTTTCTTATTTTATCCGCTCCGGGCTGCAAAAAAAAAAAAAAAAAGCTTTCTCTTGCCTGCCTATGCTCCCCCGGTGCTCCGGTACAGGCGTTGGGTCCCCGGGCTGTATTATTCTTACTTCTTGTTAGCCCAGCACGTCACACGGAGCTTCAACCTATAACCCGCCGCAGCGATGTTCCGCCTCGGCCAGTGATAGGCTGACGCTCCATGTGACGTGCCGGGCTAACAGGAAGTAAGAAGAATACAGCCCGGGGACCAAACGCCTGTACCGCAGCACCGAGGGAGCGTAGGCAGGCAAGAGAAAGCTTATTTTCTTTTTTTTTGCAGCCCAGAACGGATACAATAAGAAAAGTGAGCACCGGACATGTCCTTTAAGAAAGTGTTCAGACTGCGCATCCAGTCCCTGCTGCTCACAACAATTTCTGTTGTTTATTTCAACACAGGAAAGTGTCCGCTGTGCTAACAACTGTCTGAGGTAGGTTAATGCTCCATGGATCATGGCAGGTGAGTACACCTTTGTTTAATTTTTCTTAGTACATTTTGTAAAAATCTTTGTAAAGCAAAATGAGATAGCTGGACAACCCTTTTAATTCACCTGTAGAAAGGAAAGCCATTGACAGCTTGGTGCTCTATCTGTCAGGGAAAAATGAATTAATTTCCACAACTGTCACAAGAAGACAATTAATTTTCTTCCATTGGAGTAGACACCTGAGGGAGTCTTCTGGTCCACAAGCACCTTAGACCATTTCAGATATCACCACTTGTGATTGAATTTGCTACAGTCAATAGAGCATGCATGCCGAATTTTAGTATCTGGTACAACATAAACACTATAAATAAGCCTGGTTTATAGCTAGGAAACATTATTAAAAAAAAAAAAAAAAAAAAAAAAACAAGCAGAATATTATGAGAAATGTTCATTTTACAAAGTGCAGTTAACAAAAAGGAAAAAAAATGAGCCTATAGGTTGCAATAAACCAGAACCAGAAAGTAGTTTTGTAAGAATAGTATACGTCATTAATTTGAAGCCATTGGAGAGCAAATGTCTGCGTTACAGCACAAATTACCCTGAATATATCAATAGTTTATCATAAAACCAGAGGCAGCCAGGAAAATGGAGCGTGGGTCAGTGCAGATGGGCTGTCAGGCAGTGGTACAGATGGTCCCACTGAGCGGAAAAACTAGGATGTACAGTACCTGTTACAAAAATTAAAATGCTGCTAATGCGAGATCAGATTTCCTTTGAGATCTAAACAGCACGTATGGAAATACAAAGCTGCTAACAAGGAATTTTACAAAAATAGCCGTGAAATATCCATAATCAGGTTGTGAGATTCATCAGCTACTGAAGGAGCTCATGCTTCTGTCTATAGCAATAAAATATATGAACTTTAAATAAATGATTTACAACAGTTGTCTCCCTTAGTAATGTACATATATATATATATATATATATATATATATATATATATATATATATATAAACAGTCATGGCCGTAAATGTTGGCACCCCTGAAATTTTTCTAGAAAATGAAGTATTTCTCACAGAAAAGGATTGCCGTAACACATGTTTTGCTATACACATGTTTATTACCTTTGTGTGTATTGGAACTAAACAAAAAAAAAAACGAGGGAAAAAAAGTTAATTGGACATAATGTCACACCAAACTCCAAAAATGGGCTGGACAAAATTATTGGCACCCTTAACTTAAAATTTGGTTGCACACCCTTTGGAAAAAATAACTGAAATCAGCCGCTTCCTATAACCATCAATAAGCTTCTTACACCTCTCAGCCGGGATATTGGACCACTCTTCCTTTGCAAACTGCTCCAGGTCTCTCTTATTGGAAGGGCGCCTTTTCCCAACAGCAATTTTAAGATCTCTCCACAGGTGTTCAATGGGATTTAGATCTGGACTCATTGCTGGTCACTTCAGAACTCTCCAGCACTTTGTTGCCATCCATTTCTGGTGCTTTTTGATGTATGTTTGGGGTCATTGTCCTGCTGGAAGACCCAAGATCTCGGATTTCTGACACTGGGTTGTAAATTGCGACCCAAAATCTGTTGGTAATCCTCAGATTTCATGATGCCTTGCACACATTCAAGGCACCCGATGCCAGAGGAAGCAAAACAACCACAAAACATCATTGAACCTCCACCATATTTTACTGTACGTTACTCATTCCATTTTTGGTAAACAGTAGAAGGATGTGCTTTACCCAAAAACTTTATCTTGGTCTCATCTGTCCACAAGACGTTTTCTCAGAAAGATTTTACTCAAGTTCATTTTGGCAAAATGCAGTCTTGCTTTTTTACATCTCTGTGTCAGCAGTGGGGTCCTCCTGGGTCTCCTGCCATAGCATTTCATTTCATTTAAATGTCATTTCGCGCTGACACTGATGCTCCCTGAGCCTGCAGGACAGCTTGAATATCTTTGGAAATTGTTTAGGGCTGCTTATCCACCATCCGGACTATCCTGCGTTGACACCTTTCATCAATATTTCTCTTCCGTCCACGCCCAGGGAGATTAGCTACAGTGCCATGGGTTGCAAACTTCTTGATAATGTTGCGCACTGTGGACAAAAGCAAATCTAGATCTCTGGAGTTGGACTTGTAACCTTGAGATTGTTGATATTTTTCCACAATTTTGGTTCTCAAGTCCTCAGACAGTTCTCTTCTCCTCTTTTTGTTGACCATGCTTAGTGTGGCACACACAGACACACAATGCAAAGACTAAGTCAACTTCTCTCCTTTTTATCTGATTTTAGGTGTGATTACTATATTGTCCAAACCTATTACTTGCCTCAGGTGAGTTTAAAGGAGCATCACATGCTTGAAACAATCTTTTTTTCCCACAATTTTGAAAGGGTGCCAATAATTTTGTCCAGCCCATTTTTGGAGTTTGGGGTGACATTTTGTCCAATTTGCTTTTTTTCCTCCCTTTTTTGGTTTAGTTCCAATACACACAAAGGGAATAAACGTGTGTATGGCAAAACATGCATTACTTCAATCCTTTTCTGTGGGAAATACTTCATTTTCTAGAAAAATTTCAGGGGTGCCAACATTTACGGCCATGACTGTGTATATATATATATTAGTAACTGCATTAAAGTGTATTACAAGCATAAAAAGGGGGAGGTTTATCAATCCTTGTGCAAAGAGACAGTGGATCAGATTCCAGCTTCCATTTTTCAGAGGCCTTTAAAAATGAAAGAAGTGATCTGATTGGTTGCAATTTGAAACTACTGCACTGTTGCCTTGCAAAAATAATTTAAAAGAGAGCCAGGGTGCATTCAAAGCAATGCATACTCACCTGCCCTGATCCCCGCTGCTCACTGCTGGCCCCTGCTTTGTCTGACATGTCGATCCTGAAGATGCCTAATTAACTAAATTGATTGTGAGCTGTCAGAATGGCAGCTGTGGGGAATTGTGTCAGGTGAGTATATGTTGTTTTTTTTTTATTTTGAAAGCACCCAGACTAAATAAAACAATGGTGTACCTGGTATACCTCTTTAAACCACTGACAGGCGAATAACTTTAATTATCTGGTGACAGTGATACTTGTTATGGGGTGGGAAAGTAAACAGTCACTTCTTTAACCCCACCAGGACCAAGTGCGTTCCTGTACGTCCTCAGCGTTTCCGTTCACCACCGGTAATCCCGTGTCAAAGCCTGGGGGGATCAATCAGACCGGCGATATGTGGCGATTCCAGTCATACGGGTCACGTGTGACCAGATGACCCGGAATCAGAAGGTGATCAGTGGTGTACTACACACCACCAATCACCTTCTGTTGCTGGGGGGAGGTGGCGATCATATAACTGCCCCAGCAGTGCTTTTATTGGTCGGACAGAACGTCTGACCAATAACAGCGGCAGGGGAGGGGTTAATGTCCCCCTTTCTCTGCTCTGCTTGCTAACCAACCTCAGTCGGCGAGCAGAGCAGAGAAAGACTGCCAATAGTAATAGGGTCACATATGGGTGTTCCTTTCTTTTATTACCCTCTGAATGTATGTAACCATCAGCTACTGATAGTTCCTTAAAAGGGTACTCCGGTGGTCAACGTGTTTTTCCGTTTTTTACTTACCCTATTTGTTTAGTTTCATTTCTATTCTTGTTGTTTAGCCTACTCCTTGTTGTATTTTTATCCCCCACTTTGTTTTCCTATCTTTGCTTCTATTTCCTGTTTCTTGCTGTGCTGAATACTACAAATCCCAGCATGCCACATGCCTTGCTGATTTGGGACGGCTCCTTTTTTTTTTTTTTGTTTGTTCCGCCCTTTACCCATCCTACTATTTTCCAGGGTCAGCCCTCTTATACACAGCACACTAATATAATCAGCCTTGGTTGGCATACACTGTCATACACACACACAAAAAGGGACTACAACTCCCAGCATATGTCATTCAGGAGTCTTCAGTCTGTGGTATAACACCAGCATGCTGCCTCTGTAGTCTCCTGGGGGTTGTAATTCACCACACCTATGTAGGGCATACACCAGTGTTTCCCAACTAAGGTGCCTCCAGGTGTTGCAAAACTACAACTCCCAGCATGCCCTGACAGCCTTTGGGCATGCTAGGAGTTGTAGTTTTGCAACAGCTGGAGGCACACTGGTTGGGAAACACTGGTGTAACATGATGTGTATACAGAAAAGGCTAGAACAGTGTTTCTCAACCAGTGTACCTCCAGCTGTTGCAAATCTACAACTCCCAGCATGCCCAAAGTCTGTCAGGGCATGCTGGGAGTTGAAGTTTTGCAACAGCTGGAGGCACACTGTTTTGTAAACACTAGCATACACACACACACACACACACACACACACAACAGGGACTACAACTCACAGCATGTGTCATTCAGGAGTCCCCCCCCCCCTTCACATATAGGGGAGATTTATGAAAACCTGTGCAGAGGAAAACTTGCCCAGTTGCCCCTAGCAAAAAATCTGATTGTTTCTTTCATTTTTAGGAAGGCCTGTAAAAAATAAAAGAAGTGATCTGATTGGTTGCTATGGGCAACTGGGCAAGTTTTTCTCTGCACAGGTTTTGATAAATCTCCCCCATAGAGATCATTCCCAGTATGAGATTCATTCCCCTGCAGTCCATACATCCCCAGCCTGTGCACCTTCTCATCCTCCCCTTCAGATAAGACTTATCTTCTCTGTGAGGTCCTTCTCCTGTGCAGACCTGTGTCCTTAGAATACAGAGCAGGGGGGAGGGGAGGTGAGTAGCTGTGTACTCAGCTGGATGAGATGAGGGGGAGTGGCTTATTCCTCTCATGCAGACAGAGAAAAAAAAAAAAAGCTGTGACATCTTGTCCACAACAGACTCAGAACTGTGGACAAAAGTAAAAGAAAACCCTCTGAACTACAACTTCCTGCCAAACAAACAGGTAAGAAAAACACGTACATGCTGCCAAAACATATAACACATGTATATTGCAAAAAAACTAAACTTACATAGTAGATGCCATATAGTCAAAAAAATTAACCACCGGAGTACCCCTTTCAGAAACATAAGCCTCAAATGCTACCAAAGTTCCCTCTCATAAGCCCCATCATATTTCCAGGCAACAATTTGTTTTGCCGTTCTGGCACCATAGGGGCTCTTAAATGTGATTTACCCCCCAAAAAATGTTTCAGCAAAATTTGCTTTCCAAAAGTCAAACTCCTTCTCTTCTGAGCATTGTAGTGCGCCCGCAGAGCACTTTACATCCACACATGGGGTATTTCCATACTCAGAAGAGATGGGATTCCAAATTTTGGGGGTTATTTTCTCCTATTACCCCTTGTAAAAATGTAAAATTTGGGGAAAAACCAGCATTTTAGTGATAAAAAAATTAATTTATACATCTGACTTTAACGAAACGTTGTCAAACACCTGTGGGGTGTTAAGGCTCACTGTACCCCTTGTTACGTTCCTTGAGGGGTGTCGTTTCCAAAATAGTGTGCTATGTTTTCTTTTGCTGTTCTGGCACCATAGGGGTTTCCTAAATGCGATATGACCCCCAAAAACCATTTCAGCAAAATTCACTCTCCAAAATCCCATTGTCGCTCCTTCCTTTCAGAGTCCTCTAGTGCACCCACAGAGCACTTTACATCCACATGTGAGATATTTCCTTATTCAAGAAAAATTGGATTACAAATTTTGGAGGGATTTCTTTCTTTTAACCTCTTGTAAAAATTCAAAAAATAGCTCTACAAGAACATGCGACTGTAAAAAAGACAGATTTAGAATTTTCTCCTTCACTTTGCTGCTATCCCTGGGAAACACCTAAAGAGTTAGCAAACCTTCTCATTGTCATTTTGAATAATTTACGGGGTGCATTTATGGGGTATTTCTAACATGAAAGCCCCTAAAATCCTCTTCAAATTGAACTGGTCCCTGAAAAACTCTGATTTGGTAATTTTCGTGAAAAATTTGAAAATTGCTGCAATATTTTGAAGCCCTCTAATGTCTTTAAAAAGTAAAAACATGTCAACTTTATGATGCCAGCATAAAGTAGACATATTGTTTATGTGAATCAATATATAATTTATTTGGGATGTCCATTTTCCTTATAAGCAGAGAGTTTCAAAGTTAAAAAAATGCAAAACTTTAAAAAATTTTCATGAAATTTAGAAAGTATGCAAATATCGCCGAAACTTTACCACTAACATAAAGTAGACTATGTCACAAAAAAACAATCTCGGAATCAATATGCAAATAATGCTCTCGTCCTTAAGGTGAAAATGGGCTTGGTCCTTAACCCCTTAAGGACCAAGCCCCTTTTCACCTTAAGGCCTGAGCATTTTTTGCGAAACTGACTACTGTAACTTTAAGCATTAATTACTCTGGGATGCCTTTACTTTTCATTCAGATTCCTAGATTGTTCTTTGTGACATATTCTACTTTATGTTAGTGGTACATTTTTGTCGGTACATGCATCATTTCATGGTGAAAATTTCCAAATTTTTATGAAAATTGACATTCCAAATAATTTATATATTGATTCACATATACAATATGTCTACTTTATGTTTACATCATAAAGTTGACATGTTTTTACTTTTGGAAGACATCAGAGGGCTTCAAAGTCCAGCAGCAATTTTCCAATTTTTCACATTTCCAAAATCGGAATTTTTTAGGGACCAATTCAGTTTTGAAGTGGATTTGAAGGGCCATCATATTAGAAATACCCCATAAATGACCCCGTATAAAAACTGCACTCCTCAAAGTATACAAAATGAAATTCAGAAAGTTTGTTAACCCTTTAGGTGTTTCACAGGAATAGCAGCAAAGTGAAGGAGAAAATTCTAAATCTCCATTTTTTACACTAACATGTGTAACCCAATTTCTCTTGAGTAAGGAAATGCCTCATATGTGAACGTAAAGTGCTCTGTGGGTGCCCTAGAGGGCTCAGAAGTGAAGGAGCGACAATGGGATTTTGGAGGGTGATTTTGCTGAAGTGGTTTTTGGTTGGGCATGTTGCATTCAGGATGCCCCTATGGTACCAGAACAGCAAAAAAAAAAATAACCTAACTACACCCCTCATGGCATGTAACAATGGGTACAGTGAGCCTTAACACCCCACAGGTGTTTGATGACTTTTTGGTAAAGTCGGATGTTTAAATGAATATTTTTTTTCACTAAAATGCCGTTTTTCCCCCCAAAATTTAGCATTTTTACAAGAGGTAATAGGAGAAAATACCCCCAAAAGTTGTAACCCCATCTCTTCCCAGTATGGAAATACCCCATGTGTGGACGTCAAATGCATTGCGGGTGCACTACAATGCTCAGAAGAGAAGGAGTCATATTTGGCCTTTTGAAAGCAAATTTTGCTGAAATGGTTTTTGGGGGGCATGTTGCATTTAGGAATCCCCTATGGTGCCATAACAGCAACTGCCCACAGTTGACCCTATTTCGGAAACTATACCCCTCGCGGAATGTAATAAGCGGTGCAGTGAGCATTTATACCCCACTGGTGTTTTACAGACTTTTGGAACAGTGGGCTGTGCAAATGAAAAATTTTATTTTTCATTTTCATGGACCACTGTTCAAAAAATCTGTCAGACACCAGTGGGGGTGTAAATGCTCATTGTACCCCTTATTATATTCCTTGAGGGGTGTAGTTTTCAAAATGGGGTCACATTAGGGGGTGGTCCACTGTTCTGGCACCATGGGGGCTTTGTAAATGCACATGGCCTTCAAGTCCAGCCAAATTCTATCTCCTAAAGCTCAATGGTGCTCATTCTATTCTGAGCATTGTAGTGCACCAGCAGAGCACTTTACGTCCACATATGGGGTTTTTATATACTCAGAAGAAATGGTGTTACAAATTTTGGGTGTTTGAAATTCTTCAAACACCTGTGGGGTGTTAAGGCTCCCTATACCCCTTGTTACGTTCCATGAGGGGTGTAGTTTCTAAAATGTGGTCACATGTGGGTGGTTTTCTTTTCCGTTTATGTCAGAATGCGTTACAAATTTTGTGTGTCTTTTTTTCCTTTTACCTCTTGTGAAATTGAAAAGTATGGGGCAACACCAGCATGTTAGTGTAAAAAAATTAAAACTTTTACAATAACATGCTGGAGTAGACCCCAAGACCTTTTCATAAGGGGTAAAAGGAAAAAAAAGCCCACCAAAATTTGTTAGGCAATTTCTCCCGAGTATGGAAATACCTCATATGTGGCCCTAAACTGTTGCCTTGAAATACGACAGGGCTCCGAAGTGAGAGAGCGCCATGCGCATTTGAGGCCTACATTAGGGATTTGCATAGGGACGGATGCAAGCAAGATACTTGCCTTTGATACTAAAAATGACCCTACGGCTGTGTTTCCCAAACAGGGTGCCTCCAGCTGGTGTAAAACTCCCAGCATGCTTGGACATGCCGACGAATCAGGACGATCATGAGATGGCACCAGTGCCACCTCACTCCTGCTGCTAAAGGGTGATAGGTGCCATCTCGGATGGCACTATCACCCATTTTTTCTGGGTCACCGGGGACCCAATTGACCCAGAATCACCCAGGGGTTTGCACTGGGTGCCTGCTGAATGGCATTCCAGTCCGGTCCCCGCCCAATGCACGGCGGGGACCAAAATTCCCACGAGAGTACCGCCCTGGGTCCTTAAGTCCCAGGACATCAGGGCGTACCTGTACGCCCTGGGTCCTTAAGGGGTTAAGTTATTGTGTTTTGGATGCAGGAAAAATCACAAGGTTAAGGATCTAAGCAACTTTAATTATTTTTGTTAAAGTTTTTTTTACCACTGTAATAAGAATAGTCCCTGTCAGACAAAGTGCTAAAATGTAGTCTAGTCAGAAAGGGCACAATAGAGATAATATTGAACAGTGTCCCTAAAAAAAGCAAAAAACTAGATGCAGTCTAGTGCTATCAAAGGATCACATTGTTTAGGCAAATAGATTTTGTGTAAACAGCAAAACCAGAATTAAAGCAACTTTGAATAAAGCCGAATAGTGAAGGCCTATGGACTGGGTCAGATGGCAGGTCTTGGGGGTATTCTCATCTCAGTATGCAGTGGTAAGTGTTACAACAAGTGATTCAAGCAAGAACAACCGGTGAACTGGTAACAGGATGGCGGGCAACCACTGCTATTTAACGTGCATGGGAAGCAAAGACCATCTGGTCAGTCCCAAAGAAGAGCTACTGTAGGACACATTTCTGCAAAAAGTTAATACTAAATATAATGGAAAGGTGCATTGCAACTTGCTGACTATGGCCACATGTCTGCAGACTGGTCATAGTGCCCATTCCAAACACCATCCACCAAACACCTATAATGGGCACATGAGCATTTGAAATTGATATAAAATTGATGAAGACCAATGAATAATATTTAGTTTGTCATCATTGTCACGATGCCGGCTGGCAGGTAGTGGATCCTCTGTGCCAGAGAGGGATTGGCGTGGACCGTGCTAGTGGACCGGTTCTAAGCCACTACTGGTTTTCACCAGAGCCCGCCGCAAAGCGGGATGGTCTTGCTGCGGCGGTAGTGACCAGGTCGTATCCACTAGCAACGGCTCACCTCTCTGGCTGCTGAAGATAGGCGCGGTACAAGGGAGTAGGCAAAAGCAAGGTCGGACGTAGCAGAAGGTCGGGGCAGGCAGCAAGGATCGTAGTCAGGGGCAACGGCAGAAGGTCTGGAAACACAGGCAAGGAACACACAAGGAACGCTTTCACTGGCACTAAGGCAACAAGATCCGGCAAGGGAGTGCAGGGGAAGTGAGGTGATATAGGGAAGTGCACAGGTGAACACACTAATTGGAACCACTGCGCCAATCAGCGGCGCAGTGGCCCTTTAAATCGCAGAGACCCGGCGCGCGCGCGCCCTAGGGAGCGGGGCCGCGCGCGCCGGGACAGAACAGACGGAGAGCGAGTCAGGTAGGGGAGCCGGGGTGCGCATCGCGAGCGGGCGCTACCCGCATCGCGAATCGCATCCCGGCTGGCAGCGGAATCGCAGCGCCCCGGGTCAGAGGACGTGACCGGAGCGCTGCCGCGGGGAGAGTGAAGCGAGCGCTCCGGGGAGGAGCGGGGACCCGGAGCGCTTGGCGTAACAGTACCCCCCCCCTTGGGTCTCCCCCTCTTCTTGGAGCCTGAGAACCTGAGGAGCAGACTTTTGTCTAGGATGTTGTCCTCAGGTTCCCAGGATCTCTCTTCAGGACCACAACCCTCCCAGTCCACTAAAAAAAAATTTTTTCCTCTGACCTTTTTGGCAGCTAAAATTTCTTTGACCGAGAAGATGTCCGAGGAGCCGGAAACAGGAGTGGGAGGAACAGATTTGGGAGAAAAACGGTTGAGGATGAGTGGTTTGAGAAGAGAGACGTGAAAGGCATTAGGGATACGAAGAGAGGGAGGAAGAAGAAGTTTATAAGAGACAGGATTAATTTGACACAAAATTTTGAAAGGACCAAGATAGCGTGGTCCCAACTTGTAGCTAGGGACACGGAAGCGGACATATTTAGCGGAGAGCCATACCTTGTCTCCAGGGGAAAAAACGGGGGGAGCTCTTCTTTTCTTATCCGCGAACTTCTTCATGCGTGATGAAGCCTGTAAGAGAGAATTTTGGGTCTCTCTCCATATGATGGAAAGGTCACGAGAAATTTCATCCACAGCGGGCAGACCAGAGGGCAAGGGAGTAGGGAGGGGGGGAAGAGGGTGACGGCCGTACACCACGAAAAATGGGGATTTGGAGGAAGACTCAGAGACCCTGAAGTTATACGAGAATTCGGCCCATGGGAGGAGATCTGCCCAGTCATCCTGGCGGGAGGAAACAAAATGTCGCAAATAATCACCCAAGATCTGGTTAATCCTTTCTACTTGTCCATTGGACTGGGGATGATATGCAGAAGAAAAATTTAATTTAATCTTGAGTTGTTTACAGAGAGCCCTCCAGAATTTAGACACGAATTGGACGCCTCTATCCGAGACAATCTGCGTAGGCAACCCGTGAAGACGAAAAATGTGTACAAAAAATTGTTTAGCCAACTGAGGCGCAGAAGGAAGACCAGGAAGAGGGATGAAATGTGCCATTTTGGAGAATCGATCAACGACCACCCAAATAACAGTGTTGCCACGGGAAGGGGGTAAATCAGTAATAAAATCCATACCAATCAGAGACCAAGGCTGTTCGGGGACAGGCAGAGGATGAAGAAAACCAGCGGGCTTCTGGCGAGGAGTCTTATCCCGGGCACAGATAGTGCAGGCTCGCACAAAGTCCACAACATCCGTCTCCAGAGTCGGCCACCAATAGAAGCGGGAGATGAGTTGCACAGATTTCTTGATACCCGCATGACCTGCGAGATGGGAGGAGTGACCCCATTTGAGGATTCCGAGGCGTTGGCGAGGAGAAACAAAGGTCTTTCCTGGAGGAGTCTGCCTGATGGAGGCAGGAGAAGTGGAGATCAGGCAGTCAGGTGGAATGATGTGTTGTGGAGAGAGTTCAACTTCTGAGGCATCCGAGGAACGAGAGAGAGCATCGGCCCTAATGTTCTTATCGGCAGGACGAAAGTGAATCTCAAAATTAAATCGGGCAAAGAACAGAGACCACCGGGCCTGGCGAGGATTCAGCCGTTGGGCAGACTGGAGGTAGGAGAGGTTCTTGTGGTCGGTGTAGATAATAACAGGAGAACTTGATCCCTCCAGCAGATGCCTCCATTCCTCAAGTGCTAATTTAATGGCTAGAAGCTCTCGATCCCCGATGGAGTAGTTCCTCTCCGCTGGAGAGAAGGTCCTAGAGAAAAAACCACAAGTGACAGCATGCCCGGAAGAATTTTTTTGTAGAAGAACAGCTCCAGCTCCCACTGAGGAGGCATCAACCTCCAATAGGAAGGGTTTGGAAGGGTCAGGTCTGGAGAGGACGGGAGCCGAAGAAAAGGCAGACTTGAGTCGTTTAAAGGCGTCTTCTGCTTGAGGAGGCCAGGACTTGGGATCAGCATTTTTTTTGGTTAAAGCCACGATAGGAGCCACAATGGTAGAAAAATGTGGAATAAATTGCCTGTAATAATTGGCGAACCCCAAAAAGCGTTGGATAGCACGGAGTCCGGAGGGGCGTGGCCAATCTAAGACGGCAGAGAGTTTGTCTGGATCCATCTGTAGTCCCTGGCCAGAGACCAAATATCCTAGAAAAGGAAGAGATTGGCATTCAAACAGACATTTCTCAATTTTGGCATAGAGTTGGTTGTCACGAAGTCTCTGAAGAACCATACGGACATGCTGGCGGTGTTCTTCTAGATTGGCAGAAAAAATTAGGATATCGTCCAGATATACAACAACACAGGAGTATAACAGATCACGAAAAATTTCATTGACAAAGTCTTGGAAGACGGCAGGGGCGTTGCACAGTCCAAAGGGCATGACCAGATACTCAAAGTGTCCATCTCTGGTGTTAAATGCCGTTTTCCACTCGTCCCCCTCTCTGATGCGAATGAGGTTATAGGCGCCTCTTAAGTCCAATTTAGTGAAGATGTGGGCACCTTGGAGGCGATCAAAGAGTTCAGAGATGAGGGGTAAGGGGTAGCGGTTCTTAACCGTGATTTTATTAAGACCGCGGTAGTCAATGCAAGGACGTAAGGAGCCATCTTTTTTGGACACAAAGAAAAATCCGGCTCCGGCAGGAGAGGAGGATTTACGGATAAAGCCCTTTTTTAGATTTTCCTGGACGTATTCGGACATGGCAAGAGTCTCTGGGGCAGAGAGAGGATAAATTCTGCCCCGGGGTGGAGTAGTGCCCGGGAGGAGGTCGATAGGGCAATCATAAGGCCTGTGAGGAGGTAGAGTCTCAGCTTGTTTTTTGCAGAAAACATCCGCGAAGTCCATATAGGCCTTAGGGAGACCGGTTACTGGAGGAACCACAGAGTTACGGCAAGGGTTACTGGGAACCGGTTTTAGACAGTTCTTGGAACAAGAGGACCCCCAACTCTTGATCTCCCCAGTGGACCAATCCAGGGTAGGGGAATGAAGTTGAAGCCAGGGAAGTCCAAGGAGAATTTCCGAGGTGCAATTGGGGAGGACCAAAAGTTCAATCCTCTCATGATGAGATCCGATGCTCATAAGAAGAGGCTCCGTGCGGAAACGTATGGTACAGTCCAATCTTTCATTATTTACACAATTGATGTAGAGGGGTCTGGCGAGACTGGTCACCGGGATGTTGAACCTGTTGACGAGAGAGGCCAAAATAAAATTTCCTGCAGATCCAGAGTCCAAGAAGGCCACTGTAGAGAAGGAGAAGGCAGAGGCAGACATCCGCACAGGCACAGTAAGACGTGGAGAAGCAGAGTAGACATCAAGGACTGTCTCACTTTTGTGCGGAGTCAGCGTACGTCTTTCCAGGCGAGGAGGACGGATAGGACAATCTCTCAGGAAGTGTTCGGTACTAGCACAGTACAGGCAGAGGTTCTCCATACGGCGTCGTGTCCTCTCTTGAGGTGTCAGGCGAGACCGGTCGACCTGCATAGCCTCCACGGCGGGAGGCACAGGAACAGATTGCAGGGGACCAGAGGAGAGAGGAGCCGAGGAGGAGAAACGCCTCGTGCGAACAGAGTCCATATCTTGGCGGAGTTCCTGACGCCTTTCGGAAAAACGCATGTCAATGCGAGTGGCTATGTGAATAAGTTCATGTAGATTAGCAGGAATTTCTCGTGCGGCCAGAACATCTTTAATGTTGCTGGATAGGCCTTTTTTGAAGGTCGCGCAGAGGGCCTCATTATTCCAGGACAATTCTGAAGCAAGAGTACGGAATTGTACGGCATACTCGCCAACGGAAGAATTACCCTGGACCAGGTTCAACAGGGCAGTCTCAGCAGAAGAGGCTCGGGCAGGTTCCTCAAAGACACTTCGGATTTCCGAGAAGAAGGAGTGTACAGAGGCAGTGACGGGGTCATTGCGGTCCCAGAGCGGTGTGGCCCATGACAGGGCTTTTCCGGACAGAAGGCTGACTACGAAAGCCACCTTAGACCTTTCAGTGGGAAACAGGTCCGACATCATCTCCAGATGCAGGGAACATTGGGAAAGAAAGCCACGGCAAAACTTAGAGTCCCCATCAAATTTATCCGGCAAGGATAAGCGTATCCCAGGAGCGGCCACTCGCTGCGGAGGAGGTGCAGGAGCTGGCGGAGGAGATGACTGCTGAAGCTGTGGTAGTAACTGTTGTAACATAACGGTCAGTTGAGACAGCTGTTGGCCTTGTTGCGCTATCTGTTGTGACTGCTGGGCGACCACCGTGGTGAGGTCAGCGACAACTGGCAGAGGAACTTCAGCGGGATCCATGGCCGGATCTACTGTCACGATGCCGGCTGGCAGGTAGTGGATCCTCTGTGCCAGAGAGGGATTGGCGTGGACCGTGCTAGTGGACCGGTTCTAAGCCACTACTGGTTTTCACCAGAGCCCGCCGCAAAGCGGGATGGTCTTGCTGCGGCGGTAGTGACCAGGTCGTATCCACTAGCAACGGCTCACCTCTCTGGCTGCTGAAGATAGGCGCGGTACAAGGGAGTAGGCAAAAGCAAGGTCGGACGTAGCAGAAGGTCGGGGCAGGCAGCAAGGATCGTAGTCAGGGGCAACGGCAGAAGGTCTGGAAACACAGGCAAGGAACACACAAGGAACGCTTTCACTGGCACTAAGGCAACAAGATCCGGCAAGGGAGTGCAGGGGAAGTGAGGTGATATAGGGAAGTGCACAGGTGAACACACTAATTGGAACCACTGCGCCAATCAGCGGCGCAGTGGCCCTTTAAATCGCAGAGACCCGGCGCGCGCGCGCCCTAGGGAGCGGGGCCGCGCGCGCCGGGACAGAACAGACGGAGAGCGAGTCAGGTAGGGGAGCCGGGGTGCGCATCGCGAGCGGGCGCTACCCGCATCGCGAATCGCATCCCGGCTGGCAGCGGAATCGCAGCGCCCCGGGTCAGAGGACGTGACCGGAGCGCTGCCGCGGGGAGAGTGAAGCGAGCGCTCCGGGGAGGAGCGGGGACCCGGAGCGCTCGGCGTAACAATCATCTTGACAGTCGGACCTGTGAATCTCACTTACCTGGGTAGGGGATGCTGACATGATGTCCTGCTCTGAAAATTCTTGGAAACTTTGGATACTGACATCTATTTTAATGTAACTCTCATATGCACCACCTACTTAATCATTCCTGCAGATCAAGGACATCCTTTCTTTCTTTGCTCCATAGTCCAACATTGATGTTCACTCATGTGCCTACTTTCATCATAGGACAAGGATCAGCATGGGTACTTTGACCAGTGTGCAGCTTGACAGTCTCATATACTGCAGGGTACAATGCACAACAGCCCAGATTTAATAATGTGTTAGCGCCACACTTTTGGCTTTTTTCTGACTGTTTTTGTGGTGGACATTTTGAGCCCAAATTATTGAAGCCCATGCATCACAATAGCTAATATACAACTACTGAATAAAATACTCACTATTAGAATACAATAGTATATCTGGGCCACTGTGTTCTGACACATTTCAATCAGTATTAACTCTTTCATCAATTTGTGCATTAGGAGCTATTCTGTGGCATTGGACCAGATAAGCCAGCCTTCACAGCACATCTGCATCACTGAGCCTTAAAGGGGTACTCCGGCGCTTAGACATCTTATCCCCTATCCAAAGGATAGGGGATAAGATGCCTGATGGCAGGGGTCCCGCCGCTGGGGACCCCCGTGATCTTGCACGTCGCACCCCGTTTCAAATCAATCCCCAGAGCGTGTCCGCTCCGGGTCTGATTACTGTCGATCACGGGGCTGGAGCGTTGTGATGCCAAGGCTCCGCCCCATGTGGCGGAGCTGTTTCGCCCCCTCCCATAGGGTTGCATTGAGGGGGGCGGAGCGTGATGTCACACGGGGCGGAGCCTTGACGTCACAATGCTCCGGCCCCGTGATCGTCATCCGGGACCCCCGCGATCAGGCATCTTATCACCTATCCTTTGGATAGGAGATAAGATGTCTAAGCGCCGGAGTACCCCCTTAAGTCTCAGTGATGCACATGTGCTGTGAAGGCTGGCTTATCTGGTCCAATAACACAGAATAGCTCCTAATGCACAAATTGATGAAACAGTTAATACTGATTGTCTTAACTTGGACCACATTTATGGTCACTAGCCACAGCATACAAAGAACATTTCTCAAGACCTGCCATTTTCGAGATGTTCTGACCCAGAAGTCTGGTTACTCAGATCCCTACACTTGCCCATTTTTCCTTCTTACAACACATCATCTTCAGGAAATACTGTTCACTATATATATATATATATATATATATATATATGTATATTATTCACTCCACATGTCACTGGATTTAACGTTCTGGCTGTTCGGAGAAAAAATAAAAGAAAAAGCCCTCATGAGGTCACAAACCTTTGCTGTTTGTTATCGCCTGAAAAACAGTGCCAGCGTTTTGCTGATATTAATATCTATTCATCACTTATTAAAGTAGAAAGTGAGATGGGAGCTCGGTGGGTGCAGGAATTTGAGTTTCTTTTTAAATCCCAAACAAGGCATCATATTTAGTTTCACACGGAAGGCAGGTACTATCCGGTTGCATGTTGTCCTGACCTTTGCACACTTTGCACAATGCTCCTTTCTTGATCGAAATATAGACAGACAAAAGGCGTAATTTCCAAACATGTCGGAAATTGGCAGATGGTTTCTATGTACAGGCCAAATGTTTTCTAGAATGGAATCCATTTAGAATCCTAGGCTATGGTGTGAATGAAGGTGGTTGGGCGTATTCTCCTATTACTCTTGGAATGTGCTTTAGCCATCTGGTATATACAGACAAAGTTGGAACAAATATCATTCTAAAGATATGTTGCAGTAGCGCAACATGTTTTCAAGCACATTAATGGTCTATTCACACATACAGTATTCTGCCCAGATTTGATGCAGATTTCAATGTTAACTAAATGACTGAACACAGCTTCAAATCCTGCGCATCAAATCTGCGCAGAATACTGTGCGTGTGAATAGACCCTAAATGTGTCTTGCCTGTAGCACTTATTAAATTAATTAATTTGGGTTATAAAATTACTGTACATTAATATGCCTAAGAGAGCAATGTGAGTTTCAGCTCACCCTGCAATAGGCGCACGGACCTGATGTGGACTTAGTCGCAAAATACCAGGAAAGAACAAGAATGTGCAGTGCCCAACTCAGGAACAATTCTTTTATTAATAAGCCATGGTAGACATCACAGGAACACGGTAAAAAAAGGTATTAATAAGCACAAGCACTGAAAATACATTGCATTCACATCATGTTTTCAGAATGCATTTGTATATATCAGGGTACTGGCGAAAAGGTATTCTGATGTACAGTGAAACATCTATGAGAAGACGACCCATAATCACATAAAAAGTGGTCTTCTATAGGGTTGGTCTTCTCGATATGCATAATGTATGGTAGACTCAAAATCCATCAAACAAAATCTGACATGGAGAAGAAGGTAGACTTCTCAAAGAAGTAGTGCCTCGGAGAGTTTTATGTGGTGTACCCACAAGCTTTACTAAAACAATAGGTTATTTTTTGATATTGGATTTCCATTACATTATTTACTTTAAGCCTATTATAGTTGGGATTTTTAGTTGCCATTCCATAGCTTAAAAATCAGCCCTTAGTATTAAGAATACAAAGTACTAATAAACAGAATCTGCATTAATGTACACACACTAAGAACTGAAAGAGCAACTACAATGTTGGTCCGCTGGCAGCATATCCGTTAAAATGTCATGGCGAGTTCGCAGCCCGAGACTAACGGAGATTAATGGGGTACTCCGGCGCTAAACATCTTATCCCCTATCAAAAGAATAGGGGATAAGATGTTAGATCGCAGTGATCCTGCCGCTGCTGTCTTTCAGCTGCAAAGAGTGAGAATTGCTCTGGGGCTGATGACGGGCGTTGCAGGGGCGGCCATCACGCCCCCTCCCATAGACTTGTATTGAGGGGGTGGGGTGTGACATCACAAGGGGGTGGACGCGTGACATCCCGATACTCCGTCCCCTGCACCGCCCGTCATCAGCCCCTCGCTCTGTGCAGCTGAAGAACCGGGGGGCTGCAGGAGAGATTGCGGGGGTCCCCAGTGGCGGGATCCCTGCAATTTAACATCTTATCCCCTATCCTTTTGATAGGGGATAAGATGTTTAGCGCTGGAGCACCCCTATAAGCTTTGTTAAAAGTGTATTACAATCTGGATATTTATGGTTAGATGGGAATATTCCACAAATATCTGATGTCCCACCTATTGGGTCTGCTTGCAGCAGCCAAAGGTGGCTGAGTAAAAAACACAAGATATTCCTATAATAAACTACCAAAAAATTGCATTAAAAATTTTGTGTGGAGTAAATTTTACTGGATATCGGGCTATTTCTCCTGTACCACCCCGGAACATTTCAGTGAAACCAACTGAGCTACTACCAAAGAGGTTTATGAAAATTGTACAAACAGCTTCGTACTGCGACTTAGGACCCACAACTATCAAATTTTTGGCCTATCCTATGTATATGTAGCCAGAGAGTAGCTGTTTTGATGTCTACCATAATATAAAAACACACACAGTAAAGGGGATTGTGCTTCCCTATATCTCTAGCACAACTTCAGAAGCAGCAGCGTGGAGGACATTTTAGAGCAGTACTAAGCACTGCAGTGTAAGCTGTATATCTGCCACTAGGGTGGAATATAACAATATCTACAAGCTGATGAAGCCTTCCCCTGTGGATCTCTGCCTCTGTTTCTCCAGCACCCCCATCCCCCCATAGACTTCTGTAGGCATGTCATTCTTCAGAGGGCTGATCCATCTTGAGATGGATTTTAGCAGCTTTTCTGAGTGGATAATGAGTTAAAGGAGGAGGGAGGATGGCAGCAGAAAGGAGAAACTGGGGAGAAACATTGTTTTTCTGTGAGAAAATACATTACAAAGGTTTTTACATTTACTTATACCATTGATTTAAGCAAAGTTTATTGAACAAATCTATATATATACAACTCAATAGCCCTGATTTACTAACATGATCCCGACTCTTTTTATCGGGTTATGCGACACAATTTGTGTTGCACGTCCGCTTCGACACTTTGTGCGACACATTTTACTAGTAAAAACCTGACGGTTTTCCAATTACTCTGAGTATTTTTTTAACCTGACTAAAGGGGCGTGGTTTGTATAATTAGGTGCGTGTTCCCGACATTTTCCTGAAAACCCGACAGTTGTATTTAAAAACCCACCAGAAAAATAGTGAATTACTGAACTTGAAAACCCGACTGCCTTGAGGAATCTGTTACTTTTTCCCCTTAGAAGCTTTTTATATAAAATTTTTCCTTTTTTTTATTAGTTTTTTTTTGGAATTTCTCTCTTTTCTTCATTTCCTTTTTTTTTTTTTTTATTTTGATTAACTTTTTGTTTGTTAACCCATTTTACGGCCATGAATGTAAAGTTACATCCTAGTGCAGAGTTACTTTGCTTTATTTATTTGTTTTACGTTTTATTTTTCCTGTACAACACTTTTTTTCTCCGTGCGACAGAATTTAATATCATGCGACAGAATTTAATATTGTGCGAGAGAATTTTCCCGACATGTGCGAAACATTGATAAATACGTGTGAGAAAAAATTGTCTGGGAATAAAATAACACTTGGAAAATAACCCGACACTCTTTGTAAATCAGGGCCAATGTGTGTGTGTGTATGTGTGTGTGTGTATGTGTATGTGTGTATGTGTGTATGTATGTGTGTGTGTGTGTGTGTGTGTATGTCCCAGCATCACGTCTAAACGGCTAAAGATATTAACATGAAACTTGGCACACATGTTACTTATATGTCAACAACAAAGGTAGGACAGGTGATTTAACCCTTACTCACCCCCATTTGCCAGGGTCGGGGTTTTTGTTTAAAGTCCCCTACAAGTCTATGGGAAATATATGTTACTGCATAACTTCCAAACGGCTGGAGATATTTTCATAATACTTGGTCACATGTTACTTATATGTCCACTTAAAATATAGGATAGTTAATTTAACCCTTTACTACCCCCATTTGTGAGGGTCAGAGTTTTTGTTTAAAGTCCCATGCAAATCAATGGGAAATGTATGTTCCCACATAACTTCCGCTGGACATATTTCAATACCTGGTACACATATTACTTATATGTCAAATAAAAAGATATGATAGTTAAATTAACCCTTACCTACACCCTTACATGAAAGATGGGTTTTTGTTTCAAGTCCTCTGCAAGTATATGGGACTTCCAGTACCTTACTCCATATAAGCTCCGCTCTGCATCTCCTGGTGAATGTGTCAATCTGGTTTGCAAGCCACACCCCATCTCACAAAGACCCTCCCACATTTTATGCCCCACCCCTTTTATTATCTACCCTTTTTGTGCATCGATCTGGCTTGCAAATCCCAACCATGCCCACAATGCCACGTCCACTTCTATTTTCAGCTATTTCAACAGTACCTTCATCACAAATCAGTCCCACCTCAGGACAGGATATGAGGATGGGACATAAGGACAGGATATGAGGTCGGGATATGAGGACGGGATATGAGGACGGAATATGAGGATGGGATAGGAGGTCGGGATAGGAAGTCAGGATAAGAGGTCGAGATATGAGGTCGAGATATGAGGATGGGATGTGAGGATGGGATAGGAGGTCGGGATATGAGGATGGGATAGGAGGTCGGGATAGGAGGTCGGAATAGGAGGTCTAGATAGGAGGACAGGATATGAGGACGGAATAGGAGGTCGAGATAGGAGGTCGGGATATGATGACGGGATAGGAGGATGGGATATGAGGTCGAGATATGATGACGGGATATAAAGATGGTATATGAGGTTGGGATATGAAGACGGGATGTGAGGACGGGATATGAGGTCGGGATATGAGGACGGTATATGAGGACGGAATATGAGGATGGGATAGGAGGTCGGGATAGGAAGTCAGGATAGGAGGTCGAGATATGAGTTTGAGATATGAGGCTGGGATGTGAGGACGGAATAGGAGGTCGGGATATGAGGACGGGATAGGAGGTCGGGATAGGAGGTTGGAATAGGAGGTCTAGATAGGAGGAGAGGATAGGAGGTCGGGATATGAGGACGGAATAGGAGGTCGGGATATGAGGACGGGATAGGAGGATGGGATATGAGATCGAGATATGAGGACGGGATAGGAGGTCAGGATATGAGGTCAAGATATGATGACGGGATATGAGGACAGGATATGAGGTTGGGATATGAGGATGGGATATGAGGTTAAGATATGAGGACAGGATATGAGGTTGAGATATGAGGACAGTATATGGGGTTGGGATATGACAACAATATATGAGGATGTGATATGAAGTCAAAAACTTCCTCCTTTGTTGATTTTCCTCCCCAACAAGGATTAGGAAGGAAAAACCGGGCAATGCCGGGTACTCAGCTAGTAATGAATATTTAGAGGAATATCACAAATTCATGATAACCATATGCATATAGGCCCTTGTATATTATATTATGTAATATTAAAGGAACATTAATATAGAACATACATTACCATGTAAACTAGTAAAAATGGCACACATGAATGCAGAAACTATGGGCACATCTTTGCTGAACTGAAGATGAGTTAGTCCTTGTAGGAATTTTTTGTAGCAAAGACATGAATGTCTGCCAAGCACTGACTCATTGAGACCTCTTAGATTCCGCTTGTGGAGATGTTTTTAGCCAATGGCTCTAGAAAAACAATGTCTGCCCTCTGTGCATATACATAATCTAACAGTGCCATTGGCTTGTGTAGTCTGAACAGACAGTGGACACAGATGTCTGCCACTGATACTATCGAGATTTAGTAATGAGCTTTGTCACTGGCACCACTGAAGGGTGAAAATATAAGCTACTCCAAAGTGCTTTGTAAGCTTTTAGGCTCCAATATCAAGTGCTAGGACAACGAAAACATGTATTGTATATACTTTTAAAGTATATGTTACACTGTGCCTTTAATGTATCTCTGCACTAATCCTGGATGAGACTGGAAAAAACTGAACTGAGTTAGCTTGTGCTGAAACCTATAAATATAAAACTACTATAGCACTAAGAAATGTTGCACTTGTCAGAATCTGTTAAAGAAATACAACCAAGCTGTGACCATATCAAGTACCCAACACAGATGAGAAGAAAAAGAAACATATACTAAGTGCCATTCTTAATCATCCTACTATAAAGCAGCACCCTACTGGGGCGAGATGCTGAGATCATGTGCCAACCGAGGACATACATTCAAAGTTTTTCTTTCTGAACACAGGATTAGATATGGACCAAACTCAGAAAATCTATCTTGCCGGTGCTTCAATGCAAGGGAACCATGTTTGATCCTTCTAAAACAGCATCGTTTTATGATAGGAAAATTGTCCAACAGAAATAATCCGGCAAAGTTAATCTTCTAAGGTTTTGCACATCTCTATATAAAATGTATCTACATTTACAGATACACAGAAGCACACGGACATGCACATTCATAGATATAGTTCATAGGTATACTGTGATTTATATGTGCTGAACTTATTTTAAAGGGTTACTCTGGTGGATTTGTTTTTTTTAAATCAACTGGTGCCAGAAAGTTAAACAGATTTGTAAATTACTTTTATTTAAAAATCTTAATCTTTCCAGTACTTATCAGCTGCTGTATGCTCCACAGGAAGTTCTTTTCTTTTTGAGTTTCTATTCTGTTTGACCAGAGTGCTGTCTGCTGACACATTTGTCCATGTAAGGAACTGTCCAGAGCAGGAGCAGATACCTAAAGAAGAAATTTACAAATCTGTTTAACTTTCTGGCATCAGGTGATTTAAAATTTTTTTTTCCCACCAGAGTACTCCTTTAAGGTATATGCATTAGACATGCCAACATGCAAAGCTGCGCCGTCCTCTGTGATCCAGGTCAAGCACCTCACCTGATTAGGTACCTACATTAGGCAACTGGACCTAATGTAAAATCTAGATGTGAGGGGAGAAAGGTCAGGGTTTTCTAGGGTGTGAGGAGTGTCAGGTTCCTGTGTGGGGATCAATAAAAAAAAACTAGAATTTTTTAAATACGACCCCTCATTTGTACCTATATGATCAATAATTTAATTTGTAATGAAAGAAAAAGAACTGATACATTTTTACAATTCTGGATCAAAACTATGTGAATGGCGTGCCTCCCCCATCTTTACTACCACATTCTTGTACATAAAAACTCTTGTGGATTCTACAAGCCTTACATGACAATTATGTAAATGATGTGCCTATGCCGTCATTACCATGCCAAACTCCTGTACATAAAAAAATCTTGTGGACTCTTCCTAGACTGACATAAAAATGACGTACCATATTTTTCGCCTTTTAAGACGCACTTTTTCTTCCCCAAAACTGGGGGGGAAAAGTTGGTGCGTCTTATACGGCGAATACCTGTCTTATCGCGGCGGTCCCGGCGGCCAACAACGGCCGGGACCGGCGGCTAATACAGGCCATCACCGATCGCGGTGATGCCCTGTATTAACCCTTCAGATGCAGTGATCAAAGCTGACCGCCGCGTCTGAAGCGAAAATAACACTAACCCGGCTGTTCAGTCGGGCTGTTCGGGACCGCCGCTGTGAAATCACGGCGTCCCGAACAGCTTACAGGACACCGGGAGGGACCTTACCTGCCTCCTCAGTGTCTGCTCCATGCCGGGATCCCCTGCATGGCCGGCGCTCTCCTTCGTCGTTATCACGTCGTCGCGCACGTGCGTCGGCGTGCATAGCGGCGTGCGTAGCGACGTGATGGCGGCGACGGAGAGCGAGGATACCCGGCAGCAGAGACTTTCCGGAGCGACGGGGACACGGCGACAGCGATGGAGGGCGACATCCAGTGCAGCGGTGATGAGCGGTGACGGGTCTGGAGCAGCGGGGACACGTGAGTACTACCTCCTATACCAGTGGTCTTCAACCTGTAGACCTCCAGATGTTGCAAAACTACAACTCCCAGCATGCACGGACAGCCAACAGCTGTCCGGGCATGCTGGGAGTTGTAGTTTTGCAACATCTGAAGGTCCGCAGGTTGAATATCACTGTCCTATACTTTACATTGTATTTGGTTCAGATTCTTTATATTCTAGATTTTTATCCCATAAAATTAGGTGCGTCTTATATGACGAAAAATACGGTAAATGGCGTGCCTACAACCCTGCCAATCTATTGTACATAAACAAATCTTGTGGCAAGTCTGACACGCTAACTACATTCTAGAAAAAAACTGCATGCATTGGTAGAAAAATACTCGTAGGTGTATTTTGGAAATCCAATCCTGGCTTTAAGTCCACTATTGAGAGTCAAGAAACTTCATGGAAACAAAACTTGTGAATTGTGTACATTTTGCGTACATATGTTTATTCTAATTCTCATTACACAGACCCGCAGAGCCCTCCGTTCGCCTAGGTCTCTTTGTGACATTGTAAGGAATCTGTTTGTTTTCTCCTCGACATGATGGACACATGCACCTGGTATTGATTTGTGGAATAGAGGTGAAAGCATGGAGAAACTAGAAAGGGAGTTTGGAAAATGAAGACACTGGGAATGTAATTACATCCATCTGACAGGATGGCTAAGTGGGGGAGGCATGCCTGAAGGGAGAGGATAAGTGAAAGAGCTGAGAGTGCTTGGGCACTGTTTAATCTTTTCCTTCTGGTGCCGGGCCACACAGATAATTGTAGTCAGCTTGTGGATCTGAGGATGAATATCATTTATATGCATTTACATTACTTCCTTATATCACAACGACAACTGTGTCACTTTCCCAATTATAGCGGAGCAAATGCAAACATTACACATTGACTTTCTGTAAAAAAAAAGTAGATATAAATTTATTATGTACTAAAAAGGTAGAAGGAGGCGTAGAAAGCATTAATTGCTTCACTATTCCAAGGTGTCGCTACTAACATCTAAACCATCATTAAACAATTCTGGAAGTTACCACCTTCTTATAGCTAGTGAAAAGAATCTACGGAGAGACGGCTAAATGCAGTTGAGATGTTTAAAGGACATGTCCGGTGCTCACTTTTCTTATTTTATCCCTTCCGGGCTGCAAAAAAAGAAAAAAATAAGCTTTCTCTTGCCTGCCTACGCTCCCCCGGTCCTCCTGTATAGGTGTTCGGTCCCCAAGCTGTATTCTTCTTACTTCCTGTTAGCTCGGCACGTCACACGGAGCTTCAGCCTATCACAGGCCGAGGCGGGACATCGCTGCGGCCGGTGATAGGCTGAAGCTCCGTGTGACGTGCCGGGCTAACAGGAAGTAAGAAGAATACAGCTTGGGGACCGAACACCTGTACCGGAGCACTGGGGGAGCATAGGCAGGTAAGAGAAAGTTTATTTTCTTTTATTTTGCAGCCCGGAACGGATACAATAAGAAAAGTGAGCACCGGACATGTCCTTTAATAAAGATGTCTGAATTATGTCATGCTTTGATTTTAGGATGTATAGTATTTTTCAGTATTTAGTATTTTTTTCAGGTAACACAGGTACCATATAATTGTCATATTCCCATTGAAATATGTATGTTTTTTTTCCAAATTCATAAATTTTATCAAAAAAGACAGACCCTGCTTTTCAAAAAGCAACCCTTTATGATCCTTATGTCTTCCAGTGTTATTATTACATATAGTTAGTTACTGAATATAGCTAAGACTTTATTGTCATATTGGCAGGGGTGTAACTGTAGGGAGAGCAGAGGTGGCACCTGTACCAGGGCTCTGTTGTCTTAGTTTACCCAAAGGCCCTTCTGCCATCTGAGTAGACGCCAGTATGATAAATTACCTATGGTCGGTGGGGATCCCATCACAGATTGTGCATCATAAAATCCTGAAAGGCTCTCTTGTAGTTTAGAGCAACTGTTAGTTGGCTTACTTCAAACCAGAATTGTGCAACATGATTTTGGTACATTTTTTTGGCCACAATTTGTCTACACCCCTTTTCTCAAAGTCATGCCCACTTTTGTTAGACTGGATGAAAAAGTGTAAAAAATTCATTAAAATTGTGGTGCAAGTCATGTTAGACAGTCTTGAGGCACAAACTGCAACAATACACATGTCCTGGCATATTTCCAATAGTAGACCTGGGAGTATGTTTTACTCTGAAACACTGCAATGTTTTTGGGCATTGGAAATGTCTGAGTGGTGGTCCTACCAGCTGTTGCCACCTGGCTTAGCTTGATTGACAGGCCTCTCCCTATAACCAAATAGGAACCGACCTATGAATAAAGCTGAGATAGGCAGGGAGAATCCAGCGTTAAACTACTTCTTTCTAATAAACTGATAGCGACAAGGGAACCTGCCAGTATTTCATGCTGCCTGTGGTTCAGCCAACATAAATCTAATAAAAGACTCCCTTTGAAGTTACACAGCTCCATATTGGTGATCATTGCTTTGCAGCACTCTGAGCAAAAGTCTGAATGTACCAATCTCTTTTTCTAACTCTATTTTTACATTTAAAAAAAAGTACAAACAGAGTCCCTAAACAGAGGCTACTATCCAAATTGCAGCCATAGGAATCACAAAATATAGCTTGGAACAAAGCCACATCAAAGAAAATGAAGAAATACAGTACTTATTGATCCAGACTGAAAACAATGCCATTGTGGAGGAACCACAAAGAGAACAGAGGAAAAATATGGAGGGGAAAAAGGGAAATAGGGGAGAAGAAATAATAGGGAAAAGAGAGAAAAGGGCAGAGGGAGAAACAGAGGACAACAACGCCATTACCGCTTCCACATGTATCACCA
The DNA here is from genome assembly GCF_029499605.1 of Hyla sarda. Classification (NCBI taxonomy): domain Eukaryota; kingdom Metazoa; phylum Chordata; class Amphibia; order Anura; family Hylidae; genus Hyla; species Hyla sarda. The sequence continues at coordinate 84,327,820 of NC_079193.1, read as the reverse complement.
AAATAAGGAAGAGGAATAACCCCTTAAGGATTTTGGCCTTAAAGGGGTACTTCGGCGCTAAGACATCTTATCCCCTATCCAAAGGATAGGGGATAAGATGCCTGATCGCGGGGGTCCCACCGCTGGGGACCCCTGTGATCTTGCACCCCATTACAATCAGTTCCCGGAGCATGTTCACTCCAGGTCTGATTACTGGTGATCACGGGGCCGGAGCATTGTGATGTCACGGCCCCGCCCTCGTGTGATGTCACGTTCTGCCCCCTCAATGCAAGCCTATGGGAGGGGGCGTGACATCACAATGCTCCGACCCCATGATAGCCAGTAATCAGACCCGGAGGGAACATGCGCCAGGGGCTGATGGTAAAAAAATCATAACACTTTCAATTGTGCACCTACAGACCCATATAAAGGCTTGTTTGCATCACCAATTGTTCTTTGTATTGACATCACTTAATTTATAACATGAACTGCGGTGAAACAAAAAAAAAAAATTATTTGTGGGGTGAAATAAAAAACAAACAAACACCATTTTGTAAATTTTGGGGACTTCCGTTTCTATGCAGTGCACTTTTCAGTAAAAATTACACCTTATCTTCATTCTGTAGGTCCATACGATTACAAGGATACCCAATTTATTTAGGTTTTATTTTATTTTACTACTTAAAAAAAATATATAACTACATGCACCAAAATTAGAATGTGTAAAATTGTCATCTTCTGACCCCTATAACTTTTTTTGCATACGGGCTATATGAGGGCTCATTTTTTGTGGCGTGGTCTGAAGTTTTCATCGGTACCATTTTGGACTTTGATATTTTTATGTGTACGCCATCGACTGTGCAGCTAACCTTATATTTTAATAGTTCGGATATTTACACACGTGGTGGTACCATTATTTATTATTTTTTAGTCCACATAGGGGGCTATACCATACAATCTTTTGATTGCATATACTATTCAATGCAATGCCATATCATAGCATTGATCAGTGTTATCGGTGCTCTGCTGCTCCAGTCTGCTCAGGCTTCCTGGGCCCTCCCACCGTCCTCTCAGCTAATCAAGACATCGCAGTTTCAGTTGTAGTCACTTAATGCTTCAGGGCATATATTTATGCCCTAGTGCATTAACCCCTTAAGGACCAAGGACGTACCGGTACGTCATTGGTCCTGCTCTTCTGATATAACGCGGGGTTACACAGTAACCCCGCGTCATATCATGGCGGGCCCGGCGTCATAGTGAAGCCGGGACCCGCCTCTAATAGCGCGCAGCGCCGATCGCGGCGCCGCGCGCTATTAACCCTTTAGCCGCGCGCTCAAAGCTGAGCCGCGCGGCTAAAAGTGAAAGTGAAAGTTCCCGGCTAGCTCAGTCGGGCTGTTCGGGATAGCCGCGGCTAATCGCAGCATCCCGAACAGCTGACAGGACAGCGGGAGGGCCCCTACCTGCCTCCTCGCTGTCCGATCGCCGTATGACTGCTCAGTGCCTGAGATCCAGGCATGAGCAGTCATGCGGCAGAATCGTTGATCACTGGTTTCTTATGAGAAATCAGTGATCAACATAGAAGATCAGTGTGTGCAGTGTTATAGGTCCCTATGGGACCTATAACACTGCAAAAAAAAAGTGAAAAAAAAAAGTGAATAAAGATCATTTAACTCCTCCCCTATTAAAAGTTTGAATCACCCCCCTTTTCCAATAAAAAAAAAAACACAGTGTAAATAAAAATAAAAATAAACATATGTGGTATCACCGCGTGCGGAAATGTCCGAATTATAAAAATATATCATTAATTAAACCACTCGGTCAATGGCGTGCGCGCAAAAAAATTCCAAAGTCCAAAATAGTGCATTTTTGGTCACTTTTTATATCATTTAAAAATGAATAAAAAGTGATCAATAAGTCCTATCAATGCAAAAATGGTACCGTTAAAAACTTCAGATCACGGCGCGAAAAATGAGCCCTCATACCGCCCCATACACGGAAAAATAAAAAAGTTATAGGGGTCAGAAGATGACAATTTTAAACGTATTAATTTTCCTGCATGTAGTTATGATTTTTTCCAAAAGTCCGACAAAATCAAACCTATATAAGTAGGGTATCATTTTAATCGTATGGACCTACAGAATACATATCAGGTGTCATTTTTACCGAAAAATGTACTACGTAGAAACGGAAGCCCCCAAAAGTTACAAAACAGCGTTTTTTTTTTTCAATTTTGTCGCACAATGATTTTTTTTCCCGCTTCACCATAGATTTTTGGGCAAAATGACTGATGTCATTACAAAGTAGAATTGGTGGCGCAAAAAATAAGCCATCATATGGATTTTTAGGTGTAAATTTGAAAGAGTTATGATTTTTTAAAGGCAAGGAGCAAAAAACGAAAATGCAAAAACGGAAAAACCTCCGGTCCTTAAGGGGTTAAAGGGGTACTCCAGTGGAAAACCTTTTATTTTAATTTTTTTTAAATCAACTGGTGCCAGAAAGTTATACAGATTTGTAAATTACTTCTATTAAAAAATCTTAATCCTTCCAGTACTTATTAGCTGTTGAATACTACAGAGGAAATTCTTTTCTATTTTGAACACAGTGCTCTCCGCTGACATCATGACCACAGTGCTCTCTGCCAACATCTCTGTCCATCTGAGGAACTGTCCAGAGCAGCATATGTTTTCTATGGGGATTTTCTCCTACTCATAATGTCAACACAGAGCTCTGTGTTCAAAAAAGAAAAGAATTTCCTCTGTAGTATTCAGCAGCTACTAATTAATGGAAGGATTAAGATTTTTTTTATAAAAGTAATTTACAAATCTGTTTAACTTTCTGGCACCAGTTGATAAAAAAAAAAAAAAAGTTTTCCACCGGAGAACCTCTTTAAGTCCCAGATGGCAAATGCATACATTTACGTCCAATATCAACTATGGGATAAAGAAGAGGGGGTACACAGTGGTTTAAGGCATGAACAAAGTCTCAGTCTTGCATAAGAGCACAAATTCAACTCCTAAAAGGCAGACCAATAAAACCAGGTTTTACATCTTAATGGATGGAGGGTCCTGGCGCTTCCACAAAACAAGGATACAGGTTGTTGCCGTATTAATCAGATGGCACAAAATCATCAGGAAAACATAAGGGCATAGTCCATAAAGGTGGATGTCAACCTCCATATCTCCTTCCAGAAATAGGAAGAAGCAGGCACTCCCAAAATACATGTAGGGGGGTCCCGGGTTTGCCACAAACTCTCCAGCAAAGAGGTGAGGTCGCAGGAAACATCGAAATGAGTAGGAACACAATCCCATTAAGCCAGAATTGTATAGCCTGCTTCCTGATAATGGCTGGAAAAGGGGGCATATTGGAATAGGGCACTGCATTGGAGTCAGAGAATGAGAACTGCATGTGCCAATCTCACAATGAAAGTCTCTGAACCTCAAATTTCTAATCTTGTCGTAGCTCATGTCAAAGACTGCATGTTCAGAATTTGGCAAATATTGCTATTTTTTGTTTTAATGTTTATGTAGCTTAATGCTACTACATATTGCCACACATATTATGGCGACCCTTGTTGTTGTACTTTTTCCTCTTCCTTCATGTCTCACTGAGTGCTGGGGGTCTTCTCATCTCTGGCCCTCCTTTACTATTGCAATCCCGACATGTTTTGTCGGGTTGTGCCCCAGATTCTGTGCTGGAATTTACACCAGAATTGAAAAAAACCAGACTAACTCTCCATTTTACTAAGAAAACCCAAAAAGGGCCGTGGCTGTCGGGAAAACGGGTTGTGGTAAAAAAAAAAAAAAACAACATATTTACTAAGGTTTCCACAGAAATTGTGGTGGATATCAGCTGAGGAAAACCCTACAGATCAGAACATGTGTAAAAAAAAAGTGGAAAATGTAGGGAAACCTTAGTAAATACCGTGGAAAAAAATTGTAGGGAATTAAAACCCACAAAGAAACCTACACAACACTCTTAAATCAGGGCCTCTGTGTCACTAACAAAATAATAACCTAAAATACAGCAAAACTACTGAAAATTCTTAAAAACTGTTTGAAACATGAACGGTGCTGTCGTAGATAACCTTTAATAACTGGTTTGTAAATTCCACGTGTATCGGAATGTTTATTTTTATTTTATGATTTCAAAGCCATTTCACGAGTTTGAATATATAGTTGTAAAATCTACGTTTATTCCACATTTTCTGTTTATTTTTTAACATTTCATACGGTCACCTCTATGTTGGGATTTTTCTTTTTGACTTCTTGTCAACTTAGCAGTGCATGGAAATTGAAGCATGAAAAGTAATATAAATTGAACTTCAATCTGTCTCAATACTTCACTTTGTCTTTACTGTTGTTCCTTTTGAGGGGGACTTTGCATATGCACATGGCAACAATTATTTGAAATAATAAACCTACTCTGAGAATCTGAGCATTTATGGGCCAACAGATGTGTCAACCTACTTAACAATATAGCAAAGTCATTTATTTCAATCAAGGTGATGCAGCACATAAATAAATAATTGAAGCTTTAAGTACAAACAGCGCTGTAACGTGTTCGAAACTATTGCAAGTATTGTAGCATCACACACCTGTTTGGTCAAAGATTAGAAGTAGCAGAATATAATATGTTGGTCTAGAGCAGTCGTCTCAAACTGTGGCCCTCCAGATGTTGCAAAACTTCAACTCCCAGCATGCCCGACCAGCCGTTGGCAGTAGCCAACGGCTGGCCGGGCATGCTGGGAGTTGAAGTTTCGCAACATTTGGGGGGGGGGGGGGGTATGGCACAATTTGAGACCACTGGTCTAGAGATTTAGCACAGCCTCAAGTGACCTTCTTCATGTTCCCTTTAACGTGGATAAGTGAGAAAATCAGATCAGATTGTGAACAGGAACTGGTAGACATTCATTTCCTTAAAGGGATACACCAGCGGATTTTTTTTTTCCAATAAACTAGTGCCACAAAGTTAAACAGATTTTTAAATTACTTCTAATTAAAAATCTTAACCCTTCCAGTACTTATCAGCTGCTGTATGCGGCACAGGAAGTTGTATTTCTTTCTGGAGTTCTTTTCAGTCTGACCACAGTGCTCTATGCTGACACTTATCAGGAACTGTCCAGAGCAGGAGAGGTTTGCTATGGGGATTTGCTTGTACTCTGGACAGTTCCTGACATGGACAGAGGTGTCAGCAGAGAGCAATGTGGTCAGACTGAAAATAATTCCAGAAAGAAATACAACTTCCTGTGGAGCATACAGCAGCTGATAAGTACTAGAAGGATTAAGATTTTTAAATAGAAGTAATTTACATATCTGTTTAGCTTTCTGGCACCAGTTGATTTAAAAAAAATAAAAAATAGTTTTCCACCGGATTACCCCTTTATGGTCTTCCACACATCGTATTTAGGATAGGATTTATAGTACATGAATATCAACTTTCATGCTCATAGTCCAGTGGGTGCCCATGGAAGCATATACAGATTTTTTAAATCACATATTTTGTGGGAATATGTGAAAAAATTGGTCACGTTCCATTCCATGTTATTAGCTACATGAATACAGTGTCACAAGTAGTGTCTATCAGACCATTACAGCTATGCACCATGCATTTTATAGTGTTGCAAGCTATGATGATGCTACATAAATAACAAGTAATTTATATTTATTTCTCATCTCTTATATAGTATCATCAAAATCTGTATCTAATTGGGGTTCCCAATTAAAATTGCTTGTCATAAACACTCATACATACTGTACACACTGGGGCCAGTGTCCTAGAAAGTAATTTAAAGGGGTACTCCAGTGGAAAACAATGGAGCAAATCCCCATAGCCAACCTCTCCTGCTCTGGACAGTTCCTGATATGGACAGAGGTGTCAGCAGAGAGCATTGTGGTCAGGCATAAAAGAAATTAAAAAAGAAAATAACTTCCTCTGGAGCATACAGCAGCTAATAAGTACTGGAAAGATTAAAGAGGTATTCCAGTAAAAAACTTTTTTTTTTTTTATATCAACTGGCTCCAGAAAGTTAAAAAGATTTGTAAATTACTTCTATTAAAAAATCTTAATCCTTTCAATAATTATCAGCTGCTGAAGTTGAGTTGTTGTTTTCTGTCTGGCAACAGTGCTCTCTGCTGTCATCTCTGCTTGTCTCGGGAACTGCACAGAGTAGAAGATGTTTGCTATGGGGATTTGCTTCTAAATTGGGCGGTTCCCGAGACACGTGTCATCAGAGAGCACTTAGACAGAAAAGAACAACTCAACTTCAGCAGCTCATAAGTAGTGAAAGGATTAAGATTTTTTAAAAGAAGTAATTTACAAATCTGTTTAACTTTCTGGAGCCAGAAAAGTATTTTTTCCTGATAACACCTTTAGGATTTTTAAATAGAAGTAATTCAAAATCTGTTTAACTTTCTGGCATGAGCTGATTAAAAAAAAATTGTTTGCCATTGGAGTACCCCTTTAAAGAAGTTCTGTAGTGAAACATAACTTATCTCCTATCCAAAGGATAGGAGATAAGTTACAGATCGCAGGTAGCTGACCACTGGTAACCCCCTCAATCTCCTGATCATGGCTCCAGCAGTCTGCTGGAATACACCCCCTTCATGTATTCCATTGAGGTATATGGAAGGGGTGGCTTGGCAGTGGATTCCTGCGGGGGTCGGAATTATGTTTCACTGCACTACTCCTTTAACCAGTAAATGTTTGTAGTGTGGAAGGCAGGCCTTGTGTGTCCTTAGGAAAAATCAAAAGTGGGACCACAAATGTTAAACTATTGTACCAACAACACATTCAGTCAATTTAGAAGGAGATGTGCAGAGAGCATACCTAACTGTTATATAGCAAAACGCTCTATACAATGACTAATACTGCCAACAATACCACTTTATTAAGCCAAATAACTTTTGCAAAACTGTTACAAAATAAAAACCACTGTACAGTACAGTTAAATCTTGTAACCCATAGGTAATGGTTTCTTGTTTTCTGTTTGCTTTTCTTATCTTTTCTATTGTAGCGGTATGAAGACTGCTCTACATCCCCCGATATCTCACATAGACTGCTTCCATGTCAAAATCTCTCACACAGACTGCTCCTCATGTCTTCTCTGTTACACAGACTTTTTGCCATTCTCTATTCTCTAATAAACATCTCCTCATGGTCCACCCTTATACAGACTGCTTTAAGTGCCTCATCTGTCACAGATTGCTTCTATGCCCCGATTTCTCATGCAGAATACTCACCAAACCTCATCTCACAGATTGCTCCCCTTGCTCCCCTTTCTTCCACAGAGTGCTTGCCATGCTCATCTCTGTTAGGCTGGGTTCACACTACGGTTTGTAATTACGGTTCCCGTATACGGCTGGGAGGAGGGGTGGGCGGGGCTTAATCACGGTGCCCGCACTCAGCCGTATAGGGAACCGTAGTTAATGTATGTCTATGAGCCGACCGGAGTGAACCGCAGCCTTCGGTCGGCTGCTTTTTTGGCCGTATGCGGGTTCCCGACTGCAAGCAAAAACGGGGTCGACCACGTTTTTGCTTGCGGTCGGGAAACCGCATACGGCCGAAAAAGCAGCCTACCGGAGGCTGCGGTTCACTCCGGTCGGCTCATAGACATACATTAACTACGGTTCCTGAATACGGCTGAGTGCGGGCGCCGCGATTAAGCCCCGCCCACCCCTCATCCCAGCCGTATATGGGAACCGTAATTACAAACCGTAGTGTGAACCCAGCCTTACACAGACTGATCTTCATGGTGACTCCTTTCACAGACTCCTCCACATGGTCCTTCCCTCTCACGCAGACTGCTTCTGTCCCCTTCTTACATGCTGTTTTCTCTCTACATAGACTGTTTCCAATGCCCCCTCCAGTCTATCTGTAGTTGGAGGCTGAAAACTGATTGTTCAGCTTCCTGTGTCCTCATAGAGATAAATGCATAAAGGACGACATTTATCATTGTCTTGAGACAGTTTTTTGTGTCTAGAAAAGGAGCAAAAAAGGGGCAAGCAGGGTTTATTTGCGTTGGCCAAAGAGTTTAGGAAGGACTGTGCTGGTGTATTTAAAGGCTACACAGATCTATGAATGATCCTGCATGATCATTATGAGGACAGCTCATGGAGTATGTTTTTTTAAAGTTGCCACACAGTCTCTAAAGGGCACGGTGCTAGGTGGGGGTCTCTTTCAGGAATTGCTCAGTTTGTTTACTCCTAGAAGCAACCGTGGTGGGAGGAATGTGAAGTACATTGAGAAAACCCACCTAATAGGAAGGAGAACATGTACAGTCCATGCAGATGTTTTCCTTGGGCCCATTTAAACCCAGGATCATGGACAAGAGTGATAACCACTGAATCAATGTTCTGTTAGGTAGTGGATATGTCTACTAATTATATGTGTAGTTATTATTTCTTCTTATTGCTCATATTTTATTCTGTGTTCCACCAAACTAAGCTTTGGTGTATCTATGTCCTCTGCCCAATGGCATTAGTATAAGGAAGGAAATAATAATTATATCTGCTTTATAAAAACAGTCTTTCAATTTTGCTCCAATCTGTTGAGCTCCGAGTTCCTCCGGCTTGGCTAATGAATTGTATGTCTGGGGAAATAATTCAGTGTTTAATGCTCAGAAAGTAATCGCAGGCAAATACCCAATCTTGTTTTTATCCCATTATCATTCCTACACCGCTCAGTGATTTTCCAAATAGAGTGAATAGGCTGCCAGAACAGAATCAGGCGACGCTTCTGCCCATTTTACCAACCATTAAATCTCAGTTTTATCTCTGATGTTATAGATTTCAATATTCAGATGGGATTGCAAAGAAATAGACAGAGAACAGTTATGATTAGAAGCAAAAATGTACTTCTGAGGTGCAATTATGTTTTCACAACCAACCCATCCATATTAATACAATAAGAAATCAGACTTTATATGATAAATATATCTACATATACATATATAGTTTCAAAATGTTAACTTTTAATGTTAAACTGAAAGGTTTGACCACAGTATTATGTTAGTATTATGTTAGTATTATGTTAGTATTAAGTATTATGATATAGGAATGAGGCTATGATTTAGTAATGGCTTAATGTGTAGTTAGATTTGAAAAAGGTTCAAAATTTTTCTGTAAAATATGCAGCATTACTAGTATATATGCGACTATGTTGCATCATTTTGCCTTACTCTACTGTAGATCAACCAAGGAATGTACCTAATATTTGTGTTAACATGTTTTAATATATTTTAATTAAAATTCAACATTTTAATGCATGCAGTTGATGTACCTAGTGATATTTACATGGGTAAGTAGTATATCTGTAATAAAAAAAAAATGTGGAAACTTCAATTCCTATAAAAGGAATGCATGTATGCAATGAATGTATGTATGACTGCAGTATGACTAAGGCTCCTTTCACACTATGAGTATTCATCCATTATTAACCTCTTAAAGACCCAGGGCGTACTTGTACGCCCAGCGCCCGGACCCAGCATAGATCGCAGGGTCGGTCCCAGTGGGTAATGCCAGCCGAGACTCTGGGCTAATAGCATATGGCACCGATCGTTGTGCCCGCGCTATTAACCCTTTAGACGCTGTGTTCAAAGTTGATCGCCACGTCTAAAATGAAAGTAAATGCTTTCCGGCAGCTCAGTTGGGCTGATCGGGACCATCGCGGTGAAATCGCAATGTCCTGATCAGCTAGTATGCAAGCGGAGGTCCCCTTACCTGCCTCCGTCACTTCCCTTCGGCAATTGATTGCTCCAAGCCTGAAATCCAGGCTTGAGCAATCGACCACGATAACACTGATCTTTGCCGTGTCAATGCACGGCAATGATCTGTGTATGAGATCGGTATGTTCAGTGTAATAGCCACTAGGGGGAGCAATAACACTGCAAAAAAAAGTGTGAAAAAAGTTAATAAGGATAATTTAACCCCTTCCCAAATAAAAATAAGAATCACCCCCTTTTCCCATTAAAAAAAAACTGTGTAAATAAAAATAAACATATGTGTAATCGCCATGTGCAGAAATGTCCAAACTGTAAAACTATATTGTTAATTAAACTGCACGGTCAATGGTGTATGCGCAAAAAAATTCCAAAATCCAAAATAGCGTATTTTTGGTCACTTTTTAGATCATGAAAAAATGAATAAAAAGCAATCAAAAAGTCCAATCAATATAAAAAATATACCAATAAAAACTACAGATCATGGTGCAAAAAATTAGTCCACATACCAGCCCATACATAGAAAAATAAAAAAGTTATAGGGGTCAGAAGATGACAATTTTAAACATATACATTTTCCTGCATGTAGTTATGATTTTTTTTTTAGAAGTAATACAAAATCAAACCTATATAAGTAGGGTATCATATTAACCGTATGGACCTACAGAATAAAGATAAGATATAATTTTTACCGAAAAATGCACTGCATAGAAACAGAAGCCCCCAAAAGATACAAACGGCATTTTTTTCCGCTTTGCCATGGATATTTTGGTAAGATGACTAATGTCACTGCAAAGTAGAATTGGTGGTGCAAAAAATAAGCCATAATATGGAATTTTAGATGCAAAATTTAAAGCCTTATGATTTTTAGAAGGTGATGAGGAAAAAATGAAAATGCAAAAATGGAAAAACTCTGAGTCCTTAAGGGGTTAAACATCTGTTTTCTGTATAAAAATGGATGTATAATAATGGATGAAATAACCGATGCTAACGGCTGAATAACGTCCGTCAAAATAACGGGCATATTCATCTGTTAAGACCGTTATAACATCCCTCATGTATGGCCGTTTTAACACCTTTTCCTACAGACTCCCACAGCCGGGACTACTACTCCCATCATGGACCATGCTTGTTTCCATGATGGGAGTAGTAGTTCCCCAGCTGCGGGAGTCTTCTGGTGGCTAGGGAGGGTACATTAGTGCTTGAACTACCAACCCCATCATGGAACAGACTCTGTTCCATGATGGGGGTTGTAGAACAGGGGCTGAGGGATTGATCACCTGGGATCCCACCGGGAGCACTGAATGGGCGGTACTGAGGAGCCATTCAGGGCTCCCAGTGGGGTTTTTGAACTTCAGTGCGTCCCCTTATTCCCCATATGTATATGTATGATTCCCCCCTGTATATAGATGTGCTCCGGGGGTTAGACATATATCCATATATCCAGCGCTTCTATAATCATATGCCTTCACAGCGCTATGAATGAAAAGTATTATTTCAGCAGCACATCGCGCCGGCCGGCTTCCTGGCCACATGCGCTGCTGTTAGAATACTTTTCATTCATAGCGCTGCGAAGGCATATGATTATAGAAGCGCTGTGGGGGCCAGACATATGGATATATGTCTGACCCCCGCAGCACATCTCCATACAGGTACCGCTGCAGCGCTATGAATGACAAGTATTCTTTCAGCAGCACATCGCGCCGGCCAGCTTCATGGCCAGATGCGCTGCTGTTAGAATACTTTTCATTCATTCATAGCGCTGCGGAGGCATATGATTATAGAAGCACTGTGGGTGCCAGACATATAGCGTTATCTTGCCCCCACAGTGCTTCTATGTACATATGCTGCCGCAACGCTATGAAGGACAAGTATTCTTTCTTCCCCGCTTCCCAGCCCGATGCGCTGCTAATAGAATACTTTTCATTCATAGTGCTGCCGGGCGCGTATGATAGCGCTGTGGGGGATAATATTTATATGTGCTCCGGGGGGGTGGGGGATATATATATATATGTATATAAATATATATATGCGCTGCGGGGGGCAATACCTATATAAATGCACTGCGGGGGCAATACCTATATAAATGCGCTGCGGGGGGAAAGACTTATATAGCGCAGCAGGGGGCAAGATATATTGAAGCGCTGCGGGGGTCAGACATATACCCCCCCCCCTCCCAGTGATTCTATATATCTTTCCCCACTGCAGTGCTTCTATTTGAAAACCCCGCTAGGAGCCCTGAATAGCTCCTCAGTAGGAAGTGAGACCTGGTGCAATCAATCCCTTAGCCCCTGTACTACAACCCCCATTATGGAATAGAGTCTGTTTCATCATGGGGGTTGTAGTACAAACACTAATGTAGCCTCCCCAGCCACCGGCAGACTCCCGCAGCCGGGGAATCACTACTCCCATCATGGAAACAAGTCTGTTCCATGATGGGAGTAGTAGTAGTCCCTCAGCACTGCAGGAGTCTGCTGATCTCACCTCTTCTGAGCATGCTCAGAAGTAATAATGGATATTATAAACCAGGTGCAAACGGATGACATAAAGGCTCATCTGTTTGCCATAGACTTCAATGTTAAAAAAAAAACGTCCATTAATTTACCTGTTTCTTGTGACGGAAGAAACATTTGTGTATGTGCCATTTTTATTTCCATCACAAACAATGTCCATTATTAATGATGGGCTATAATGGGTCATAACGGATTATCAAAAAATCCCATAGACTTAAATGGGATTTTCTAATGGCCGTTTAACATCCGTTTTTAATGCTTTTCTAACAGAAATTTATAACGGGTCTTTTAACGGAGCAATTATAGCATGACTGGCCAATCAGTCCAAATATAATAGTATTGGGAGTAATCACTCCCTGGATACCTTTAACGGTCCTGCAGTGACCGCATTAAACTTGGCCAGTCAGGCATCGCTTAAAATGCCACTCTATTGCCAGCCTCTACATGTTTCGCCGCTACCATGGAATTTTCAAGAGGCAATAGTGGCAATCTGTTACAATAGACCATATGTTGTTCCCCCCTTCCACCTCTTAAGGTGACAGAAAGTTAAACAGATTTGTAAATTACTTCTATTAAAAAATCTTTATCCTTCCAGCACCTATTAGCAGTTGTATGCTATGGAGGAAATCCTTTGCTTTTTGAATTTTTTTTTATCTTGTCCACAGTGCTCTCTGCTGACACCTCTGTCTGTGTCAGGAACTGTCCAGAGTAGCATAGGTTTGCTATGGGGATTTTCTCCTGCTCTGGACAGTTCCTGATACGGCATCAGGTGTCAGCAGAGAGCACTGTGGACAAGACAAAAAAATAAAAGAATTTCCTCTGTAGCATACAGCTGCTAAAAAGTACTGGAAGGATAAAGATTTTTTAATAGAAGTAATTTACATATCTATTTAACTTTCTGGCACTAGCTGATTTAAAAAAATAAATAAATTCCACCGGAGTACCCCTTTAAGCATCGTGGTGTGTATCTATAAGTATTTATTTTGACTGCTCTGGTTAAGGTGTCTCTTTGTATTTGAGACTCATATATACTTGGACTTTTACATAGTTTATTATATCCTATAGGGGTTTGAGCATTCAGTTGTCCGCTACTGCAGCAGTTGTAAATGTTATCTTCCCTTTGCTGACTACCTTTTACACTTACCTTGTTGTACTGTAAACATATCATATCCCAGGATTGCTGCCTTTCTGTGCTGATTTCCTCATTTTTAATCATGTGTTTTTAAATTAATGTCACTTGTTCATAATAAAGATTTAATATTTTGTTCACTATCAGTTGTTGAGTAGCTCAGTTTTTTGTAATTATTTTCAGTTATTTTGGAGTATGCAATATAGGCATTACTACATATACTGGGGTGTAATACACCCCAAAATTAGACACTACTCCCAAATATCATCAAGAAAGTTTATGGAATACATATATTTAAATTTAAAAATATTACATTAACAATTAAATAGTACACATGCAGTCACAACAGGAAGTACCTAACAGGTAAGGTATGGGAACTGCGTAAGTGTCCCAGTAGAAAGACAGACCCTTAATACAGTTAATCAGAAAATTCAACCATAGCAGCTAGTAATACAATCAGTATCAAATGTAAACAAGTTGTTCAAAGTGCATTGTACAAGAAAACTAGCAGCATGTAATATAAATAAAGCGGACCCAGAGTCTGTGCAAAGTAACCAGGTCTTACCAGTTAGAGTACCAACCCCAACATATGTTTCGCTCAAACACCGGAGCTTCCTCAGGGGGCCTGCCGAGAAAGCTCCGGTGTTTGAGCGAAACATATGTTGGGGTTGGTACTCTAACTGGTAAGACCTGTTTTTTTTGCACAGACTCTGGGTCCGCTTTATTTATATTACATGCTGCTAGATTTCTTTCTTGTATTCAATAAACTTTCTTGATATTTGGGAGTAGTGTCTAATTTTGGGGTTTATTATTTATGGTAACACTACACCCCAGAGGTGTTGGTTAGTGTGGTATAGTCCCACCGTTTCTATTTTTTGGTGTAATATACTGGGGTGTGTTTATCTTTATGGGATTCAGACCATAATTTGTGGGTCATTATTACTTTGATCATTTTTTTCCCCATGTATGTAGGCTTGACAAATGTTTGGCTTTTTTAATGTCCCAAATCTGTTGGTAAGTGTAATAAAAACTCCTGGGCCTTAAAGGGGTTGTCCACCATAAGGTGATTTTAGTACGTACGTTCCTGGCAGACAGTAATGGACAGTAAGGATCTGCGCTTGTCTTGGGGCTAAATGGGTATGTTGTGAGATTACCATAGCACTATGGCTAGCTTTTTGTGAACTGGTATTTCCTGTTTGAGTTTTCTTCTTCGCCTACAAATCCCATAATTTCATTTTCCTCATTCCCACACACACGCCACCCATTGAAACATAAATGAGCTTCCATTCAAAAGACCTGTGGTTTTCAATCAGGGTGCGTACAGCTGTTGCATTAGTTGCAGACTGATATTCCTCCCACCAAGCAATCCCTTCACCCATTGAAGCAGACAGGCTCCCTGTCATCAGCTGACTAGTGAGTCAGGTCTCGGCCGCATTGCAACCTCGGAAAAATCTGAGACAACAGTCATTTTGTATGCTGTTAAAAATAAATCTTGGGGTAAAAATCACATAAGAATTGTGAGAAAACCGTCACACACAGGTAAAGACACTATATTATGAACTACACTAACTTTACAGCTCCTGTGGCATAATCAAATAAAAAAAATCCTGGAATACCCCTTTAATGCTAAATCTATGACAGAACCCCATGACCTTGTTTGATTTATAATGTTGATGTTATCCTATGTTGCATTTGATCCTCATCGGTACTGTACCAAGGCCAGGGTGCTACTACTTTATATGCACCACCTATAGCTACACCTCTGTGAATTGGATCCATAGGAAAACAACCTATGTGATTCCAACTCATCTCAGAATGTCATTGGGGGGCATTTACTAAGATGTGTGTGATTTAGTTCATTTTTTAGTTCTTTTTCTTGCGTGTTTTTTAGCGTGACTCCACCAAATTTATTAAATGGTCGCAGGGCATTTGATACGTTTTGTGGAGGATACACATTTTCAGAAATTTCACTCTTCACATACACCAAAAAGCTATGCTAGGTCTGGGCTGGTGTAGAACTGCGCCTTAATGTTGGGTTTTGTGACTTTTTTGTGACAGTCGCAGTTGATAAATTCAATACCACAGAGTCGGCGGCGTGTGACGTCACACCCCCGCCCCCGTGTGATGTCACGCTCCGCCCCTCACTGCAAGCCTACGGGAGGGGGCGTGATAGGTATCACGCCCCCTCCCGTAGGCTTGCATTGAGGGGCGGAGCGTGACGTAACATGGGGGCGGGGGCGTGACGTCACATGCAGCCGGCTCTGCGGTTGAGCGTAAATAGACTGATTACAAACGGGGTGCCGCGTGCATGATCGCAGGTGTCCCCAGCTGCGGGACTCCCGCGATCAGGCATCTTATCCCCTATCCTTTGGATAGGGGATAAGATGTGTAATCACCGGAGTACCCCTTTAACATCTTGCTTGTACGCTCTTGTTTTTTTTTTTGGTTTTTTTAAGGTGTAAATCAAGAAGGCAATAAAAATAGCCTGAGGCTCGGGGCTGTGCCTAAATAGTGACAAATCAACGCCAAAAAAACGCTTGAAACACAATGATAAATGCCCCCAATAGTGTATATGTCATTGCCATACATAATAAGTAATTATTAATGTTAATACATATTGATCTTGACAGGTTGCATCATATGTACAATAAAATAAAATATACACATATAACATTAGCAAGACATAAAATAGGAGAAAATGGGACCTATTAAATAGAGGACTGGTTTCCTTCAGATGATTAACAGGAGGTAAAGGCATGTTAAACAAAAGCAGAAAGGGTGGTCAAAGAAGTTTGCAGAACCAAGAGAAAGTTACAATTTACATTTCATTTGCCAAAAGCAAATGAAAAGAATATGCTCCTCTGGATCAAAAGCAAACTAATTACCCAATGATGAAGAAAGAATATGACTGAGATTGTGTTGAAGATCATTTACTATCTAAGTAAGGGGATTTTAGGTAAATGGACTGTTTCAAACCACTCAGCAGATGGCCCATAACAATTAAGATCATTGATGATGTGATAAAACTGTGTGACAATGGTAAGGTAATGCCCAATGCTGTCAGTGAAAAAGTGCAGTTTCAGTAATACCAAGCTATAAGAGAAATGGCAAATAAAATGTCTCAAGCAATGTCCTGAAACTGCACAATGAAGAAATGCTGCAATCAAACAAGGCCAAAAATGTTACGTAAATTATATCAGCTATTAATAATGGAATATGAAGATAAAATTTTACCAACTGATTATGTGAGAAAAATAAGTTTTCCTTTTCTTTTCCAAATGTTCACACTGAGAACTCAAAATGTTATGTTTGTGGCTCCTGACATACGCAGTGTCCAGCTCATCTGCGGTCACCACCACTCGGCCAGGACTTTCTCCTCCTGTGTTCTTACTGCTTCCTTCTCCAGTGCTGTTCCTGCTCTGGCCCATCGGGTGCACTCATACTTTCTCAGCTGTGCACACCTCCAAAACCTGTCATAGAACAGCACTCTCTACTTAAAGGGGTACTCTGGTGATTTAACCCTATGTAAAATCTGCTCAGTGGGCAGGACAGTGGACACAAAAAAAACTCTCTCAAACCTTCTTCGGCCCTGCTGCACTGTTAGAATTATGGAACTCAGTTCCCAGAGTCAGGTGAAATGACATCACACAGCTCATTCAATCAGCGACAACAGGGATGTCCCTCCTCAGCTGTTGCTTGGATGCTCTCCCTGAGCGAATTTTACATAGGGTTAAAGCGGAGTACCCCTTTAAGTCTTCCATGCTCTCTCTTTGGTGCCTGAGAAATAGTTTTTTTTTTTCATACCTATGGTCTGGTTGTATCCTAACTGATTCCATGTGATTATACTGTGTTCTGACCCAATACTGATATCCTGACCCTTTTTTAAAAACGTATACCCTGCCCCCTATTATTTCCCCCTGCAATCTCCCGTACAGCGCCTCACTCTCCTCATGAATGGAGGCATGTCCACCCCTGTACAAAGTAGTGGCCCCATCTATGTATCTCTATGGGGGAGCAAGAGACAGAATTCTGGTATCTTCGGCATAAAGATGCATGGAGTGGAGTGGAGTGACCACTGCAGCCAATCAATGGCCACATTACTGGTATTGACAAGCAACCCTGTGTCCATGTTAAGAAAGAGAGCAGAAAATAAAGTCCAGTGTGGACCCAGGGACCTTTGGAATTTAAGTGGTGAATATGATTTTATTTATTTCTACCATTCTGAGCTGGTGTACTGAAAATAGTCATCATATAAGTGCAGACAACCAGATAGAAGAGTATGTCTGATTTAAGTAGGAAAGATGTTGCCCTTACATAAAGATGAGCGAGCCGAGCCCGGTTGTTGCTCAGAACTTTAGGGTAAAATCAGCTCGTAGAACTTTTGAACTTTGCCAGACTCAGCTGGCACAAGCCTGGCATCAGCACTATTATTAGCAGAAAAAAATAAGGAACATATGGCATTTTGCCACCTGAATGAATAAAGGAAATTCGAGAATCATTGAGATGATGTCAGCGTAGTCCAGCATACCTTGCAGCTAGCAGCAAGATCACATGACTCCAGGTTAGCCAATCAGTGCTTGCATTATGTGATATATAGCTCCCAGGACAATCAGGAGACAGCCTGGGAGTGGGTTTAAAGGGGTACTCCGGCGCTAAGACATCTTATCCCCTATCCAAAGGACCCCCGTGATCTTGTACGCAGTACCCCATTAGAATCAGTCCCCGGAGCACTGGCGATCACGGGGGCCGGAGCATTGTGACGTCATGGTCCCGCCCCCCGTGTGACGACACGCTCCGCCCCCTCAATGCTGTTAAGCCCCCTCCCATAGGCTTGCATTCAGGGGGTGGAGCGTGACGTCACACGGGGGCTGGGCCGTGACGTCACAATGCTCCGAAGTACCCCTTTAAGAAGCTGATGAAACCCTATGCAATGCATTGCAGAAGAAAAAACTTAGAGAGCATGATGGCATGATGGAACTTAGAGAGCACGATGGCACTACAGATCCCAGCAGTATCACTGCAGAACAAGCCCATAAAAGATATCACATTATAATGCAAAGCAAGATAAGCAAAGAAATAAGCAATGGGCTGATCTCGGATTGTGACCTTCTGTTACCTCTCTGCATCTACCGGCAGGCATATACCAACAAAAAGAGAAACTTTATGCACCTTTATTTCAGTAATAAATAGTATACAAAATTTGCTAGTGCAGTGTTTTTTTTAAGAAGCTGTTAGTTTCCATGGTTTACCAGTGTTGCTCGCGAATATTCACAATACGAATTTTATTCGCGAATATCGCATATTCGCTAATTCGCGAATATTCGCGAATATAGCACTATATATTCGCAATTACAAATATTCATATTTTTTTTTTTACAGTACACATCACAGTGATCATCCCTCTCTGCTTCCAGCTTGTGTGGTGTAAAGAAGGCTCTAATACTACTGTGTGAGACTGGCGTACAAATTTTCGCATATGGTAATTTTCGCATTTGCGAAAATAAAACACAAATATTACGAATTTAGCGAATATATGATGAATATTCGTCCATATATTCGTGAAATATTGCGAATTCGAATATGGCCTATGCCGCTCAACACTATTTACCACATGTCGCTGTAACTTTGACATTAAGTTAGCTTTAAAACCACTTCAAAATCTACTTGAACACATTCCTAGGTGACCCTAGCAGTGTTATACAGGGCATCAGAGCTTTTAGGCAGTGTTATACACGTGTTTTAAGACTTATTTCATTGCTGATTTTCCCCAATCTGAACTTGGCTGACCAGACATCCTGGTTTTGGAGACAGTCTCTATATTTAGAACACTGTCCCTGGACAAACTATATTCACAGCAGGTTCCAGGGATCTAGAGCTGGTCCACGATGCTCTTCTTCTGCTCTTTTACATAATTTATTTACTGAACTTCCTGTTTGTGGGCTGCCTGCTCTCACTGTGCTGTCTACAGTATAGACTGAATCCCCTCCCGACACAGACCACATATTGCACCAGCGCTGAGCTGTCATGCAGGGAAATAACAGCAGCTACTCCCCCTGTATGCCCCTGTGACAGGAAGTAGAGCTCGTAGAGGAAATCCTGTAACACTATAGCAGGTCAGCAGCCTCAGCAAAAAGGGTAACATAACCCCCCATTTGTGCCCTGCTTTGCCCTATGAATACCCTACTCTTACTGATATGTGCCTTTCTCTATTCCATTTGTGCCATACTCCCCCACATTTGAGTCCTGCTTTGCCCCATATGTGCCATGCCCTCCTCCATGCCTACCTTGCCCTCCCCCATATGTGCCCTTCACTGACCATTTGTACCCTGCTCTCCCCTCATGTCATTTCCCCCATATGTGCTCAGTTCTACTCCTCCATGTGTGCCCTGTTATATCCCCAATATGTGCCCTGCTCGTCCCTATTAGGTGCTGAGCTCTCACTTATTCCCCTTAATGATGTCTCCTTTACAGTTCCCCTGTTTAGGTTACTCTAACAATGGAAAACAAACATTCTCCCCCGAAGTATTATGCCCCTGAAAATAAAAATGTGTGGCAGTACTATTCAGGGCGCACGGTGCGTGGGAAACTGCAGGGATAAGGAGGAGCAAACTGCAGAGATGAGTTGTGGCCAGGAGAAGCTTCCATGGCAGTCTTGGACAGATGCAGGACAAAGAAAGAAATTGTCTAAAGTCAGTGCTGTATTCTCTGGTAGCTTAAAATATTTGTTTGGAAAATTTTGAGGAGACAAGTTCTGGATGGGAAAAGTCTTTATGAAGGTCTCAGCCAGAGAAAAAAGAAAAGTAAATGACTCCAATCAGAGAAGACGTCACCTGTGAGTCACTTTATGTTACTGTAATACGAGCTGCAGAACGCTTGCATTCAGCTTTTATCTACCACTCCTTCCCCTGGTAAGAACCACTCACTTGAATCCCCCCTCTTCTGCCACTGCCTTTGGGGCTTTTGGGGGGGTCGGAATCCCATCTCAGCTCAGAAGGGAGAGGGGTATAACCTAATACGTCCGTGCTCCGGATTTCATTTTAAAAATCTGGTCACCTTACCCATAGCAGAATATCGAGTTGAGAAATAATTGTGTGTTCATCTCTACTTTTTAAAAAATCCAATAATGCTAATTTAGGCCTGCCTTCCACAGTCCTGCCTGAATCATCTGAGTCATCTGAAATTACTGCACCCTGACGGTGTAATGAGAAGCCTGAAGCTCAATTTTGTAGTGTATGAATCATAAGTGGTTCTGCTCCTTTGTCCCCTCCCTTTTTGTTGCCCCGCCCTCACATTGACACGCCCAGTTGAAAATACTGCCCCCCCAGATTTGTGGGGGTTTCTACGCCCCTGGATTAAAGAGATTTTTAAATGTCTTTTTTATTTAATTTAATTTGAATTTATTTTAATTTTTTTAAATCCTATTTTGAGGACCCATTCTGGTGAGCATCGAGCTAGCGGTCCGCCGTGAGGCGAGCTACAACCTGTTCCTGTCTTATTCTGTGTGGAACTGTGAATGTTTCATTTAATCAGTTATGGTTCATTATTATCGCTCCAACCGGTTTCATTGGATTCTTGTGGTAATTCCACATGTAATATAGGAAGATGACAATAGGGCCTCGCAATTGAAAAGAGTGTTGAGATTTTTTATTTATTTAAATGGAATATTTTGATTAGATTCACAAGTTTAATGTCCTGGGTGCCCGGAGCGTTTACTTTGCACTAACACTGTATGACCACAAAAGCCAATATAACAAGGAGTCACATGACAGCACAATGACAGAGCCTAGAGGTGGCAGCAGCCCGACAAGACCATAGGGCCTCACAATTGAAAAGATTAAAGATATTTAGTAACATTTTAATTGAAGATTTTATATAGATAAACATTTTAAAAGGTTAATTTAATTTAATTTTACAGCATGAGGAGAAAATATGGTGGCACAATGACACAGCCTGGAGGTGGCAGCAGCATGAAGAGACCATAATGTGGCAGAATGACACAGCCAGGAATTGGCGGCGGCAAGAGGAGACCCTATTGTGGTAGAATGACCCAGCCTGGAGGTGGCAACAGCCTGACGACACCATAGTTGCCTCAAAATCGAAAAGATTAAAGATATTTTGTAAAATTTAAATTGAAGATTTAAAATAGATTAAGATAAAGTTTCATTTAATGTGCCAGCAGCATGGGAAGACCATAATTTTGCAGAATGACTGAGCCTGGAGGTGGCAACAGCCTGACGAGACCATAGGACCTCACAATTGAAAAGATTAAAGATATTTAGTAAAATTTAAATTGAAGATTTTATATAGATTAAAATGTTAAAAGTTTAATTTAATGTGCCAACAGCATGAGGAGACCATATAGTGGCACAATGACACAGCCTGGAGGTGGCAGTAGCATGAGGAGACCATAATGTGGCAGAATGACACAGCCAGGAATTGGCGGCGGCAAGAGGAGACCATTTAGTGGCTGAATGACCAAGCCTGGAGTTGGCAACAGCCTGACGAGACAATAGGGCTTCATAATTGAAAAGATTAAAGATATTTTGTTAAATTTTAATTGAAGATTTAAAATAGAATAAAATAAAGTTTCATTTAATGTGCCAGCAGAATGAGGAGACCACATGGCCACGGTGTGCCTGGGTCCTCTGTCTTGTCTTCCTCATCAGCCTGTTGCTCCACAGCCTTCTCCTGCTCCTCTTCTCATGTCAGATGACTACAAAAACCACCCATTTTTCAAAACCTTGCCTGTACTCCACTGTCCCCCTCCCCCTCTTCCTCCAGTTCAGCCCCCACAGGGCTCATGTGGCCATGAGAGGTAAGTGCCATGTCTCCAGTGCCCTGACCAGCCATAGTTTCCAACACATGTTGTAGGATATGAAGCTGTGGAAAGATGTCATTTATCCCATAATCCTGGCGATTACTAATGATGTGGCTTCCTCAAAGGGCCAGAACAAACTCCAGGTGTTATGTAGGAGCTGCCACTGGTTGACATTGAAGTTACACAGGGGAGTCCCCCTATCCCCTCGGATCATCAAGAAATCAGTGATGGCTTTTCTCTGTTTGTATAGTTGGTCCAACATGTGGAGGGTGGACTTCCTAAAAAGGGCGGCTCCACACAGGAACCTCTCCCTATTTCCAACTAAAAACCCTGGGAAATGGCAGTGTTTTTAGGTGGTAATAGGGAGGGGTTCCTGTGTGGGGCAGCCCTTTTTAGGGGGAGTAACACTTGCCAAAAAGGGAATTAATAGTGCGAGAGTAGGGCCTTACAGGGGTAGTTTTTACCCCCACCTGTTACAATGGACCTTATGTTGTTCCTTTCCACTTTTTAGAGGTCTTTGTATCGCATCAATACTTGGTGGTGCAGGTGGCACATGGTGTTTTTTGCACACCTTTCCTTTTATTTGATTTAAAAAAATGTATGGGTCCATATATTTTATTTTAAAAAAAAAGTTCAGTTTTAGCTAATGCACATCCTCAATGCTGTTTTTTGGTCTGATGCGGAAAAATTTCTGTAACTGGGGACCAGTACCTTAATTATGTTTTGCAGTATCCATGGCAGCACAATGAGAGCCTCATCATGATCAGCATCAGCATGAGGAGACCATATGGTGGCACAATGAGAGAGCCTGGAGGTGGCAGCATGAGCATGAGGAGACCATATAGCAGCACAATGAGAGAGCCTAGAGGAGGCAGCATCAGCATGAGGAGACCATATGGTGGCACAATGACACCACCTATGTACGCACAGGTTACACGTATGAGAGGACAATAAGCTCCGCTAAACAACCAGTATTATATATATAAGTATATGCCTTTTTGTTTTTGTTTGGGTGTAGCTTTGGCTGGCCTTTCACAGTAACTAGACCAAAATGTATTTTACAGGAAAATATATAAAGGACACCACATAGGTGTACGTACAGTTTAAACTTATGAGAGGAGGACTATGTGCTCCACTACAAACTGTATAAGGCTGCAGAAAAAAAGTGTGTGGCTTTGGCTGGCCTTTCACAGTAACTAGGCCAAAATTCGTTTTTCAGGAAAAAAAAGCGTACACCACAAAGGGTACATACAGTTTACACTTATTAGAGGTGGACAATACACTCCGCTTAAAACTATATTAGGCTACAAAAACAAGTGTGTAGCTTTGGCTGGCCTTTCACAGTAACAAGGCCCAAATTAGTTTTAGAGGGAAAAAAAATGTACACCACCTATGCACGCACAGGTTACACTTATGAGAGGACAATAAGCTCCGCTACACAACCTGTATTAGGCACTGTAATCAGGTGACTATGGCTTTTGGTTCTCACCCTAACTGGCCCCTGTTAGCTCTACAATTGTTGTACAACCAACTGCAGCAGTACAGAATCGCTGTGTAGTAGAGCCAGTACAGATTAATTAGGCACTAATAGCAGGTGACAATGGCTTTTAGTGCTCAGCCTAAGTGGCCCCTATAAGCTTTAGAGTTACTGTACACCACTGCAGCAGGACAGAATTGATGTGTAGTAGAGCCCAGTACAGTATTATTAGGCACTAATAGCAGGTGACAATGGCTTTTAGTGCTTCCCTGTCAGTGCTTTTCTGCAGTGATTTTGGCTTGTGCTTAATCGCTGCTGTCAAGCTGTTTTTTTGTGCAACGCACTCTCTCCTCTATCTCTCCCTGCAATGCAATGCTCTCTCTCTGAAATAATAGGCTGGAATGTACGGCCGCAAGATGGCTGCCGATTATATAGGGCTGTGACATCACAGGGGTGGCTGGCTACTGATAGGCTGCATGTTGCATGTGATTAAGGGTCATTCCACCTACCCACCTTCACTCCTTCCCAGTGTTCCTTGCCCCATGTCCTCACATGTGGATCCACCATTTTAGATGCCATGGAGCCTGGACTGCATTAAATGGAGTTTAATCAAGTAATTCGTGCAATCAAATTGCGGCAATATTCCGATTTGTTGCAAAGCTATTTTTTCCTGAAATTCTTAACGAATTCGCATTCATCAGATTCGATTCACTCATCCCTTATGGTAATCACACAACATAGCCATTTAGCCCCAAGACAAGCACAGATCCTTCGTTGGTCCGGCACAGGCCTCACAGTCCGACAGTGCTGACATCATTCCATTTCCTGGGGACGGGGACGCCACAGAGCTGTCGGCGTATCACCAGCCGTAGTGATATCCCGCCTGGCCTGTGATAGGCTGAGCCCACTGTCATGTAAGGAGCTCTGGCCGGCTTCTTACATGACAGTGGGCTCAGCCTATCACCAGCCGGGGCGGGACATCGCTAAGGCCGGTGATACGCCAACGGCTCTACAGCGTCCCCGTCCCCTAGAAATGGAATGATGTCAGCACTGCCGGACCGTGAAGCCTGTGCCGGACCAACGGGGGCTCGTAGGAAGGTATGTATAAGTTTATTTTGTTTATTTTTGAGGCACGGACACGGGCATATATTAAAGTGTACCACAACAGTTGTCCCTTAAACTATTTCATTCACTAATATAAGTTACATATGTGATATTTAGTAGTAATTAAAAATAGATCAGATGAGGTAAAAAGAAATACACCATTCACTGGGAGGACCAAGAACATAACAAATCCAGTAGGAAAAGTGGGCTGTTATTTTACATTGATAAATGGCTGTTTAGCTGTTTGTGCATTATACTTTAATATAATGTAACCCTAATGTATTGATTTGTGGTTATCTTTAGACTCATTCCCTGCTATCTGTGTCAAACAGAGACCTTTCATGTAGATGTCAGATACTGAGGTTTCTTCCTGGTATTTTACTTGATTAAACGGTAAATGAATCATGTTGCATTGGTAAGATTTATTACTTAACATCTGATACTTTTTCTTTGACAACGGTAATGTTAAATGGTATGCATTAGGGGCAGTGCATTTATTTACCTTTAAAATGTAACATTTTCCTGACTTAACCAATCAAAATCCATATTGTCTGAGAACATTCTCTAACAGATCATATGTTTTCAAGGTGGTCTGGACTATGGCACTGCTTTCAATTTTGGAAATTTTTGCAAGATTTCCATAGGTTATACATTTCCATATAATTACTACAGTTGTCAAATAATAAGTATGATACTAAGAGGTTTTAGACTTTTGTATGGGTGTAGTTTAAAAAAAAACCTATTCCTCCTCCTAAGGACAGTTTGGAAACAGTTAACCCAATTCATCTTTATACTTTTTAACATCTGGGCTTTGATTACGCTATTCTTTTCAAGTATCATAGGGATAAACTTATGGGCGGATGGGCCGACCACTGGGACAACCCCCCCCCCGCGATCTCCAGTATGTGGCTCTGGCTCCCCAGCAATGGCGAATCAGCGGCTGACATGCCCCCTCACTATTTCTCTATGAAGGAGCCAAAGATAGCTGAACGGCTCTCCTATAGAGATATATAGAGGGGGCATGTCGGCCGCTACTTCATGCGGGGGGTCGTGACGCGTCACTCCTGGGCCAGGGCCCTGTACAGGAGATTGCGGGGGTCCTAGTGGTCAGCCCCCCCCCCCACGCAATCTAAATTGTATCCCCTATCCTTTGGATAGGGGATAAGTTTATCCCCATGATACTTCTCCTTTAAATGTGAAGAAAAGCGTAATCAAATCCCAGATGTTAAGAACTTACATTTCTACACTATGTAGCTAAAAGTATGTGTTCATTTGAACTTCACATGACATGCATATGTACACACCTTTTACACAACCAAATGCGGTAATATAGAGATGATCTTGCCTTTCTTTAAAGGGGTATTCCGGTGAAAAACTATTTTTTCATATCAACTGGCTCCAGAAAGTTAATACTTTTTCAGGAACTGTTCAGAGCAGGAGAGGTTTGCTATGGGGATTTGCTCCTACTCTGGGCAGTTCCTGACATGGATAGAGGTGTCAGCAGAGAGCACTGTTGTCAAACAGAAAAGAACAACTCAACTTCAGCATCTGATAAGTACTGGAAGGATAAGATTTTTAAATAGAAATAATTTACAAATCTGTTTAACTTTCTAGAGCCAAAAATAGTACCTTTTTATGGCTTTGCACTAGGTTTAAAAACAAACTAACTAAGGTTCAGAGATTACATTCATACATCTACAAATACATTAGTGAGATTGGACAGTAGTGTTGGCTAATATTGTCTGGCTCTCAGTTTTTCAATTTAGTCTGAAGGTGTTAGGCCTGGAGTTATGGTCTCTTGAGGGCAAGCCATATTCCAGGCCCTCATGAGCATCGAGTGGCCCAATCCAAGCCTGAGACAGATATTTCTTTTCCACCAAAATTTATTGATAAGCAAGAACATTAATGGGTTTAGTTAGCCCGGGGACTAACTCAGTACAATAAACATTTAGTTCTTTAGACTACTATGTAACGTTATAGCTATGACACTTTTCCATGTTTTGACCACCTGTCTATTAGTGATAGTTTTTTCTACTGTACAATATGCTATATGAAGATTTCTGTAGCTGAAATACCTTCAAAATTGGTGGTTCCTATATGTCTGCGTGTGGCCCTGCAGAACAGTAGTTCCCCCTATAGAAATGCTAATCTTCTAGATCATGCATGGGTCTACCTGCATAATAACAACTTAAGACTTAAAGGGGTACTCCGGTGAAAACCTTTTTTCTTTTAAATCAACTGGTGGCAGAAAGTTTGTAAATTGCTTCTATTAAAAAATCTTAATCCTTCCAGTACTTATTAGCTGCTGAATGCTACAGAGGAAATTCCTTTCTTTTTGGAACACTGATGACATCACGAGCACAGTGCTCGCTGCTGACATCTCTTTCCATTTTAGCAACCGTGCATAGCAGATGTATGCTAAGGGCAGTATGGTGGCTCAGTGGTTAGCACTGCTGCCTTGCAGTGCTGGGTCCTTGGGTTCAAATCCCATTAAGGACAACAATAAATAAAGAATTATTATTATTATAATGACTTCAGCAAAGAGCACTGTGGTCGTGATGTCATAAGAGATAATTCCAAAAAGAAAAGAATTTCCTCTGTAATATTCAGCAGCTAATAAGTACAGGAAGGATTAAAAAATTTTAATAGATGTAATTTACAAACCTGTTTAACTTTCTGGTACCAGTTGATTTAAAAGAAAAAAGGTTTTCACCGGAGTACCCCTTTAAGAAGCTAAGATCTATACTGCTGTTTGCAAGATTCATGCCTGAATTGATGTTCTACCAGTACAGAATAAATGTAGAAAGGACGCTGAAATCCTGTAATCATTCTGAAAATTTTGTTTTAACAAAATCCTCTACAGGCTCCATTTTATTTTATGGTAATTTTTACCCTTAAGAGCTATTATTATGATAATTTACATTTGACAAAAAATTTACAATTGACTAAATTGTTCCTTCTGTGTCACAGGATTGACTAAAGAACAGTGTGTCCCTTGAAATGGGTAGGTGGGATGTAATACTGCACTGATATACTGTATACAAATTTGCCACTCAGAAACTATGTGACATCCGCTATGGGAGAAGAAAAACACACACACAAAAAAAAAAAACATTTGACAAATGGGGAGAGCTCATATATATTTATATAATGTTGAATTTTAGATGTGGCTGCTCTTTCAAGACATTTCCTCTTTGCGTTTATTTTTTTTAAGTCTTATAAATATTACAGAGAAAGACTACTATGCTCCACCTTTTCGTTGTCTCCTCAGTAGCCCTTCAGTCTTGAGATGTACCTCTTAGTCATGTGGTGCACCCGGCCTTTTTGGCAATGCTTCTTAAAAGGATGTGAATAGACCATCAGGCATGATTCAAAGCTGGTATGGCACTGTGATTATAGTAATGAAACCATGCCTAGTCCCATTTTTAGCCTGCATTAGTAATAAGATATTTCTAAATAAAAGAGGAAGCTGATTAACCCCTTAAGGACCAAGCACGTATGAGTACGTCCCTACACCCTGGGTCTTAAGGACCAGGCACGTACTCATGCGTCCGTGGGAATTTCGGTCCCTGCCGCGCGCCGGGCGGGGACCGGACCGGGGTGACTGCTGATATCGATCAGCAATCACCACGCGCAAATGCCCAGGGGGGTCCTCAGACCCGCCCACCCCCCCCACCATGTCGGTGATCGGAGCAAATCGCAAGTGAATTCACACTTGCGATTTGCGCAATTTCGAGTCATTACGGGTCTATGGTGACCCGGTGACCCGGAATATAAGGGGGATCGCAGGTGTCTAAGACACCCACAATCCCCCTGAAGAGATAGGAGTGAGGTGGCAGGGGTGCCACCCCTCCTATCCCTGATATTGGTGGTCTAGATGCGACCACCAATAGCAGATCGGGGGCGGGGGGGTTAACTTTTGTTTTCCCCGTCCTGCCCACCCACAATAGGCGGGGCAGAACGGGGAAATGACAGAGGACCGGCGCCGGAGTCCACTTACTGATCTGCGGAGGCTGCGGGCGACGATCGGCATCGGAGATCGGCGGGCGGCGATGTCGTGCAGCAGGCTCCCTGGATCCGACGGAAGCCGGTAAGTTGCTTAGCAACATCTGGAGGGCTTCAGTCCGAGACCACTATATAGTGGTCTCTATTCTGTAGCACTCCAGATGTTGCAATACTACAACTCCCAGCATGCCCAGACAGCTGTTTGGGCATGCTGGGAGTTGCAGTTTTGCAACAGCTGGAGGGCTACAGTTTGAGACCACTATATGGTAGTCTCTGAACTATAGCTCTCCAGATCTTGCAAAACTACAACTCCTAGCATGCCCACACAACTGTTTGCTGTCTGGGCAAGCTGGGATTTGTAGTTTTGCAGCATCTGGAGGGCCACAGTTTGCAGTGGTCTCTATACTGTAGCTCTCCAGATGTTGCAAAACTGCAAATTCCAGCATGCTGGGAGTTGTAGTTGCGATCCCTCCAGCTGTTGCATAACTACATCTCCCACCATGCCCTTCGGTGATCAGTACATGTTGGGAGTTGTATTTTTGCAACAGCTGGAGGCACACTGGTTGGAAAATATTGAGTTAGATAATAGAACCTAACTGAAGGTTTTCCAACCAGTGTGCCTCCAGCTGTTGCAAAAGTACAACTCCCAGCCTGCATGGTCTGTCAGTACATGCTGGGAGTTGTAGTTTTGAAACAGCTGGAGGTTTGCCCCTTCATGTGAACGTACAGGGTACATTCACACAGGCAGACTTACAGTAAGTTTTCTGCTTCAAGTATGAGCTGCGGCAAATTTTTCGTGTCGTATTTCAAGGAAACAGTTTAGGGCCACATATGGGGTATCTTGGTACTCGGGAGAAATTACACTACAAATGTTTTTTTTTCTCCTTTTACCCCTTATGAAAAGGAAAAGTTGGGGTCTACACCAGCCTGTTAGCGTAAAAAAAAAAAAAAAAAAAAAAATTACACTAACATGCTGGTGTTGCCCTTTACTTTTTATTTTCACAAGAGGTAAAAGGAAAAAAAAGACCCCCAAATTTGTAACACAATTTCTCCTGAGTACGGAAATACCCCAGATGTGGGCGCAAAATGATCTGCGGGCGCATAACAAGGCTCAAGAGTGAGAGCGCACTATGTACATTTGAAGCCTAAATTGGTGATTTGCACAGGTGTGGCTAATTTTACAGCGGTTCTGACATAAACACAAAAAAATAAATACCGACATGTGACCCCATTTTGGAAACTACACCCCTCACGGAATGTAACAAGGGGTACAGTGAGCCTTAACACCCCACAGGTGTTTGACAAATTTTCAATAAAGTTGAATGGGAAAATGAAAAAAAAAATATTTTTCACTAAAATGCTGGTGTTACCCTAAATTTTCATTTTCACAAGGGAAAATAGGAAAAAAGCCCCCCAAAATTTGTAACCCCATTTCTTCTGAGTAAGAAAATACCCCAAATGTGGATGTAAAGTGCTCAGAAGCACTGCTTAGAAGAGAAGGAGCTCCATTGGGATTTTGTAGAGAAAATGTGTCCGGAATTGAAGGCCATGTGTGTTTACAAAGCCCCCATAGTGCCAGAACAATGGACCCCCAACATGTGACCCCATTTTGGAAACTACCCCCCTCACGTAATGTAATAAGGGGTACAGTGAGCATTTACACCCCACAGGTGTCTGACAGATTTTTGGAACAGTGGTCCGTGAAAATGAAAAATTAAATTTTTCATTTGCTCAGCCCACTGTTCCAAAGATCTGTCAAATGCCAGTGGGGCGTAAATACTCACTGCACCCCTTATTAAATTCTGTGAGGGGTGTAGTTTCCAAAATGGGGTCACATGTGGGGGGTCCCCTGTTCTCGCACCACGGGGGGCTTTGTAAACGCACATGGCCCCTGACTACATTCCAAACAAATTCACTCTTCAAAAGCTCAATGGCGCTCCTCCTCTTCTGAGCATTGTAGTTCGACCGCAGGGCACTTGAGGTCCACACATGGGGTATTTCCATACTCAGAAGAAATGGGGTTACAAATTTTGGGGGTATTTTCTGCTATTAACCCTTGCAAAAATGTGAAATTTGGGGGGAAACACACATTTTAGTGATTTTTTTTTTTTTTTTACATATGCAAAAGTCGTGAAATCCCTGTGGGGTATTAAGGCTCACTTTAATCCTTGTTACGATCCTCAAGGGGTCTAGTTTCCAAAATGGTATGCCATGTGTTTTTTTTTTTTGCTGTTCTGGCACCATAGAGGCTTCCTAAATGCGACATGCCCCCCCACCAAAATTTGCTCTCAAAAAGCCAAATATGACTCCTCTTCTGAGCATTGTAATTCGCCCGTAGTGCACTTCAGGTCAACTTATGGGGCAACCCCATACTCAGAAGAGATGGGGTTACAAATTTTGGGGGGTATTTTCTGCTATTAATTCTTGCAAAAATGTGAAATTTGGGGGGAAACACACATTTTAGTGAAAATTACTTTTTTTTTTTGTTTACATATGCAAAAGTCGTGAAACACCTGTGGGGTATTAAGGCTCACTTAATTCTTTGTTACGTTCCTCAAGGGGTCTAGTTTCCAAAATGGTATGCCATGTGTTTTTTTTTTTTTGCTGTTTTGGCACCATAGGGGCTTCCTAAATGCAACATGCCCCCCAAAAACCATTACAGAAAAACGTACTCTCTAAAATCCCCTTGTCGCTCCTTCGCTTTTGAGCCCTCTACTACGCCCGCCGAACACTTTACATAGACATATGAGGTATGTGCTTACTCAAGAGAAATTGGGCTACAAATACAAGTATACATTTTGTCCTTTTACCCCTTGTAAAAATGAAAAAATTGGGTTTACAAGAACATGCAAGTGTAAAAAATGAAGATTGTGAATTTTCTCCTTCACTTTGCCACTATTCCTGTGAAACACCTAAAGAGTTCAAATACTTACTGAATGTCATTTTGAATACGTTGGGGGGTGCAGTTTTGTATAATGGGGTGTTTTATGGGGTATTTCTAATATGAAGACCCTTCAAATCCACTTCAAACCTGAACTGGTCCCTGAAAAATAGTGAGTTTGAAAATTTTGTGAAAAATTGGAAAAATGCTGCTGAACTTTGAAGCCCTCTGATGTCTTCCAAAAGTAAAAACTTGTCAATTTTATGATGCAAACATAAAGTAAACATATTGTATATGTGAATAAAAAAAATGTATTTGGAATATCCATTGTCCTTACAAGCAGAGAGCTTCAAAGTTAGAAAAATGCTAAATTTTCAATTTTTTCATAAAATTTTGGGATTTTTCACCAAGAATGGATGCAAGTTACCACAAAAATTTACCACCATGTTAAAGTAGAATATGTCACAAAAAAACAGTCTCGGAATCAGAATGATAACTAAAAGCATTCCAGAGTTATTAATGTTTAAAGAGACAGTGGTCAGATGTTCAAAAAACGCTCTGGTCCTAAGGTGTAAAATGGCCTGGTCCTTAAGGGGTTAATGAATTGTCTAGCATGAAAAATAAAAAGGGTTAATTAAAAAAAAAAAACAGCAGCACTCATCTTTTTTAAAATTTTTATTCCATCTCTGCTTTCGTTGCAACTCTGCCAATGTCCCTGCAGCGTTCGGAGTGATTAACTTCCGGATGCTGTGAGCGGAGCTCCGAACTGCAGGGCAGCGCACAACCCCTTTAAAGTGTTAAAATAAAAGTAAAAAAAAGGTATAAAAAGAAAGTAAAAAAGATGTGAAAAATCCCCTCCCCAAGAAAAATGTAAATTGGCCCTTTTTCCCATTTTACCCCCAAAAAGTATTAAAAAAAATTATAAACATATTTGGTATCGTCGCATGCGTAAATATCAGAACTATTAAAATATACTGTTAATGATCCCATTTGGTGACAGCTGATGGCTATCCGGGCATGCTGGGAGTTGTAGTTTTGGAACATCTGGAGGTCCGAAGGTTGAAGACCACAGAGAATGGATTGACAGGTGGTGATGAATAATGGGGGGGGGGATGATGACGGGGGTCTGGATGATGTAATTCCCACCCTAGGCTAATAGTCGAGTCAATAATTTTTCCTGTTTTTTTGGGGTGAAATTAGGGGCCTCATATTATATTCGGGTCGGCTTATACTCCAGTATATACGGTACTTATGTTCACCTCCAACACACTGCCTTGTTTATGACACTAAACATTTTTCCTACTCGAATTAGTGTTTTTTTTAATACTGTCAGCTATAATATAAGAATATTTCTCAAAAAATGTTAATCCATATTCTTTTCTTGACAAAGATTATTCTTGTGTCTTTGTTTCAGATAATGCCAGAATTACAAAGCATTAACCTTAAGTCTAGGACATCCACATAGGCAGTCACATTATCATTTCTCATGAGAGAGATCATTTGTACTCCAGCTGGTTCTCAAAACTTTAATCTAATTCAGCCTGATCTAACCGGGATAATGGCTGGAGTCAAATCAGTCGGGTAATTTCACAATTATTAACAAGGAATCAAATATTCTAAATCATCTTTTTTTTTTCTGGAAGGGAAACCTGATGGCATAACATGGGGCTTTTTTGCAGATGATTTGATTCCAGCACCGATATGGTTGAATTAGCTTATACTTTAAGTGGTTGAGGCTTGATTTCTCTTTTCATTCATCCACAACTATCCAAAAAGGTGACATCCATTTAATGTTAAAGAATGCAATCTAAAAAAAAAAAAAAAAACAGGAGATGAGAGGAATTTGAGCCGAGCCCAGTGTATATGCAGTATACTAACCCTTAAAGGGGTTAGCCGGTGAAAAACTATTTTCTTTAAATCAACTGAGGCCAGAAAGTTCAGCAGATTTGTAAATTACTAATAAAAAATCTTAATCCTTTCAGTACTTATCAGCTGCTGTATAATACAGAGGACGTTCTTTTCTTTTTAAATTTATTTCCAGTCTGACCACAGTGCTCTCTGCTGACACCTCTGTCCATATCAGGAACTGTCCAGAGAAGGCACAATTCCCCATAGCAAACATCTCCTGCTCTGAACAGTTCCTGACATGGACAGAGGTGTCAGCAGAGAGCACTGTGGTCAGACTGAAAAGAATAAAAAAAATAAAAAAAAAACTTCCTCTGTAGTATAAAGCAGCTAAGTACTGATAAGTACTTGAAGGATTAAGATTTTTAAATAGATGTAATTTACAAATCTGTTTAACTTTATGGCACCAGTTTAATTTAAAAAAAAAATGTTTTCCAGGGGAGTACCCCTTTAAAGGGGTAATGCAGCTGAGATTAAAGTTTCCCCTATCCACAAGATAGGGGATAAGTAGCTGATCGCAGGGGCTCCAACTGCTGGGACCCCCCACGATCTCCAGGATGGGACCCTGGCTCACTCATTGAGGAGCGTGTGTTGTCTACTGCTAGACTGCATGCTACATTCATTTCTATGGAAGCGCAGATGATTGCCGAGTACTGAACTTGGGTATTTTCTGAGCTTTCATAGAAATCAATGGAGTGCATACACAAGCGCTCCTCAGTCAGAGCCAGGCTTGTTTTAGGGATTGTGAGGGGCCCCAGCGGTCAGACCCTCCGCAATCAGTTACTTATACCCTATCCTGTGGATAGGGGATACGTTCATTTCAGTGGCAGTACTCCTTTAAATTGAACCTGCTATTTCAGATATATTTTCATCCATTTTCATCTAATTGCCAACCAGCAATCTGCTATCACTACCCCATAATGAGAATGTGAAAACAGAATTTTAGAAATTTTTGCAAATTTATTAAAAAGGAAAAACTAAACTTTTGCATAGATATAATTATTTTGACTTTTTTTCTATGACACTTGACATTTATCTCTGGCTCCTCCCATTTGTCTTGATCATCTATGAGATGTTTCTCCACCTTGATTGGAGTCACTTGTGGTAAGTTCAGGTGATTGGACAGGATTTGGAAAGACACAGCCCTGTCTATATAAGGTCGCACAGCTGACAATCTATGTCAGATCAAAAACCAAACCATGAGGAAGAAAGAAATGCCTATAGAGTTCAAATACAGACTTGTGTAGAGGCACAGAGCTGGAAAATGGTACCATTTTTTGAAAGTTTTCAAGGGCACAGTGGCTTCTGTAATTCTTAAATGAAAGAACTTTGTAACAATCAGGACTCTTTCTAGAGCTACCAAACTAAGAGAAGGGTCTTGGTTAGAGAGGCAACCAAGAATCCAATGGTTACTCTGGCTGAGCAACAAAGATCCTGTGTGCAGATAGGAGAACTTTGAGAAGGTCAGCCATCACTGCAGCCCTACACCAATCTGTACTTTATCGCAGAATGGACAGATAGAATACTCTCCTCTAAAAATCCATCTGGAGTTTGCAAAAAACACCTAAAGGACTTTAAGACTATGAGATATAAGATATATTTCTGGTCTTATGAAACCAAGATTAAGTCCTTAAAGATGCCATCTCTTTTTACCTTAATGACTGGGCCCAATTTTTCAAATCTGGCATTTGTCTCTTTAAGTTGCAATAACTTTGACATGCTTTTACGCAATTCTAAAATAGATTTTTTTGTGACATATTGAACTCTATATTAGTTTCAAATCTCTGTTGATACATGCAGCATGTTTTGTGAAAAACTCCAAAATATTGTAAATTTTTTTTTTTTTATAATTTCTGCTTTTATTTTAAATTTTTTTATACAATTTTTTATGGCATTCACTGGGTGGTAAAAATGATGTTACTTATAACCTGTGGGTCAGTACGATTATGGCTATACCCAATTTATAAAGATTTTTATGTTTTTTTTTCTTTTCACAACAAAATCCTAGTACTGAGTAAAGGGTCTGTAAATTATGTCACTGCAATATTTTAGTTTTTCCTTTTCAATAAATTAGCAAAGATTTTAAGATTCTGTTTTCACTTTGTCATTATGGGGTATGGCCAGAAAAAGTGAACGGGTTTGAAGACTTTCCAAATGTATTGTACATGAGGAGCAGCATTATTTATTGCCATTATATAACTTGTATACAGCATGTTTCACCTCTCTGCAGGTCCCATCTCTAATTTTCAAGCTGTCCCTTAGCATGTGGGTGAAAAATATTCCCTGTGATGTCTCCTATACACTGCACACTCACAGAAAAGGTTAACTGCTTTCCTATTTTTCTATACACACACTAATATGCATCAGTAGTATGGAGGACATTATAGAGCAACATTGAGCAGTGTAAGCTGTGAATCCAACACTAGTAATGCGATTTTATGCTCACTGTGCACTCCATTGGTCTCTTCGCAGTCTCTTAAACATAGCCTTAAACATAAAAGCGAGGAGGTTGTTAAGAAGTAAATGTATCAGGGGAAAGTGCATCACCCCATAGTAAATATTGTAAAGGGGAGTGAAAAAATGTATAGTAACCCTCTTCTTGCCTTGATATATAAGGTATAAGCAAGTACTATAGCAGATTGACCATCTACTAAAACATCATAGAAATGTCCACAATTTTTTAACAATGCAAATAAAGCATTATGCACAGCAGAAATAAGAATAACTGACATAATAATGCATGTCACAGATGCTAGAGATGCACTATTTGAGACATATTTACATTGACTGTTATCATATCTCATACATATTTAGTTGTACTAGTAGTGGCAGTGATGTGTTTTAGTAGTTATAATAAGAACATATACAAAGATGGAGTTTGATTCATACAGAGACAAAAAAACGTGGTCTCAAATGGCTGGAGGTGCTCAACCCCAAATGCGGTTGTGCATTTATACTGGGGGAGCAGATCCAGCCCTTGTGGTCTGTTGCTAGAGGCAATCCCCAGCATAAAATTGCTTACAATGGGGGATGCCTGCAGTGGACTACAAGTGCCACAATAGAATCCTACACCAGATAAACGATGTGGATGTGTAACAATTAGAATACAATACAGGAATATGGGTGCACTACTGTGGTAGATGTATACAATGACATTGGCTAACCCTCAACACTGATGTTAAAATTGAGACATTCGCCAGTGTATCCTTATATGAAGGACACACCAGAGCCCGCACACCAACGCCAAGGTTTCTCAAATGGCACGGGACCTAACACTAACCTACCTGTGCGTGAAAAGCAAAAACCAGGGGCCAGTGGGCAATTACAGAAGCACTAGGCCGACATGCAGTCTGCTCCCAGTTACCTCCAGCGTGACTGAGCACACATACAATGGGAGGAGGGAGAGAGGCTACATGCCCCACCCAAGTTGGCTGATATAGGTGCATGGCCTCACAGGTGCAACCTTAATGCTGCCTGGAAAATGTTCAAGGCGCATTAACATATGGAGTTTACACACCTCCAAGTATACATTTTTAAACAACAACAAAAAACGTGGTCTCAAATGGCTGGAGGTGCTCAACCCCAAATGCAGTTGTGCATTCATACTGGGGGAGCAGATCCTGCCCTTGTAGTCCGTTGCTAGGGGCGATCTGGTGTGTCCTTCATATAAGGATAAACTGGCGAATGTCTCAATTTTAACATCAGTGTTGAGGGATAGCCAATGTCATTGTATACATCTACCACAGTAGTGCACCCATATTCCTGTATTGTTTGATTCATACAGAGACCAATTACCAACACAAATGCTCTGCGGATTATGTATGGTCCATTCTTCCATGTCTCTTCTAAAACTTGAAATCAATAGACATTTACAAATTATTTCACAGATTGGGGATTTTTAGCCAAACTGCAAAATCGTCCAGATCGAGAAGCACATTGCTGAATGGAAAGGTTCTGAAACAGGTGCGATTTTTGGAAAAGCATAAGCATTGACTAATAAGATATACTCTTTGCAAGATTGCAAATGTTTTTCTCTGTTTACTGGTGGTCTCAGCTTGTG
Organism: Hyla sarda; assembly: GCF_029499605.1. NCBI lineage: Eukaryota > Metazoa > Chordata > Amphibia > Anura > Hylidae > Hyla > Hyla sarda. The sequence continues at coordinate 84,290,234 of NC_079193.1, read as the reverse complement.
TAAATACCAGTGTCACTTTATATCCAAGTGCTACCCTTCAGCTTGTCAGCAACAGAAAAAGTAGCAGTGAAGTGCTTGGTGTAACCCTTTTTCTGCTGTGATCCTGCTGCTTTTTCCCTCCTTTCTGCTAACATAGAACTTTGCAAACCCAGTGCACCAGCAACCTCTTCTCTGTCCACATGGCATCTATAGTATTATACTCTATAACTCATCCTCCCAGCAAACTGCAACCTTTTCAGTCCAGTGGCCTTTTTGGGCATTATGTCATGGTATAGCAGAAAGAAGTGTGTTGTGCTGTGATTGGCCAGAGAAGTAAGGAAATGGAAGTCTGTGTATGTGTACTACTAGCAAACAGCCCAGTTCTGGTCCTGGCCCCTGAAAAGAAAAGAATGAGAAATAGCTGTGCTCCATGAAAGTGAAGCACTAAAATCCATTTTGTCAGCACTCTGATGGGTTAAAATAGTCTTTTGATAGTACAGGTATCCTTTAAAGCAGGGATGAGGAGCCTTTTTTCTGCTTGTTGGCATTTGTATATTTATTAAATCATTCATTGGCCATACATAATTATAAATGTATAAGTTAGCCTGCTGTATTTTGTCAAACATTTACTTAATTCTTCCCTAAAGTGATAACTAGAACTGCTTCCCTTTGGTAAGGTGGGTGATGGTACCTGGTATTGTCCTCTGAAGGTAGGACATCCACTGAAGGTAGCTTGCCCCCTGTATGTAGGACTTCCATGCAGGTAGTTTACCCCTATGTATAGGGGAAAACTGTAGGTAGTTTTCCCCTATATATGTAACATTTTCCCCTGTATATAAAACCCCCTTGTGTCACATATTGTGCACTTACTGGAGGAAGAGAAGCGTCCTTCCTCTAGTGACCACAGGTAGCATCACTAGAGGCTGGTGTTCATCCTAGGATGCGCAAGGGCACTTGTGGTGATACTATGCCACAGGCATCCTAAAGTGTTCTGTCAACTTCTTCACCAACGGAATGCCGTGGCACTCCTGGTCGCTTTTTTCAGCACTCTGGTTGGGAACCACTGGAGGGCCACAGAAAATGAAAAAGCCTGTGGAACAGATGTTTCCCACCCCTGCTTTAAAGGGAAACTGACAGTAGTAATACCCACACTACCCTGAATATACAGGCTTAAAGTGCGGATTACCCTGTTTCCAATGATCTCTTCTTGAGAAGAAAACATAATTTTTTTAGCAAAGTATACATATTCTAATTAGGGTAAATAGCAAAGGGTGGGGGGGGCATTATCATTACTGTTTGAGCTATTATATTATTGCACTCTCCCTCCAGCCCAGCCCGCCTTCATTGCTATTTTACCCTAATTAGCATATATGCCTTGCTAAGGATATCTCAAACAACTGGATTTAAAAATATATATTTTTTAAGTTCTCACAGGGAAGTATACGTAGTAATCTTTTGATATTTTTTTCTTTCCTTTTTTTCGGAAGAGCCGAGGTATGAGCTCTCAAATCACCCAAGTGCAAGTAAAAAGTGCAAGTGTTCACACAAAAAAACGTGCACGAGGATGCGGTCTATCGCAAGCCCTTCTCCAAAAGGAGAGATGCCCCCCAACAAACTTAACCCTTCGCCTCCCGGTCAAAAGGCACCTGCAAGGTTCCAGGTACAATGTCCCCTTTCGCTGAAGCTACTCGGGGACTGAAAGTGTTCCCGGCGGACAACTAGGTGTTGACTAGGTTGTCACCAAGGAACCAGTAAAACCAGTTTGGCATCCTGCCGAAGCAGGGTTGCCACGGGGTATAGCAGGGAGGTGAAGACCCTCATGGCCACACACACCTTCCCTAGACCGGCAGGAGGGACACCCAGAAGTGCTACCGCACCATACCAAATCTTTGTAAACAAAAAGAACGCACAATGTGGACACAGTGACAAAAAATAAATAAATAAGTGGATGTGTGCAGTGTAATAGTGCCCGGACATCTGACCAGATCTATAAAAATTCCTCGATCCTAGCTGGAAAGCCGGGATACTAAGGGTGCGTGCTACGTGCCTTCCTTCAAGTGGGGTTGCTAATCCCAAGTGAGTTCAAGCACCCTGGGGTCACCACTCCCAGGGCACTTGTGCACCTCGGCCTTCACTCTACATGGAGCTTAGGGCCAGATCCAGCAGGAACAGGTCTCATTAGAGATGACTGCCACTGTATACAGCCATCCCTGTTACACCTGTCCTACTGTGTGGTTCCCCATCCTTCCTTGGTGGTCTTCCACACCGCCAACTAACAGGAAAGGTACTACACTTGATCTTAGCCAAAAGGCCGAGAAGGAGCCTGATGATCTTTATTAGCTGCCACAATATTCCTGTACATGAATGGAGAGGTGTGTGCTGTTGTGCATGCCTTCCTCCGCGTTTTTCCGTTTTGCACTTTTGTTTTTTCCTACTTACCTTTTAAAAACCATAACCCTTTCAATTTTGCATCTTAAAATTCATATGATGGCTTATTTTTTGCGCCACCAATTCTACTTTGTAATGACATCAGTCATTTTACCCAAAAATCTACGGCGAAACAAAAAAAAAATCATTGTGCGACAAAATTGAATTTGTAAATTTTGGGGGCTTCCGTTTCTATGCAGTACATTTCTTGGTAAAAATGACACTTTTTCTTTATTCTGTAGGTCCATATGATTAAAATGATACTTTTATAGGTTTGATTTTGTCTTACTTCTGGAAAAACTACATGCACGAAAATTTATACGTCTACATTGTCATTTTCTGACCGCTATAACTTTTTTATTTTATGGTACGGGGCGGTATGAGGGCTCCTTTTTTGCACCGTGATCTGAAGTTTTTAGCTGTACCATTTTTGTATTTATCGGACTTTTTTATAGCTTTTTATTAATTTTTCATGATATAAAAAGTAACGTAAAATACACTATTTTGGACTTTGGAATTTTTTTGCACGTACGCCATTGACCGTGTGGTTTAATTAACTATATATTTTTATAGTTCAGACATTTACACACACGGCAATACCACATATGTTTATTTTTATTGTGGTTACATATTTTTTATATGGAATTTGGGAAACTTTTAATAAGGTAGAGGTTAAAGGGGTTCTCCGGTGCTTACACATCTTATCCCCTATCCAAAGGATAGGGGATAAGATGCCTGATCGCAGGAGTCCCACAGCTGGGGACGCCCGTGATCATGCACGCGGCACCCCGTTTGTAATCAGTCCCCGGAGCGTGTTCGCTCCGGGTCTGATTACGGGTGACTACAGGGCCTCCGCCCCGTGTGACATCACGCTCCGCCCCTCAATGCAAGCTGGGGGGCGTGATAGCTATCACGCCCCCTCCCGTAGGCTTGCATTGAGGGGCGGAGCGTGACGTCACACAGGGGCAGAGGCGCGACGTCACACGCCGCCGGCCCTGTAGTCGCTCGTAATCAGACCCGGAGTGAACACGCTCCAGGGACTGATTACAAATGGGGTGCCGCGTGCATGATCACGGGCGTCCACAGCTGCGGGACTCCCGCGATCAGGCATCTTTTCCTTTATCCTTTGGATAGGGGATAAGATGTGTAAGCACCGGAGAACCCCTTTAATGGGTGCTTTTTTTTACTTTTTTTTTTTTACACTTTTAGTCCCCTTAGGGAACTTTTAGGAGGAATCATTAGATTTCTCATACAGATCAATGTGGTTTCAAAGAACTAAATTCATCTTTGTGTTCTGCGCTCGATTGATAATGCCTGGTCCTGACAGGCTTTATCATTTTCAGAGCCACAGCAACCAAAGGACATAAGGTAAGCCCCCCGGTGATTGTGCTGCGGGGGGCAATCCACCCCACTGGACCACCAGGGATGGTTTAAATGTCCCTTTAGAAGCCGCTGTCAAAGTTGATCTAAAAGGTTAATAGCCGGACGTGGCTACAGGAATCAGCTGGGGGCTGGCCGGTATGACGCGGGTTCTAGTCGGGAGCCCACGCCTTACAACGGTTGCAATCTCAGGACGAGCCGGCTCGTCCTTAGACGGCAACCGGTTAAAGTCTATGGGAGTTATGGAAAGAACTGAATGAATAAAGTAGAACTTGTGATTTTTCTTTCCGGCTTACCAAGGAAACAAAAATATTATTAGACGGAATTAAACGTTTAATATTCTCAGTCTTTTTTCTCAAAACAAAACGTCATCTGTCAAAGTACTCCAGCACTTACTTTTATTTGCTAAGTTTGCCCATAAAACTCTGTTAACTGATAACTTAGCGGACTCGAATAAACCACTTAACAGTTTCACTTGTTAAGCTCTTAGAAATACACTTATAAATGATAAGTTATTAAGGCACCAATGGCCCGTTTCTTTCTTTTTTTTTTTACCCCCTTTTACTAGTTTTACATGTAGTATTTCATACTAATATACCATCACAATGATGTCATTATTTTTTTACTCTGCTTTCTTAAGCCTGTGCAATATAATTTTGACTTTTTCACAAAATTGAAGGCAAACATTAGTGTTTGATGAAAGCTCAATGGTTTATCTCCTCCCCTGGTAGCTGTTTGTTAAGAGTCTGCCACGCAGAAGCAGTCAAACTAGGAAAGTGATGTTATTTCAGTAAAGCCAGAGACAGTCTTTTCCTGTAAATATTAGTACATCCTGCTAGCACTGTTAAGAATTGCCAGCCATCCTGTCATGTGAACAGAGCCAGCTCGTACTGTAGCCAACATTCTGTCAGGTGCTCGGCGCATTACATCAGAAGCCTGGTCTGGCTTAGGCACTGGGTTTAACTTTTAAATTTTTTTTTTTTTTTTTTTTTACCGTCTCCCTTTGTGTCAACATATTTTATGGGCACTGGCTTCTGTCACACTCCAAAATAATTAGGGACTAAACAAACATATATTTAGTGTTTTAGAGAAATTTGTATTCGTAACTAGGTGCCATCTAAGAAGAAAACAATTTGCAAGCTGACATCATTGAAATTGTCGCAGAGCAACAACACATTACCATATGGGTGGGCAATAGAAAATATTCATCACAGCCTCGAAAATCTGGGCAAGCTTTAAAGTGGAAATATGTTTTAGACAGGAGTTCCCAAAGCTCCATTCAGAGAAACCAGGTAATGGTGAAATCACGCAGGGGGACTTGTCACTTTACCAATAACTCATATTAAATGACACACATTTGGACTTGTCTGGGAATAATCATAAAAAGGCCTTGTATTAACCGAAAACACAAGTGCAAGAATAAAATGTTTTTGACATTAAGAATTAGTAACATGTACAAAGTTAAAGGGGTATTCCAGGAAAAATATCAACTGGCTCCAGAAAGTTAAACAGATTTGTAAATTACTTCTATTAAAAAATATTAATCCTTCCAATAATTATCAGGTGCTGGAGTTGAGTTGTTCTTTTTGTCTGGCAACAGTGCTCTCTGCTGACATCTCTGCTTGTCTTGGGGACTGCACAGAGTAGAAGAGGTTTGCTATGGAGATTTGCTTCTACTCTGGACAGTTCCCGAGACAGGTGTCATCAGAGAGCACTTAGACAGAAAAGAACAACTCAACTTCAGCAGCTCGTAAGTACTTTTTTAAAAGATTTTTTATAAAAGTAATTTACAAATCTGTTTAACTTTCTGGAGCCAGTTGATATATATAAAAAAGTTTTTTCCTGGATAACCCCTTTAACCCCTTAAGGACCCGGTCATTTTATACCTTAGGACCAGAGCATTTTTTGCACATCTGACCACTGTCACTTTAAACATTAATAACTCTGGAATGCTTTTAGTTATCATTCTGATTCCGAGATTGTTTTTTCGTGACATATTCTACTTTAACATAGTGGTAAAATGTTGTGGTAACTTGCATCATTTCTTGGTGAAAAATCCCAAAATTTTATGAAAAATTAGAAAATTTAGAATTTTTCTAACTTTGAAGCTCTCTGCTTGTAAGGAAAATGGATATTCCAAATAAAACATTTTTATTCACATATACAATATGTCTGCTTTATGTTTGCATCATAAAATTGACGTGTTTTTAGTTTTGGAAGTCACCAGAGGGCTTCAAAGTTCAGCAGCAATTTTCCAATTTTTCAGGGACCAGTTCAGGTTTGAAATGGATTTGAAGGGTCTTCGTCTTAGAAATACCCCACAAATGACCCCATTATAAAAACTGCACCCCTCAAAGTATTCAAAATGACATTCAGTCAGCGTTTTAACCCTTTAGGTGTTTCACAGGAATAGCAGCAAAATGAAGGAGAAAATTCACAATCTTCATTTTTTACACTCGCATGTTCTTGTAGACCCAATTTTTGAATTTTTACAAGGGGTAAAAGGAGAAAATGTATACTTATATTTGTAGCCCAATTTCTCTCGAGTAAGCACATTCCTTATATGTCTATGTAAATTGTTCGGCGGGCGCAGTAGAGGGCTCAGAAGGGAAGGAGCGACAAGGGGATTTTGGAGAGTACGTTTTTCTGAAATGGTTTTTGGGGGGCATGTTGCATTTAGGAAGCCCCTATGGTGCCAGAAGAGCAAAAAAAAAAAACCACATGTCATACCATTTTGGAAACTAGACCCCTTAAGGAACGTAACAAGAAATTAAGTGAGCCTTAATACCCCACAGATGTTTCACGACTTTTGCATATGTAAAAAAAAAAATAATAATTTTCACTAAAATGTGTGTTTCCCCCAAAATGTCACATTTTTGCAAGGGTTAATAGCAGAAAATACCCCCCAAGATTTGTAACACCATCTCTTCTGAGTATGGAGGTACCCCATAAGTTGACCTGAAGTGCACTACGGGCGAACTACAATGCTCACAAGAGAAGGAGTCATATTTGGCTTTTGGAGAGCAAATTTTGCTCGGGGGGGGGGGGGGGGCGCATGTCGCATTTAGGAAGCCCCTATGGTGCCAGGACAGCAAAATAACCCCCACATGACCATTTTGGAAACTAGACCCCTTGAGGAACGTAACAAGGGGTACAGTGGGCATTTACCCCCCACTGGTGTCTGTCATATCTTTGGAACAGTGGGCTGTACAACATTTTTAATTTGCACAGCCCACCGTTCCAAAGATCTGTCAGACACCAGTGGGGTGTAAATGCTCACTGCACCCCTCATTACATTCCGTGAGGGGTGTAGTTTCCGAAATGGGGTCACATGTGGGTTTTTTTTTTTTTTTGCGTTTGTCAAAACAATTAGCCACCCCTGTGCAAATCACCTCAAATGTACATGGTGCACTCTCCCTTCTGGGCCTTGTTGTGCGCCCCCAGAGCACTTTGCGCCCACATATTTCCGTGGTCGGGAAAAATTACATTACAAATTTTGCGGGGCTTTTTTCCCTTTTACCTCTTGTCAAAATGAAAAGTATAGGGCAACACCAGCATGTTAGTGCAAAAAATGTATTTTTTTACACTAACATGCTGGTGTAGACCCCAACTTCACCTTTTCATAAGGGGTAAAAGGAGAAAAAGCCCCCCAAAATGTGTTAGGCAATTTCTCCCGAGTACGGCGATACCCCATATTTGGCCCTAAACGGTGCCTTGAAATACGACAGGGCTCCAAAGTGAGAGCGCCATGCACATTTGAGGACTAAATTAGGGATTGCATAGGGGTGGACATAGGGGTATTGTACGCCAGTGATTCCAAAACAGGGTGCCTCCAGCTGTTGCTAAACTCCCCAGCATGCCTGGACAGTCAGTGGCTGTCCAGAAATGCTGGGAGTTGTTGTTTTGCAACAGCTGGAGGCTCCGTTTTGGAAACACTGCCATACAATGCGTTAAATTTTTATTGGGGGGGGGGCAGTGTAAGGGGTGTATATGTTGTGTTTTACCCTTTATTATGTGTTAGTGTAGTGTAGTGTAGTGTTTTTACAGTACATTCACACTGGCGGAGGTTTACAGTGAGTTCCCTGCTAGTAGTTTGCGCTGCGGCGAAAAATTTGCCGCAGCTCATACTTGAAGCAGAAAACTTACTGTAAGCCTGTGAATGTACCCTGTACGTTCACATTCGGGGGTGGGGGGGGGGGTAAAACCTCCAGCTGTTTCAAAACTACAACTCCCAGCATGTACTGACAGACCATGCAGGCTGAGAGTTGTATTTTTGCAACAGCTGGAGTCACACTGGTTGGAAAACCTTCAGTTAGGTTCTGTTATCTAAATCAATATTTTCCAACCAGTGTGCCTCCAGCTGTTGCAAAACTACAACTCCCAGCATGTACTGATCACCGAACGGCATGCTGGGAGATGTAGTTATGCAACAGCTGGAGGGATCGCAACTACAACTCCCAGCATGCTGGGATTTGCAGGTTTGCAACATCTGGAGAGCTACAGTATAGAGACCACGGCAAACTGTGGTCCTCCAGATGCTGCAAAACTACAAATCTCAGCAGGCCCAGACAGCAAACAGGTGTGGGCATGCTAGGAGTTGTAGTTTTGCAAGATCTGGAGGGCTATAGTTCAGAGACTACCATATAGTGGTCTCAAACTGTAGCCCTCCAGCTGTTGCAAAACTACAACTCCCAGCATGCCCAAACAGCTGTCTGGGCATGCTGGGAGTTGTAGTTTTGCAACATCTGGAGGGCTTCTGTTAGAGACCACTGTATGATGGTCTCAAACTGTACCCTCCAGATGTTGCTGGGCAACTCACCGGCTTCCGTCGGATCCAGCCGCACGTCATCGCCGCCCGCCGAACTCCGTCGCCCGCAGCCTCCGTTGCCTGCCCGGATCGGTAAGTGGATCTTCGGCGCCGGTCCCCATCATTTCCCCGTCCTGCCCCGCCTATTGTGGGAGGGCAGGATGGGGAAAATGAAAGTTAACCCCCCCCGTCCCTGATCTGCTATTGATGGTCGCGTCTAGACCACCAATAGCAGGGATAGGAGGGGTGGCAACCCTGCCACCTCACTCCTATCTCTTCAGGGGGATCCTGGGTGTCTTAGACACCCGTGATCCCCCTTACATTCCGGGTCACCGGGTCACTATAGACCCGTAATGACCCGGAATCACGCAAATCGCAAGTGTGAATTCACTTGCGATTTGCTTCGATCGCCGACATGGGGGGTCTGATGACCCCCCTGGGCATTTGCGCGGGGTAACTGCTGATCGATATCAGCAGTCACCCCGGTCCGGTCCCCGCCCGGCACGCGGCAGGGGACGGAATTCCCACGGACGTGTGAGTACGTCCCTGGTCCTTAAGACCCAGGGCGCAGGGACGTACTCATACGTCCGTGGTCCTTAAGGGGTTAAGCTATCTAATAATAGTCTAGTCCTATTATACTAGACACATCATATCAGTGTTAGGCAAAGCCATCTGCTTCCTTCTTCTGTTGGATGGCAGCTTTGCAGGAGTGAGATGTGACTTTGTTGCACTTATATTACCTTTTTCATTTTGATGAATTTTTAACCCCTTAACAAAAATGGATGTAAATATGCCCTGGTGCTTCACGCACCAGGATGTACATTTACATTCCGTCTATGAAGCAAATGCAGGAGCTGTAGTTTTTTCATAGACAGCAGTTCCAAGGTGCTATCAGCAGCTAGGACCTCGCCACTAATAGTTGACATTTGTCACGATGCCGGCTGGCAGGAGGTGGATCCTCTGTGCCAGAGAGGGATTGGCGTGGACCGTGCTAGTGGACCGGTTCTAAGTCACTACTGGTATTCACCAGAGTCCGCCGCAAAGCGGGATGGTCTTGCTGCGGCGGTAGTGACCAGGTCGTATCCACTAGCAACGGCTCAACCTCTCTGACTGCTGAAGATAGGCGCGGTACAAGGGAGTAGACAGAAGCAAGGTCGGACGTAGCAGAAGGTCGGGGCAGGCAGCAAGGATCGTAGTCAGGGGCAACGGCAGGAGGTCTGGAACACAGGCTAGGAACACACAAGGGAACGCTTTCACTGGCACAATGGCAACAAGATCCGGCGAGGGAGTGCAGGGGAAGTGAGGTATACATAGGGAGTGCACAGGTGAACACACTGATTAGAACCACTGCGCCAATCAGCGGCGCAGTGGCCCTTTAAATCGCAGAGACCCGGCGCGCGCGCGCCCTAGGGAGCGGGGCCGCGCGCGCCGGGACAGGACCGACGGAGAGCGAGTCAGGTACGGGAGCCGGGGTGCGCATCGCGAGCGGGCGCCACCCGCATCGCGAATCGCATCCCGGCTGGAGGCGGTATCGCAGCGCACCCGGTCAGTGGATCTGACCGGGGCGCTGCGGGAGCGAGAGTGTAGCGAGCGCTCCGGGGAGGAGCGGGAACCCGGAGCGCTCGGCGTAACAGTACCCCCCCCTTGGGTCTCCCCCTCTTCTTGGAGCCTGAGAACCTGAGGACCAGATTTTTATCTAGGATATTGTCCTCAGGTTCCCAGGATCTCTCTTCAGGACCACAGCCCTCCCAGTCAACCAAAAAGAAGGTTTTTCCTCTGACCTTTTTGGAGGCCAGTATCTCCTTTACAGGAAAGATGTCTGAAGAACCGGAGACAGGAGTGGGAGAGATAAGTTTAGGAGAGAAACGGTTGATGATGAGTGGTTTAAGAAGAGAAATGTGAAAGGCATTAGGAATACGAAGAGAAGGAGGGAGAAGAAGTTTATAAGAGACAGGATTAATCTGGCACAAAATTTTGAAAGGACCAAGATAGCGTGGTCCCAATTTGTAGCTGGGAACACGGAAGCGGACATATTTAGCGGAGAGCCATACCTTGTCTCCGGGAGAAAAAATGGGGGGAGCTCTTCTTTTCTTATCAGCAAACTTCTTCATGCGTGATGAAGCCTGTAAGAGAGAATTTTGGGTCTCTTTCCATATGGTGGAAAGATCACGAGATATTTCATCCACAGCGGGTACACCAGAGGGCAAGGGAGTAGGGAGGGGGGGAAGAGGGTGACGGCCGTACACCACGAAAAATGGGGATTTGGAAGAAGATTCAGAAACTCTGAAGTTATACGAGAATTCGGCCCATGGTAGAAGATCTGCCCAGTCATCCTGGCGGGAGGAAACAAAATGCCGTAAATAATCACCCAGGACCTGGTTAATTCTTTCTACTTGCCCATTGGATTGAGGATGATAAGCAGAAGAAAAGTTTAATTTAATCTTGAGTTGTTTACAGAGAGCCCTCCAGAATTTAGACACGAATTGGACGCCTCTATCCGAGACGATCTGCGTGGGCAACCCGTGAAGACGAAAAATGTGTACAAAAAATTGTTTTGCCAACTGAGGCGCAGAAGGAAGACCAGGAAGAGGGATGAAATGTGCCATCTTGGAGAATCGATCAACGACCACCCAAACAACAGTGTTGCCACGGGATGAGGGTAAGTCTGTAATAAAGTCCATACCAATCAGAGACCAAGGCTGTTCGGGAACAGGCAGAGGATGAAGAAGACCAGCGGGCTTCTGGCGAGGAGTCTTATCCCGGGCACAGACAGTGCAGGCTCGCACAAAATCCACAACATCCGTCTCCAGAGTCGGCCACCAATAGAAACGAGAGATGAGTTGCACGGATTTCTTGATGCCCGCATGACCTGCGAGATGGGAGGAGTGACCCCATTTGAGGATTCCGAGGCGTTGGCGTGGGGAGACGAAGGTCTTCCCTGGAGGAGTTTGCCTGATGGAGGCTGGAGAAGTGGAGATCAGGCAGTCAGGAGGAATGATGTGTTGCGGAGAGAGCTCTACTTCCGAGGCATCCGAGGAACGAGAGAGAGCATCGGCCCTAATGTTCTTATCGGCAGGCCGAAAGTGAATTTCAAAATTAAATCGGGCAAAGAACAGAGACCACCTGGCCTGGCGAGCATTCAGCCGTTGGGCAGACTGGAGATAGGAGAGGTTCTTGTGATCGGTGTAAATAATAACTGGAAATCTTGATCCCTCCAGCAGATGCCTCCATTCCTCAAGTGCTAATTTAATGGCTAGTAGCTCTCGATCCCCGATGGAGTAGTTCCTCTCCGCCAGAGAGAAGGTCTTAGAAAAAAAACCACAAGTAACAGCATGCCCGGAAGAATTTTTTTGTAGAAGGACCGCTCCAGCTCCTACTGAGGAGGCATCAACCTCCAATAGGAAGGGTTTAGATGGGTCAGGTCTGGAGAGCACGGGAGCTGAAGAAAAGGCAGACTTGAGCTGTTTAAAGGCGTCTTCCGCTTGAGGAGGCCATGACTTAGGATTGGCATTCTTTTTGGTTAAAGCCACGATAGGAGCCACAATGGTGGAAAAATGTGGAATAAATTGTCTGTAATAATTGGCGAACCCCAAAAAACGTTGGATAGAACGGAGTCCGGAGGGGCGTGGCCAATCTAAGACGGCAGAGAGTTTGTCTGGGTCCATTTGTAGTCCCTGGCCAGAGACCAAGTATCCTAGGAAAGGAAGAGATTGACATTCAAACAGACATTTCTCCATTTTGGCATAAAGTTGATTGTCACGAAGTCTCTGAAGAACCATGCGGACATGCTGGCGGTGTTCTTCTAGGTTGGCAGAAAAAATCAGGATATCGTCCAGATACACAACAACACAGGAATATAAGAGATCACGAAAAATTTCATTAACAAAGTCTTGGAAGACGGCAGGGGCGTTGCACAGGCCAAAGGGCATGACCAGATACTCAAAGTGTCCATCTCTAGTGTTAAATGCCGTTTTCCATTCATCCCCCTCTCTGATGCGGATGAGATTATAAGCACCTCTTAAGTCCAGTTTGGTAAAGATGTGGGCACCTTGGAGGCGATCAAAGAGTTCAGAGATGAGAGGTAGAGGGTAGCGGTTCTTTACCGTGATTTTATTAAGACCGCGGTAGTCAATGCAAGGACGTAGGGAGCCATCTTTTTTGGACACAAAGAAAAATCCGGCTCCGGCAGGAGAGGAGGATTTGCGGATAAAGCCCTTTTTTAAATTTTCCTGGATGTACTCAGACATAGCAAGAGTCTCTGGGGCAGAGAGAGGATAAATTCTGCCCCTGGGTGGAGTAGTGCCCGGGAGGAGGTCAATAGGACAGTCATAAGGCCTGTGAGGAGGTAGAGTCTCAGCTTGTTTTTTGCAAAAAACATCCGCAAAGTCCATATAGGCCTTAGGGAGACCGGTTACAGGGGGAACCACAGGGTCACGGCAAGGAGTACTGGTAACCGGTTTAAGGCAGTCCTTGAAACAAGAGGGACCCCAACTCTTGATCTCCCCTGTGGACCAATCCAGGGTTGGGGAATGGTGTTGAAGCCAGGGTAGTCCAAGGAGAATTTCGGAAGTGCAATTGGAGAGGACCAAAAACTCAATTTTTTCGTGGTGAGGTCCGATGCACATTAGGAGGGGTTCCGTGCGGTAACGCACGGCACAGTCCAATCTTTCATTGTTAAAGCAATTGATGTAGAGAGGTCTGGTGAGACTGGTCACTGGGATGTTGAACCTGTTGATGAGAGAGGCCAAAATAAAGTTTCCTGCAGATCCGGAGTCCAAGAAGGCCTTAGTGGAGAAGGAAAAGGTAGAGGCAGATATCCGCACAGGCACAGTAAGACGTGGAGAAGCAGAGTTAACATCAAGGACTGTTTCACCTTTGTGCGGAGTCAGCGTACGTCTTTCCAGGCGGGGAGGACGGATAGGACAATCCTTCAGGAAGTGTTCGGTACCGGCACAGTACAGGCAGAGATTCTCCATGCGGCGTCGTGTCCTCTCTTGAGGTGTCAGGCGAGACCGGTCAACTTGCATAGCCTCCACGGCGGAAGGCACAGGAACGGATTGCAGAGGACCAGAGGAGAGAGGAGCCGGGGAGAAAAAACGCCTCGTGCGAACAAAGTCCATATCCTGGCGGAGCTCCTGACGCCTTTCGGAAAAACGCATGTCAATGCGAGTGGCTAGATGAATGAGTTCATGTAGGTTAGCAGGAATTTCTCGTGCGGCCAGAACATCTTTAATGTTGCTGGATAGGCCTTTTTTAAAGGTCGCGCAGAGGGCCTCATTATTCTAGGAAAGTTCTGAAGCAAGAGTACGGAATTGCACGGCGTACTCGCCAACGGAAGAATTACCCTGGACCAGGTTCAGCAGGGCAGTCTCAGCAGAAGAGGCTCGGGCAGGTTCCTCAAAGTCACTTCGAATTTCCGAGAAGAAGGAGTGTACAGAGGCAGTGACGGGGTCATTGCGGTTCCAGAGCGGTGTGGCCCATGACAGAGCTTTTCCAGACAGAAGGCTGACTACGAAAGCCACCTTAGACCTTTCAGTAGGAAACTGGTCCGACATCATCTCCAAGTGCAGGGAACATTGTGAAAGAAAGCCACGGCAAAACTTAGAGTCCCCATCAAATTTATCCGGCAAGGATAGTCGTAGGCCTGAGGCGGCCACTCGCTGCGGAGGAGGTGCAGGAGCTGGCGGAGGAGATGATTGCTGAAGCTGTGGTAGTAGCTGCTGTAGCATCACGGTCAGTTGAGACAGCTGGTGGCCTTGTTGCGCTATCTGTTGTGACTGCTGGGCGACCACCGTGGTGAGGTCGGCGACAACTGGCAGAGGAACTTCAGCGGGATCCATGGCCGGATCTACTGTCACGATGCCGGCTGGCAGGAGGTGGATCCTCTGTGCCAGAGAGGGATTGGCGTGGACCGTGCTAGTGGACCGGTTCTAAGTCACTACTGGTATTCACCAGAGCCCGCTGCAAAGCGGGATGGTCTTGCTGCGGCGGTAGTGACCAGGTCGTATCCACTAGCAACGGCTCAACCTCTCTGACTGCTGAAGATAGGCGCGGTACAAGGGAGTAGACAGAAGCAAGGTCGGACGTAGCAGAAGGTCGGGGCAGGCAGCAAGGATCGTAGTCAGGGGCAACGGCAGGAGGTCTGGAACACAGGCTAGGAACACACAAGGGAACGCTTTCACTGGCACAATGGCAACAAGATCCGGCGAGGGAGTGCAGGGGAAGTGAGGTATACATAGGGAGTGCACAGGTGAACACACTGATTAGAACCACTGCGCCAATCAGCGGCGCAGTGGCCCTTTAAATCGCAGAGACCCGGCGCGCGCGCGCCCTAGGGAGCGGGGCCGCGCGCGCCGGGACAGGACCGACGGAGAGCGAGTCAGGTACGGGAGCCGGGGTGCGCATCGCGAGCGGGCACCACCCGCATCGCGAATCGCATCCCGGCTGGAGGCGGTATCGCAGCGCACCCGGTCAGTGGATCTGACCGGGGCGCTGCGGGAGCGAGAGTGTAGCGAGCGCTCCGGGGAGGAGCGGGAACCCGGAGCGCTCGGCGTAACAACATTGTTGATCACGCTGATGCCCATTATCAACCTAGAGGTATCAAAAGTAGTTGTGGTGCTTGAATACACTCATCAGACCACCTACAGCTCAATCGCAGGGGTCTGATGAATGAACTTGGCAGCTGGAGGTCTGCTCATCTTGTATAGTGTGCCCACAGTAGCAGGCTGGAAAAGTAGATTGCCGATAATAATGATCAGTGCAAAAGATTGCAATAATGGGGACTATGTGAAACCAAAAGTAAAAAAAAGTTTAAAAGTGTGAGTTAGCCCCTCCCCCAATAAAATTTACATGACCCCCTTTTCCCATATAAAAAAGTAAAAAATATAATTAACATATCTGGTATCGCTGCATGTATAAATATCCACATTATTAAAAATGTAATCATGTTAACCCCTTAACTAACAAGGACGTACATATTTACGTCCTTGGCCGGCTCCCGTGATATAATGCGGGGTCACCGCGTCATATCAGGTCGGTCCCGGCATGTATCTGGGCTCGGGGCTAATAGTGCGCAGCAGCGATCGCGTTGCCGCGCGCTATTAACCCTTTAGACGTGGCGTTCAAAGTTGAACGCCGCGTCTATAACGAAAGTAAAAGCTTCCCGGCTGCTCAGTTGTGTTGATCGGGACCACCACAGTGAAAAAGTGGTGTCCCGATCAGCTAGGATGCAAATGGAGGTCCTCTTACCTTCCTCTGACGCGTCCCTTCGGCGATTGACTGCTCCAAACCTGAGATGCAGGCTTGAGCAATCGACCGCCGATAACACTGATCAATGCAAAGCTATGACTTTGCAGTGAACAGTGTAAAAGATCAGTGTGTGCAGTGTTATAGCCCCCTAAGGGAGCTATAACAATGCAAAAAAAAGTGTAAAAAAGTTAATAAATGTCATTTAACCCCTTCCCTAATAAAAGTCCAAATTACCCCCCTTTTCCCATTAAAAAAGAAACAAACATGTAAATAAAAATAAATGCAAACATATGGGGTATCGCCACGTGCGTAAATGTCCGAACTATAAAAATATATCGTTAATTAAACTGCACGGTCAATGGCGTATGCGCAAGAAAATTCCAAAGTCCAAAATAACATATTTTTGGTCACTTTTTTATAACATGAAAAAATGAATAAAAAGCGATCAAAAAGTCTGATCAATACAAAAATCATACCGCTAAAAACTTCAGATCACAGCGCAAGAAAAATGAGCCCTCATTCTGCCCCATACATTGTAAAATAACAAAGTTATAGGGGTCAGAATATGAGAATTTTAAATGTATAAATTTTCCTGCATCTAGTTTTGATTTTTTCCAGAAGTACGACAAAATCAAACCTATATAAGTAGGGTATCATTTTAATCATTTGGACCTACAGAATAAAGATAAGGTGTCATTTTTACTGAAAATGTACTGCGTAGAAACGGAAGCCCCCAAAAGTTACAAAATGGCGTTTTTTTGTCACACAATGATTTTTTTTCTGTTTCGCCGTAGATTTTTGGGTAAAATAAATGACTGATGTCACTGCAAAGTAGAATTGGTGGCGCAAAAAATAATAAGCCATCATATGGATTTTTAGGTGCAAAATTGAAAGGGTTATGATTTTTAAAGGAGGAAAAAACGAAAGTGCAAAACTGGAAAAACCTGTGGTCCATAAGGGCTTAATGATCCTGTTAGGTGAATATTGTAAACTTAAAAAAATTGCAGATTTTTGGTCACAATACACCCCAGAAAAAGATGTGTACCTATAACAGCCTCTGTTAAAGACAGTGCTGTTTCTAGTAAACATGTAAGACGCATTTTAGGCCAAGTTACTTGTATTTTCTGGGTTTAAACATATATTATTTCTACCTGGGTTTAACAGTTTTCTGGCTTTTATAGTGAACATAGAAAACAGATTTTAGGCCAAGTTGACTGCAGTTCCTGTTTATTCACACATATTTAGTTTCTACCTGTGTTTAACATAAATATGCATTGAAAGTGTTGAAAGTGAACTCGGAATAGGCATCTATGGCCAAGTTACAAGTATTTTCTTGGTTTAATCTTTTCTACCCGTGCCGAAATCTTTTAAAATAAAAATGTATTTTAAAGGATTGGTTGGCATCGGGAGGGGTAAAGTAAAGGCACCCCTGCTATGCTCTCTGCCAGTAAGCATGTTGGTGGCAGTTGCAGCTATGTGGGCAGCACCCATTTGCCCAGGCCCAGTACAGGTAGCAGCAGCTTGTGCCTCGGGGTAGAAGTATCAGCAGTATCAGCAAGGAAATCTGTCACTGTCTTCAGGGGGTTGAATAGTTTCAGGGGATAATACAGCCCGTGTGGACTAGTTAACTTGTTCTCGATCATCTTAGGAAGAGTCTGCCGATATGACATTGAGCTAAGTTTCAGTGGACTCCTCATGGACTACAGTTACTTGGTGTGGTGGAAATGTTTGTCCTAAACAATCTGTTCCACTATCTCTGTCTTTGCTTCCCCCCACTAGTGCTAAGAAGGATAGTACTAGCCACAAGGGGGAGTTGTGTAAGGACAATCAGTCATTGGAGTATGTTGCAGAGGTAGTGGAGGTAAAATCTGTGGCAGATGATAGCACTAGTGGGGCTGGTGATGGTTAGAATATTGTAAGGCATCATGATGGATATGCTGAGGGGGAGCAGGGAGCTTATGATGAGTCATGAGAAATTCATACTGAGAGGAGTGCAAGACATGATGAGGAAGAGATTGATGATGATGATGTCAGCGATTAACAGTGGAGCCCAGGTAAGGCCAGAACATCTGTCAATGCACCATACGTAGGCCTGCTGGTATGATCAGCTCAGTAGCCGGTGACGAAGAAGAAAAAGCCTTCCGAAGGAGGTATCTTTTTATGGTATCCGGCCGTGTGGAAATTATTTCCTATTTTATGAGATACAGAAAAGCAGACACAATATCGTCCATGCAAAAAAAAAAAAAAAAAAAGTAAGACAGTCACGTAAAGTAAGACAAAGCATAGTTTAGAGATTACATAAACCCATGGAACGGCATCCCAAGGCCTTGCTTAAAGTATCCCCAGTCCACCACTGCCTGCTGTCCGCTGGCTACAATTAACACTAGTCCACCACTGCCTGCTGTCCGCTAGATAATACAACTTCAAGACTAGATATAGAATAAGTATACAGCAGACAAAACCAGGAGATGCAGGGGAAGAATGGGTGAACTGAATGTCAGAAATCTAAACGGGTCAGGAAACTCTTTACACAGATACAAACAGATACAAGTACAGAGGACACAGATCAGTGTTAAAGTACAGAAAACACTATAGATCAATGGCAATGCACAGAGGACACTCTAGATCAGTAATCATGTATACTATGATCAGTGATCATGTACTAAAATCACTATGATCAGAAATCATGAACTAACTAGATAGAAACAAGAACATTTTCAAAAATCAAACTCTATAACATGGAAGAATACAGGAACTACAAAACCAAACTCCATAACATTGAGGAATACGGTTCAAGATACCAAACAGGAATACTGCAAATTCAAACTCAAAAATATGGAGGAATACTGGTCTAGATACTAAACAGGAATACTAAATATTGATAACTATGCAGGACTGATATAACACAAAATGTGAACAAAGACTAGGATATATACAGAAAATGCAGAACAAACATACACAATACTAAATCCCGACAAATCTAATAAAACCAAGCCGGATAAAATCTATATATATAATTTTAACCATGGATAAAACTTAGATAAATACTATAACAGACAAAAGCAAGATGCAAGATAAACCAGACATGGTCAGAGTAGAACTCAATTACCAGCAGCCAGTTCCAGCAGAGCTTGGGTTTAAATAACCCCACCCGAGCTGCCATAGGCTAAGAGCATTAACTTCTCCCAAGCCAGGGAGAATAGCACAGAAAACCATTCAGACACAAACCTAGTGTCTGAACAGACCCCAAAACAGAAAAATACAAAAACAAATAAACGGACATTACAGCGCAGCTTCCATTAAAGTCCCCAGCATTTGCGTAAATTAACTTCCTAACCACCTTCAGTGACCACAAACAGGCTGGATGGGGAAAGGAAACCATTAGAGGAGATGGGAATATCCCATTAAGTCAGGCTGCCAAATCAATTTTTAACGTGGACATTTTATATGAAGCCTATTTGTAAACTGTATAGCACAAATTACAAGGAAATGTATGACTATATCTATTTAGATACCTGAGACACATTTTTTTTTAAATCTGGACACTGTTTGACACTATTTATCTTAACACTTAATACATAATTTTTCTGCATGCTGCATGACACTGCTTGTTTTGACCCTATGTTATTAATATGGATGGTGCATGAAGCTGCATTCACACCATGTTTTGCCCCTATGGCTGCCGGGTACGGCACCCAATCTCATTCACTAATATGACTGGACTTAAAACCATGGTATACTACGGTTTTAATACCCTATCCTGTGGATAGGTGATAACTTTTTTTTATTTTTGAATAACCTCTTCATGTAAAGTTACATACAACTCTGTCAAATTATACATGTTGAACAATTACAATGAGAAAGGTACCCTTGTGTGCCTTGTATTACAGTGTACTGTGATTTACCTGCTCTCCCATTTTATCCAGCCTCAGGCTTCCCTCTGTGATTTCCACAGCTTTATGTATTCCTAGGTCACCATCAGGCAGTGAGGTCTACTTCACTTCACCTTCAGGGTTTCAAACACAATGTCCTACTTCCAGGAGGATGGTAAACAAGGTTCCAAGATGGCAGCCAGTATGGAGAGTGCAGCGATTGTGATTTCTATATAAAATTAAAATGTCTGTACAAGCTTATGACAGGTGAAATAAGTATTGAACATGTCACCCTTCTTCTCCAAAGATTCTATTGATGTGAAATTTTCACCAGATGTTGGTAACAACTGAAGTAATCTACAGTATACATACAAAAAAAAACAAAAAAAAAATACAACAACAACAGATAAGCTCAGAAATTACGTTGTGTGTAATATTAATGTGAAATGACACTAGGAAAAAGTAATGAACACATGGAGAAAGGAAGGTACAAAAAGACAGGGAAAGCCAAGACAACAGCTAAAATCTATCAGTAATTAAAATGAAATCTGGCCCCTTGTCAGTGCATTAATAATCAGTTGGGTCAGTCCAAACTGATGGGCTACAAAAAGTTTTCATTGTCAAGGTGGCAAATCTCATGATAAGTAAAAGCAAAGAGCTATCTCAAGACCTTTACAGCCTATTTGTTGCAAAACATAATGATGGTGTTGGTTACAGGCACATTTCTAATGTTCTGAATGTTGCATTGAGCACCTTTGAGGCCAAAATATGAAAGTGGAAAGACAATCATTTCACCATGAATTTGCCTTGTTGACCAGGTGCTCCTTGCAAGATTTTTGACAGAGGAGTAAAAAAAATAAATAAAAAAATATCCAGAAGTGTTGTCCAAGAGCCAAGACCACTTGTGGAGAGGTTAAAAAAAAACCCTGAAAGGTACTTTTGTCTCAAAGAAAACAGTAAGTAATGCATTTTGCTACCATGGCCTGTATGCACGCTCTCCTTGCAAGACTCCATTGCTGAATATAAAGCACGTTGAAGCTCACCCAACGTTTTCTGCACAACATTTGAAAAAGCCAGTGATGTACTAGGAAAATATAGTTTGGTCAGATGAGAGCAAAATTGCATTGTTTGGATACCATAATAAACACCTGCACAGATTTATTAAACTGTGTGAGAAAAAAAGTGGAGTGATTTTTCCCACAGCAACCAATTACCGCTCAGCTTTTTTCTTTACCAGAGCTTGTTAGTTGAGCTGTGATTGGTTGCTGTGGAAAAATCTGTACACTTTTTCTCTTACACGGTTTGATAAATCTGGTCTACCATGTTTGAAGGAGAATTGGCTGCACATCACCCTACAAACACATAGCAGCAGTTAAGTTTGTGTGGGGCTGCTTTTTAGCAAATGGTACTGACAAACGTCACATCATTGAAGGAAGGATGAATGGAGAAATTTACCAAAACATTCATGACAACATTTCTTGCCATCTACCAGGATGATGATGAAATGAGGGTGGACATTTCAGCAAGAAACCAAGAAAACTTGCAAATGGTTTCAAAGAAAGAAAATAAAGCTGCTAGAATTGCTTGGCCAATCACCTGACTTAAATCCCATTGAAAATCTATGGAAAGAACAGAAGATCATGATTCATTGAAGGCAAACAATCAAAGAGTAGTGTTGCTCTCGAATATTTGCGATGCGAATTTTATTCGCGAATATTGCATATTCGCAAATACGTGAATATTCGCGAATATAGCACTATATATTCGCAATTACGAATATTCATTTTTTTTGTTGTTTTTTTTTTCACAGTACACATCACAGTGATCGTCCCTCTCTGCTTCCAGCTTGTGTGGTGTAAAGAAGGCTCTAATACTACCGTGTGAGACTGGCGTACGAATTTTTGCATTTGCATTTCGTATATGCTAATTTTCACATATGTTAATTTTCGCATATGCAAATTTTCGTATATGCGTTTTTTCACATATACGAATTTCCGCATATGCGAAAATAAACGCGAATATTATGAATATGCGAATTTAGCGAATATGACGAATATTCATCCATATATTCGCGAAATATCGCAAATTCGAATATGGCCTATGCCGCTCAACACTATCAAAGAGACATTGGTACAACCAGATAACCCTTACTGGTGGATCAAACAGACATCCATTCCCTTGAAACCACTGCAGGTCCCCCGGAAGTCCAAATCAGAATATGCAGAAGTAGAGAAACAGCGGCAACACACCGATGTGATGCAAAAGACAGTCTTTATTTTCAAACTTGCGGATACAGTATCCAACTGGAGGGGAAGACGCAATGAACTTCTTACAACATCAAACGAACAGGTAACAACACCGTTTCGTATAACACCTGTGCTTCTACAGACCTGCCCACTTCCTGCACCTTGGCCCTGAAGTACTTGCCCCCAGTGACGCGACCAGGATAGGTGAGAAACAATAGAGATGTATAAAAACACATAGAAAAATATTGTATCAAAATGATAAAAATATACTAAAATACCCTTTATCGTTTAGACCAGATGCTTCTTGTGCTTTGGTTTTCAGAATAAGGTAGGATTCACGTTGTAAAAGTTTTCTGTGCTGATCTTCACCATTATAGCTGACAATACAGTTCTCCCACTTTAAAAGATGAAAGAGGTCTGTTATTTTCATCATAGGTACACCAACTATGAGAGACAGTAGGGGGGGGGGGGATACAGGAAATCACATTGTAGGATTTCTAATTAATCAATTGGTAAATTCCTCAGTAAAATAAGTATTCGGTCACCTACAAACAAGCAAGATTTCTGGCTCTCACAGACCTGTAACGTCTTCTTTAAAAGTCTACTCTGTCCTCCACTTGTTACCTGTATTAATGGCACCTGTTTGAACTTGTTATCAGTATAAAAAACACCTGTCCACAACCTCAAACAGTCACACCCCAAACTCCACTATGGTCAAGACCAAAGAGCTGTTGAAGGACACCAGGAACAAAATCGTAGACCTGCACCAGGCTGGGAAGTCTGAATCTGCAATAGACAAGCAGCTTGGTGTGAAGAAATCAACTGTGGGAGCAATAATTAGAAAATGGAAGACATACAAGACCATTGATAATCTCCCTCAATCTGGGGCTCCACGCAAGTTCTCACCCGTGTCCCCCTACTTAAGCCAGTACATGTGCGGGCCTGTCTGAAGTTTGCTAGAGAGCATTTGGATGATCCAGAAGAGGATTGGGAGAATGTCATATGGTCAGATGAAAAAGTAGAACTTTTTGGTAAAAACTCAACTCGTCATGTCTGGAGGAGAAAGAATGCTGAGTTACATCCAAAGAACACCATACCTACTGTGAAGCATGGGGGTTGAAACATCATGCTTTGGGGATGTTTTTCTGCAAAGGGACCAGGACAACTGATCCATGTAAAGGAAAGAATGAATGGGGCCATGTATTGTGAGATTTTGAGTGAAAACCTCCTTCCATCAGCAAGGACATTGATGACTGGGTCTTTCAGTATGACAATGATGCCAAACACACCGCCCGGGCAACAAGCATTTCACGATGCTGGAGTGGCCTAGCCAGTCTCCAGATCTCAGCCCCATAGAAAACCTTTGGAGGGAGTTGAAATTCCGTGTTGCCCAGCATCAGCTGCAAAAAAACACTGCACTAGAGGAGATCTGCGTGGAGGAATGGGCCAAAGTACCATCAACAGTGTGTGAAAACCTTGTGAAGACTTACAGAAAGCATTTGACCTCTGTCATTGCCAACAAAGGGTATACAACAAAGTAATGATGTCACATCTGGGCAGGGAAGGAGTACACACAATTCTCGCCCACTCCCCAATCCCTGCCAATTTACGTACCCGCCCAAGACGATGGGTCCATAACCACAGTGACAGACCCTCCCTAGACAAGTTATGGGCGTCAACTGTCAAAATAAAATACAATAATACAGACAGAATGACAGAAGAAAATCTAACAAAGACACACTCAAAAAGTCCACTATCCGCGTCAAAACCAGGAGTAGTCAAAGCACAAAATCGCTAATACCAGAAAAGAGTCTGAGAGCTGAGCCAAAGGGTGAAAATGCCAGATATAACAGAAACAGTATAAAGCTAGCTATGAGTACAAACTGAGCTCTTTAGCAGGCAAAGACTGGGAGTAGACTGCCAGCTTATATGGAGCCAGAAGAGGTGCTCCAGTCAAGGTCAGCTGACTATTCCAGACAGCCGGGAGTAACCCAGCAACAAAAAAACGCAAATAACCTGTCAGAACCTTTTAACCCTATAGGTTCTAAGTCTGACAATTGAGATGAAATTTTGTTATTGACCAAATACTTATTTTTCACCATAATTTGCAAATAAATTCATTAAAAATCAGACAATGTGATTTTCTGAATTTTCTTTTTAATTTTTTTTCATAGTTGAGGTATACCTATGATGAAAATTACAGGCCTCTCATCTTTTTAAGTGGGAGAACTTGCACACTGTACACTCAAGACCTAAAAACTGTAGGACTGAAGTATCACTATTATGTGTTCTTACATGGTGAATAAACCCTTACCCGATTTGACTGACCAAACATGTTCCCTAAATCTAGTATATAGGGGTCTGATTGTGCTACCAATATAAAACAGGTCACAATCACAAAAGATGACATAGACAATAAGCTTAGACCTACAACAAATGAAATCATTGATCTTAAAATCTACACTTCCTAAAGTGACCTGCTTGCTCGGACAAAAGTAGGAACACCAGTTGCATGAACCGTACTTGAAATTACCGCTAAGTGTGGACTTTGAAAACGAGTACTGGTAAGTTCGTCACATAAACACTTGCTCTTTCTAAAAGTTAGAATAGGTCTTTCTATCTCCTGTATGGACCCCTCGGCCATGGCTCTCCCCATGCAGGAGGCGTGTTGGCCACAGCATGACACCACGGACAACACGCCCCCTCCATGTATCTCTATGGGAAAGGCGGAGATGCAATGTTCCTGCATCCCTGCCTCTCTCATAGAGCTGATTGTAGGGGGCGTGTCTGTCAACCGTTTAGTGAGGTCGACGACACGTACATTAGCTGTGCAGAGCTGCAGCAGTGCTGGGTCGATGTATGGGAGATCCCTGGGGGGTCCCAGCGGTCGGGTACCCCACGATTAGACACATCCCCTATCCTGCGGAAAGGGAATAAGTTGTCCATGACTGCAGAACTCCTTTTAAGGTTGAAGAAACACCTGAGCAATGCATGTGACTAGTTTCTCCATATAGGAGGCATCTTGAAGCTTTCATTACCAACAAAGGCTTTTGAACAAGGTATTTAATAATTATCAATAGGCATGTTCAATACTTTTTCCCTCTGTCATTTTACAATATGACATATTAATTAAAGGGGTATTCCAGGAAAAACATTTATTTTTATATATGAACTGGCTCTAGAAAGTTAAACAGATTTGTAAATTACTTCTATTAAAAAATCTTAATCCTTCTAATAATTTTCAGCTTCTGAAGTTGAGTTCTTTTCTGTCTGACAACAGTGCTCTCTGCTGACATCTCTGTCTGTCTCGGGAACTACACAGAGCAGAATAGGTTTGCTATGGGGATTTGCCTCTAACCTGGACAGTTCCCGAGACAGGTGTCATCAGAAAGCTCTTTGACAGAAAAGAACAACTCAACTTCAGCAGCTCATAAATACTGAAAGGATTACCATTTTTTAATAGAGGTAATTTACAAATCTGTTTAACTTTCTGGAGCCAGTTGATTGAACATTTTTTTCCTGGATAACCCCTTTGATTTCTGAGCTTCTTTGTATGCATGGATTACTCAAGTTGTTACCAACTTCTGGTGAAAATTTCTCACCAATAGCACCTTTGAAAATGTGCTAGGGTAACGTGTTCAATATTTATTTTACCTGATGTATATTATTTTTAACAACTTTGCATCCTTGATTTATTTGGAATGTAACAAACCTATAATGGAGCAAATGCTTCAAAGAATATTTGGGGAAGCGCCAAACTCCTTCTTCATTGCTTGATACATGTTATTGTTCCACAAAGTCTTTGTTAACTTTGTGCACTTCTTTCTTCATATATATGTACTTTTAGTTAATTTAATAATTTTTGTTAATTCACAATCTTAACATATATCTAACCAACCAGGTCATTTACATTAAAAGTCCTTAACATATACTTTTAAAATAAAAAATCCTGCAAAGAAAGAATTCATTAAGCCCAGTCCTATGACCTATGCCCATATACTGTTGACAGGAATGTGTTTTGTAATGCATATTATGGCACTCAGTGACCAGTTGCCATATGGCAAGACTGTCCTGTGGGTACGTTTGTTATTAACAGCCCACAGCTGGAGTTATAACAGCAGTGCTCTGACATGTTGGTAATTGGCCAGGATACCCATCATAGCAGTACAGGATGTGGTAAGTGGCCTTTGCAAATTGCTTGAGGAACAAATGCAAAACTGGTTAAAAACCATAAGTAACAGTGTTGTCTAAATATATTTGAAATACAAAGAAGCTGACCTCACACAATAAGCATGTGAACACTTTTTAAATTTCAAAGGGAGCAGATAAGAATGATGTTAACCGTGACTGCCTACGTTTTTAATATACGATAATTCACACTGTTAGCACATAACCTAAATATTTCTAATATTAATAGAGATTGGGATAATATATATTGGTTTGATATAGCTCTTTATGTGATTAATTAACTTTTTTTGTTTAGTCAATAGTTCTATAAATATGATACAGAGACATAAGAGACATAAAAGGGTGGCAATAGAATTCTACAGGTCTCTTCCATGCCTCATTGTAATGGGTCATGGCAGGTGGTAGATCCTCTGGGCCTGTGTGGATGATGACGTGAGCCGTGCCAGGGAGAGGAGTCTAAGGTGCCACTGGCTTTCACCAAAGCCCACTACAAAGCGGGATGGTCTTGCTACGGCTGGCGGCACCTAGTACTTGAATCGGGCTGGTCAAGCGAGGAGAGGTAATATTAACATCTAGGGAATCCACTCCTACTTGTAGCAGTCTTTAAGAAAGTGCTCTGGACTGGCACAATGTAGGCACAAATTCTCATTGCGTCAACAGGATTTTTCCTGCTGCGTTAAGTGAAAACAGTCCACTTCCATAGCCTCTTCGGCAAGAGGCAAAGTAGAGAGTAGGGGTGGATGTTGGAACACGAGGGCCAGACGGGGTAAACGCCGTGTTCGGGCAGGTTCTTTATCCAAAGGAAGTTCCTCCTGCCTCTCGGCAAAACGCACATAAATTTGAGTGGCTAAATGGATAAGTTTGCTTAGGTTAGCCGGAGAAACTCGTGCAACGAGAGCATCCTTGATTTGAGAGGAAAGTCCTTTTTTAAAGGTAGAGCACAAGGCCTCATCGTTCCATGGCTCGCACAGGTTCTTCAAATGCATTCAAATGCACTTCTGCAAGGAAGGCTGACAAGTTCAAGGAGACCGGATGTCTACGATCCCAGAGAGGAGTAGCCCAGGCCAAAGCTTTTCCAGACAGTAGACTGAACACAAACACCACTTTAGCACGCTCGATCGGAAATAGATCCACCATGAGTTCTAGGTGGATAGAACACTGTGTCACAAAGCCTCTACACAGCTTGGGATCTCCATCATACTTAGAAGGCAAGGAAAAACAAAGCTTGGTTCTAGGAGAAGCTGCAGACACAGGAGGAGGCTCAGGAACAGGTGACTGCTGCTATTGCTGTTGCTGAGAGGCAAGAAGCTGTTGCACCATGGCTGAGAGTTGTTTCAGTTGTTGCACCTGATGGGCTAACTGCTGTGACTTTTGAGCCACGACGGTGGGAAGATCCAAGTCATCTGGCAAGGCGGGATCCATGGCCAGATCTTACTGTAATGGGTCACGGCAGGTGGTGGATCCTCTGGGCCTGTGTGGATGATGATGTGAGCCATGCCAGGGAGCGGAGTCTAAGGTGCCGCTGGCTTTCACCAGAGCCCACTGCAAAGCGGGAATGGCTTGCTGCGGCAGGCAGGTAGCTGAAGGGTAGCTGCGGCAGGCAGGTGGCTGACAGGTAGCTGGGAGGTGGTGTGGCACAGAAGAGACTGGCAGGACGTGGCAAGATGGCAGAAAGTCAGGGCAGGTAACAGGTGCAGGCTAGGTGAAGTAGCAAGGAACAGGTACACAATAACAGGAACACAGGACTTTCACTATGGTTGTAAAAGCGCATATGGGGCAAAAATGAGCCAACAGGACAGAACGTTTCACTGTGGTCGGCTCAGTGAAATGAATTACATACGGGAGCGCATACAAAGGCATACAGGAGCGCAAGTTTTTAGCTCTCCCCTGCCATATGTGCTCCCGTATGGGGGAAAATTTAATAAGAACCCAGCCTAAGAAGTCCCGCCCATAGGTAGTTCCCCCTGTGTATAAGTGCCATATAGGTAGCCCCCTCCATGTAGATAGTTTCCACCATTCATATAGGTCCCCATATCAGTAGTGTCCTCCTTCGTAGGTAGTTTACCCCTGTATATATGTCTCCATATAGGAAGTCCCTCCCCTGTAGGTCATTTTCCCCTGTATATAGGTCCCCATATCAGTAGTTTCTCTTTAAACCCCCCACCACACACACACACACACACACTTTGATTCATTTAAAAATCAGATTGATTAATAAAAAATTAAAAAAGAACATACTCACCAAGGCACTCATCACACACCGAAGTGCAAAGGAAGACAGGCTCCAGACCTCTAGTGATAAAGGGAGGAGCCAGGGGCTTCTCTCTCTCTCTCTATTGAACAGTGAGCTAAGTGCAGCTGTACTAAGCTTTAATTGGGTCAGATGGAAGCACTAAATATATTGTGGCTGGGGGCTTTTGGTGTTGCGATCGTGGTGATTAGGCTGTACCCAGGCACAATTGCCAAACCCCATACACACATATACATACAAAACAGTTTCCTCCTTTTTGCTCTATATGATGGTGCCATGCATTTCTGGCATACACTTATTCTAAGTATAGTATATCATCAGTACATTCATCATATATTTATCTTACATGTGTATATTTGTTATAATAAGACTTTACATTATGTAAAGAATTCTCTTCGCAGTTACCAGACATTCTGTATAAACATATGATGGTAATTTTTACCTATAGAGTTTAACATACTGTATGAAAAGGTTGAACATTAGACTGCTCCTTTATGCAATAGCCTCAAACCTAGAGTCATGAGAGAGTGATGAATGATGGATGCAGAGTTCACGTCATCAACCAGCATGAGATTCTGGCGTGATAAAGACTGATTGACTTTATGCAATGCAGAGAGAAAAGAAGAATGGAGTAGACAAAGTTAATTTGTGCCAGTTTCTTTTGGTAATTGCCAATAAAATATTGACAGAAAATTGTGTAATTGGAAAATAACTTATTCTTTAGATCAAATGTTTATTTTATGGTGAGTTTTCTTAACATTTCAATGTCACTACCGTTTTTTTTCATGTCACTACCTATTCTTTTTTATTTAATCCTGAAATCTGACCATTTTCAGACTGGCCACTGAGCATCATAATAGGCTTACACTTCCTGTTCTGTAAAAATTACTTGATAAAAATTACCTCATTATCAACACAGGTAAAATTACAATGGAAACACTTATAGAGGAAATACAGAATCCAACATTTACAATAAGTTGTGGTTACAGCTTCGCTTGTCCCCTTCCCTGCACAATGACCACTGCACAGCTCACAGAGCATGCCTAGAAAACTCTCCAATAGAGCTCTATAGCCCAGATTTATCAACGGATCACAGCTGTCATGACCGACTGGGGAACAGGGGGAATGAGCCCTAAGCTGACCCTAAAAACACTATCCCTGCCTACTTGCCCATCCATCCTAAGCAATGGATTGACAACTTGGTGCCATTCCCTGCCTGCGCTAAAGTGCAGTGGCATAAAAAACAAATAATATACAGAGTCGGTCACAGGCAAGAAACAGAAAAGGAAAACTACTAGACAACGATATATACCAGACAGGATACAAATGCTAACAGGGCAGAATATAAAAAGGTAAACTGATCAGCAACATAGGACACTATTAACAAACAGATACAAGTACAAAGGACAAAGATCAGATCAACCAAATAGGATATAAATATAGAACAGCAGCGATGTCCCGCCTCGGCCAGTGATAGGCTGAAGCTCCGTGTGACGTGCCGGGCTAACCGGAAGTAAGAAGAATACAGCCCGGGGACCGAACACCTGTACCGGAGCTGCGGGGGCTCGTTGGCAGGTAAGATAAAGTGTGTTTTCTTTTATTTTGCAGCCCGGACGGGATAACATGAAAAAAGTGTGCACCGGAGTACTCCTTTAACCTGGTTAAGATCATTAAATAAATTTATTTTCAAAAAAGCTGATGAACGCGGCAATATTGCTCTGTTAACAGAGGAGTACTACACACAGGAAGCTAAGAGGCAATTAGACAATTCCGCCAACTATGAAAAATTAAAAGTTAACCCTACAAATCTAAATTACAAACCCTCCTTAGAAGTGCAATAGAAAAGTTATATTATCTAAAGAGACGGCTTCTAATTTAATCGCTGCATTCTCAAAGTACCCTTTGTGGTACTTTTTATCTAAGATACACAAATCTTTGGAAGCCCAGTTCTAGCAGATTTAGTGCAACATCAACCTATGACAACTTTTAGACGAGTGAAGAATTTAGGTGATACACTAACCTGTAGTAAATTTTCCTCGACTAATGAAAAAGAAAAAAAGAAATAAGTGCAGTACCTGCAAATGGTGCCTTCATTTGATTTGCGGCAAGTCAATTATGGTAGGCGGAATATGTATCCAATGTAAAGACTTTTTCTGTTGTAAAACATATTATGTTGTTTATGGTCTGTTATGCGGGTGTGGACAATTTTATATCGGAAGCACTATACACTCTATGCACATCAAATTCCGCGAGCACATTTATTCTTTACAGAGTAAAAAGGGCTCATCGAGAGTCATAGAACAACTGTGGGAAATGCACAATGGGGATCCATCAGCCTTGTGCTTTTTCGGCATTGAATGGTGTTCAGCCGAGATGGAATTGATAGACGTAACGCCCTTCTACAAACAGAGGCTCACTGGATCATGCGCACTGAAGCAAAAGGAAAGCTGGGTTTGAATGATAAATTGGATCTAAGTATTTTCATTTGATTAGTATGCATTGCCAGTATTTATCCTCAGCGTTGTGTATTGTTTTTAAATTGTTTTTAATGCACACTGTTTTTGATAATTCACCTTTTGTAGTCCCTGCCCCTTGATGATGTCACGCAGTTATTTTACCGGTGGCTATGCCTGGGGCATGTATGGTCTGAAGAAGTACAGAAGTTTGACACAGCTGTTACCTCCACGCTGAGGTCCTCAGCGTTCCTTCCTAGATACCTGCCTGACACCGCACCTATGTCTGCACATTAAAGATTTCATGAAACTACGATGCTGTGAGTGCCATCTATAATTCTTTCTACATGGCATATTGGTATCGTCTATATTGTCTCTAAGACTGAGCACCTATACAGCTACGTTGGCTTATTTCAACACACCTGTTGCCATGCCGGATTCTGTGCCTTGTTTCACATAACTTTTTTATGTTTACATTGATGGATCTGTGGGAGGATTGTTTTTAGCAGACTTACCTGTAATTTATAATAGTTCCAATTTGGAAACAAATAACTTTTTGTTCACTGTTTATTCCATATTTTAGATGGCCATGTGATCACAAAACAAGAATTTTTGCATTGTATTTTTTATGGCATTTGCCATAATAAATAATGGCCTACTTCAATACTTTGGAATTAATTGGATTTTTATGGGTATGGTAACACCAAATATGTTTTCTTAATTATTTTTTATATGATAAATAGAAGGTTAAATCATTTTTTTTAATTATTTTAAATATTTTTTTTCTTGTTTTTATATTTTTAGAAACATATTTTTTTAGTCAGCCTAGAAGAGATTGTACAGTACACTGCAGTATTTCAGCAGGGTGTACTAGGAGCACAAAATGGAGGTCTAAGGGCCTTTACGAAGAGCCCTGCTGCCATATTAATCACTTGCCATCTTGCTATCTTTTTGTGTATGGGCTTATTGGATGGCCACCATTGCTGCTGCATGTATAAGGCCAGGAATGGAGTTTCCTTCAATCCCGGCTTCTGCTGGCGGGTGTCAATTGTAATACACAGCTGTTTCCTGCTGTGTATATTCGATGCCCAACATTTTGAATCATATGTATGTCAAAAGTCAGGAAAGGGTTAAAAAAATGGATGCCCAAAATGTTCCTATAATCAGACCTAGTTCACTGACTGTAATAGCTGAACTGAGTTGACACAATAATGTATTCATGTCACAGGTCACAGCAAGACTGTTCTTATAAATAGGTGCAAATCAGTTTTAGTAGTTGTGAAACCAATAAAGTAAGACCTATCCAGTTCTGTTTTCTCAATGAAACCTAATAGTCACAAATAAACCCTTCAAACTTATTTCAATGCTCCTAAACAATGACAAGCATTATCCTAAGCAGTAACACAAAATGACTTGGGGAGTTCCTGTACATAGAAAAATTTGCAGGAGCTTACAATCAAAATTGACCTCTTTACCACTTGCGGCTCAGTCAAAGAATGAGGATCGTGTTCATGGTCGTGACATGAGGCTAAATACAGATATTCCTGTGGAAAAGCAGTTTTAGTAATAGAAAACCAAAGGGTTTAATATTCTGATCCCTCACCTGATGGAAAAATATCCTGCCATATCCTGCCAGCCTCCTACTGAACATATATGACCACCTTAGGGGAAAGTTAACAACAGAAAATTTTAAGATCTTTGTTTTTAATAATTTTGTCCGCCAGTAGTTTTACCCCTGTTCTAAACATATTTAATCCTGCTTTATGAAGGGTCCTCAGAAGTTTGTTCCATTAATTCCTGAGATCAGACAGTTTTGAGCAGCTAAAACTATTGGGGAGATTTATGAAAACTTGTCCAGAGGAAAAGTTGCTGAGTTGCCCATAGCATATATACTTTTGGCTACTGAAGAATGAGACTATGGTCTTGAAACACGTATAGCCCATTATTTTTAATATCACCACCTTTGACCACCATTATGAACTTTTAAGAACTTTTAAAACCAACCTTTTAGCCTTCGGCAGCGCTGTAGCACCTTATATTGCGGACCACCACAGGATCGCGCGTGCGACCTAACACTAGGACGCCAGGGATTATACCAAGTCCTGATACTTGCCGGGATTACATCTATCCTAACTGTAAAGAACGACTACGGCAGGACGCCCATCCATGCCAACCTGCAATTGCACCCACAGCACAACAACCAGGTCACCTATCTGCACAGAAGCAGGACGCCACTCCTGTGCCAGTGCTGAACGCTGCCCTCTCTGCCGAGACTGTCAGCCACAAGAAAGCCGGCCACACAGACTGTGAGTAACTAACAGAACTATTGCAGCTTGCAGGTATCATTACTATCATTTCTATTGCTACATTTTGCTATTGTGTACAACATCTGGCTACACTGCTCCTTGAACTAATGTACGGAGCCACCAGCTATTGAGAACTGTTGGACTTATCATTTTTTCTACATTACAATATTTCTCTGCATATTTTCTGCGATCTTCTGTTTTATTTTTCAGGCTAAACTGGACTGTGCATATATCCAGGTGGTTGATACACTATTGCATTTTTATAAATTTTTTATTATTTCTTTTGGACATTAATAGTTACGTATTTTAGTTCACATCTGGTGCAAGGGCCCTGCCCAGATGTGTGACTTCACATTATTTTACCTTATTTCATATTAATAAATGTCTATCTATTTTACATATCCCTGATTCAGGTATATTATATCGATCTCATTTTATATATTATTACATATCTTATAATTGATAAAAATATATAAATATTTATATCATTATCCTCT
Organism: Hyla sarda; assembly: GCF_029499605.1. NCBI lineage: Eukaryota > Metazoa > Chordata > Amphibia > Anura > Hylidae > Hyla > Hyla sarda. The sequence continues at coordinate 84,256,580 of NC_079193.1, read as the reverse complement.
CTAAATTCTTCTTTACCAATTCCCTACCTTTCTTATATTCTCCACTGCCCTTTGAGGACTGGCTTTGTATATAGTAATTTATTTTATAATTTATTATATACAAAATAAATTTTTTGCACTGAGTTGCCCATAGCAACCAATCAGATGGCTTCTTTCATTTAGGAAAAGGCTTCTGAAAAAATGAAAGAAGCAATCTGATTGGTTGCTATGGGCAACTCAGCAACTTTTCCTCTGGACAGGTTTTGGTAAATCTCCCACAATGTTCTTTCTTGGTACAAGGCGGCTTAGGGGGCCATTTGTTTAGTTTGCGTAAATTATTATTATAACAAACAAATAGATGAAAGATAAGGCCGTCAGACTCACCAATTTCTCTTCTTCTTTATTGCATTAGCATAACATGAGCATACTCACGAACTGTACTCACAAACAGGCAACAGATTCCGTTTCACACGGTTCACCGTGCTTCCACTGTGCTCATGGCCGGAGGAAGCACGGTGAACCATGTGAAACGGAATCTGTTGCCTGTTTGTCCCCCCACCGCACATCCCTACCCCCACAGTTCGTGAGTATGCTCATGTTATGCTAATGCAATAAAGAAGAAGAGAAATTGGTGAGTCTGCCGGCCTTATCTTTCATCTATTTGTTTGCTATAAGAAGTTGTCTATCAGCATTTGACCAGAGCACCACCACTCTCACATATGTATATCCAAGTATACCGCATCGAGTCTATCTAGGATAGTAGTGCCGTGTCACTTATACTCTATTCTAAATTATTATTATAATTGTTTACCATATATACAAACTTCTTTTTAAGGGGGTACTCCGCTCCTTAACATCTTATCCCCGAAAAAAAGGATAGGGGATAAAATGTCTGATCGTGGGATCTGGCCGCTGGGACCCCCCCCTCCCCCTCATGATCTCTGGGCTGGTTCAGAGCATGGAAGCTTGGAGTTTCATGCTCATGACATGACGTCACTCCACTCCATTCATGTCTATGGGAAGAGGCGTGACATGAATGGAGGGGGCGTGACGGCTGTGGCCGCCCGTCATCTGGCATGGAGTGGTGTTTGCTCCATGCATCGAGTGACCGGGGTGCCGCACATGAGATCGTGGGGGATCCCAGCGGCCGGGGTCAGACACCTTATGACCTATCCTTTGATAGGGGAAAAGGTGTTTAGGAGTGGGGTACCCCTTTAAGCTTTTAGATTTTGAATGACATGTTCTTAATATCTAAGGGAAGTAATGTAAGTAGTACAATACAGTTAACAGGTTTTATTTCCTGGCAATGCACAAAAAATAACCTTAGGACTACTATAAAAGCTATTATAAATTTTATAACGTGTAAATGTTAATAAAACAATGTTTATTTAAATCTTAAAAACTTAAATGTGTTTGTTTGTTACAGAATGATAGTTATGATGACCAACCAGCTACACCTGATGTAGCAGTGTGCAATTCATAAGAAGGAGGAATGCCGATATGAACAGGTAAAGAAGACTTCACTTGTAAAATGTTACTGAATGTGAGAGCGAACATGTTTAAACTAAAGTGAATCTAAAGTATGAGGAGGAGTCAGGGCACGCTTCTATGAAACCATTCTGTTCGCTGTGACTGCACTCCGAAGAGAAGAAGCTGCTCTATGAATGTCCTAGATATGACAAGAGAAGTGACGAGCATCAGCACCTGGGATGATTCTGTATGTATATATAGAGATCTATATATAGGTATATACAGATTCAACATGGGGAGGAAGATATATATATATATATATATATATATATATATATATATTTATATATACATTTTTTTGACCTTTATTCATGTATATATATATATATATATATATATATTATTTTTTAATTTTTTTATTTATACAATAAATATATCAGTGGTCTCCAAACTGTGAGCCTCCAGATGTTGCAAAATTACAACTCCCAGCATGCCCAGATAGCCAACGGCCATTGGCTCTCCGGGTACGCTGGGAACTGTAGTATTTCAACATCTGGAGGTCCATATATATATAAATATATATATATATATATATATATATATATAGATAGATAGATATATATATATATATAGATAGATGTATATATATATATATATATATATATATATATATATACATATCTGTATGCATATAGATATAGATATACAGTAGATATATATATATATATATATATATATATATATATATATATATAAAATATATGTATACATTTGTATTTTTTTTTATTTTCATTGGAAATCCTGCTATTGTTTTTATTATTAATAATTAAGATTGGACAATATCTCTAAATATGTATTACTAGAGAGTAAAGAATGACTAAAATAACTACAGAACAATTGATTTGTAAAATAAATAAAACATTTAGATTTATGGACCAGATAATCCAGAGCATATCTTTATCAACAGGATAACGCATTTTAAGCAAGGCTTAAGGCCCTAGAGGACCAAGTTTGCCGTTCTAGCCAATATACAGTATGTATGTATATGTGTATATGTAAATGTGCATGTAAATATCTGTGTATGTGTATTCACACATTTCGTTCTACATGTTTCATAACGTTTATATGTGTATGGTTTTAAATTGTATTTATGTTATATGCATTCTTTCTATAAAAATTATAAAGTTACCATCAAAAATGTCTCAGCTCTCAACCTGAGCAACACAAGGCACGAAAAAAAATGTAGACGGAAGAGCCAAAAACAACAAAATGGCAAATAAGATTAAAAAAAAATATCCCTATGAGCTGCTTTACTTTCATGTGGGGGATAGAAGTTTCCATTGTGCTTTCAGTTCACGCTTCAGCCAAAAAAATGATGACATCTGAGGAGAACAAAAAAAAAAAAAAAAAGGAACCATTGTCCACAGCACAGAAAGTTCTGTACTCCATCCACACACATTGTTTTCCCCAAACACAAACAGAACTTCAGTTTTTGATATACTGGGAACATGTCCAAAGATCCTCAGCGAACCCTTAACTAATTGTGCATTTTCATTTCATTTTATTTCATTTTTTATAGGCCTTTTTTTTTCTGTTTTTACATGTGCGAAATCTTCATAGTGTTAACACATCTACTTCTCATTTCCTCACCATGATGATAAGATCCCCTTTCCCTGGCATTTATAGATTTAGAAATATTCTTTAAAAAAAAAGTGTTTTTATGTCTTTTGGTGTGTTAATTTTTCGAAGTCTTGACTTTGAGCTGGGCAGTGTTCTGGATGGCTTAATGTTTATGCTGGCTGATAATAAGATTTACAGAAAAAACACAGTCTAGGTAAGTATACTGTTAACTAGAAGGGCTCTGTTCTGTCTCAGATTCTTTCGGAATGGTCCTGGGTTTTGTAACTACAAATTACATAATGACATGCTACATTTCAAAGTGTATTTTGACTTTGGAAAAGTCAAACTAATAAACACTGAAAACCAAGCAACCCAGAAAAGATTTTTGAGGAGGCATACTAAGTAGATTGTAATTGTAAACAGCTTTTTGTTTTATTGTTCCTGCTCTAAAATATGCGTAAAGCCAGAACTTATACGTGGCCTTTCAAACAGTTTTGAGTCAATAGGGAATAACATGGCAGGAGGACGAAGTACTGGGGAGGAGGCCCCTGAATTTAGCATTAAATTAGTGACCAATATGATAATGGATTTTTTTATGGTTCAAATTATTAAATGCCATAAAATGAAAACTTTACAATTTTTTCTGTATTTATTTTTTTAGCCAGACCAGTATTCTGTTCCAGTATAAATCTTCCTGTTATTACTGTGACAATGCTTTTTACATAGCCCAATATTGAGGTAACATTTGTAACAATTACAAAACACAGTGTGGGACCGACAAATAAAACAGTGCTTCCATGGTACACTAAGGCTATGTTCACATAGTATAAAATGAATAGCAAAATACGTCTCAATTTATAATTTAATAATATGCCTACCCTGTACAAAAAAGCTCCCGTAATTGTAATGTTGGAATTCCGATTGGTTTTATAAACAGTGCGTGTACTGACAGACACTTTTTCAGAGATATTGGAGAAGATTTATCACTTGATTTATGTGTGATAAATAATGTGCAAGTCCAATAAAACAAACAAAATAACTTTGTAAAGCAGGTTTCTAGAGCAGCACTGAAGCTGGTCTATGTTTGTGTGTTTTTTATTTCCAACCATTGTGTTGTAAAAAAAAAATAGCAAATGATAAACTAATGACCACCATCATGTAAAGTGGCCTACATAGACAAGTCTTCCGAAATCACTTATATTGTGAGTACAAAAAAAGTGCAAAAAAAGTGCAAATCATCAAAAAAAAGAAAAAGGAAAATGCACAAATTAGAAAAGTAACAAGTAAAGAAGATTCGAAAAACTCCTCCATTACATTAAAAATACTGACATATTTTATTCCTATTTTACGGACATATTCTGCTATTCATTTCACACTGTGTGAACATAGCCTTAGCCAGAGCTCTACCCAATAATGCTTCAATCTATATGGAATATATGCATATAACCTTCAGTTATCTTTATTTATCACTCATTATCCAGGAGGACCCAGAAAGCAGAGTAAAGTCGACATGTAAAGAGACCTTGGCATAAAATAATAGAAATGCTACGACTCTCAACATTTCACATGCTAATACTCGCAGTCAAATAGGAACGGATCACTTCACTCTATGTTTCCTGAATTCTGCTATTCACATCAGGCTGATGAATGGTCAGGTCGTTCAAAAGCAAGGGGTTTGCTTTGAACTAACAACCAAATTGTGACTGACAAATCCATGCCACAGGCGTTTAGTAACAGCTTGTATTTTGTCTGTCTTCCCATGTTTTGTCTAGCTAATAGTGTACTTAGGATACTCGGTTAAAATGGCCTTGTTTATTATTACTAATCATGTTCCTCGCTGCCTGCCACTTCAACAGTCCCTGTTGAAAACAATGTTTGCATCTTAATTTAACCGGCTCTGGTCCGAATGCCTCAATAAATAAATACATGTCTTACCTTTCAAACATTTATGATGTTTGAAATTGTAGACAAAATTATGACTTAAAACTTCCATTCTCCCTTGACAATTTGACAATTTGCTATGTGTACTAAAATTTATGTACCTATATAATTCCGATATGTTCCACTTTTTATTACAAGGCAATATGATAAAATGGACCAAATAGATATGTATGCACACAGACCTGATTTTATTATTTTTATTACATCCTATAAAAATATTATGTATTATTTTATGTACACAAGATTCTAGTTAGATAGGTAGTAAGCATTGTACAATGTGTGTGTGTGTGTGTGTATATATATATATATATATATATATATATATATATATATACACACTTATTAACAAAATATATGCATTACTAAGTATAATAAACCCAAATTCATAAATGAATCACATGAAATAAAAATATACAATCATTGTTCAAATAAATATTTTTTATAAAATATTATTTTCTTTTGAGTTTTGTGTAACTATAGTTTATATATTTTTTTTACAAACACATGTCTAAGTTACTCTGCATACAATGAAACCTAGTTTTGTAGCCTAGAACAAAAACTTGGATGAAGATTTGCTAAGAAAAATACATCAGAATTTTGATTCAAATTGCGCATAATTTGAGCTAGTAAACTTATTTCATTTTTAAGATAACATCATAATATAATTTTATTGAGTTTTTTGTGCAACTATATAGTTTATTTTTTATGTTTTTGTACAAACACATGCCTAAGTGAATCTGCATACACTAAAGCCTAGTTATGCAGCCTAGACCAAAAACTTGGATGAAGATGTGCTAAGAAAATTACATCAGAATTTTTATGCAAATTGCGCAAAATTTGAGCTAGTAAACTTTTTTCATTTTTAAGGTCTATTCAGGGCCATCCTCAAGAGTTTTAAAAAGTATCTAGAAAAGGTGTTGCATCTAAAAAATGGCAATTGGTGTAAGGGCATGACGGCCACAAGGTGGCATAAGAAGCAGAAGTGTTATCTTGTCTAATGAGCTGCCTATATTATCATACCATGTATACAATGCAGTGATGGATTCAGGGGGGGGGGGGGGGCAACAGGGCAATTGACCGCCCCAACCCCCCCGAGATTGCTGCCCCTCCGGTACTATGCATGGTGTCAGCTCCCGCTCCACCATTCCCTCACCCTTCTCACATGCTGCTCCATTCTTGCAGCGTGTGAGCCGCGGGGACGCCATCCACTGCAGGCCGACACAAAGAGATCATGTTCCCGTGGCTCACACTCTGCAAGAATGGAGCAGCGTGTGAGAAGGGGGACAGCTAGAGAGAGCTGCTCGGGCGCTGTATGGTACAGGGTAATTATTAAAACTAAAACTCGGGAGGGGGGGGGCATCGTAGAGGCGATGCGCAGAAAAGAGCACATTATAAGTCAGGGGCACATGCCAGGGGGGCATTATATGTGTCATGTGCCCCCCCCGTCAAGTGCCCCCACATATAATGCCCCACTGACATTTGCCCCTCATTTATAATGCCCCCCTGTCATGTGCCCCTCACATATAATTCCCCCTATGCTGTGCCCTTCACATATAATGCCCTCTGTGCTGAGCCTCTCATGACTGGGGCATTGTATGCTAGAGGCACAGGACAGAGGGCATTATTATTATGTGCGGGGAACAGGACGGGTCATATTTATTATATGTGGGGGCACAGGATGGGGCATTATTATTATATATGAGGGGTACAGAGTGTTTTGCATTCCAGAGGTATAGTGTATATTATAAGGGTATATTCAGAGGGTGCAGTGTATGATAGTATTATATTCAGAGGGTACGGTGTGTGGCGGTTTTATATTCAGAGGGTACAGTGGTGTTGTAGTATTTTCAGAGTGTGTACATTGTGTCAGAATTATATTCAGAGGGTGTGTCCCAGTATTATATTTACAGAATTCAGTGTCTGCCAGTAATATATTCAAAGGATACAGTGTTTGATAGTATTATAATGATTATTGTTTTCATATAGAGGATCAGAATCCGCTGACATAGTGAGTAGCAATCTCGACGTCAAGTTCTGCAGAGGGAACATTAAGCTGGACCCGGCAGTATGTACATCTAAATTAGATAAGGAAAGACTATAGAGAAGACGTCATTTGTAGTCACTGATATCATTGTGTATTGTCCTGACTGTCCCATCAGAGTTGGAGTCACTTGTAAGTTTTGCAGTAATGATGGGTGAAACAACAATTCCCAGCATCCCTTGACCACATACTTAAGGTCATACTGGGAGCTGTAGTTTTAAAAGGTAAAAACATCTTTAGCACCTTCCCATAACGTGGCGATTGGTCTATTTGATTATTATTCTGGAAATAATTTTCTGCAACATGCTACAGCGCGGGCATCACAACATGCTAAAAAAATCAGGGCTTATGTCCCCTAATGTTATGTTTTTGCAAGTATTCATCCAGTTGCTGTTTAAATGTCTGTACAGACTCTAATAAAATCGCATCTGCAGGCAGAGGATTCCACATCCTTATTGTTCTTAGTGTGAAAAACCCTTTCCTTTGCCTTAGACAAAATCTCCTTTCCTCCAGTCTAAATGTGTGACCACGTGTCCTATGTGTAGTCCTGTTCATGTAAACATTCTAATATATTATATGTAAACTGCTTAAAATGTCTTATCTTTGTAATATTGATATATCTGTTTAAACAAATCCTATCTGTTTGTAATGTAAAGCCATGTTCACACTACGGAATCTCCGCACGGTGTCTGCAGAAAGAATGAATGTGCTGGAAACACGGAATTTCCGTGCTGGAAACATCTGACATGGATATTCTACAGATCAGCAGAATCCTGTTGAATTCAACAGGACTCTGCTGCAGCGGAATTTCCATGCCGAATTCTGCATTTGAAATTCTGTTGTGTGAACATGGCCTATGAGTCTTAAACAAGGTTAGGACTGTATGATACATTTAACCCCTTAAGGACCAGGCTATTTTACACCTTAGGACCAGAGCGTTTTTTGCACATTTGACCACTGTCACTTTAAACATTAATAACTCTGGAATGCTTTTAGTTATCAATCTGATTCCGAGATTGTTTTTTCGTGACATATTCTACTTTAACTTAGTGGTAAAATTTTGTGGTAACTTGCATCCTTTCTTGGTGAAAAATCCCAAAATTTGATGAAAAATTAGAAAATTTTGCATTTTTCTAACTTTGAAGCTCTCTGCTTGTAAGGAAAATGGATATTCAAAATATTTTTTTATTTTATTCACATTTCCAATATGTCTTCTTTATGTTTGCATCATAAAATTGATGTGTTTTTACTTTTGGAAGACACCAGAGGGCCTCAAAGTTCAGCAGCAATTTTTCAATTTTTCACAAAATTTTGAACCTCGCTTTTTTTCAGAGACCAGTTCAGGTTTTGAATTTTTGAAGTGGATTTGAAGGGTCTTCCCATTAGAAATACCCAACAAATGACCCCATTATAAAAACTAAACCCCCCAAAGTATTCAAAATGACAATCAGTAAGTGTTTTAACCCTTTAGGTGTTTCACAGGAATAGCAGCAAAGTGAAGGAGAAAATTCACAATCTTTATTTTTTACACTCGCATGTTCTTGTAAACCCAATTTTTGAATTTTTACAAGGGGTAAAAGGAGAAAATATATACTTATATTTGTAGCCCAATTTCTCTCGAGTAAGCACATACCTCATATGTCTATTTAAAGTGTTCGGCGGGCGCAGTAGAGGGCTCAGAAGCGAAGGAGCGACAAGGGGATTTTGGAGAGTACGTTTTTCAGAAATGGTTTTTGGGGGGCGTGTTGCATTTAGGAAGCCCCTATGGTGCCAGAACAGCAAAAATAACCCATATGGCATACCATTTTAAAAACTAGACCCCTTGGGGAACGTAACAAGGAATAAAGTGAGCCTTAATACTCCACAGGTGTTTCACGACTTTTGCATATGTAAAAAAAATATATATTTTTTTCACTAAAATGTGTGTTTCCCCCCCAAATTTCACATTTTTTCAAGGGTTAATAGCAGAAAATACCCCACAAAATTTGTAACCCCATCTCTTCTGAGTATGGAGGTACCCCATAAGTTGGCATGAAGTGCATTACGGGCGAACTACAATGCTCCGAAGAGAAGGAGTGATATTTGACTTTTTGAGAGCAAATTTTGCTCGGGGGGCATGTCGCATTTAGGAAGCCCCTATGGTGCCAGAACAGCAAAAAAAAAACACATGGCATACCATTTTGGAAACTAGACCCCTTGAGGAACGTAACAAGGAATAAAGTGAGCCTTAATACCCCACACGGGTTTCACGACTTTTGCATATGTAAAAAAAAATATTTTTTTCACTAAAATGTGTGTTTCCCCCCAAATTTCACATTTTTGCAAGGGTTAATAGCAGAAAATACCCCCCAAAATTTGTAACCCCATCTCTTCTGAGTATGGAGGTACCCCATAAGTTGGCATGAAGTGCATTACGGGCGAACTACAATGCTCCGAAGAGAAGGAGTGATATTTGACTTTTTGAGAGCAAATTTTGCTCGGGGGGCATGTCGCATTTAGGAAGCCCCTATGGTGCCAGAACAGCAAAAAAAAAACACATGGCATACCATTTTGGAAACTAGACCCCTTGAGGAACGTAACAAGGAATAAAGTGAGCCTTAATACCCCACACGGGTTTCACGACTTTTGCATATGTAAAAAAAATTATTTTTTTTCACTAAAATGTGTGTTTCCCCCCAAATTTCACATTTTTGCAATGGTTAATAGCAGAAAATACCCACCAAAATTTGTAACCCCATCTCTTCTGAGTATGGAGGTACCCCATAAGTGGACCTGAAGTGCACTACGTGCGAACTACAATGCTCAGAAGAGGAGGAGCACCATTGAGCTTTTGGAAAGAGAATTCGTTTGGAATGGTAGTCAGGGGCCATGTGCATTTACAAAGCCCCCCGTGGTGCCAGAACAGTGGACCCCCCCCCACATGTGACCCCATTTTGGAAACTACACCCCTCACAGAATTTAATAAGTGGTGCAGTGAGCATTTACACCCCACTGGCGTTTGACAGATCTTTGGGACAGTGGGCTGTGCAAATGGAAAATTACATTTTTCATTTTCACGAATCACTGTTCCAAAAATCTGTCAGACACCTGTGGGGCGTAAATGCTCACTGCGCCCCTTATTACATTACATGAGGGGTGTAGTTTCCAAAATGGGGTCACATATGGGGGGGTCCATTGTTCTGGTACCATGGGGGCTTTGTAAACACAAGTAGCCTTCAATTCCGGACAAATTTTTTCTTCAAAATCCCAATGGCGCTCCTTCTCTTCTGAGCATTGTAGTGCACCCATAGAGCACTTTACATCCACATATGGGGTATGCGCTTACTCAGAAGAAATTGGGTTACAAATTTTGGGGGGGCTTTCTTTTATTTTCCCTTGTGAAAATGAAAAATTTAGGGTGACACCTGCATTTTAGTGAAATTATTATTATTTTTTTTCATTTTCCCATCCAACTTTAATGAAAATTTGTCAAACACATGTGGGGTGTTCAGGCTCACTATACCCCTTGTTACGTTCCGTGAGGGGTGTCGTTTCCAAAATGGGGTCACATGTCTGTATTTATTGTTTTGTGTTTATGTCAGAACCACTGTAAAATCAGCCACCCCTGTGCAAATCACCAATTTAGGCCTCAAATGTACATGGTGTGCTCTCACTCCTGAGCCTTGTTGTGCGTCCGCAGAGCATTTTACGCCCACATATGGGGTATCTCCGTACTCAGGAGAAATTGCGTTACAAATTTTGGGGGTCTTTTTTTCCTTTTACCTCCCGTGAAAATAAAAAGTAAAGGACAACACCAGCATGTTAGTGTAAAAAAAAATTTTTTTTTACACTAACAGGCTGGTGTAGACCCCAACTTTTCTTTTTCATAAGGGGTAAAAGGAAAAAAAAGCCCCCAAAATTAGTAACGCAATTTCTCCCGAGTACGGAGATACCCCATATGTGGCACTAAACTGTTTCCTTGAAATACGACAGGGCTCCGAAGTGAGACAGCACCATGCGCATTTGAGGACTAAATTAGGGATTGCACAGGGGTGGACATAGGGGTATTCTACGCCAGTGATTCCCAAACAGGGTGCCTCCAGCTGTTGCTAAACTCCCAGCATGCCTGGACAGTCAGTGGCTGTCCGGAAATGCTGGGAGTTGTTGTTTTGCAACAGCTGGAGGCTCTGTTTTGGAAACACTGCCGTACAATACGTTTTTTATTTTTTATTAGGGGGACAGTGTAAGGGAGTGTATATGTTGTGTTTTACTCTTTATTATGTGTAAGTGTAGTGTAGTGTTTTTAGGGTACATTCACACTGGCGGGTTTACAGTGAATTTACCGCTAGGAGTTTGCGCTGCAGTGAAAAATTTGCCACAGCCCAAACTTGAAGCAGAAAACTTACTGTAAACCCGCCAGTGTGAATGTACCCTGTACGTTCACATGGGGGGGGGGGGGGCAAACCTCCAGCTGTTTCAAAACTACAACTCCTAGCATGTACTGACAGACCGTGCATGCTGGGAGTTGTACTTTTGCAACAGCTGGAGGCACACTGGTTGGAAAACCTTCAGTTAGGTTCTGTTACCTAACTCAGTATTTTCCAACCAGTGTGCCTCCAGCTGTTGCAAAACTTCAACTCCCAGCATGTACTGATCGCCGAAAGGCATGCTGGGAGATGTAGTTATGCAACAGCTGGAGGGATCGCAACTACAACTCCCAGCATGCAGAGACAGCTGTTTGCTGCTTAGGCTTGCTGGGAGTTTTGCAACATCTGTAGAGCTATAGTTTAGAGACCACTGCATAGTGGTCTCCAAACTGTGGACCTCCAGATGTTGCAAAACTACAACTCCCAGCATGCCCAGACAGCAAACTGCTGTCTGGGCATGCTGGGAGTTGTAGTTTTGCAAGATCTGGAGGTGCACAGTATAGAGATCACTTTGCAGTGGTCTCAAACTGTAGACCTCCAGCTGTTGCAAAACTGCAACTCCCAACAAGCCTAAACAGCTCTCTGGGCATGCTGGGAGTTGTAGTTTTGCAACATCTGGAGGGTTACAGTTTAGAGACCACTATAGTGGTCTCAGACTGTAGCCCTCCAGATGTTGCTAAGTAACTCACCGGCTTCCGTTGGATCCAGGGAGCTGCGTCGCGGTCCTCTTCTTCCGCCGATCGTCACCCGCTGCCGCCGCTGATCGTCGCCACTGCCGTCGCCGATGGGTAAGTGGATCTTCGGCGCCGGTCCCTGTCGGTTTCCCCGTTCTGCCCCGCCTATTGTGGGTGGGCAGGACGGGGAAACCGAAAGTAAACCCCTCCGCCCCCGATCTGCTATTGGTGGTCGCGTCTAGACCACCAATAGCAGAGATAGGAGGGGTGGCAACCCTGCCACCTCACTCCTATCGCTACAGGGGGATCGTGGGTGTCTAGGACACCCGCGATCCCCCTTCTATTCCGGGTCACCGGGTCACCATAGACCCGTATGACCCGGAATCGGCGCAAATCGCAAGTGTGAATTCACTTGCGATTTGCGCCGATCGCCGACATGGGGGGGTCTAATGACCCCCCTGGGCATTTGCGCGGGGTGCCTGCTGATAGATATCAGCAGTCACCCCGGCGCGATCTCCGCCTGGCGCGCGGCGGGGACCGAAATTCCCACGGGCGTACAGGTACGCCCTTGGTCCTTAAGTACCAGGGAGCAAAGGCGTACCTGTACGCCCTTGGTCCTTAAGGGGTTAATAATATTGTAAGTTCCTTTAGCAACACCTTATTTTCTGCCCGCCAACACAAAATACTCTAATAGTGCCCCTCCCGAGACTAGACTCTGGATCCACCCAGTGGCGGATCCAGGGGGGGGGGCAACGGGGCAATTGCACCCCCCCCCCCCCCCGAGATTGCAGCACGCAGCACCCGCCCCACCACCTTACATGGTGGAGCCGAAGCTGTAAACTCCAGCTCCACCATTCACTAACCTTTCACACGCTGCGATTACACAGTGTGTGAGCTGCAGGGACGCGATCCACTAGAGGCCGGCGCGATGACGTCAAATCATCGCGCCGGCGCCCGGAGATCCTGTCCCTGCAGCTCGCATACTGTAAGTACTGAAGAGTATGCTCAGGGCCCAGGGGATTTGGGGAACTATATCGTACAGGAGGAGGGGGAGGGGGGATTTAAAAACCTGGGAAAAGGGAATATTTAATGTGAGGGGCTACAGGGCAAAGCACAGGAGGCATTATATGGGAAGAGCACATGGCAGGGGGCCCCCCTGTGCTGTGCCCCTCACAAATAATGCTCCTGTCATGTGCCCCAAACATAAAATTCCCCCTGTGCTGTGCCCCTCACATATAATGCCCAATGAGGGGACAGGATGGGGGCATTATATGTGAGGGACACAGCACAAGGGGCATTATATGTGAGGGGCACAGCACAGGGGGCATTATATGTGAGGGGTGCATGATGGGGGCATTATATGTGAGGGGCAAAAAACGGGGGCATTATATGTGAAGGGCATAGCACGGGGCATTATATGTGAGGGGCGCATGATGGGGGCATTATATGTGAGGGGCAAAGAATGGGGGCATTATATGTGAAGGGCACAGCACAGGGGGCAATATATGTTAGGGGCACAGGACAGAGGGCATTATTATTATGTGGGGGGAACAGGATGGGTCATAATTATTATATTCAGGGGCACAAGATGGGGCATTATTACTATATGTGAAGGCACAGAGTGTTTTGTATTTCAGAAGTATAGTGTATATGATGAGGAATTTCTGGGGTGGTACGTTTTTTATGGGCCACAAAACATTTGGGTATTTTATTCAGATGGTGCACTGCACAGCAAGTTATATTCACAGAGTGCAGTGTGTGGTAGTATTAAATTTAGAGGGCACAGTGTGTGGTAGTATTATATTCAGAGGATGCAGTGTGTGATAGTATTATATTCAGAGGGTACAGTGTGTTGTATATTCAGGAGGTACAGTGTGTGGTAGTATTATATTTAGAGGGTACAGTGTGTGATAGTATTATATTCAGAGGGTACAGTGTGTGGCGGTATTATATTCAGGAGGTACAGTGTGTCAGAATTATATTCAGAGGGTGTGTGGCGGTATTGTATTAGAAGAATACAGTGTTTGTCAGTATTATAATAATTATTGTTTTCATATAGAGGATCAGAATCCGCTGACATAGAAACCATCTGGGCGTCAAGTTCTGCAGAGAGAAAATATAGTTGGAAAAATTCCTGGCGGTATGTACATCTGAATTAGATAAGGAAAGACTATAGAGAAGACGTCACCTGTAGTCACTGATATCATTCTATATTCTCCTTACTGTGTCCTATCAGAGCTGGAGTCACTTGTAAGTTCTGCAGTAATGATGGGTGAAACAACAACTCCCAGCATCCTCTCACCACTACTTAGGTCATACTGGGAGCTGTAGTTTTAAATGGTAAAAACCTCTTTACCACTTTCCCATTCTGTGGCAATTGGTATATTTGATAATTATTCTGACATGTGAACATGTTAGGACTGTATGATACATTTAATAATATTGTAAGTTCCGTGAGCAACATCTTGTTTTCTGTCCGCCAACACAAAATACTCTAATAGTGCCCCTCCCGAGACTCGACTCTGGATCCGCCTCTGGATCCACCCCTGATACAATGTTGATAAATTTCCCAAATTTTTTCGCTTAGACCTAGGTTATAATTGATAAACCTGTTCCTGTATGAATATGTAACACAGACACATTCTTTTGGTATTTGATCTCAGTCCTAGGACATACTGTAATTACAATGGAGCATAGCTCAAAAAAGCGACAAATAGGTATAACCATATTGAGGTGCTGATGGGCCCCTATGTCACATAAGGAAATATTATAGATGGGGGACCTCCATACAGAATGTGCACTAGGGCTTACAGCTGCAAATAATATGGGTGACTACAGCTTTTCCCTTGTTGAAACTTACAAGAGAAAACTCAGTGTCATGGAGAAATTCCTTATAGGGAAACTGTTGGTTGTATTCACTGCTAGGGTATGTTCACACTGAGGAATTGGGGCGGAATTCAAGCAGAAATTTTCTGCCTCAAAATCTTGTTACTTTTCCACAAGAACTCACAGAGATTTTGCACGGAATATCGCACGGAATTGGCACGGAAATCGCAGGTTTCATGCGGAGGAGGAGTATCAAGTATTTCTATTCATAATTTTTTTTTTCAAGCGGAAATTCCGTGTGAATTCCGCGCCAATTCCCCGCCAATTCCGCGCCAATTCAGCGTGAAAATGCTTCTGACTGAAAAAAATATATAACATTGATCTCTATGGGAGAACAACGCTGATTCCGCCTGAAAGAAAGAACATGTTCTTTCTTCAAGCGGAACAGACTTCTTCGTCAGAATTCTGCTTGAGGAAATTCCTCAGTGTGAACTGAGGGGCAGAAATTCTGCATTGCTCTATGTGGATTTCACTGCTGAATGATTTGAAAAAGCGAGCAGATTACTCGTGGAAATTCCTCTCCAATTCCTCAGTGTGAACATACCCCTGAGAGCTGCAAACACTGTTGGATATCTGATGGGGTTTGCCAAACTAGAAAAATTGCCTTTTTATTTCTCATTTAAGTGTCAAGGAAGAGGGGAAAAGCTGTGGCACAACCGGACATACCTCCTTGCTCACCCTCACCTCCCTGGCCTTCCTTAGATCACTGTATGTTAGTCAAAGAGACTGCGAGGTGGGGGGGGGGTTAGGGGGGGGGGGGAATGAGGAGGCATGCCACGCTGTGACATTTGAGCAGGCCAACTTCACCTTCTTGACACTTGGCTGAAAAATAAAAAGGAGATTTTTTATGAAATAGATATAACTAAAATAAAACACAAACCTATTTAAAGGTCAATAATCATAAAGTACACAAATACAACTAAGAAGGCCATAAGATAACTGGGAAAATAGGTTGTCATTTATAATATGTTAGGCATACTGGGTAATAAAACATGTTTAAAAAAAAGAGATAAAATAAAACAATATTCCAATACAGCACAGATGTACTTTGCCTAAAATAAAGTTAAAAGTAGGTAAATGGAGGGAAATAAAAAACCAAACTGAAAAGGTCAAACAAAAAAGAAGAGATGACAGAAAAGAAAGAGATAAAGGAAGAAGGGGGAGGTTGGGCAGGATGGGAAGTGGTGAGGGAGGAAGGCAGGAACCATGCAGGAACTTAAAGGGGTTATCCACCATAAGGTGATTTTAGTATGTACCTGGCAGACAGTAATGTACACACTTAGGAAGGATCTGCGCTTGTCTTGGGCTGAATGGCTATGTCGTGAGATTACCATAACACTGTGGCTAGCTTTTTGTGAACTGGTATTTCCTGTTTGACTTTTTATTTATTTATTTTTTTTACTACAAATCCTACAATTCCATTTTCCTCCCTCCCACACATTAGCCACCCCACCCATTGAAACATAAATGAGCTGCATCCAGTCAAAACCTGTGGTTTTCAATCAGGGTGCCTACAGCTGTTGCATTAGTTGCAGATTGATCTCTCTCCCACCAAGCGATCGCTCCACCCATTGAAGCAGACAGGCTCCCTGTCATCAGCTGACTAGTGATGTCAGGTCTCGGCCGCATTGCAAGCTGGGAAAAATCTGAGACAATAGTCATTTTGTATGCTGATAAAAATAAATATTGGGGTGAAAATCACAGAAGAATTGTGAGAAAACCGTCACACACAGGTACAGACACTATATTATGAACTACACTAACTTTACAGCCCCTGTAGCATAGTCATATAAAAAAAATGGCTTTGAATACCCCTTTAAAGTACTACCTGAAGAACTTCATGAAATCCATCCAGATGAAAAGTATAGAAATTTATTGTTGTTTTTTACGACAGTCATATAATTCTCTCCAGTTTACTAGGCTACTTGAAAGTATAAAGTATCATTCCAGAGGCATGTATACACCCTAAAACATTGGACATATATGGGAGCTTAATAAAATATATAGAATGTGTCTGACATTGCAAGTTTATCCCCATTCATATTTTTGTATGTGTAGAAGTTGAGGCAGGTTGTTGTACTCAGTAATGCCTCCTCTGCAATAAATAACAACCTTCAAACATAACTAGTGGGCAACTGGCCTTTCAACCTTTGCTATTTTAATTTACTTATTTTAACATTCTCTCTGATTCAAAATGCTCTTTTAAGAAAACTGTGCAAAACCTAACGTAAAAATAGGGATTAAAACCGGGTAAAGCTCTTCACCAATAACGTGATATTTTATCAGTGTCCTATCTGAGAGCGCCATGACCATGTGACAGATGCAGCTGAGAATTGACACCTCACTTATTACAAACAATGAGAACTTATGTAAATCCTAACACTCAGACCTACTCCTAGTGAGTTCAAGAGCTGTCTCCCACACCCACACACATTGATTGACGGAATCCACTACATGACCATAAATACAAGAATAGCTGTCAATCACTGTGTGTGGGCGAGGGGCACCACCTTCTGAGTTTGTGAGCACAACCTTCTTAGCAGTGCCATATCTACCACATGCTGTCTCAGATAGTGCAGCAAGTGAGTGTTGACAGGTCTGCTTGTAAAGAGGAACTGTGAGCTCTCCTAGTTTGTCTGTTTTGGTAAATACTTACATTTCCCATGAAAACCCACTGAATCTTACCTTTTGTTTGATGTTTTTTTCAGCTTCCCTGTATCATTTCTATATTTGCCCTCTTTGAGATGAAAACTTTTTTTTCTATCATTTGGGTGGTCTGGTGCATTTACCAGATCATATCATTTTAAAAGACCAAACTAAAACTTTAATCGACAAGAAATCTCCTTACACCCAGGGAGAAGAAAACGCCAAAACCTCACCACTCCATTACCCAAAGACAGTTCAATAGGTGCTGCAGGGAGTATGCGGGTACCTGCAATTTTCCGCTATAATGGATACACCAAAAATTATGAATAATTGTCATTAGAGATGACCGATTCGAATCTGAGGAATCCGAATTTGTTACGAATGTGGTACCCGGGTGGTGTAGTGCAGGTAGTAGTAGGGGCAGGTGGTAATAGCCCAGGGACAGATGGTAGTATAATCCCTTGTAGTGTTCGTGACACCAGGATGTGGTTGTATGGTGTAGGGCACCGCCAACAACCAACCCAGTGTCCAAAGCAGGTTTTAATGCAAGTGGAATTTTACTGAAGAAGGCAGTATAACGTTTCTTACAGATAGCCAATTTCCACAGAGAGGACTGTCCCTGTGTCCCACAGAGAACCTCTCAGGCTTGCTTAGACTTGTAGGGGTAATAATGATGATGCAGGCCACTGTACTACTGTTATGACTTGGTAGGGACAGTAGAGACTTGACTTGTAGACATAAATGAGACTTACAGATTAGATGTGTTGCTCGCGAATATTCGCAATGCGAATTTTATTTGCTAATATCGCATATTCGCAAATTCGCAAATATAGCACTATATATTCGTAATTACGAATATTTTAATTTTTATTTTTTCACAGTACACATCACAGTGATCATCCCTCTCTGCTTCCAGCTTGTGTGGTGTAAAGAAGGCTCTAATACCACTGTGTGAGACTGGCGTGCAAATTTTCAAATATGCAAATTTTCACTTATGATAATTTTTGTATGTTAATTTTTCGCATATGTAAATTTTCGCATATGCCAATTTTTTCGCATATGCGAAAATAAAATGAGATTATTACGAATATGCGAATATTCGTGAATATATGACGGATATTCGTCCATATATTTGCGAATATTCGCGAATTCGAATATGGCCTATGCCGCTCAACACTACAGATTAGATGTGGCTGCAGACTTGTAGGTGTTAGCCTAACTGTACTGGACTGAACTTGTACAGGACTGGTGCTTGCTTTACTGTCCAGGAACTAAAGAGACCTAGAGTGGAGACTACAGCCCCTTATATATCAGGGGGCTGGACTAAAGCCCATTAGTAGCTGGTTGCCTGTGGTTACCTGTGCCTCTGGAACTCTGGGTATAAGGTGATCACATATCACATGACCTTAGGAAGGTCCCATACAGTTTAAACATCCTAATAACCTTTGCACATAGCTTATATTCACTGTACAATACCTGAAATAAACATATACCGTGTTTCTCCGAAAATAAGACCGGGTTTTATATTAATTTTAGTCACCAAAAACACACTAGGGCTTATTTTCAGGGTAGGGCTTATTTATTTACATGTGATGGGCGCAGCTATGCCCCCCAATATACCCCCCCCCCCCCGCCGGTTTGTCAGCCCAGCGCTGCATCCCACATCAGGGGGCTAATCGTACCGTATGTCACCCACGAGTGCAGCTTCTCTACACCCCCCTTCCAAATAATTATTAGCCACTGCGCTGTACTTGTAAAGTAGCTTGAGCATGAAGGGCCCACATATACACCTGAATGTTTTTTATGTAGCACACACCTCTATACTTCTAAACCCTGGCCAATACCTTTGCGCCAAAAGAGCAGTTAAGTATTCCTGTGCCCGGGCTGCAAATATTAAAAAACAAACTTTAACTTACCTTCGTCCTCCGTTCCCGCATTGCTAAGGAACCGGCCTCATGGTCCCTCCGCTGTTCTTGCTGTGGTCCTGGGGATGGAACGTCACAGAGCCTCCAGCCTATCACCGGCCACAGCGATGTCCCGCCTCGGCCGATGATAGGCTGAGCCAACTGTCATTTAAGAAGCTGGTCGACTCCTTACATGACAATGCGCTCAGCCTATTATCGGCAGAGGCGGGACATTGCTGCGGCCGGTGATAGGCTGAAGGCTCTGAGACGTCACAACACCAGGAAGCAGCAAGAGCAGCGGAGAACAGTGAGACCGGTTCCTTAGCAACGGGGGAATGGAGGACTAAGGTACGTTAAAGTTTGTTTTTTAATATTTGCAGCCTGTGCATTGCCTAGATCAGTAGTCTTCAACCTGCGGACCTCCAGATGTTGCAAAACTCACCTGGGAGCATGCTGGGAGTTGTAGTTTTGCAACATCTGTAGGTCCGCAGATTGAAGACCACTGGCCTAGGTGTTATTTTTGGGGTAGGGCTTATACTGCAGCCCACCCCGATAATCCAGCTTGAGCTTATTTTCGGGGTGGGGTGTATTTTCAAGAAAACACTATAATTAATGTACAATAGAAATCATAATAATGACCTAGGGAGATCCTGCAGGAGAGCCCTGTGGACTTGTGGGACTCTACCTGAGGGGACTTTCTGAACTGTACAGAACCACATGTACCAGGACACGACACGAATTTCAGGAAAATTCGATTTGCAACAAATGCGAATATCGCCACAATTCTATTGCGCGAATTGCGTCTATCGCGCAAATTGCTTCTATTACGCAAATCGTTTCATTAAGCTCCATTTAGTGCAGTCCAGGCTCCAGGGCATCTAAAATGGCAGATCCACATGTGAAGACATGAGGCAAGGAATCCTGGAATGGTGGAAACAAGGGTAGGTGAGATGACCCTGAATCACATGCAGCATGCAGCCTATCAGCTGCCAGTCACCCCTGTGATGTCACAGCCCTATATATAATCAGCAGCCATATTGCGGCTAGTCACTTCACTGCAGAGAGATATGAACAGACAGCACTGTGTGTTGCACAGAAAAGCTTTTTTTTTTTTTTTAGCAGCGATTCACCTCGTAGTTAAGTCAATGTCCTGTTGCACAGAGAGAGGGACAGAGAGCAGTGTGTGTTTCCCAGAAAAGCCTTCTTACTGCAGCAATTCCCCTTCCAGTCACTGTCTACATCGTTCTATTACAGAGAGGTACAGGGAGCAGTGTGTTGCACAGTGTGTTGCACAGAACAGCAGCGATTCACCTCAAGCACAAATCCTGCCTAGAAGCACTGATAGGGAAGGGAGTAAGATTGAGAGAGAAAGTGCAATTTTGGGTGTAGTACACAGTGATGGTGTTCTGCAGCGCTGGTGTGTACTGCTGGTGTTGTGCACAAATACTTTTTTAAGCATACTGTAGCACATTATTCTCCCCTCATAAGTGCATACCACATATGTACATCTAAGTGGGGTACTATTTTGTTCCTGTTAAAGTCTCAAGGGCCTAGAAACTGTAAAATCCCAGGCTAAAGTACTCACCGGATGGTGTTGTACACAAATACTTTTTAAAGCGTACTATAGCGCATTTTCTCTCCTTATAAGGGCATACCACACACTCACATCTAAGTGGTGTACTATTTTGTTCCTGTTAAAGTCTCAAGGGCCTAGATACTGTGAAAGGCCAGGCAAAAGTACACACTGGCTGGTGTTGTACATAAATACTGTTTTAATTGTAGTGGAGTGTATTGTACTCCCCTCATATACGCACTAAGTATGTCAGGCAGAGTAGAGCCAGGACGTGAACAGAGGAGTGGCAGAGGCCTAAATTCATCAGGCAGAGGTCGCAGCAGACTAGGGGCAAGTGGCAGCAGGAGTTGCAGCGAGAGGCCTGAGCTCCCGGTATCAGCTAGCGGTCATGTCTCAACCAGCACCCTATCTGCCGTCATCCCAAGTGACATCTGACACCCCCAGTCAACAGTCAGTGGGTTGTATAGAAATTATTTGTTTAAATTATATTAAATATTATTTAAAAATTTACAAGTCACATGCAGATTACAGGCGTCGCTATTAGAATCACTGCCGCAGAGCGTCTGGATGTGGCAGCAGGGTCGGGAGACCATTTGGTATCACAATTGAAGAGATTAAAGAGATTTTTAAATTTAATTTTTATTTAATTTAATTTTGATTTATTTACATTTTTTTTAAATCCTTTTTTGAAGACCCATTGGAGGGCAAGTCTGGTGCCAGCAGCTGCAGTTATTCCAGCTCCAAGTAGTGGAAGTGTTAAGATTTTTAAGTAGAAGAAAATTACAAATCTGGATAGATTTGTTTTGAAACCAACTGGTGGCTAAACATTAATCACAGAGTTCCCCTCACTCAGGTTTATGGAACGGACTGTTGCAGAAATTTCTACAACTTAAACTGCCCCCTTTTAAATCCACCCTTGACGACCTTGTCACATATAATACTACCTCTTTTTTTTTTATAGCACTTTTATCATAGATATAAGTGTTTTTGAAGTTAGTTTTTTTTGCATGTTCTGTAATCAGGGCTGTAGCTCCGATGAGGATAGTGAGTAGTGTTGAGCGGCATAGGCCATATTCGAATTCGCGAATATTCGCGAATATATGGACGAATATTCGTCATATATTCGCGAATATTCGCATATTCGTTATATCCTCGTTTTATTTTCGCATATGCGAAAATTCGCGTATGCGAAAATTAACATATGTGAAAATTAGCATATGCAAAATTAGCATACGCGCAAATTAGCATATGCGAATTTTCGTATATGCGAATTTTCGCACGCCAGTCTCGCACAGTAGTATTACAGCCTTCTTTACACCACACAAGCTGGAAGCAGAGAGGGATGATCACTGTGATGTGTACTGTGAAGAAAAAAAAAAAAAAAAAAAAAAAAAACGAATATTCGTAATTACGAATATATAGCGCTATATTCGCGAAATTCGCGAATTCGCGAATATGCGATATTCGCGAATAATATTCGAATTGCGAATATTCGCGAGCAACACTAATAGTGAGGCGATCGCCTCAGGTGCGCTGTTGCAAAGGGGCGCAAGGGGGGTCCAGCACACATTACACTGAAGCATTGATTCCCAACCAGGAAGCCAGGACACTCTGGTGGGAAATATGGTGCTAACATTTTTCGATTTTTCTGCCCAGGCCTTTGCACCTGTGACTCACAGGCATGCAGGTCAGGCGGGAGGGAAGTCTGTGTGTAGTGCCGGGACGGGTGATGCTGCAGCTCCAGTCCTCATGTATCCTCCCTCTCCTGTGGAGCAGCTCTGGACTCTGGATTCTCCCTGGTCCCTCAGCAGAATGATGTGGATGGAGGGAAGGGGCAGAGGCAGCGCTGACAGAGGCCTACTCAGCCTTAGGTAGTGCAGCACCACCCTTCTTACACTCCTCTACACCTCTCTGTCACCTTTTGTAAAATCTATGCAACCCCTGGACACCCCTCTGTTATCCTGTACACCCTCCTGTCACCCCTCCACACCCTTCTGTCACCCCTCTAAACCCCTTTGTCACCCCTGCACACCCCACGGTTACCCCGAACACCCCTCTATCACCCCACTACACCCCTCTTTCACCCCTGTATGCCCCTCTGTCACCCATGTACACCCCTGTCTCCCATGTACACCCCTCTGTCACTGTCACTGGGGGGGGGGAGGCTGGAGGCATTTGAGTGAGGCTGGAAAAATTGAGGGAGATTTATCAAAACCCCTGCAAAGGAAAAGTTGACAAGTTGCCCATAGCAACTAATCAGATTTCTTATTTCATTTTGCAAAGGCCTTGCTAAAAATGAAAGACGCAAGCTGATTGGTTGCTATGGGCAACTGGGCAACTTTTCCTCTGCAAAGCTTTTGATAAATCTCCCCCTTGTGCTTTGTGGGAAGGCTGGTGGCATTATGTTTGGAAGAGGCTGGAGTAATTTGTAGGGAAAAGGGGAGGATAATGCTGGGTGTTGCAGATTCCATGATGTCCTGTGCCAGATGAGGAAGAAAAAAAAAGAGAATGACTCTGATTATTCGGTAAGGGTTTTCAAGGGTAGCCCCAAGCCCAAATGGGGGGGCACAATTTTCTGTTCTTGCCTGAGGAGCAAAAAGTGCCAGCTACAGCTCTGTCTGTAATACATATCACATCATGTAACAACCAAGCGTTTTTCTGTTTTTGCACTTTCGTTTTTTCCTCCTTACCTCATAATCCTTTAAATTTTGCACCTAAAAATCCATATTAGGGCTTATTTTTGTGCGACAAAATTGAAGAAAAAATACCATTTTGTAAATTTTGGGGGCTTCCGTTTCTACGTCGTAAATTTTTCGGTAAAAATGACACTTTATCTTTATTCTGTAGGTCCATATGGTTAAAATCATAATCTACTTATATAGGTTGGATTTTGTTGTACTTTTGGAAAAAAATCATAACTACATGCACGGAAATTAATACATTTAAAATTGTCATCTTCTAACCCCTATAACTTTTTTATTTTTCCATGTACTGGGTGGTATGGGGCTCATTTTTGTTTTGATGGGACTTTTTGATCGCTTTTTTTATGGTATAAAAAGTGACCAAAAATACGCTATTTTGGACGTTGGAATTTTTTTTGTGTGTTTGCCATTGACCGTGCAGTTTAATTTATAATATATTTTTATAGTTCGAACATTTACGCACGCGGTGATAGCACATATGTTTATTTTTATTATGTTTAGCAAGGGGTAAATGTGTGTGTTTTTAAACTTTTTTTTTTTTACACTTTTAGTCCCTTTAGGGGACTTTTAGGAGGAATCATTTGATTCCTCATACAGATCAATGGGATTCCATAGAATCCCATTGATCTGTGTGCTCTGCGCTCGATTAATAAAGCCTGGCTTTATCGTTCAGAGCGCAGTAGCCGCTGCAGCTGGAGAGGTAAGCCCTCAGACTACCTCAGCAATGGATCGCCCCCCCTCGCCTGCGATCGCGCTGCGGGGAGGCGATCCACCCCACTGGACCACCAGGGACAGGATAAAGGCACCTTTAGACGCCGCTGTCAACTTTGACAGCGGTGATCTAAAGGGTTAATAGCCGGCTGCGGCGAGCGCCACATGTCAGCTATCAACACCGGCCCCCAGCTACAGGAATCAGCTGGGGGCTGGCCAGTATGACGCGTGCTCGAGTCGTGAGCCCGCGTTATACCCCGTTAAAGGCCATTGGACAAGCATAGACGTCCATGGTAATTAATGGGTTAAAGATGTATGCTGGAAAAGTGCAGAACCTAATACTGATAGGGTTGTGTTGTAGGCTCTGACCAAGAGTTTTGGCTGCAACAGATTGTCATGATATCCTGTGCCAGATGGGGAAGAAGAAAATAAGAAAACTATTTTCGGTTCTCACTTCAGGAGCAAAAAGAGCTAGCTACAGCTCTGTCTGTAATGCACATCATGTAACAATGTTCAGCATTTCTTTGATCGCCTTGTAGTTTGCAGACTTTGTTTAAAAACTTTTTAGAATTTATGAAAAGTGACTTGTAAATTTTGAAATAAAATTTTATAGAATTTAAATAAATAATTTTGATCCATAAAAGGCAGGTAAGAAGTCTAGAATGGAATGGTAACGCTTGTCACTACATTCTCATGGCATGAAGGACATTTCCAAAAGAATCTGCATGTCATACTGAATAACAGTATTATTTCACTAACCCAGCACACACCCTATGCTTGTTACAGCAAGGCAAAGTGTTTACTGTAGGCCAGAAATAGCCATTTTTTAATAGCGATTCGGTGCAAATAAATTCGGAACAAAATACATTTTTGGAGAATATTCAGCAAATCGGCTGAATCAAATTTTTCTAAAATTTGCTCATCTCTAATTGTCATGCCACAAAACAACCAAAAAATGGCAAGCAATATATCCAATATATCCAATAAAATAACAAGCAGAAGTAAAGATAGCCTATTCTATAAAACGTAAGTAATCCTAAAATCAATGAACAACCAGAAACCTTGTCTATAATCCATCAATTTCTCACTATATATCCCACAGGTTACGCTGGTAATTGGAGCTGATTGATTAAAGAAACATATACATGGTTTATTTTTCTTACCAGTCGTTAGTAATGGCCATCCAAAATCCAGGGATAGAAAAATTTTAAGTCTGTGGTGGGATGGTGGCAGAGTAGTGTGGGTAGCTATGACCAGCAGCATGCACCACTTCCACCAATAGCTGTGATGTCACTTCCACAAAGTACAGATGAGCACAAAGCCAGATTTCAAGGGAGGTTTAGGATTTCAGTGGCCGGGAAAGACACGATACAGGTGCAAAAACTTCAAGCAAAAAACTTTAATATCCAAGATGCAACGCGTTTCACTGCGCAGGCGCAGCTTCCTTAGACATGCCGTTGCATCTTGGATATTAAAACGCGTTGCATCTTTCATATTAAAGTGTTTTGCTTTAAGTTATCGCACCTGTATCATGTCTTTCCCAGTCAGTGTCGCTGAAATCCTAAACCTCCCTTGAAGTCTTGCTTTGTGCTCTATGATATACCAAGAAAGCTGCAGACGGGATACCTGAATATTTTATAAAGCGTTGCCCATTGTTGTGTATGCAGGTACACAACCTGAGTTGCCTACTCCCTTTACCCCTTTCCACCAGATTACTGGTGATACCCCATATGGAGCTCCTCTGTTTCTCTTTTTGCAAAGTACAGATGACAAGTCCGGCATGTCTTTCTGTTCTTTTCAGTTCACTCCATGTGATAAGATGCCCATGTCAGAAACTAGAGAGAAAGCAGCCAAAACATCATGCACGGACATCTGCCCAATCTCACTATGCACCGACTCTATATCAGCCTATACACCATGACCTCATAGTTTATATAACTCATGCAGTGTTTATATTATTTCATATTATTTTATATTATATCATATTATTTTATATGACATCCATATGATCTGTGTGCATATGTATACAGTATATGTTCATATTCACATAGTTCACAACCACTATACATATATATATATATATATATATATATATATACACACCTTTTTTCCTCCTTGTTACTCAGACCACACAATATACTATTGTCATCTGGTTTCATATATGTGCTTTCAAATATATGCCCTCCATCTGTACAGTACCTCCGTTCCAAATTCCTTGCAGTTCCCTCTGGATTCCTTGCAGACGCTTTTATTCAAGCCCAAGGCCAGGGCTCCGCAATATCAGGAAGAGATGCTATGTTAGTAAATACAGCCTCCCGACCAATCATCTTTCACCCGAGTGTCTGTGTAAATACACCGCAGCCAATCCACTTTCAGTTTTTTCTAAATGAATGAATGCCGGGGTTCCTACACATCCCATGTTCTTGATACGGCAGGGCTAGCGCAAAGAGACTGCAGGAGCTGCAGGCTTTAAGCTTATATCCACATTCATGATCAAAAAAGCATTTCTAACATAAGCAGACCTTCAAGGCAAGTTGCCCACACTCATGCTATCATACGCATTTACAGTTTTTTTCTGTGTATATGTGACAATAATAATGCAATACACTCCTCAATTCTCAGCAATGCTATATGTGCTATGAAAATCATTTATTTATTTATTATTATCATTATTTTATAACTGCACTTTTTACAATTGCTCTTACAACTGTTCCTCTATATTTATCTATATTAATCTGTATCATCAAGTTTTGCTATGTAACAGAATGTGATGCCTATGCCGAAACATCACTTCCGGCAATCTAATTACGTTATCATGATGTTTTTTTCTCCCGCACTTTTTTAAACTTGTACATGTATATAATCAATGGTTTTATATTTGTCACCATGACCTGATGAAGCGAGGGACCCCTCATGAAATGCGTTGTCATTTTTATTCTAATAAACAAGGAAAACATTTACTGCACATGTCTTCCGAATCTTTAATCCAGCATCCTGTGACTGGGATACAAAGATTCTTCCTCCCAGGCGCCCAGTCGACATCCTCTTTTTTCCTGCCAGAATGGAAACATTGGAGCCCTCTCCCAGCACCAGTGAAACTACATGTGGGAAACTAGATGTAGGTCACACTTGAAGAAGACTCAGAAAAACACTGTAGGAATATTTCTAAGGCATTCTTGGCCATCCATTATCAAAACATTTTTTTTTACTTATGAATAATGTTACAGGAACTAACTTCTATAGGATTGAAAATGAGTAACTGAAAGGGAGATTTCATTAAATGGGTAATGTCATTTGAACAAACTTTACATAGATCAATTATACAAGTGCAAATAAAAACTTTGTAATATATCCTATTAAAATGCCTCTTTTTCCAGTTGTCAGGTTCCTTTGCTTTTCCCCCATCTCCACTCTGAAAATCTGCTCAGCTATGTCCTGTGTATGCAAGACAAGCAATACAAGTCTATGAAGGGGGGAGGAGGGAGCTCTGCCCATCTGTCCGGTAAGAACTGCAAATTACAAATCAAGCCTGCAGAGTAGAATATGCTAAAAAATACATATAAAAGTGATATAATGGCCAGAAATAGTGCTGCTTCTCACACAGGACAGCTTAACCTGAAAAGCAACCTAAAATGACAGTTAAAGTGGACTTTTAACTTGATACTTTGGATTCTATAGGCCTTAATTAGAAGTTTGACTTGCTTTTTAGATCTTCTTTTGGGCAATCACAAAATATATTGTTATATCCCATGGTATTAAAGGGGTAGTCCAGTGGTGAAAAACTTATCCCCTATCCTAAGGATAGGGGATAAGTTTGAGATCGCGGGGGGTCCGACCGCTGGGGCCCCCTGCGATCTCTCTGTACGGGGCCCCGGCTCTCCGCCGAGATAGCGGGTGTCGACCCCCGCAGGAAGCGGCGGCCGACACGCCCCCTCAATACATCTCTATGGCAGAGCCGGAGATTGCCGAAGGCAGCGCTTCGGCTCTGCCATAGAGTTGTATTGAGGGGGCGTGTCGGCCGCCGCCTCGTGCGGAGGTCGACACGCCCCCTTCCAGCGGGCTGTCGGGGCTCCATACAAGAGATCGCGGGGGGCCCCAGGGGTCGGACCCCCCGCGATCTGCAACTTATCCCCTATCCTTAGGATAGGGAATAAGTTGCTCACCACTGAGTCACCACTGGACTACTCCTTTAATGCTGTCCAGGTCGTGATTATAATATTTTTTTTTTTTGTATTCTTTTTATCCATTACAGGAGCAGGAAATAAGCATTTTTATTGTATCAGTTGTCCCAATTATTAAGGGCTGTAGATTTTAGTGTTACAATTCCCACTGTGAGATTTTTGAGATGTTTTATAATAACTTTAACTGCATTTTTATCTATATGATAAGTGGGGCTTTCTTGCAGTTTTTATTAAGATTAAGGAAATTATCATTTGTATGATGAAAGGAATTATATGTGCAATAGCTGAGGACAATTTTTCAAAGGCATTGGAAAACTTGGTTTCTGAGCATTTGGGAAGTGGCATCATAACTATATACAGAAGTGGGGCCTGCTGCTGGCCGGAGCATTTCCAGACTGTTCATCGCCACCAGAGACTTCAAATTTTGCTATCCCTGGATATTAGATGAACATTACTGACACCTGGTAAGAAGAAAGGAGTCGCATATATGTTGGTTGAGCTGCCAGTTGCACATGACCACAGCAACCTATCCATCTCACTGCTGTGGATCATCTTCTCCATGCCATACAGGAATTAATTGGCTCCAACTACCATCCAGGGTATCCTGGTGCCTTCGCTGGCTTGTGCAAGGTTGTATATTGTATGATATGTAGTGTGGAGTTATTAGCAACTAGGTTAGTGGTTGTACATTGATCTTAGGTATAACTAGCTATTATATTAAAGGAGAATGCAGACAAAACTAAACTTATCCCC
Source organism: Hyla sarda (assembly GCF_029499605.1). Lineage (NCBI taxonomy): Eukaryota > Metazoa > Chordata > Amphibia > Anura > Hylidae > Hyla > Hyla sarda. Next base: position 84,227,093 of record NC_079193.1, on the reverse strand, counting down.
TATCCACAGGATAGGGAATAAGTAGCTGATCGTGGGGGGTCCGAGCACTGGGACCCCCGCGATTTTCGGGACAGGACCCTGGCTCTCACAGAGAGAACGCAGATAATTCCCGAGTGCTGTACTCTGGTCTTTTCAGCGCTCCCATAGAAATGATTGGGGCGTCAGGTCCCGTTGCGGTGATCGCGGGGGGTCCCAGTACTCAGAGTACCTTCGATCAGCTACTTATCCCCTGTCCAGTGGACAGGGGATATGTTTATTTTTATATCTCCTTTAAGTGTCCCCCTGTCCAATAACTGACAACCACTGATGTTCATGCCTGTACACATAGGCAGTTATGAATCATTGGTAAGAGGGGCAGTGGAGCAATATGTTTATGAAATAAATAATTGTTCAATGTTTTCTAACAGATAGGCTGATCTGTCGTTTTAATATGGTGTAATGGTGCTTTCCATGTGAAATCTAAAAAAAACATTAAATCAAAATGCTTCTAAAAAATGTTTCAGACTGGTTGAAGAGGAAAAATAAAATAAGAGATTTAAGAATTTATTTTTTAAATATTTAGAAACTCAAAAGTTAGATCTGGAAATAAAATGTACTTTCTTCATGAAAATGATTAATTGTTATACCGTAACTTCCTTCACAAAATGGTAACAATGTTCCCAGTGTCACATAAATCTCTGAGATAATCTTGTGTCACCACAGAACATTTTACAGCATGATAAATTGCAAGAGATTTCATTACATCTTAAAGGTTTTTACATTATTAATAAGCACACTCATAAATGCTCATGCATATTGAAGGAGCTTATATATTGAAACAGAAAAAAACTCCAAATACATAATGCTTTGTTAGTCAACTCTTCATTAACATGCATTGCCATTTTAACATTTTATGTTGTTCTTTGGTTCACTCATTTTTATTAAAAAGTTTATTGAGTGTCATAACCTTACACTGTTACTTTATGTTATTGATGTGCTTAGCTGTAACAGAACAACTTAGCTTGGGATAAAAATAGTATAAAGCTGTGTTTAAACTCGATAATTGCTTTTAGGTGGGATTCATTCATTCATGGATGTTATGGGGAAAGGGGTAAGGGGGTTATAGACCTTCAGGTATTTGAAGTTTGTATGCATAGAAGTTTACCCACAGCAAAGATGAAGCTAGTTCTTCATTTTAACAATAGGTTTTGCCAAAAGGGTCTGGTCTTTGTTTCCCCTTCCATGACCCTTTGGCCAATTCCCCACCTCACGCAAAAAGGAATATTTTACTAGTACATGCCACCCAATAGCAAAGACAATGGGGCCAAACATAACTTGGCCTTCTCTGTCCAAGTGCCCCACAGTAGCTGAATGTTTTATCTGTGGTATGTGTGCTGTTGTGCTAAGGATTGTTTCCCCCCCCCCCCTTCCTATTCTATTGTTTTTCCTAGATACAAGAGGGAAACAGTATTTCAAAAACATTACTTTTTTTTTCTTACAAACAAACTTCTATCATGGGCCATTGGCTCACATAATGATATTCATATGACTGGCCACTCACATTTCAAAAAACACATTGCATAAAGCAATAGTACTTGTAAAGATAAGAAACAGGCTCTAAATAAAAATCTATTTCTACTCCCCCCCCCCAGCTTATTATTCACTCTGAAAAACTGCTACATTTCTGTCTGAGATAGATCAGTTCACTACATTTAGTCTGCAGAAGTCTAAGGAGAGAGGAATGAAGAAGGAGCCAGCTGCAGAGTAAGACAGAAGCAGAGATACATACACATGAGAATCTGTTTAAGATCTAGTATTATATATTATCCAAGTGCTTGTTCACAGCTTACACTGCTCAGTACTACTTTATAAAGTTTTCCATGCTGCTGTTTCTATAGGTGTGTTGCATCGCTATATGTTAGTAGGATCCCCTCTTCTGTGTGTGTACTGTATATTGGAGACATCATCAAGGTTAGGCTTTACCCACTAACTCGGAGATAACTTAAAATTAGAGATAGAGCCTGCAGGGAAGAAAACAGGTCGAAAATGCCATAAAAGTTCTATAATTGCCAGAAATACTGTATACTATTTCTCATGTATTCACGACATCTTCCCCCCCCCCCCAAAAAAAAGGTTGAAAGTTAAAGAGAATGACCATGATAGCATATTTAGAAAATCCATCCCTAGTCACCTAAATGTGAATGAGCTGCAGTCCAAGTCACAACTCGTTCTGCAATAAAAAATACTAATTCCAAACAACCCCTTTAATTGAGAGTGCAGTAGTATAAAGAATAATGCAATAGATGACACTCACCAGGCAGGGGTATGTTGTTATGTTATGATGGTGAGTGCCGTCTATTGCATTACAGCACCACCATTACAGGCATATCAGGGTCAGTTCTATGTGCTTCCTTATGCTTCTCCCTGCGCTTAGTCTCGTATGTGCCGGCTTCTTTCTTCTCTGTGCTAGTAGTTCCTGTAATTGAGAGCTTGCTTTTAATTATGTAGAAATAAAGACATCCATCTACTCTTATTGGGACCTCAACGATAGCTTGACCCCACTTGTTAAAAAGTAACCTTTACACATGTACTGGTATTTTATGTAAGAGTTCATCATATCAGATATGAATAATTTCTCTGACAAATACGGCTTTAATATAAATACCAAAGAAACAATTTCAATGGCTACACTAGAAATGTCTGTTTCACATTTGTATTAGACCATAAAACATGAGTGCCATCCTCCCTGAGACGTAGTTTTCCCCATATTGTTATCTTCAGAACATCCTATGCTAAGGTAGTTCTGTAAAAAAAACGTACTGCAAAGCTGAGGCATTGAAAGACAGTTGTGAAAAAAGCAGTGAAAGCCATGACAATTGCTATGATGTATGTCATATCTAAAGGCACAAAGGACAGAATCTACATGTTCTATCACATGGTTTCCATTACAAGTGAGAGCTTTATTTTGCATGTAATGTTTTTGTAAACGCATATCATGGTTATGTCTACATTACTGTGACAAGGAGTGAGAAAAGCGAACTACAGCCCTTGCACTTGAGGTTGTGGGAATATTTGTATTATGTCAACACGGTAGGCTGTACCTCCTTGGAGACACAGATGTAGAACTCGTAACTTGAATTCAAATCTGGATTTTGAACTACTTCAGCCCTCTACGCAAGCCAACTTCTTTTCCCCATTTAGCCTCAGGCCTGCCATAAATTGTTGTCATGAGATATCTGTAACTGTTGAGAGAAACATACCTTGGAATCCTTCTAAAAAAGGTCAATTTTTCCTATTCTCTAAATTCATGGCTCAGTAGAAAGAAATCATCATCTGTTGTGCAAGTGGATTTCTTCTTAAAAATATATATATCTTAAGAGTTTTAGTTGAGTCAAAATAACAGTAATATTCCATTCTGGTAAATTAAAATTAGCAGATTTTAAATGTCAATAGCTAGCTGGTGGACCCAGACTGTCTATTCATTAGCAATTTGCTTAAATTAGCACCATGTTTAGCTTCATTCTTAAAGGGGTACTCCAGTGGGAAACAATGTTTTTCAAATCAACTGGTGCCAGAAAGTTAAACTTATTTGTATATTATTTCTATTAAAAAATCTTAATCCTTCCAGTACTTATAAGTTGCTGTATGCTACAGAGGAAGTTGTGCAGTTCTTTTCTGTCTGACCACAGTGCACTCTGCTGACACCTCTGTCCATGTCAGGAACTGTTGGGAGCAGGCGAGGTTTGCTATGGGGATTTACTCCTACTCTGGACAGTTCCTAATACGGACAGAGGTGTCAGCAGAGAGCACTGTGGTCAGACAGAAAAGAACAACTCAACTTCCTCTGGAGCATACAGCAGCTGATAAGTACTGGAAAGGTTAAGATTTTTTAATAGAAGTAATTTTGAAATCTGTTTAACTTTCTGGCACCAGTTAAATTAAAAAAAATATGTTTTCCACTGGAGTACCTCTTTTTAAACAGACAAACACCAAGCACTGAGTTATACGTTCAGACTTACATATACTGTACTTGTTAAGGTCAGGTCAAGACTGGATAATCACTTTTATCAAATAAAGCAGTCGGCAAGAATGAACAAAGGTTTTCACTTAAATACTATATGGTTGTGTTTTGTGTTTACTCAAGTCTGTTAGAATGAAGGCATTGACACATGCACAAATACATTATTGATATATATATATATATATATATATATATATATATATATATATATATATATATATATATATACTTACACACACACACACACATAAATAATCAAACACTTTTCAAAAATTTTCAACAGTGAATCATGCTTTTTAGGTTATCTGTTGTTAGTTTACCATCTTTTGCACTTTACTTTTACACCAAATCCTGTTTTTGTGTGCATTGACGAAGGGTCTTTACCTTAAACATTTCCACGTTGTCTCCATTGTTGCTGCTTTACTTTGCGGCTTTTATCTGGTTCTGAAAAAAGTCTGCGCCGTTTACCACTGGCTATTCAGCTGTTGTTCCATTTACAATTGGAGTCAAGCCGTGTTGGGGATCGTGAGAATGGACCTACTCTTCACAATTTAGAAATCTGTTTAACTTTCTGGAACCAGTTGATTTGAAAAAAAATTGTCTTCCACCGGAGTACCCCTTTAACCCCACCAGGACAAAGGGCATACAGATAAGCCCTCGCATCCTGGGACTTAAGGACCAAGGGTGTACCTGTACCGGGCAGTGAATGGAACAGGATGCCTGCTGAAATCGTTCAGCAGGCATCCTGTGCCAACATCTGGGGGGGTCCTGATACCCCTCCATGTCGGCAATCATCGCAAGTCGCCGGTCAATTTAGACCAGCGATCTGCGATGATTCTGGGTCATACGGATCTCCAGTGACCTGGTGACCTGGAAAGACAGCCCCGATCACCCTGAAGGGAAAGGAGTAAGGTGGCAGGGGTGCCACTCCTCCTATCCCTGCTTGGTCGGTCAGAATCGATCGACCAATAGCAGATCGGGGGGCGGGGAGGTTAAAGTTCGGTTCCCCTTCTCTGCCCACACACGGTAGTCTGGGCAGAGCGTGGAAACTGTGCTGGGAGCGGCAGTGGAGGTCCCCAACCTAAAGGGGGCAGCCATCCTCCTGGTGGCGCGATCCTGCTGGTGAGTTGTTGCCTAGTAACATCTGGAGGCCCACCGTTTGGAGAACCACTATCCAGTGGTCTCTAAGCAGTAGCCCTCCAGATGTTGCAAAACTACAACTCCCAGCATGCCCAGACAGACGTTTGTTTTTTGGGCATGCTGGGACTTGTAGTTTTGCAAGATTTAGAGGGATACAGTTTGATGATCACTGTGCAGTGATCTCTAAACTGTGGCCCTCTAGATGTTGCAAAACTACAAATCCCAGCATTCCCACACATCAATTTGCTGTCTGGGCATGCTGGGATTTGTAGTTTTGTAACATCTGGAGGGCCATAGTTTGGAGATGACTGTGCGGGGGTCTCTAAACCGTGGCCCTCTAAATCTTGCAAAACTACAACTCCCAGCAAGCACAAACAGCAAACAGCTGTCTCGGCATGCTGGGAGTTTTAGTTGCATGCCTCCAGCTGTTGCATAATTACGTCTCCCAGCATGCCCTTCGGCGATCAGTACATGCTGGGAGTTGTAATTTTGCAACAGCCAAAGGGAAACTGGTTGGAAATGACTGAATAAGGTAACAGAATCCAACTCAAGGTTTTCCAACCAGTGTGCCTCCAGCTGTTGTAAAACTACAACCCCCAGCATGCATGGTCTGTCGGTGCATGCTGGGAGTTGTAGTTTTGCAACAGCTGGAGGTTTCCCCCCCCACTACCACCACCATGTGAATGTACAGGATACATTCACTCGGGCAGGTTTACAGTGAGTTTCCTGCTTCAAGTATGAGCTGCAGCAAATTTTCCGCCGCAGCTCAAACTCCTAGCGGGAAACTCAAAGTAAACCCCCACCAGTGCGAATGTACACTAAAAACACTACACTACACAAAATGAAGGGTAAAACACTACATATACACACCCTTACACTGTCCCCCCTTCCCCCACAATAAAAATGAAAAGCGTCTCGTACGGCAGTGTTTCCAAAACGGAGCCTCCAGCTGTTGCAAAACAACAACTCCCAGCATTCCCTTGACTGTCCAGGTATGCTGGGAGTTTAGCAACAGCTGCATGCACCCTGTTTGGGAATTACCGGCGTAGAATATCCCTATGTCCACCCCTATGCAAATCCCTAATTTAGGCCTCAAATGGCGCTCTCTCACTTCGGAGCCCTGTCGTATTTCAAGGAAACAGTTTAGGGCCACATATGGGTTATTTCCGAATTCGAATTTTGGAGGACTTTTTCTTCTTTTACCCCGTATGAAAAATAAAGGTACATCAGCCTGCTGGCGTAAAAAAAAAAAATTATGCTAACATGCTGGTGTAGCCCCGCACTTTTCATTTTCACAAGAGGAAAAAGGAAAAAAAGACCCCCAAAATATGTAACGCAATTACGGAAATACCCCATATGTGGACGTAAAATGCTCTGCAGGCGCACAACAGGGCTCAGGAGTGAAAGCACACCATGTACATTTGAGGCCTAAATTGGGGATTTGCATAGGGGTGGCTGATATTACAGCACTTCTGACATAAATTCCATAAGGGGTGAAGTTTCCAAATTGGGGTCACATGTGGGGGGGGGGTCCATTGTTCTGGCACCATGGGGGCTTTGTAAATGCACATGGCCCCCGATCCCATTCCAAGCAAATTCTCCCTACAAAAGCTCAATGGCGTTCCTTCTCTTCTAAGCATTGTAGTTCGCCCGCAGAGCATCTTGACATCCACACATGGTGTATTTCCATACAAAAAATGGTGTTACAAATTTTGGGGAGGCATTTTCTCCTATTACAGCTCGTAAAAATGTGACGTTTTGGGGAAAAAACTGCATTTTATTGAAAAAAAAATTCATTACACATATCCGGATTTAACGAAAAGTCGTCAAACACTTGTGGGGTGTTAAGGCTCACTGCACCCCTTGTTACATTCCTTGAGGGGTGTAGTTTCCAAAATAGTATGCCATGTGTGTTTTTTTTTTTTTTTTTTTGCTGTTCTGGCACAATAGGGGCTTCCTAAATTCGTCATGCCCCCCAAAAACAATTTCATCAAAATTCACTCTCCAAAATCCTATTGTTGCTCCTTCCTTTCTGAGCCTTGTAGTGTAAACACAGAGCACTTCACATCCACATATGAGGTATTTCCTTACTCGAGAGAAATTGGGTTAAAAATTTCCCCTTTAACTGGTCCCTGAAAAATGACGATTTGAAATTTTTTGTGAAAAATTGGAAAATTGCTGCTGAAATATTGTCTTCCAAAAGGAAAAACATGTCAACTTAATGATGCCAACATAAAGTAGACATATTGTATATGTGAATCAATATATAATTTATTTGGCATGTCCATTTTCCTTATAAGCAGAGTTTCAAAGTAAACATTTTTTGGAAGTTTTCACCATGAAATGATGCAAGTATCGACAACATTTTACCACTAACATAAAGTAGAATATGTCACGAAAAATACAATCTTGGAATCAGAATGAAAATTAAAAGCATCCCAGAGTTATTAATGCTTAAAGTGACAGTGGTCAAAAAATGCTCTGGTCCTTAAGGTGAAAATTAGGCTTGGCCCTTAAGGGGTTAATGTGGTGAAGCTATAGTACAGGGAAATTGAGTACTTGCTACATGGTTTCTTGGATATTACAGTCATTTCTTGGAGATCCCAGGGAAAATATTTTGTGATTGTTTTATATTCAAAAAGAATTGTCTGAAACAGATAACCCCTTCATGCCATGTTCATACACTGTAAGTTCATTTACATATTATCAAAAAGGATAATATTTCGGCCCTGGAAAGGACTGTAGAGATAAAAAGAGTTTTTACATAGTGTACTTATCGGTAAAAATGACACATTATCTTAATTCTGTAGGTCCATACGTTTCCAATAATAACCAATTTCTATAGGTTTGGATTATTTTGCTAGTGAAAAAATATAACTTTTTGCAAGAAAATTAGTAGGCTAAAAATGTACCCAAAAAAAACACAACGTAGTCTCAAGGTGATAACAGGTGCTCGACCCCAAGTGCAATTGCGCACACATACAATGGGGCAGAGGACCTGCACCTATGGACAAGAGTGGGGTTTCAATCCTGTGGTAACTATACAATGACATTAGCTAATCCTCAAAACTGATGTAAAAATGAGACATTAGCCAGTATATCCTTATATGAAGGACATACTTGAGCCCGCATACCACGCCAAGGTTTCTCATGTGATGAAAATGTACCCCTTCTGACTCCTATAACTTTTTTATTTTTCCCCTTACTTGGCTATGTGAGTTCAAATTTTTTTGCACTGTGATCTGTAGTTTTTTACGGTACCATTTTTGTTTTTATTGGACTTCTAGACCACTTGTTATGGATTTTTTTCTGCTATATGAAGTGACCAAAAATGCAAAATTCTGTACTTTTGTAGTTTTTTATGTTTACGCCATTTACAGAGCAGTTTAATTAACATTATATTTTAATAATTTAGACATTTACACACTCACGCAATACCACATATGTTTACTTTTATTTTATTTCCACATTATTTTATTTATAAAATTGGAAAAGGGGGGTGATTCAAACTTTTCTCAGGGAGAGGGGTTATAAATAGTTATTACTTTTTACATGTTTTTTTTAGTCCCCATGGGGAACTGTAACATGAAATTTCTTGCACAGCATTACACAGCATTGATCTGTGTTTTCTGCCGTCTGTTGCTTTAGCCTTCCTAAGCACGCTAGAGCCACAGACCGAAGATCTGATGGCATGGAGGAAGGTATGGACCCTCAGGCCATCAGTTAAGGTGATCAGGACCACACGATTGCCCCGCGGTGGTCCTGATCGCCCATAGGAACCAGCCTGCAACATTCAGTTGCCTGCTTTAGGCTTTAGGGATCTAAAGGGTTAACAGCCTCGCAGAAGCGATTGCCACTGCAGGCTATTAGCTATGGCCCCTGACTGTTGATTCCAGCCGGGGGCTGTGTGGTACGGAGCAGGATGACATCACAATCCCACTTGGTAGCTTCCCCCTCTTCCAAAGATGTACCCTTACGCCCTGGAGAGGGAAGGGGTTAAAGGACAAAATACCTTAATTACCCAAAATATTATTCACAGAGGCCCAGATTTATCAAACTAGAAAAAGTGGAGTGATTTTCCCACAGCGACCAATCACAGCTCAGCTTTCACTTTACCAGAGTTTGTTAGCAAAACTGTGATTGGTTGCTGTGGGAAAATCACTCCACTTTTTCTCTCACACAGTTTGATAAATCTGGGCCAATGGACATACACAATGGCCCTTATTTATTAAGAGTGGAGTGTAGGTTTCTTTGTGGGTTTTAATTCCCTACAATTTATTTTCCATGGTATTTACTAAGGTTTCCCTACATTTTCCACTTTCCCTACACTTTGCTTTTTTTTTTACACATGCTCTGATCTGTCGGGTTTTCCTCAGCTGAAATCCACCACATTTTATGTGGAAACCTTAGTAAATATGTTGGGCTTTTGTGAAAATGTCGGTAACATGCCCCTTCTGGAGACAACGCCCCTTTTTCCAGCAACCACGCCCCCTTTTTCTTAGCAAAATGTAGAGTTAGTTGTGGTTTTTTCAATTCTGGCACTAATTCTGGCGCAGACAGAATTTCTGGTGCAATGCGACACCGACAAAACATGCCAGGTTTGCAATAGTAAATGAGGGCCAATGTATATTCTATGGCACTCTATAAATAAGAAAAAAAATAGTTGTATTTTAGACTTATATCTAGCAAGCATACATAGGGTGTACATGAGTCCTCTTTAGCTTTATAAAATATCTTGGCAAAAATCCTGCTGACCCCAGCGTTAAAAAATGCAATGTATAATAAACATGTGCACTGCCAGGCAATTACAACATAACAACTCTTTAAATCCATATGTTCCATTCTGAAGAACAAGCGAAAAAAAATGTATATATAATTCACACAATCCAATTTCTGACTCATCCATTTCAAACTCTAAACATTCTCCGTAACCTTCGTATAGCAACAAAAAAAAAGGAGATATATCCTATTATGGAATTTTGCACGTAAAGAAAACAGGTGCTGAACATATTGCTCTTCCCATGCAAAGTATACATTGTTACCTTTGATTCATTAAAACTAATTTTCCACAAAGCACAGTAAATAGCCTCTATTATGTCTTTATCATCTCTTAACATCCTAACCCTTTGCATCGAGAAATGTCACACTCTGACAGAGTAAGAAATGCATTTACATGGTTTAAACTCTTAAATTGTCTCTTACAATTAATTCGCCATCATGGCGCAGTCTGGAAGCCATTACTCAGTAACTCTTCATGGTAATTGCTTGCAGCTGAGCATCTATTCCTTGGTAACATAAGAATGAAAGAGAACTCAGTTGGTAACAAGTGCAATTGATTCCATTTAGAAATCCCTTGGTGCCGTGCCATGTTTGGCCTGCATGAGAGGAAACAAGAGGGGTTTTTTTGGGCCAGGAAATGATTTGGCAGACATACGATGGTTTGTATGTGGTTTGCCTTCACTTCTCAGCTGGTCCTTGTTAAAAGTGAGACTCAGGGGCTCCTGATTTTTATGGTGTTTTTTATTTATTTTTATTTTTTTTCAAATACGCACAATACATTTTTTACTCACTTCCATTTAATCAAATAGCAAATTGAAGTTTTCCTTCTACATATTCTGCTACTACCCTCACCTCGCTATTCCCAGCAGAACCCGAGGTATAAAAACTGAGAAATGGTCTAACATTTTAATTACCACAAACTATAACGATGGATGAATTCTGGAGAAATGTATTGTTTTCAAGCATAAAAACGTATTTCTAACAGAGGCTGACAGTTTACCCAAAGTGATTTTTTAAATATATTTTTTAAATAGTTACCATTCAGATCATTAGTTGATTATTTCATCAACTAAAACATTTCATATATGAAATTTCTTGCTCTACAAGGCAACAATAGAACAAATGTAAACAACGAAAGATTTATCAACATATAGGGATGGAAAACTGGAGTAAAAGTGTCCTAAAAATAGCAGGACAACTTTAACCCTTTAACGCCAAACAACCCTGCGTCATTAAAGACCAGGCCAATTTTTTATTTAGAATTTCGTTTTTTTACTCCTCAACTTTTCAAACCCATAACTCAGTTTTCTACCAATAGGGACAGTTGAGGGCTTATTTTTTGTGGGGCAAATTCTACCCCGTAGTGACATCATTCATTTTGCCATAAAATCTACAGCAAGGTCCAAAAAAAATTATTTGTCGGTTGAAATTGAAGTAAAAAAAAAAAAGCAACATTGCAATTTTTGGAGTCTTTTGTGTCTATGTAGTGCGCTTTACAGTTAAAATGCCAAGTCATCTTTATTCTGTAGGTCTTTATTGTGTAGAATTACAGAGAGAACTAATTTAGATGTTTTTTTTTTTATATTACTACTTTTAAAAAATAAGTATGGTAAAAATTGTCTTCTCCTGATCTCTATCACCAGGGCTCAAGTACTGTAGGAATGCATGGGAACTGAGTTCCTGCACTTTTTCCACAACAGGAAGACTGTTCCCATTAGTAGAAGTGTTGGAAGACCAGCCCTTGAGTGGAAGAGTTCCACACTTTTTTTTTCAAAGGACTTGACCCCTGCCTATAGCTCTTTTATTTGTTCTGCATATGAGAAATGTTTTTTGCTCTGTAATCTGTAGTTTTGATTTGTACCATTTTTGTTTTGATGGGACTTTTTGATCTTTTTTTTAAGATCAGCAATTCTGGACCTTTTTTTGTATTTTTTTTATGTTTTAGTTTATGCTAATCACCATGCAGTTTCATTTACATTATTTTTAACCCCTTAAGGACATCATCAGACATAAATGTACGTCCTGATGCGCTGATGTGGCACAAGCATCAGCGCTGATGTGGCACAAGCATCATGCACGGTAGATCCCGGCTGCTATCAGCAGGCAGGGACCCGCTAGTAATGGCGGACATCAGCGATCATGTGGATGTCCACCATTAAAGGAGTACTCCAGAATAGGAAAATTGTACTCCATACTGCCAGTAAAAAAAAAAAAAAATAGATACATACCTTCCTTTGCTCCCCCGGTGCCTCTGGTAACCCGCTCAGGTCTCCGCCGCGATCCTCTTCCTGGTTGCCGGTGGTCGGCGAGTCATACTGCACTCAGCCAATCACTTCCAAGGGAGGAAAACGTCACACTGCCGTTCAGCCTATCGCCGGCCGAGACTTCGCTGTAGCCGATGATTGGCTGAGTGCAGTATGACTCGCCGACCATTGGCAACCAGGAAGAGGATCGCGGCGGAGACCGGAGCGGATTACCGGAGGCACCGGGGGAGCAAAGGAAGGTATGTACCTCTTTATTTTTTTACTGCCGGCAGTATGGAGTACAATTTTTCTATTCTGGAGTACTCCTTGAACCCCTTAGATGCCACGAGCAATGCAGATCACAACATCTGTGGCAAAGCAGCACTTCTTATGGCTGATCTGATTGCACGTGGCACGGCCACGGGGATCAGATCAGCCAAGATGGTGGATGGAAGTCCCCTCACCTGCCTCCGATGCTCTCCTGGGGTCTTCTTCTCTGGACTGACCTTGAGCAGACCAGAGAAATAGATTGTCGATAATACTGGTCAGTGCTATGCCTATGCATAGCACTGAACAGTATTAGCAAAATTACTCATTATTTTTTTTAGTACCTAAAAATCCAGCAAGGCCTTTCATTCTAACATTAAGGCCAAGTGACCATCAGCACCAGTGATCTCATATGGGTTAAGCTTGAGAAGCTTAAAATGAAGTAGACAGGGAGCCCACTATGACTATGTACCCTAAGCACCCAAATATGCTTGAAACTGGCCCAGTCTTGGAAACCAGTTTTTGGAAATTTTCCACTTTATTTCTCTTTTGACCCTACGACATTTTGATTAAAAGAAACACAAGATGAATTGGATATTGAACTCTACGAATGGTTATGAGCATTTCATATCTTTAACACAAAGCAGTACGGATGCAAGTATTGTATTTTGGCTCTGATATTCTAAATTGGAACCAAACTAATTTGTTAATGAATAATGTAGAATTTGGAAGTAAACCATCTCAAATAACACACTATAATGTAGCTTAATAACATCCGTACATGTTGTTCCTATCCTTTACAAGAGTCTTGTAAACTTTTGAAAACAATTCACAACATGACATTCCATTTAATGATTAATTATAGGATTATAATATAATGTATCAGAATGAATAAATCATAGAAAAATATGTAGTCATTTATTAAATCTAAGTTCTCAAATATGGAAAGGAATATGTATTTTACCACTATAACAACTAACATTTACTTTAATTATAAAATAACAATTATATAATATGTATTTGTCAGTATTTGTGGAAATACCAGTAAATATGGAATGTTCCTCAATAATGTCACACTGGACCATGCTTTGTGACCTGTTTCTAGACACCTTTTGTAAAGGTAAATGACTTAAAGAGGTTATCCAGGAAAAAACTATTTTTTTATATATATCAACTGGCTCCAGAAAGTTAAACAGATTTGTAAATTACTTCTATTAAAAAATCTTAATCCATTCAGTACTTATGAGCTTCTGAAGTTAAGGTTGTTCTTTTCTGTCTAAGTGCGCTCTGATGACACGTGTCTCGGGAACCACCCAGTTTAGAAGAGGTTTGCTATGGGGATTTGCTTCTAAACTGGGCTGTTCCCAAGACACGTGTCATCAGAGAGCACTTAGACAGAAAAGAACAACCTTAACTTCAGAAGCTCATAAGTACTGAAAGGATTAAGATTTTTTAATAGAAATGTTTCCTGGATAACCCCTTTAATATGTGCTTGTCATGTTTATATAAAAAATTGGATTAATAATCAGCAACAGGTAAATAGACAAAATCATAAAGATAATTGTTAATGATACAATAGGAAGCGATTATCCTTATCTTTAACACCATATTTATGGCCAAACAGTTAATGGGAATCTGTCAGCTGTATTTGCTGCAGACAATGTTGGGTAGCTGGAGCTGATGGGGTTGCCAAACTTATAAATGAACCTTTATTGTTCTCAGCCAAGTGTCAAGGAGGTGGAGCCGGTTTGTTCAAGTGCCGCAGCCTAACATGCCTCCCTACTCACCCTCACCTCCCAGCTCCTCCATGATTGACCTTCACAGTTCTATTTATCAGTCAAGGAGGAGGTGGAAGGTAAAAGCAAGAAAAGAGGCATGTCAGGCTGTGATTCTTAAGCCGCTCTGCTTAGACTCCAGACAGTTGGATGAGAAATAAAAAGGAGATTTTATAAATTTGGCAATCACCAACAGATCCAGGAAAGGTACAGTTTGCTTATATACCATATCCAAAAGTGTATGTAACTCTTAGTAGCATATAAAACTGACAGATTCACTTTAAATAATTTTTAGTTTTGCTTTTCTTAAGGCAAAACTTAAACTCAACAGTATGCATAGGACACATGGAGATGTATGCCATAAACTTGTGGATGTCTTCTATAGTGGATACGTCTTTCATATGAAATAGTGTAGCAACCTGTTGTTCTATACAGTAACAACATATACAGATTTATAAGCATACAATTTACCCCCTGTGTTAAAAAACCCAGACTTGCCCCTGAAGGGGCTTAAAGGGGTGCTCCACTGGAAAACATTTTTTTTTTTAATCAACTGGTGCAAGAAAGTTAAACAGATTTGTAAATGCAAAAATCTTAATTCTTCCAGTACTTATCAGCTGCTGTATGTTCCAGAGGAAGTTCTCTTCTTTTTGAATTTCCTTTCTGTCTGACCACAGTGCTCTCTGCTGACACCTCTGTCCATGTCAGGAATTGTCCAGAGTAGGTGCAAATCCCCATAGGAAACCTATGCTGATCTGGACAGTTCCTAAAATGGACAGGGGTGTCAGCAGAGAGCACTGTGGTCAGACAAAAAGAAAATTAAAAAAGAAGAGAACTTCCTCTGGAACGTACAGCAGCTGATAAGTACTGGAAAAATTTATATTTTAAATAGAAGTCATTTACAAATCTGTTTAGCTATCTGGCACCAGTTGATTTGAAAAAAAATTCCAGGGAGTACCCCTTTAAGTAAAATTACCACTTCTAAATTATGTGCAATCGATTAAAGTAGTTGTCCATTACTGCTTTATGAACACATGAAGCCCCTATGGTAGAACTTTTCGTTAAAGTTGGATGTGTAAATGACATCATTTTTTCCGGGTCACTGGGGACCCGATTGACCCACAATTGCCGCAAATCGACGATCTAAACCCCCCCCCCCCCCCCGGAGGTTTGCTCTCAAGACCCCCCCGGGGGATTGTACCGGGTGCCTGCTGAATCATTTCAGCAGGCATCCCGGTCTGGTTCCCGCCCGACGCACGGTGGGGACAGGAATTCCCACAGGCGAACAGGTATGCCCTGGGTCCTTAAGGGGCTGTACATTTGGTAGGTGTCCTAGAATCATTCCGCTGAATATATATCCTAAATGTAGGCAACTGTATGCTGCCATTGACAGTATTAAAAGTGTATACTGCATAGTATTTTCTTTTTTGTTTCGTACACAGTTGTATTAAAAAATGTAGATGACCTTGCTTTCAAAACAAGTGAGGCAAAGGTACAGTATATCGACATAAGCTCAACCTATGCCCAGTCATATTGTAAACCTAGGCCTGGTTGAGAAAATGGGTTTGGATTTTCAAGTGCAGAATCCATGTGTATTTCATGATGAAATCTACAGCAATTCCACCCCCACCCACTGAATTAATTCATTTTTTTGGGTTGTTTTTAAACAATGAGATAAAAAAGTGATATATTTTTTCCAAGATTTACATTTACCATAAATATATACTATTTGGCAGTCAACTAAATTCTATTCTGGTTCATTTTTCTCTACAGTCAAACTGCCATTGTGTGATGACATGTTATAAAAATAGCAGAAATCGCTAGGTAAATGGAGGGATTACCCTTAATGGGGTACTCCAGTGGAAAACTTTTTTTTTTTTTAAATCAACTGGTGCCAAAAAGTTAAACAGATTTGTAAATTACTTCTATTAAAAAAATCTTAATCCTTCCAGTACTTATTAGCTGCTGAATACTACAGAGGAAATTATTTTCTTTTTGGAACACAGAGCTTTCTGCTGACATCAAGAAAAGTACTGGAAGGATTAAGATTTTTTAATATAAGTAATTTACGAATCTGTTTAACTTTCTGGCACCAGTTGATTTAAAAAAAAAAAAAGTTTTCCACCGGAGTACCCCATTAGTTCTAGCAAACATGTATCAGTCTACTGTCTGCTTTATATGGCTTTTATATGAATGGGTTAAATGTGACCACAGAATAGTTTTGATAGGCCATATTTCCATATTCGCTCCCAATTTAAATCTAGTCTTCCAAATGTAGCTCAGTCACATTACAATCTGCAGTATTTACATCTCTTATCTTCTGCCAAATGCGTTTAAGACCTTTCTTTTTGAAAATATTTCAATTTGGGAGCAGCTGGGATTTCTGGAGGGAGCACCTGTGAACTCCTGCTGTTCTCCTATTCATTTTCCGAATCTGACAAATCAAAGTTCCATTTAGTGAAAAACACAGACTCCTTGGGCTGGTTGTAGGAAAAAAATAAAATCTGAACCGTGTCTATATCCATATTTCTAGCCTGAAAATACTTTGCTACTCTACATCTTTCTACCTCAAACATTATACTTGAGGTAGATTATTTGAGTATAGTATGGCAGGGTTTTTGCAGGCTTTTTCCAGGTTTCTCTATTTGTTAGGATGTGGAGCACACATCACATCCCAGCAAGAGGCGCACACCGCATCAATGCAAATTTTTCAATGTGAATAGTGTTCAAGTGCTATATTGCATAGCTATCATTAGAGATGAGCAAATTTTTTGAAAAATTCTATTTGGCCGATTCGCTGAATTTTCAGAATTTATTTGCGGTGAAAACACTCATTTCTGGCCTACAGAGAGACTCAATAGGGGTGTAGAACATCTTGCCTTGCTGTAACACGCATAGGGTGTGTGCTGGATTTGTGAAATAATACTGTTATTCAGTATGACATGCAGATCAGAGGCGTCACTATTAGAATCACTGTAGCAGAGCGGTACAATGACAGAGCCTAGAGGTGGCATCAGTATGAAGAGACCATTTAGTGACTGAATGACACAGCGTGCAGGTGGCGACAGCATGAGTAGACCGTATAGTGGCTGAATAACATAGTGTGGAGGTGGCGGCAGCATGAGGAGAACATATAGTGGCTGAACGACACTACCTGGAGTTGGCGTCAGCATATAGTGGCTGAATGGCACAGCCTGGAGTTTGCAGCAGCATGAGGAGAACATATAGTGGCTGAATGACACAGCATGGAGGTGGCGGCAGCATGAGGAGAACATATAGTGGCTGAATGATACAGCATGGAGGTTGGGCAGCATGAGGAGAACATATAGTGGCTGAATGACACAGCCTGGAGGTGGCGGAAGCATGAGGAGACCATACAGTGGCTAGATGACACAGCGTGGAGGTGGCCACAGCATGAGGAGAACATATGGTGGCAGAATGAGACAGCCTGGAGGTGGCAGCAGCAGCATCAGGAGTCCTGAAAGTGACCCGGTGACAGAGTGGTGCGGTGGGTGGCAAAACCGGTACCCGGGGACGAAGGTGGGTGAAAAAAGGAAAACTTGGCATCAGATGTGTGGCATCAGGTGGGTGGCAGGATCAGCATAGTAGCAGAGGCAGGTAGGCAGAAGAAAACAAGTAAGTATTGAGGATATGATAAAATATATGGACCCAATTTTTTTTCTTTTATCAAACAAAAGAAAAGCTGTGCAAAAAAAAAACATGTGCCACCTACAGCACCATATATTGATGTGATGCAAAGGCCTCTAAAAGGTGGAAGGGAACAACGTATGGTCCTTTGTAACCAGTGGGGGTAAAAACTTCCCCTGTAAGGCCATATTCTTGTATTATTAATTCCCTTCTTGGCAAGTGTTTCTCGCCCTAAAAAGGGCAGCCCCATACAGGAACCTATCCAGTCCCCCTATCCACTTGGATCTTTAAGAAATCGGTGATGGCTTTTCTCTGTTCGTATTGTCGGTCCAACATATGGAGGGTGGAATTCCAACGTGTGGAAACGTCACAAATCAGACCATATTCGGGGATACCGTTCTGACGCTGAAGCTCAAGGAGGGTGTGCTTTGCAGTGTACGAGTGGCTGAAGTGCATGCAAAGTTTCCTTCCCATTTTGAGGATGTCTTGCAAATGGGGGGAACACTTCAGGAACCGCATGACAACCAGATTGAACATGTGTGCCATGCAGGGCGCATGTCTCAGGCTTCCTTGTCGCAGCATAGACAAGATGTTGTTCCCGTTGTCGGTCACCATGGTTACCATTTCTAGTTTTCGTGGAGTAAGCCATGATTCGATTTCTTAATGAATGACTTTTAGCAGTTCCTCTCCTGTGTGACTTCAAGGCAAACCATGTGAAGAACAGCGTAACAATGCCGTGCCCTGCACACATGGTATGCTGGAGGGGCACTGAGACTTGTTTGTGCAGTGGAGGCTGAGGGCACGGTGGAGGATGAAGAGGCGGAGTTGCCTGAAAGCATGGAGGTGGATTTTATTCTCTTATCCCTAGCTATCATAACCAAACATGTTTCGGCGTGTATAGTCAGAGTTCAATAGAGGTATTGAAGAAGGGGTATTGAACTCTGTCTATACACCCCAAAACACATTTGGTTATAATAGCTATGCAATATAGCACTTGAATCTTATTCCCACTGAAAAATTGCCATTCATGTGGTGTGCGTTTCTTGAAGAAATAGAAGTTCTCTACATTACATGCCAGCAAAGAGAGAAACCTGCAAAAAGCCTGCAAAAAACCTGCCAGACTATACTCAAACAATTTACCTGAGCCAGAGAACGATAAGAGACTACATTTAAAGAATACAACCAGAGTGCATGCTTTATCTCACCTGGCCAGCTGACTGCCCACGTCACACGCCACCCGGGAGCTCACTGGTGTGAGCTGTCGCACACAGTGCGATACCACCATCGCCTCCTGCTAGGGCAGGGGAACATTGTCAGTGGACAAATGGGGAGTGGTGAGTGGCACTGCCCAAATCTTTTCATTTGCAGGCATCAAAACATACCCCTGCCAGGAGCACACCGCCACTTAGCGGTACTTGGCCATTTGTTTTCGCTTTGCAGGACTCATATTAAATGCATCATTACAATACAGCAGAGCATTGCTCCATTTACTTTCTTCATAGGACCTGCAGTGCATAAATATCTATCCACCATATGACACTATGAATATTTAGCCATCAATTGCTACATTGTTTCTATTTGCAGGACATTTTCTACAGCATATGCGGAACTATATTGTTTTCATTTGCAGGACTCTATTTATGGAACGCAATCAATCTCAGTAAATTATCCATACAAGTCTACCATAATTATAACTGCATAACTGTCACGATTCGGCAGGCTGGAGGTGGATCCTCTGTGCCAGAGAGGGATTGGCGTGGACCGTGTCGATGGACCGGTTCTAAGTTGCTACTGGTATTCACCAGAGCCCGCCGCAAAGCGGGATGGTCTTGCAGCGGCGGTAGCAACCAGGTCGTATCCACCGGCAACGGCTCAACCTCTCTGACTGCTGAGATAAGCGCGGTACAAGGGAGTAGACAAGAGCAAGGTCAGACGTAGCAGAAGGTCGGGGCAGGCGGCTAGGTTCGTAGTCAATGGTGAAATAGCAGGAGGTCAGGAACACAATATGGGTAACACAGTAAAGCTTTCTCAAGGCACAAGGCAACAAGATCCGGCAAGGAAGTGCAGAGGAAGTGAGGTTATATGGGCAAGGAACAGGTGCAAGCTAATCAGGGTGATTGAGCCAGGCACCATCATTGGTGCACTGGCCCTTTAAATCTCAGAGAGCTGGCGCACGCGCGCCCTAGAGAGCGGAGCCGCGCACGCCAGAGCATGACAGCCGGGGACCGGGACAGGTAAGTGACTTGGGATGCGATTCGCGGGCGGGCGCGTCCCGCTATGCGAATCGCATCCCCGCCGGCAATGTCAGTGCAGCGCTCCCGGTCAGCGGGTCTGACCGGGGTGCTGCAGGGAGAGAAACGCCACGAGCGCTTCAGGGAGGAGCAGGGACCCGGAGCGCTCGGCGTAACAGTACCCCCCCCTTAGGTCTCCCCCTCTTTTTGTCGGGATGTCGCTCCACACAGGACGAGGACATCGGGAGCGACTGTAGAGTCTCCCTCCGGGGGACAGCGAAGTCCTGGGTATGCCCATGCACGGCAGACAGTCCAGAAGGAGTGGGAATGGGGAGGGGGGCAGAGGGTTAGGCTTGGCATGGGGCAGAGTGTCACCAGGACGGGGGCTATGAGGAGGCAC
This sequence comes from Hyla sarda, assembly GCF_029499605.1. Classification (NCBI taxonomy): domain Eukaryota; kingdom Metazoa; phylum Chordata; class Amphibia; order Anura; family Hylidae; genus Hyla; species Hyla sarda. The sequence goes on along the minus strand of NC_079193.1, from coordinate 84,206,610 downwards.
AGCACAGTCCAGATAGGCCTTTGGGAGATCAGGCACAGGAGGAGACACTGAGGCTCGACAGGCGGGGCTGGGAGCAGAAGTGAGGCATTTCTTGAGGCAAGCAGGACCCCAATTCTTGATCTCCCCGGTGGTCCAGTCAAGGGTGGGAGAATGATGCTGGAGCCATGGCAGACCGAGGAGGACTTCAGAGGTGCAGCCGGGCAAAACCAAAAATTCTATCTTCTCGAGATGTGGTCCAATGTTCATCAGCAGGGGCACTGTGCGATAACGCACAGTGCAGTGCAACTTGACTCCGTTGACTGAAGAAATGTAGAGCGGCTTGATGAGACGGGTCACCGGGATGCAGTACCTATCAAGCAAAGAGGCCAGAATAAAATTTCCAGAAGAACCAGAGTCCAAGACGGCCACGGCATAGAAGGAGGAGTTGGCAGAAGGAGAAATCCGTATGGGCACAGTGAGACATGGAGAAGCAGACTCCGTACCCAGAGAAGCCAGGCCCACGTGAGCAGGTTGCGTGCGTGCATTTTCCAGACGTGGAGGACGAATAGGGCAATCCACCAAGAAATGTTCGGTACTAGCGCAGTACAGACATAGATTTTTATCCCTACGGCGAGACCTCTCTTCAAGAGTCAGGCGAGACCGATCTACTTGCATAGGCTTCTCGGCGGGAGGCACAGGGGTAGATTGCAAGGGATACCATAAGAGAGGTGCCCAGGGATTAAGGTCTTTTTCCTGGCGGAGCTCCTGGTGTCTTTCCGAAAAACGCATGTCAATGCGGGTGGCCAAATGGATAAGTTCATGCAGGTTGGCAGGGATCTCTCGTGCGGCCAGCACATCTTTGATGTTACTGGATAGGCCTCGTTGTTCCAAGATAATTCGGAAGCGAGAGTACGAAATCGGATGGCGTACTCGCCTACTGAAGAATTACCCTGGACCAGGTTCAGCAGGGCAGTCTCGGCAGAAGAAGCTCGGGCTGGTTCCTCGAAGACACTGCGAACCTCAGAGAAGAAGGAGTGTACAGTGGCGGTGACAGGGTCATCGCAGTCCCAGAGCGGTGTGGCCCAAGACAAAGCCTTCCCAGACAGGAGACTGACCACGAAAGCCACCTTCGACCGTTCTGTAGGAAATTGGTCCGACAACATCTCCAAATGTAGGGAACATTGTGACAGAAAACCACGGCAGAGTCTAGAGTCCCCATCAAATTTGTCCGGCAGGGACAAGCGAAGGTTAGGAGCGGCCAATCGCTGCGGAGGAGGTGCAGGAGCTGGCGGAGGAGATGATAGCTGCTGTTGCAGTTGCTGTAGCTGCGACTGAAATTGCTGTACCATGGTGGACACTTGCGACAGCTGGTGACTTAGATGGGCGATCTGTCGGGATTGCTGGGCGACCACCGTGGTGAGGTCAGAGACAACTGGCAGGGGAACCTCAGCGGGATCCATGGCCGGATCTACTGTCACGATTCGGCAGGCTGGAGGTGGATCCTCTGTGCCAGAGAGGGATTGGCGTGGACCGTGTCGGTGGACCGGTTCTAAGTTGCTACTGGTATTCACCAGAGCCTGCCGCAAAGCGGGATGGTCTTGCAGCGGCGGTAGCAACCAGGTCGTATCCACCGGCAAAGGCTCAACCTCTCTGACTGCTGAGATAAGCGCGGTACAAGGGAGTAGACAAGAGCAAGGTCAGACGTAGCAGAAGGTCGGGGCAGGCGGCTAGGTTCGTAGTCAATGGTGAAATAGCAGGAGGTCAGGAACACAATATGGGTAACACAATAAAGCTTTCTCAAGGCACAAGGCAACAAGATCCGGCAAGGAAGTGCAGAGGAAGTGAGGTTATATGGGCAAGGAACAGGTGCAAGCTAATCAGGGTGATTGGGCCAGGCACCATCATTGGTGCACTGGCCCTTTAAATCTCAGAGAGCTGGCGCGCCGGGGACCGGGACAGGTAAGTGACTTGAAATGCGATTCGCGGACGGGCGCGTCCCGCTATGCGAATCGCATCCCCGCCGGCAATGTCAGTGCAGCGCTCCCGGTCAGCGGGTCTGACCGGGGCGCTGCAGGAAGAGAAACGCCGCGAGCGCTTCGGGGAGGAGCAGGGACCCGGAGCGCTCGGCGTAACAATATCCTTCATACTTTTACAGTGTGAGTAAGACATACCTGATAATATTAGGGTATACCATTGAGAATTTATATGTGATGCCAACTAGGGGAATTAAGTGTTATATAGTTTTATTTTAACCCCTTAATGACCAAGCCCATTTTCGCCTTACGGACCAGAGTGTTTTTTTTTTGGCACATCTGACCAAAATCACTTCAAGCATTAATAACTCTGGGATGTTTTTACTTTTCATTCTGATTCTGAGATACTTTTTTGGGGACATATGCTACTTTATGTTAGTGGTAATTTTTTGCCAATACCTGCATCATTTCTTGGTGAAAAATTCCACTATCTGATGAAAACATTTTAAATTTAGCATTTTTCTAAATTTGTAGCTCTCTGCTTGTAAGGAAAACAGACATTCCAAATAAATTATATATTGATTCACATATACAATATGTCTACTTTATGTTTTCATCATAAAGTTGACATGTTTTTACTTTTGGAAGACATCAGAGGGCTTCAAAGTTCAGCATCAATTTTCCAATTTTTCACAAAATTTTCAACATCGGAATTTTTCAGGGACCAGTTCAGTTTTGAAGTGGATTTGAAGGGCCTTCATATTAGAAATACCCCATAATGACCCATTATAGAAACTGCATCCCTCAAAATATTCAAAATGACATTCAGTAAGTGTGCTAACCCTTTAGGTGTTTCACAGGAATAGCAGCAAAGTGAAGGAGAAAATTCAAAATCTTAATTTTTTACACTCGCATGTTCTTGTAGAACCAGTTTTTGATTTTTTACAAGGGGTAATGGGAGAAAATACCCCCAAAATTTGTAACCCAATTTCTCTCGAGCAAGGAAATACCTCATATCTGTATGTCAAGCTGTAGAGGGTTCAGAAGGAATGGAGCAACAATGGGATTTTGGAGAGTGCATTTTGCTGCAATGGTTTTTGGGGGGCATGTCGCATTTAGGAAGCCCCTATAGTGCCAGAACAGCAGAAGCCCCCCACAGCAGAAACCCCTCAAGGCACGTAACAAAGGGTCCACCCCACGGGTGTTTGACGACTTTTCGTTAAAGTTTTTTACCCAAATTTTACATTTTTACAAGGGGCAATAGGAGAAAATGACCACCAAAATTTGTAATCCTATTTCTTCTGAGTATGGAAATACGGAAATATCCCATGTGTGGACGTCAAGTTCTCTGCTGGCGCACTACAATGCTCAGAAGAGAAGGAGTGCTTTTGGAGAGAGAATTTGTTTGGTATGGAAGTCAGGGGCCATGTGCGTTTACACAGCCCCTCGTGGTGCCAGAAAAGTGGACCCCCCACATGTGACCCCATTTTGGAAACTACACCCCTCACAAAATGTAATAAGGGGTGCAGTGAGTATTTACACCCCACTGGTGTTTGACAGATCTTTGGAACAGTGGGTTGAGCAAATGAAAAATTACAATTTTCATTTTCACGGACCACTGTTCCAAAGATCTGTCAGACACCTGTGGGGCGTAAATGCTCACTGTATCCCTTATTACATTACATTAAGGGTGTAGTTTCCAAAAAGGGGTCATATGTGGGGGGTCCATTGTTATGGCACTATGGGTGCTTTGTAAACACACGTGGCCTTTAATTCCGGACAAACTTTCTCTTTAAAAGCCCTATGGCGCTCCTTCTCTTCTGAGCATTGTAGTTCGCCAGCAGAGCACTGTACATCCACATATGGGGTATGTTCTTACACAGATGAAATGGGATTACAAATTTTGTTGGGCTGTCTTCCTGTTTTACCTTGTGAAAATGAAAAAATTAGGGTAACACCAGCATTTTTGTGAAAAATTTATTTGTTTCATTTACCCATCCAACTTTAACACGTTAAGGACCATGGACGTGTATACACATCCAGGCTGGATGCATGTTCCGCCATTGGGACGTGTATACTCGTCCATGGTTCTCGTGGGTGCTGCCCAGTGCACCCACGAGAATGCGGCAGGGACTTGGCTTTAACACACAGCCGGGACCCTGCCGCACTGCCGGGACCGAAGAAAACTTCGGTCCTGTCAGTTTAACCCTTACAGCCGCGTTTGCAAGCGACCACGAGCTGTAAGGAGTTTTGACAGAGGGAGGTCGCTCCCTCTGTCTCTCTCCTGTAGCACCCTGCAAAAATTGCGGGGTGCTGCTGGTTACCTGGGCAGCCAGGACCCCCAGGTCTGCCCCAGTTATTGCCAAATCAGGACTTGCCAAATAAATAAAAGTGTATAAAAACAATGGGGGAGATTTATCAAGAAATCTCTATGTTAGATCAAATTTCCACCATTTTTTTTGTCTATACTTTGACTAGCGCGCACCTTATTCATCAAAAATGCACAGCGTAATGATGAACAGCTAGAGGCAGACTGGTTGCAAAACACAGATTTTGTTACATAACTCAGTGTTTCCCAACCCGTGTGCCTCCAGCTATTGCAAAACTAAAACTCCCAGCATGCATGGTCTGTCAGTGCATGCTGGGAGTTATAGTTTTGCAACAGCTGGAGGCACATGGGTTGGGAAACACTGAGTTAGAAAACAGATAATGTTTCCTACACAGTGTGCCTCCAGTTGTTGCAAAACTACAACTCCCAGCATGCCTAGGCAGTCTGGGCATGCTTGGAGTTGTAGTTTTGCAACAACTGGAGGAGAACAGATTGGGGAAAACTGTGTAGTGGTCTCCAAACTGTGGCCCTCCAGATGTTGCAAAATTTCAACTCCCAGCATGTTCACACAGCCAAAGGCTGTCTAGGCATCCTGGGAGTTGTAGTTTTGAAACTCCTAGAAGCAGCAGCGAAGATTAGTGACGATCTTCACTGCTGCCTCTGATACCGCCGCCACCGCTGCCCCATTGCCTCCCCCATCCCCGGATTTATAATTACCTGTTCCCGGGGCCTGGGGTCCACGCTACATCTGGCTCCTGCGACGTCCTGCGCACTGTGCTGCACAATGACAAGTGACGTCCTCAACGCGACGTCACCGTCTGTGCGTCCAGTGACAGCTCAGGACGGGAGCCAGAAGAAGCGCAGACCCCGCCCCCCCCCCCCCCCCGGGAACAGGTAATTATAAAACCGGGGAATTGGGGAGGCAATGGGGCAGCGGCGGCGGTGGTGGTTGGACTAGGGAGGACCCCAGGACAGGCAGGGGGAGAGAAGCGGGCGGCGGCGGCGGTCTCTGGCCCCGCTAAAGCCCCTGCAGTTCATTGATTTAAAGCGCCCGCTTTAAATCATTGATCTACAGTGGCTCCTGAGGGGGAAGGGGGGGGAAGGGGGGAGAAATAGCCCATAACTTATACTGGAATATCGGTATAAGTTATCGGATATCGGGCTGGTAACAGCAGGACTTCTGCTCTGCCAGTTAACTCATGCGATGCTGCGCATCGCCCAGTTAACTAAATACCATCTATAGACGGTGGAATGCGCGAAGGACCTGCGCAATTCACCGTCTATAGACGGGATTCTGCTGGACGGTGTTAAAGGTTGATTTGCGGAAGGTAGAAGTGATTCTCACGCCTACTGGTAGGCGGTGTAGCTTTGCGCCTTAAAATGTACATTTGTGCACAAAATAGCGACTTTTGACAAAAGTCGCAAATGATAAATACGTGACCACTGCATGGTCAAAAAGAAAAAGTTCTATGGGTAGGCAAAAAGAGTGAAACAGTCTATTTCAAAAGGTGCAGAAAAGTCTCAAAATATGCTGCTTGCGCCTGAACTGCGCCTAAACATAGATAAAAAAAATGCTATAAAAGCAATGATAAATTTCCCCCAATAAGTATAAAAAGTGTAAAGAAAAAGTGTAAAAAAAAGTGTAAAAAACTGTAAAAAAATTATAAAAATACATTTATTAAATAAATATAATGAAAAATAAAAATGTATCATGTGTAGGATCACATGGTACACATCCACAGCATATTACGTGCTACGGATGCCTACCAACAGTCACAATAATGAGCTCTCTGCTGCGGCTTGTTAGCTTTGTGTGTCCACTCTTAGCGGCGGATTTCCCGCCGGCAGTCATGAGCGGATACACTGAGCTACCCAGCCACAGCAGTTATCTCGCCCTTTTGACTGCCGCGGTGTGAAATATGCTGCGGATGCGCTTTATATGACCCTACACTGCGTCCCATTCATACTGTGTTTCCGCAGTGTTAGAGGTATCCATCAGCATCACGTCAAAAAGAGAGATGCTGACGTATACTGTAGCAGCTCCATCCATTTCTAAATGAGACTGCTACAGTATACATTGGCATCCCTTTTTTGACATGACAACGGACACCTGTACTGCAGAAATGCAGTATGAATGGGGACTATTCATATAATGATGCCCTGAAAGCCAAAGGGGGCTCCTCTCATTCTTGGGCCTACCAGGTGGTCAGGCAACCAGATATGGCCTAAGTAGGAGTACTGCCCAGCCCGGGACGAACAGGGTGCTAAAATATGGGGCGACGTACCAAAATGATGTCCCACAAATAAAGAATTTGTGGGGGAAAAAAAGCTAATTGCTATTTTTTCCACTGACTTTGAAATAATTCTAGCCACACAATAAGGGCTCAACATACTCACTTTTGCCCTAGGTGAATACTTTAGGGGGTGTAGTTTCGAAAATGAGGTCACATCTGGGGGTGCGGTTTTGTTCTGACAGCTAGAATGCTTTGCAAGATTAAGTGCGGCCTATAATTTGTATAATGAAAGCCAAATGGTGCTCCTCTCCTTTTGGGTCCCACCATGTGGTCATGCAATCAAATATGGCCTAAGCGGGGGTATTACCGAACACGGGACGAACAGCGTAATAAAATATGTGGCACATTTTCTACTTTTCAGATGCAATGTACAAAAAATATGTCCCACAAATAATGCATTTGTGACAAAAAATTAAAATTTTTACTTACTTTTCCACTGAACTTGTATCCATTCCAGCCACACAAAAAGGACTCAAAGTACTCACTTTTGGCCTAGATGAATACTTTAGGGGGTGTAGTTTCCAAAATGGGGTCACTTGTGGGAGTTCTGTATGGTTCTGGCAGCTAATACCCTTTGCAGGCATGAAGTGCGGCCTATAATCCATTTGGCCTAAAATGATGCCCTGAAAGACAAATTGCGCTCCTCTCCTTCTGGGTCCTACCATGCGGCCAAGGAACCAAATATGGCCTAAGCGGGGGTATTTCCAAACACGGGCCGAGCAGCTTATTAAAATATAGGGTGCATTTCTTGCAATATCAGAAATGATGTAAAAAATATATGCCTCACAAATGATGCATTTGTGAAAAAATGCAAATTTCGAATTTTTAACACTGACTTTGTAATAATTCCTGCCACAAAACTATGGTGTTAAAATACTCACTGTACTCCATAGCAAATACCTTGAGGGGTCAATGGGGGGGGGGGTGTTCCTATGTTCTACCACCTTCAAATTTATGCAAACCTTGCATAGCACTTAAAGGGGTATTCCAGGCAAAAACTTTTTTATATATATCAACTGGCTCCGGAAAGTTAAACAGATTTGTAAATTACTTCTATTAAAAAATCTTAATCCTCCCAATAGTTATTACCTTCTGAAGCTGAGTTGCTGTTTTCTGTCTAACTGCTTTCTGATGACTCACGTCCCGGGAGCTGTCCAGCTCCTATGGGGATATTTTCCCATCATGCAAGGGATATTCTCCCATCATGCACAGCTCCCGGGACGTGACATCATCATTGAGCAGTTAGACAGAAAACTTCAGAAGCTAATAACTATTGGAAGGATTAAGATTTTTTAATAGAAGTAATTTACAAATCTGTTTAACTTTCCGGAGCCAGTTGATATATATAAAAAAAGTTTTTGCCTTGAATACCCCTTTAAAAAAATATGTAGTTTTAAAATTTTTACATTTTCAAAATTTCAAGTTAAATTGTTAGGCTTCTAATTAATTTAAAATGTTAATTAAAAACAAAAACTGCTGTCAAAATAAAGTAGACATCTGAAGGTATAAGTTTCATAAACTATATGGCTAGTAAGTATAAATATATGCAACCTATTAGTGTTAAAATAAATTTCATGATTTTTGCAATGTAAAAAAAAACTACAAATGATATCGGCTTACTTTTACTATGTACATGAAGGACAACTTGTGAAAAAAAAACAATGTCAAAATTATCATGATTGGCAAAACTTTACCAGAGTTATTCTCTAATAAAGACAGACATCCCCGATAAGAAAAAACAGGCCTGGTCTTTCAGGGGCATACAGGTTTACTTGTATTGGTCCATAAGGGGATAATGAAAATTCTTCAAACACCTGTGGGGCTCACTAATCTCCTTGTTACATTCCATGAGGGGTCTAGTTTATAAAATGGGGTCACATGTGGGTATTTATTTTTTTGCGTTTATGTCAGAACCGATGTAAAATCAGCCACCCCTGTGCAAATTACCAATTTAGGCCTCAAATGTACATAGTGCGCTCTCACTCCTGAGCCTTGTTGTGCGTCCGCAGAGCATTTTACGCCCACATATGGGATATTTCTGTACTCAGGAGAAATTGCGTTACAAATTTTGGGGGTCTTTTATTCCCTTTTACCGCTTGTGAAAATAAACAAGCGGTAAAACACTGGTTGGAAAACCTTCAGTTAGGTTCTGTTACCTCCAACCAGTGTCCCTCCAGCTGTTGCAAAACTACAACTCCCAGCATGTACTGATCGCCGAAGGGCATGCTGGGAGATGTAGTTATGCAACAGCTGGAGGTACACAACTACAACTCCCAGCATGCCGAGACAGCTGTTTGCTGTTTGGGCATGCTGGGATTTGTAGTTTTGCTAAATCTGGAGCGCTACAGTTTAGAGACCACTGCACAGTGATCTCCAAACTATGGCCGTCCAGATGTTGCAAAACTACAAATCCCAGCATGCCCAGACAGCAAACTGCTGTGTGGGCATGCTAGGAGTTGTAGTTTTGCAAGATCTAGTGGGCCACAGTTTAGAGATCACTGCACAGTGAGCTCCAAACTGTAGCCCTCCAGCTGTTGCAAAACTACAAATCCCAGCATGCCCAAACAGCAAACAGCTGCCTGGGCATGCTGGGATTTGTAGTTTTGCAACATCTGGAGGGTTACAGTTTAGAGACCCCTGAATAGGGGTCTCCAAACTGTAGCCCTCCAGATGTTGCTAGGCAACTCACCAGCTTCTGTAGGATCCAATGAGCCGCATCGCTGTCCTCTGCTGCCGCCGATCACCGCCCGCTGCTGCCGCCGATGGTAAGTGGACCGTCAGCGCCGGTCCCCGTTGGTTCCCCTGTTTTACCCGGACAACAGTGGGTGGGCAGAGCGGGGGAACTGAACGTTAAACCCCCGACCCCGATCTGCTATTGGTCGTTGCTTCTGAATGACCAATAGCAGGGATAGGAGGGGTGGCATCCCTGCCACCTCACTCCTATCCCTTCAGGGGGATCATGAGTGTCTTAGACAACCGCGATCCCCCTTATTTTCCTGGTCACCAGAGACCCGTATGACCTAGAATCGCCACAAATCGCTGGTGTGAATTGCGGCGATCATCAACATGGGGTGGTCTCAGGACCCCCCTGGGCATTTGTACGGGGTGCCTGCATATAGATAACTGCAGTCACCCCGGTTCCGTCCCCGCCCGGCGTGCGGCGGGGACTGAAATTCCCACCGGCGTACAAGTACACCCTTGGTCCTTAAGTACCAGGGAGCAAAGGTGTACCTGTACGCCCTTGGTCCTTAAGGGGTTAAAGTGCACAACCATTGGGCCCATTGGGCCCTGCAGTTTGTGCTATATTTAATCTTATACTGTTATACTTATATTTAAAATTTTTAAATAAATCATACAGATTTAAGATTGGTCCAGTGAGTTCTAAATTTTTCCCAAAGGGGATCAAACATCCTAGTATACATCTATTTTGGAATAGGTGGTATGCTGGGGACTGAACAATCTTTTTTCACTTCATTTAATTTTTTTTCTCTTCTGGGTGAGAGAACATTTCAGTTTACCTCACATATTGACTACTGTGAGCTGCACAAACAGTCTTTCATATTTTTTTTTACAAATGTATAGTCCTACATTTGGTTTGACAATCTTATGGCATTTAAACACCAAACTCAATATGAATTTAGCCTTAGTACAACAAGACCTACCTGGTTGGAGTAATTGTGTATGCTATGGGTTCCTATTGGACTTGGCATTGGCAGGACAGAGAAGTGAAGTCTAAGAACACCTGTGGTCCTTACTATTTAAAATCTGCAGTGGAATCTGGTCTTTTGCTGTAGAGTACTCCCAGGTTACTACCCAACTCCAGAGATAATTTTTATTATAAGGTCTGTGGGCCTGTAAGAAATTATACAGTTTGCAGAAAAGTTCTCTCAACTTACATGATCTATCCAAAATGCCAACTCTTACCACCTATCAAAAACCTCTGCATATGGAAATCATCTGTCATCATATATTTAATAGTGTTGAGTGCGAATATTCGCAATTTCAATATTTATTGTGAATTTTGCATATTCGCGAATATGGCAAATATAGCCCTATATATTCACAATTACGAATATTCGTCATTTTTTCCCCCCACAGAACACATCACAGTGATCTCATTCCTCCCTGCTTCCAGCTTGTGGTCTAAAGAATGATCCTATACTATTTACTGTATTAGACTGGAGAGCGAATTTACGCAAATATGAGAATATGCAAATATGCGAATATTCGCTAATATCATCACTGAAGAATATTAGAAGATAGATGGATAAATGGATAGATGGATAGATACATAATATACTGTAGATCGATAGATAAAATAGATAGGTAGATAGTTATCCGCAAGGGCACACACGCATACGCACATGTGAAAACAACTCCGTATATATCGAATATGCTAATTTTGCGGATATAGGACGAATATTAATCCATATATTTGTTGAATATTGCGAATTCAAATATGGCATATGCCGCTCATCACTAATATTTAAGAGGTTGCTTGGTATATTGTTTAATAAATATACTTCCCCGAAGAATTATATTAAAGCTACCTCAAATAAATGCTGTTGGGTCCATTTCCTCCCCCTCCCTAAGTTTTATCAACGTCCTGGAGTTATGACCCCTAAATCTTATTGCTTGTACTGTTTGCTATATCAATTGGGCAATATTAATAAATAACAAACTTAAACTACGGTAACCACAAAGATAATAGTAATAGTTTATTATTGTAATAAGCCAAAAATGTTCCATAGTTGATAGAATAGTAATTATTTTTACAAATGATGATTTCTTATGAAATTTTATGTTTATAAAATTTCATCTGCTGTCAGAAGAGAGGATACAGAAATGAATACAGCATGTGTGATTTTATGTTTATTACATAAGGACCAATTTTTTATGCATTGAATCATTACCATTATTGCATATATCTTAAAGAGATACTGTCACTAAAGTCAACTTGTAATGTCCTAGCACTGGGCCCTAGTGGTGGATATTAATGGTTATAACGGCAATAATGCTGTGTTCTGCAAGGACATATATGATAATCCTGCCACGGAATAGTCCAACTGCTGGTATTCTATTAATAATTGTCCATTTTGGGATATTGTAATGGTTAAGTCCAAATATAAATGACCATATGATCAGTTCTAATATGAATAGATCTCACCTGTGGAGTACTGCTGGTCCTGTGCTGCGATGGACCGAATATAACTCACCAGTACACTGCAGCTGGTCTCGTACTGCGACAGACCTGGTGGAACTAGCTGCAGGTAAACTTTTTTGTTGCTGGGAGGATATACACAGATGTAACTGGTTGTAGTGCTGAGCTCACTGGATCCCGGCAAATGTAACCAGGCTGAGGGTCCAGCAGGAACACGCTGTTTCTCGTGCGGTCTCTCTCATGGCAAGTGATGTCAGAATACCATTGCGGGTTTCCACTGCTGGTAAATCCTGGATAAAAGTGGTTGTCCAAACAGATGCTGATATGTGTAATGCTGTATTCGCACAGTGAAAAACGCGTTTCAGGGTACTTAAAATTATTGCACGACCCCTTCTTCAGTAGATCAGGAATAAAAGTGTGTGAAATAAATCGGGATACGGTTCTGGTTAACCTCTTCAGGACGCAGGTCATGATTCTGGCACCATGGGGGCTTCCTAAATGCAACATGGCCCCCAAAAACCATGACAGCAAAATTAGTTTTCAAAAATTCCACAGTTGCTCTTTCCCTCTTGAGCCATGTTGTGAGCCCGCAAAGCACTTTATGTTAAAATATGAGATATTTCCATACTCAAGAGAAATTGGGCTACAAATTTTGGGGGGCTTTTTATCCTTATACCACTTTTAAAAATGAAAAAAAAATGGGATTACAAGAACATGTTAGTGTAAAAAATGCAGATTTTGCTTTTTCTCCTCCACTTTGCTGCTATTCTTGTGAAACACCTAAAGGGTTAACAAACTTTCTGAATGTCATTTTGAATACTTTGAGGGATGTAGTTTCTATAATGGGGTAATTTATGGGGTATTTCTGACAGAAAGGCCCCTCAAATCTACTTCAAACTTAACTGGTCCCTAAAAAATTCAGTTTTTGAAATTTTCATGAAACTTTTGAAAATTGCTGCTATACTTTGAAGCTTTGAAGCCCTCTAATGTCTTCAAAAAGTAAAAACATGTCAACTTTATTATGTCAACATAAAGTAGACATATTGTATTTGCGAATCAATATATAATTTATTTGGAATATCCATTTTCCTTACAAGCAGGGAGTTTCAAATTAGAAAAATGCTAAATTTTCAACATTTTCATGAAATTTTGGAATTTTTCACCAAGAAAGGATGCAAGTAACGACAAAAATTTACCACTATGTTAAAGTAGAATATGTCACAAAAAAACAATCTCAGAATCAGAATGAAAGGTAAAAAGCATCCCAGAGTTATTAATGCTTAAATTGACAGTGGTCAGATTTGCAAAAAAGGGCTGTGTCCTTAAGGTGAAAATGAGCTGCGTCCTTAAGGGGTTAAATAACCGATCCACATTTAAAATGCACTGATAGCAAACCTATGAAATGGACTTCAAGGATTTTATAAGCAGAGACAGAGTGAAATTGTCTCCAACAGCGAGAAAGATTTTTCTTAACAAAACTATAAATGATATTCAGAGCCAATTCACATTATTGTTTTTACCATAGGGGCAGAAAACAAATTTTATATAAAATGCAATTGATTTTGTTGTGGAATACAAAACATGCTTGCAGAATTATCACCAAAATACGAAGGGATATATAATGGTGATGAAAAAAATGAGAAAAAAATATATAAAAATAAAAAAATGAAGGAATTGGAAAAAGGTATATTAATAGTAAATGAATAAAAATAAAAATAATAATTATACAAATAAAAATAAAAGAAATAGCAAATAACAATAATAAGCAATAAATAATAAAAAAAAAAATGAAATAAAAAAATAAAATAAATAAAAAGTAAAAAATAACAACAATAATAATAATAATAATAGGGTCTTAATTCTAGTTTTGAATTGTTTGGCTTTTTCTGAAGGGGTTGGCTCCTGAACATCCTACACGCCCTCGGCTACTCATGCGATGGCATGGGCTGATCTAGACCCAACCCTTTAGGTGTCTTCTGGAATGGTGTTTGGCTTCTTTCTTTCTTCAGATATACATTCTCTATCCTCTTTTTATCATTTAATTAATAGTCTCTATCCTTCTATTTATCATTAAATTTTTATTATCTTTTTTTTATATTATTTTATTATTTTCTTTCATAACTATTTTTATTATTATTTTCTTTCATAACTATTTTTATTTTAAGGTTTCCTTTTATATCATTTTTTATTTATTTTAATTTTATTTTTTATTATTTATTTTTATTTTTTAATATTATTTTTATTATTTTCTATTACTTTGCTTTATTTTTCTTTTCATTTTTATTGTTATTATTATTATTATTATTATTTTTATTCATTTACTATTAATATACCTTTTTCCAATTCCTTCATTTTTTTTCAGTTTTATATTTTTCTTTCTCATTTATTTCATCTCCATTATATATTCCTTCGTATTTGGTGATATTTCTGTAAGCATGTTTTGTATTCCACAACAAAATCTATTGTATTTTATTTAAAGTTTGTTTTCTGCCCCTATGGATATAACAATAATGTGAATAAGGTCTGGCTATCACCTATAGCTTTGTAAGTTAAGAAAAATCCATCTCAATGTTGGAGACAATTTCACTCTGTCTCTGCCAAGAAAATCCTTGAAATCCTTTTCATAAGTTTGCTATCACTGCAATCTAATGAGAAACAAATATGGATCGGTTATTTAACCAGAACCGTATCCTGATTTATTTCACACACTTTTCTTCCTGATCTGAAGAAGGGGTCATGCAATCATTTTAAGTACCCTGAAATGCGTCTAGAGTTTCACTGTGCGAATACAGCACTACATTTACCTGCATTTAGGATTTACCTGCAGTGGAAACCAGCTATGGTATTCTGACATCATCCACCACAAGAGAGACTGCACGAGAAACAGCGTGCTCCTGCTGAAGCCTCAGCCTGGTTACATTTGCCGGGATCTGGTTAGCTCAGCACCAACACACAATGTCTACAACCACTTACATTTGTGTATATCCTCCCAGCAACAAGAAAGTTTACCTGCGGCTAGTTCCACCAGGTCTGTCACAGTAAGAGACCAGCTGCAGTGTAATGGTGAGTTATATTCGATCCCTCGCAGCACAGGACCAGCAGTACTCCATGGGTGAGATCTATTCATATTAGAACTGATCCTATGGTCATTTATATTTGGACTTAACATTACAATATCCCAAAATGGACAATTACTAGTAGAATACCAGTAGTTGGACTATTCCATAGCCGGATTATCATATGTGTCCTTGCGGAACACAGCATAAGTGCCGTTATAACCATTAATATCCACCACTTGGGCCCAGTGGTAGGAAATAAAAAAGGTAAAATACACACAATATACAATGTGAAAGCGTGTGTGTATTTTACTTTTTTTTTTTATTATATTATATTATTTTTTATTAAACATCTGTGATTTTGAAGCACGTTCTGTCTAACATCAATTTTTAAATTATGCACCATATTGTATGGTGAGGTCTTTGAGGTGTGGTTAATAGTTTGCTTTATTCAATTAAATTGACCGGTGGGGATCAGTTTTTAACTACTTAAACCTTGGACCTTTAGCTGTGAGCTGCACACATTTGTTGTTTTTAGGAATGTACAATTGGGTTGTGTTTCTGGGTATGGTCTTTGTCCCTTCGTTCAAGTGAAGGGAGATCATAATGCTTCAGTATACCAAGACATTGGCCCTCATTTACTAAGAGTGTTGTGTAGGTTTCTTTGTGGGTTTTAATTCCCTACAATTATTTATTTTCCACTGTATTCACTAAGGTGTCCCTACATTTTCCACTTTCCCTACACTTTGCTTTTTTTACACATGCTCTGATCTGTAGGGTTTTCCTCAGCTGAAATCCACCACATTTTCTGTGGAAACCTTAGTAAATATGTTGGGTTTTTGTAAAAATGCCGGGAACACAGCCCTTTTCAGAGACCACGCCCCATTTCTCCGTGACCATGCCCCTTTTTCAGGTTTTCTTAGCAAAATGGAGAGATAGTCTGGGTTTTTTCAATTCTGGCGCAGACAGAATTTGTGGCGCAATGCGACAGAATCTGGCGCACAACCTGACAAAACATGTCGGGTTTGCAATAGTAAATGAGGCCCATTGTGTTCAATTGAATGCTTTCAACTTTGTGGGAACAGTTTTCAGAAGGCCCTTTTCTGTTCTAGCATGACTGTGCACCACGAGTTTATATGGAAGAACTTGACTGGACTGCAAATAATCCTAACTCCAACCTCATAGAGCACCTTTAAATGGGCACGGTAATTAAACATGATTTTTTATATTTGATTCCTTATGCCAAATAAAAAACTTTCGTAATTGGTTTCCATTAAACAAACTAAAACAAAACGTTTTATGTTCGCTTTTCTGCTGTATACTTTTGGCCACCAGGGGTCTCCCTACTTGGCCAGAACACATTCCGGCTGGTCAAAATCTCAGATTTTGGTATCCTGCTTTTAATGGCAGGAGACCAAACTCAGGAAGTTTTTGTCTGCATTGAACTTGATTGATAGCTGCACAGAGCCTCGCTGACAGCTGCACAGACTGAAAGCTGCAAAGAGCCTCAATGAAAGATGCACAGACTGAAAGCTGCTGCACAGAGCTTGTGGTCTTCTATTCATCACAGTGTTGCAACCATGTGAGGGTGGAAGAGGTCCCCCAGCAGGCTTCAGTGATGTTGTGCCTGCTGGGAAACGTCTGCTTTCTCCTGCTGGGAGATGGCACTATGTAAGCAAGAAGAAAGGTAAGAGTATGAGGGGTGTTATGAGTAGTTAGGGTACATAGCCTGAGTTAGTTTAGAAAAGTTTATTTGGTGACAGGTACTTTTTAAAATAAACTAGAACATAGATTGTGAGCAAGACCTCTCGTCCAACTTCAGTGTCTGACCTTACAAATGCTCTTCTGGATAAACGTGCAAAAAACTCTCATAAATCTTGTATAAAGTCTTTCTAGAAGTATAGAAGCTGTTATACCTGCAAAGGGGGACAAACTACCTGCCTCTAGATTTAGAATGAGATGTCCTAAAAGCTCCTGTAGTTGTAATTTGTCAGTGATCCAATACTTTTGTCAATACAAGATGTACGTGTATTTACATTCATAAGGTAAGTAGAACATTTTATGACAATGTATATTTGTAGGCACCTTACCATGGATCCTTAATATTTAGGAATCTGTGTGTGCTATTATGTCACAGAAATTCTTTAAATGATTGTACATAACCATGTTTTTCTGTATGTAATACATATTGCACAGAACTTGAACAAAATACCCTTGTTTTAATGATTGTTTTGAAAAAAGTCTGGAAAAAAAGAAAACTTCTCAAAATTTTTTTGCATCCAATCTGCTAATATCTGCTAAAACAAGTGATATTGGGTAGGAAATAAATAAAAGATGTAATCAAAGTTGTTGATAGACTTACTGAACTTGGGGCAAAGTTTTGATTTGTTGCCCTAGCCTAATATTTCAATAGCAGAGTGTCGCCTCCCTGCCAGCCCCTCTTCATCTATACCACACATGTTAACGCTATTTATTGACCCCATCAGAAAACTCGTCTCTTAAAAGCTGCTAACTGAACAAAACTGAAAAATATATATATTTTCCTCTTCTTTCCATAAATTGCATACTGCGCTCAGCACAAGTAGAAAGTAATCTTTGCTACAATCTAAGTTTCTAAAGAAACTTCAGCTACTGTTTAACTTAACTTCGATTCACCCCAAGGATTTATATTCACAGTAGCCTGTACATTAATAAAATTAATGTGACTAAGAATGGCCTACAGGCAAGTTGCTAAATAATAACCTAGATAGGAGAATTTATTATTGAGCTAGACGTGTGTGGGCAGAGTGTATTATTTAGTGACCTGCCTTGGCCCCACATAACGGGCAGAATAAATCACATATAATTACTATGTGAGGATGTTTGTATGTGGAGAAATAGCAGTAATTAGTGACAAATAATTTAATGCTCTATCACTACTTTACCTTTGTATTGTGGATCCAGTTATGCCTAAGGATGAGACTTAAAAGCTTGCCTTATAACCAGAGTAATTGCCAAACATATTAAATTAGTGTTACAGCACTGAGTATTATATACATTTGGGGACTTCTGGGCAGGATGATTTGTTTTTCAGGTATTGTGAACATGCAGGACACTTGCAGAATTTTTTTTATAACCCCTTAATGACCATGGATGTTTACTTATGTCCGTGGCCGGCTGCCGTAATGTGAAGCGCGCTCAGAAGCTGAGCACACCTCGTATCTGCTGTGTCCCGGTTGCTATCAGCAACCAGGACCCGCGGCTAATACCGGACATCTCCAATTGGGCTAATGTCTGGTATTAGCCCTTTAGATCGTGGCACCTAAAACATGGGAAAATCAATGCCAGTTAGCTAAGCGGAGCTGTTCGGGACCGCTGCGGTGAAATTGCGGCATCCCGAACAGCGGGAGGACAGTGGGAGGTGCCTTACCTCCCTCCAAGCTGTATAATTGTCGTTTGATTGCTCCAAGCCTGAAATCCAGGCTGGAGCAATCGAGCGCAGATTACACTGATCAATGCTATGCTATGGCATTGAACAGTGTATGCAATCAAAGGATTGCAAGTAATAGTCCCCTATGGGGGCTAAAACAAAAGTGTAAAAATTGTAAAAAAGAAAAGTGAATAAATGTGATTTAACCCCTTCCTAAATAAAAGTTTGAATCACCCCTGATTTCCCATAAAAAAAATATATAAACAAAAATAAAAATAAGCATATATGGTATCGCCGCATGCCTAAATGTCAGAACTATAAAAATTATAATGTTAATTAAACTGCACGGTCAATGGCGTACACATGGCGTAAAGTGATCAAAAAGTCAAAATCAAAACAGTCATGGTACCGATAAAAACTTCAGATCACAACAGCACAGCTTCAGCATATTACGGGATCGCTAGACTACACTACAGTGCCGGCTCTTATCTATTCGCAATTGCATACTGTTTTGGAAACTACATCCCTCAAGGAACGTAACAAGGGGTACAGTGAACCTTAACACCTCACAGGTGTTTGATGACTTTTTGTTAAAGTTGGATGTGTAAATGTAAAAAAAAAATGTTTTTACTAAAATGCAGGTTTTCCCCCAAATTGTACATTTTTACAAGGGGTAATAGGAGAAATTGATAATTTGTAACTCCATTTCTTCTGAGTATGGCAATACCCCATCTGTTGACATCAAGTGCTCTGCTGGTGCACTACAATGCTCAGAAGAGGAGGAGCGCCATTTAGCTTTTGGAGAGAGAATATGTTTGGAATGGAAGTCAGGAGCCATGTGCATTTACAAAGCCCCCCATGGTGTCAGAACAGTGGACCCCTCCACATGTGACCCCATTTTGGAAATTACACCTCTCACAGAATTTTAATAAGGGGTGCAGTGTGTATTTACACTCCACTGGTGTTTGACAGATCTTTGGAACAGAGGGCTGTGCACATGAAAAATTACATTTTTCATTTTCACGGACCACTGTTCCACAAATCTGTCAGACACCTGTGGGACGTAACTATGAGGGGTATAGTTTACAAAATGGGGTCACATGTGTGGGGGGGTCCATTGTTCTGGCACTATGGGGGCTTTGTAAACACATGTGGCCTTCAATTCCGGACAAATTTTCTCTCCAAAAGTCCAATGGTGCTCCTTCTCTTCTGAGCATTGTAGTGCACCCGCAGAGCATTTGACTTCTTATTCAGAAGAAATGGGGTTACAAATTTTTGGGGTCTTTTTTACTATTTTCCCTTGTGAAAATGAAAAATCTATGGTAACACCAGCATTTTAGCGGAAAAACTTTTTTTTTTCCATTTTTCAATCCAACTTTAACGAAAATTTGACAAACACCTGTGGGGTGTTAAGGCTTACTATACCCCTTGTTATGTTCCATGAGAGGTGTAGTTTCCAAAATGGGGTCATATATGGGTATTTATTTTTTTGCATTTATGTCAGAATCGCGGTAAAATCAGCCGCCATTGTGCAAATCACCAATTTAGGCGTCAAATGTACATAGTGCCGCTCTCACTCCCGAGCCTTGTTGTGCGTCCGCAGAGCATTTTACGCCCACATATGGGGTATTTCCGTACTCAGAAGAAATTGCATTACAAATTTTGGGGGTCTATTTTTCATTTTGCCTCTTGTGAAAATAAAAAGTATGGGGCAACACCAGCATGTTAGTGGACATTTTATTTTTTTTTTTTTTACAAACAGGCTGATGTAGACCCCAATTTTTCCTTTTCATAAGTGGTAAAAGGAGAAAAAGCCCCCCCCCCCAACATTTGAAGTGCAATTGCTCCCGATTATAGAAATATCCCATATGTGACCCTAAACTGTTTCCTTGAAATACGGCAGGGCTCGAAAGTGAGAGACCGCCATGCGCATTTGAGGACTGAATTAGGGATTGCATAGGGGTGGACATAGGGGTATTCTATGCCAGCGATTCCAAAACAGGGTGTCTCCAGCTGTTGCTAAACTCCCAGCATGCCTGGACAGTCAGTGGCTGTCCGGAAATGCTGGAAGTTATTGTTTTGCAACAGCTGGAGGCTCTGTTTTGGAAACACTTCCGCACAATACGTTTTCATTTTTATTGGGGGGCATTGTAAGGGGGTGTATATGTAGTGTTTTACCCTTTATTATGTGGTAGTGTAGTGTCGTGTTTTTAGGGTACATTTGCACTGGTGGGGGTTTGCGGTGAGTTTTCCGCTAGGAGTTTGCGCTGTGGCGGAAAATTTACCACAGCTCAAACTTGAAGCAGGAAACTCACTGTAAACCCGCCCATGTAAATGTACCCTGTACAATCACATGGGGGGGGGGCACCTTCAGCTGTTTCAAAACTACAACAACCAGCATGCACTTACAGACCATGGTTGGAAAACCTTCAGTTAGGTTCTGTTATCTAAATCAGTACTTTCCAACCAGTGTACCTCCAGCTGTTGCAAAACTACAACTCCTAGCATGTACTGATCGCCAAAGGGCATGGCAGATGTAGTTATGCAAAAGCTGGAGGTACGCAACTACAACTCCCAGCATGCCAAGACAGCTGCTTGCTGTTTGGGCATGCTGGGAGTTGTAGTTTTGAAAGAACTGAAGGGCCACAGTTTAGAGAGCACTGCACAGTGATCTCCAAACTATTGCCCTCCAGCTGTTGCAAAACTGCAAATCCCAGCATGCCCAAACAGCAAACTGCTGTCTGGGCATGCTGGAAGTTGTAGTTTTGCAACATCTGGAGGGCTACAGTTTAGAGACTAGTTTAGCCCAGTTTAGCCCTCCAGATGTTGCTAGGCAACTACTCACTGGCTTCTGTAGGATCGCCGCACCAGGGAGCCACATCGCTGTCCTCTGCCGCCCGCCGCTGATGGGCAATAGTAAGTGGACCTCCACCACCGGTCACCGCCGGTACTGGCACGACCTTGGTCCTTGAGTACCAGGGAGCGAGGGCATTGTCCCTAAGTACTTTAACAGGAACAAAATAGTACACACTGAGATGTACATAAGTGGTATGTAAGCTTGTGGGGGTGTAGGGTATATGGGGTGTAGCCGTGCAGTGATTAAAGGGTGCTGGTTTAACCCTTAACTGTCGTAACGCCAGGGTGAGGGCTCCTCTGTATATGCTTGTCCTATCGCCACCCGTCCCAAGAGCGATAGGGAGGAATAATAAATGATTGTCCACAACCGGAGGTTTCAGAAAACTGTTGGAACATTTACTGCAGGTTTTATGCAAAATTAAACAGGAACAGACTTTGTACAAGAAGAGTCTATTAGGATCTTGACAGTTGGTTGGGACCTTGTGAGTTTTAAGCTCAGGAGATTTATGTATGCTGTTCCACTGGATTTAGGGGATTAAGTTTAGGTCCAGCAGTCACGCAGACTTTAACGGGGAGTTGTATTGTAACTCACGATTTGGTAAGTTGCGGTATTGTCAGGCTTCGGCCTGGTCTTATCTTTGAAGGTTGCACGGATCTCTACTCTCTGCTAGTCCAGAACCCAAGAGAGCGAGGTGACTAGGGACTATCCCACCAGGAGGACCCTACCGGAACGGAGTAACTCTGGCTTTGGTGACCACCATACAAGGTACGGTATACTATACTGTACCGGGACACCACATATGCACTTATCAGGGGAGGACATTGCGCTCCTGTACGCTTAAAAAAGTATTTGTGTACAACACCAGCCGGTGTGTACTTTTGCCTGGCCTTTTACAGTATCTAGGCCCTTAAGACTTTAAAAGGAACAAAATGTTACACCACTGAGATATACGTATGTGTGATGCACTTATGAGGGGAGGACAATGCGCTACAGTACACTTAAAACAGTATTTTTGTACAACACCAGCAGTATACACCAGTGCTGCAGCACACAGTCACTGTGTACTACACCCAAAATTGAACTTTCTCTCTCAGTCTCACTCCCTTCCCTATCAGTGCTTCTAGGTAGGATTTGGGCTTGAAGTGAAATGCTGCTGTTCTGTGCAACACACTGCGCAACACACTGCTCTCTGTCCCTCTCTGTTATAGAATGCTGTAGTGACTGGGAGGTGAATCACTGCTGTAAAAATGCTTTTCTGTGCAACACACACTGTTCTCTGTCCCTCTCTCTGTGAAACAGAATGCTGATGTGACTAGGAGGTGAATCGCTGCTGGAAAAATGCTTTTCTCTGCAACACACAGTGCTCTCTCTATCCCTTTCTCTGTGAAACAGAACGCTGATGTGACTGGGAGGTGAATCGCTGCTTAAAAAATGCTTTTCTCTGCAACACACAGTGCTGTCTTTCCCTCTTTGTCTCTGCAATAAAAGGCTGAAGTGACTGGCCGCAAGATGGCTGCCGATTATATAGAGCTGTGACATCACAGGGATGGCTGGCTGCTGATAGGCTGCATGTGATTCAGGGTCATCCCACCTTCCCTTGTTCCCGCCTTCCCAGGATTCCTTGCCCCATGTCCTCACATGTGAATCCGCCATTTTAGGTGTCCTGGAGCCTGGACCGCACTAAATGGAGTTTAATGAAGCGGTTTGCTCAATCGAATCACGGGCGATATTCGCATTTGTTGTGAATCAAATTTTAGAGAATTCGTAACGAATTCGGATTCGTCAGATTCCCTATTAGCAATAGGTGAACCAAACAGAGTATGGTCCATTGACTTTTGAGTGACCATTTTATTGGGGCCAAGTGTTATTTACTCTACTAACAATTTATAGTTTCCTGGCTACATATGTGAGACCCTTTGGAATTTAGCATTTAGAGAATTGCAGACTGAAGAAATGCATGGTTGTACTGGCCGCTAATGTTTTAAGACAGCAAACAGGGCACCAACATTGAATAAGGGAGCACAGCCTCTGGTTAATGTCTCCAAAACAGGCTGTTAAGACTGTTACTACAAATTAGGGTCTGGATCATTCTGCAACCAAAATAGACTTCTTTCATCTTCCAGATGGCTGTCTGATTGGGAACTGGGCAGGATCACATTTCAGGTCTTGACTTAATGATTCTGGACGATATTTATGGTTTTCCAGGGCAATAAATTCAAGGTAGGTATTTAGCTTTATTCAGAAACAACAGAAAATAAAACAATTTATTGAAATAACTGCTTAAATGGGATATTTTGGGACCATCATGACCTTCCCAATGAGGATTTTTAGTAATGTTAACTTTGCATAAAATTGACTCGCATTTTAGGATATATTTTGATAAGATCGGTGGATTATAGTAAAGGCAATAAAGATTCATATCTGGTAATTACAAATGTAATGTACTATAACAAAAATAGATATTATATAATAGGTTTTTGTATGTAAGACCTTTAAGGACCAAGATTGAGACATTTATTTTAAAATTCACAACATTCATTTTTTGTAATGATAAAGAAAATAACATACAAAAGACAGTCTAGAACAGGAGTACTCAACTATTCTTAGTGAGGGTCCGCTTATTCAGGTCTGCCACTGGTAAAGGTCCGGGCAAAGCACTGAGGCCTGATTCACACACAGTGGCCACAGTGCCATGAAGGAAATAACAAATGACTGAAGTCTGGAGGATGTAAATGTACTGTTTCCTGCATTTTCTGAATACTGCCAGAGACTGTACCCCTGAATAAAATACTGCCATTCACTGTACCCCTGAATATAATACTACCACACACTGTACCCATGAATATAATACTGCCGCATGCCGTACCCCTGATTATAATACTGCCACACGCTGTACCCCTGAATATTTATTTATTTTATTTTTATTTATTTAATTTATATAGCATCTACAGATTCTGCAGCGCTTACAATTATGGGGTACAAACAAAGACAAGTATCAGACATAATATTACACAATAACTATTCAAACAAGAGGTGTGGGGATATATTGAGGATATGTTGGGGATATGTTGGGGATATGTTGAGGATATGTTGAGGCCAATTAAAGAATGTTATAGGCCTGTCTGAAGAGGTGTGTTTTTAGGCCACATTTGAAACTATGGATGTTGTTGTTGAGTCTGAGGGATTGAGGGATAACATTCCAGAGAACCGATGCAGCACGAGTGAAGTCTTGGAGCCGGGAGCGAGAAGTACGGATTATAGAAGATGTTAGTGTGAGATCATTAGCAGATCGGAGAGAATGTGTAGGATGGTAGACAGAGATGAGAGAGGAGATGTAGGGAGGTGCAGCATTGTGGAGAGCTTTGTGTGTGAGATTGAGGATTTTGTACTGTATTCTGGACTGAATTGGTAACCAGTGTAGTGACTGGCACAGGGAGGATGGTCACATGATATGCACTTCTTGCTTGAAGTGACGTACTTTTGTATACAATAGCGGAAGTTGATGGCGGAGGCGGAAGTTCACGATGGCTCCACTATTCACAGCGTGACTGACCCGGGACGTACTCACCTGACAGGTATCATTTAGTTGATTATGTTGATATATAAGACCCTAAGGGCATGTGGACTACAACACCCCTGAGGAAGTCACAAACGGTGACGGAACGCGTGGGGCTTAGGGGTCCTGTCCCGCCACTCATCATTCCGGCACTTCTGTTCTGTGGTCGCTATGCACTGGTGATATGAATTCATTTTATTCCTTTGCACATTGCTTATTTTCATATTATTTGGTGTCAGCTTACATTGATTGATGGTGTATAGGTTAATACTTGGCATGTGTATTATTCTTTAGTTGGCACCACTACTTGGTAGCCACATTATTTAATTACAGAGGGACGGGACTTTGGTGAGAAGGGGGTTCATGGCCCCTCTCCCATGTTGTAGAGGTTTGCTCGGTTCAGAGCTTTTTAATTGATTTTAGCCCTTTTTGTCTTGTATTCTTAATGTGATACTCAATAAAAATTTGTTATATATTTATTAACCTTGTGGTGTGCACGCTTTACAGTAATTCTGCTTTTTTTGTGTAGTAATAGTTTCTTGCTTACTAAGTAGTAGCACCCACGTTATGATTTGGTGAGCCCCCCTTCTTTTTATATAATTGGCACAGGGAGGAGGCGTTGGTGTAGCGGCTGGAGAGGAAGATGAGTCTGGCTGCGGCATTAAGGATGGACGGGAGAGGAGAGAGTTTGGAGAAAGGAAGGCCTATTAGTAAAGAGTTACAGTAGTCGAGGCAGGAGTGAATCAAAGCAATAATGAGAGTTTTAGCAGTTTCAGTAGTGAGAAACGGGCGGATTCTGGAAATGTTTTTGAGATGCAGGTGACAAGAACGTGAAAGAGTCTGAATATGGGGAGTGAAAGACATATCAGAGTCAAGTATAACTCCAAGACAGCGAGCCTGCTGCCCGGGAGTTATGGAAGTACCACATACCGAGATGGAAATGTCAGGGTTAGGTACAGTATCAGTTGATGGAGTTCTGTTTTCGAAAGATTTAATTTCAGATATAAAGAGGACATGATGTCTGAGATGGCAGAGAGACAGTCACTGGTATTCTGTAGGAGTGCAGGGGTGATGTTCGAGGAAGAGGTATAGGGATGGGTGTCATCAGCATAGAGGTGGTACTGGAAACCAAATCTACTGATTGTTTTTCCAATGTGTAGAGTGAAAAGAGTAGAGGACCCAGGACCGATCCCTGGGGAACCCCGACAGCAAGGGGAAGAGGAGAAGAAGTAGAGCCAGAAAACGAGACGCTAAAGGAGCAGCCAGAGAGATAGGAGGAAAACCACGCGAGAACAGAGTCCTTGAGACCGATGGAGCGGAGACTACTGAGGAGGAGTTTGTGATCTACAGTGTCAAAAGCCGCAGAAAGGTCCAAGAGAATCAGTAAAGAGAAATTGCCATTTGATTTGGCCGTCAGAAGATCGTTAGTGACTTTGGCTAGGGCCGTTTCTGTGGAGTGAAGGGAGCGGAAACCAGACTGTAAGGGGTCAAGGAGAGAGTTCTCGGAGAGATAGCGGATAAGGCTGGAGTAGACCAAGCGTTCCAGGAGTTTGGAGATAAAGGGGAGATTTGAGACGGGTCGATAGTTGGCTGCACAGGACGGGTCCAGAGATGGTTTTTTCAATAGTGGGGTTATGATAGGAGGAGGAAAAGACCCCAGAAGAGAGGGAGAGGTTAAAGATTTTAGTTAGGTGACAGCTGATAGCAGGAGAGAGAGACTGGATGAGGTGTGAAGGCATGGGGTCACTAGAGTAGGTAGTGGGACGGGCGGAGGAGAGGAGCCTGGAAACCTCATCCTCCGTTAGAGGCTCAAAAACTGAGAGTGATGAAGAGGAGACGTGGCTGGGAATTGGATTAGAACTTTTAGGGGACTGGGAGAGGATTTCATCACGAATGTTATCGATTTTAGTTTTGAAGTATTTGGCCAGGTCTTCAGCACAGAGATCAGTGATTGGGGTCTGTACTTTAGGCCGAAGGAGAGAGTTGAACGTGTCAAAAAGGCGTTTTGGGTTGCTAGACAGAGAGGAGATGAGGGAGGTAAAATATGTTTGTTTGGCGAGCTGAAGAGCGGAGTAATAGGATTTAAGCATGAATTTATAGTGCAGATAGTCTGAAGAAGTCTTAGTTTTCCTCCACAGACGTTCAGCACACCTAGAGCATCGTCTGAGAAAGCAGGTTGTTAGCGTGTGCCAGGGTTGCTGCTGTCTGTGTTGGGAGGTTCGTGTTTTAGAGGGTGCCATTTGATCCAGGGTAGACTTTAGGGTGTCATGGTAATGTTTGGCTGCTAGATTAGGGCAGGAGAGAGAAGAGATTGGTGATAGTGAAGATTGTAGAATGTCTATAAATTGACTAGTGTTCATGGCACGCAGGTTTCTGTAAGTGTACAAGGTTGGAGTGTCTGGAAGAGGATAGGAGTTACTGATAGAGAAAGAGAGAAGGTTGTGGTCAGAGAGCACAAAACACTACACCCCTGAATATATTACTGAAGCACGATGTGCCCCTGAATATATTACGGCAGCGTGCTGTGCCCCGAATATATTACTGCCACAGGCTGTGCCCCTGAATATATTACTGCAGCATACTGTGAGCCCGAATATATCACTGCTGCACACTGTGCCCTTGAATATATTATTGCAACACGCTATGCCCCTGGAATAGTGCTGCCACATGCTATGCCCCTAATATATTAAAGCCACACACTGTGCTCCAGATATATCACTGCCACATGCTGTGCCCCTGGTATATTTCTGCCACTTGGTATGCCCCTGGTATAGTACTGCCGCACACTGTATCCCTGGTATAGTACTGCCACATACCATATCCCTGGTATAGTATTGCCACACACTATATACCCGGTATAGTACTGCCACACACTATATCCCTGGTATAGTACTGCTACACACTATATCCCTGGTATAGTACTGCCACACACTATATCCCTGCTATAGTTCTGCCACACACTATATCCCTGGTATAGTACTGCCACACACTATGGGGGAGATTTATCAAAACCTGTCAAGAGGAAAAGTTGACCAGTTGCCCATAGCAACCAATCAGATTACTTCATTTCTTTCTGAAAAGGCCTCAGAAAAATGAAAGAAGCAATCTGATTGGTTGTTATGGGCAACTCAGCAACTTTTCCACCCGACAGGTTTTGATAAATCTCCGCCTATATCTCTGGTATAGTACTGCCACATGCTATGTCCCTGGTATATTACTGCCACACAATATGCCTCCAAATATAATTTTAACAAACACTGTGCCATGTACCAACTAATTTTACCATAAAACAATGAATGATGCCACGATGCCCCCAGAATAAATTATGCCACTGTGCCTCCCAGAATAAATGAAATCACTGTGCCACCACATAAACTGTGTCACTGTGACTCTTCAGCTGCTGCAAAATACAACTCCCATCATGCGCAGACAGACAGTCTTGATGGGAGTTGCTGTTCTGTAACAAGTGGAGAGTCACAGGTGGGGTTAATGACTGCTCACCTGACAGTGTAGGCTCCCCGTCACAGGTCCCATGCTGCTCCGCTGCTCTGGCCTCTTCTAGTCTGGCCTGGTCAGAGCAGATGATGCAGGCAGCGCTAATCGCGATGCCTGCATCACAGAATGGGCAGGGAGCACAGTGTTCCCTCGCTCCGGCCTCGGCTATTCATTTGTATTGGTGTCTTAATTTAAGGACACCTATACAAATGAATGAGGGGAGATCAGCGGGCGGTCCAGATCTGGACCACGGTCAGCCAGTTGAGTATCCCTGGTCTAGAATAATGATTCACCATTTAGATGACTTTCAAGAATTGCAGGTGTTAACACTAAGTTCTTATTTTTTGTAAAATGGGACAGAATTTTTTTTCTATAAAAGCCAACCAACCTTGCAGTGGGCAGAGGTCTGCCAAAAATGACCCTAAGAGAAAGAGATGTTGATTATGGTCGGATCTCCATTACTTTATTTTAAAGAATAGCTGTCACTTTAAACAGCCTTTGACATGTCCAGGGCTGGACTGGCCTAGCGGGATACCAGGAAAATCCCCGTTAGGCCGACTGCACAGTTGGCCGACAGGGGCTGGCCTGTGTGCGGCCACACAGTGGCTGCTCACTCACACAAGGTCCTGACACCAAGTCAGGACCTTGTGTGAAGTGGCCACAGAGAGGCAGAGCTATGAGCTGTAGGCTCCCAGCCCCGCCATTCAACCCAGTACCTGCGCATCCAGAGCGCAGTGTCAGGCCCAAGGCCTGATTATGGAAACATACATGTATTTTTATTGTATCTGTGTATTATAAATTATATCTGTGTGTGATGGATCAACCAAGACATGGGTGAGAGGTCATTCAGATGGTGTATCCTTTTGTGTATTGCATTTTATTGGGGGTCTGGCTGTTTGTTTGTATCTCCTTTGAAGTCATAGGCTCTTTTGAAGCAGCAGGATGTAAGGGCACTCTGGTCCCATCATATAATCAACCAGATAAGAGGGCCAGGAACAGAGATGCCCCCCCTTGTGGGATCAGAGGGGAGGAAGGAATGGAGTCTCACTCCAAAAAGGCAGATATATAATATTTTAACAATGCTAGACTCAGGGTGTTCAAGGTTGTGCCCAAAGCTCCCAAAAGCTGGACTCTCCCTCCCAAGGAGGGCTATACCATCATGCTGTAAGAACTTCATCTTTTGTTTTCTGAACTTGCCTTGCAAAACTCTTTTATATATTTTTATACCTGTATGTCATTTGTTTCTGTATAATATATATATATATATATATATATATATATATATATATATCTGACCTTTTATCAGATTAAATGTTTAATTAATCAGCTCTGGTCTTTGATCTCTAAATATATGAGCTCACCTTTCTGAAGGCAGCTCTGGTGGAAACACGTTTATCTAAGGGTTAATTTGGTGACTTGCTGGGACTAGTAGTGGATACCCAGAGGTCTGGCAGCTTTAACCCTTGCACCATCACACTCTCTCTAGCATCTTGGCTGGACCGATAGGGTGTGATCGTGACACGCAGTGATTCCCAACCAATTTTTTTTTCTTAAATTTCCCTCCCCGGTGCCGCAGGGGGGAGGGAAGTATGTGTGCGCTGCAACAGAACCTGCAATGATGTCACCGTCATGTGATCAGTCACATGGAGGAGTCAAATGATCAGGGGCCGCTGTTCTAGGCCTTTTCGTATCCCTACGTCCCCCAGCCTCTCTTAGCTTCCCCCTCCCCCCTGCGGCCCAGAGAGGGGAAGTATGCGGAAGCTGTGCAGGGCCGGTGTA
Source organism: Hyla sarda (assembly GCF_029499605.1). NCBI lineage: Eukaryota > Metazoa > Chordata > Amphibia > Anura > Hylidae > Hyla > Hyla sarda. Next base: position 84,176,722 of record NC_079193.1, on the reverse strand, counting down.
GTGACCCATGCCGCAGCGTACACCTCCCCCCTGCGGCAGAGTGAATGATTGCCCTGCCGGAGCCCTGAGTCGGTGCCCTGCCGGAGAGGGGAAGAACGGAGAAGAAAAATGGCTTTCTTAAGGTACTGTTCCATTTCCATCCTCCCCTCACCCATGTCCACCCCCCTCCCTCACCCATGTCCATCCCCCCCTCACTCATGTCCATCCCCCCTCCCTCCCTCACCCATTTCCATCCCCCCTCCCTCACTCATGTCCATCCCCCCCTCACCCATGTCCATCCCCCCTCCAGTCACCCATGTCCTTCCCCCCTCCCTCACCCATGTCCATCCCCCCTCCCTCACCCATGTCCATCCCCCCTCCCTCACCCATGTCCTTCCCCCCTCCCTCACCCATGTCCTTCCCCTCTCCCTCACCCATGTCCTTCCCCTCTCCCTCACCCATGTCCATCCCCCCTCCCTCACCCATGTCCTTCCCCCCTCCCTCACCCATGTCCACCCCCCCTTACCCATGTCCATCCCCACTCCCTCACCCATGTCCATCCCCCCCTCACCCATGTCCATCCCCCCTCCCTCCCTCACCCATTTCCATCCCCCCTCCCTCACTCATGTCCATCCCCCCTCCCTCACCCATGTCCATCCCCCCCTCACCCATGTCCATCCCCCCTCCCTCACCCATGTCCACCCCCCTCCCTCACCCATGTCCATCCCCCCTCCCTCACCCATGTCCATCCCCCCTCCCTCACCCATGTCCTTCCCCCCTCCCTCACCCATGTCCTTCCCCCCTCCCTCACCCATGTCCTTCCCCTCTCCCTCACCCATGTCCATCCCCCCTCCCTCACCCATGTCCTTCCCCCCTCCCTCACCCATGTCCTTCCCCTCTCCCTCACCCATGTCCATCCCCCCTCCCTCACCCATGTCCTCCCCCCCTCCCTCACCCATGTCCACCCCCCCCTTACCCATGTCCATCCCCACTCCCTCACCCATTTCCATCCCCCTCCCTCACCCATGTCCATCCCCCCTCACCCATGTCCATCCCTCCCTCCCTCACCCATGTCCATCCCCCCTCACCCATGTCCATCCCCCCCTCCCTCACCCATGTCCATCCCCCCTCCCTCACCCATGTCCATCCCCCCTCCCTCACCCATATCTATCCTTCTGTCAGTCATGTCCACCTTGTCCACCCCTTGTCCATCCCTGTCACCCATGTCCACCCCCTATTCACCCCTCTGTCCCCCCTCTTTTATCCCCCTTGTCATCCATGTCCACCTTGGCCACCCCTCTGTCACCCCTGTCCATCCCCGTCACCCATGTTCACCCCCCCTTGTCCATCCCTCTGACCACATACTTGACACCCCTCTGTCCCTTTGTCACCCCTGTTACCACCTTGTCACTCCTGTCCACCCCTATCACCCCTGATGCCCCCCTGTCACCCATGTACAGTCTTCTACACCCCTCTGCCACCCATGTACACTCCTCTACACCCCTCTGCCACCCATGTACACTCCTCTACACCCCTCTGCCACCCATGTACACTCCTCTACACCCCTCTGTCACTCATGTACACTCCTCTATACCCCTCTGTCACACATGTACACTCCTCTACATCTCTCTGTCACCCATGTATACCCCTCTACACCCCTCTGTCACCCATGTACACTCCTCTATACCCCTCTGTCACCCATGTACACTCCTCTACATCTCTCTGTCACCCATGTACACCCCTATACACCCCTCTGTCACCCATGTACACTCCTCTACACCCCTCTGTCACCCATGTACACCCCTCTGCCACCCATGTACACTGCCCTACGCCCCTGTATTCCTCTTCACTTGTAAAATGCTGGTAAAGTGCAGAGTTTAACGGTGAAGAGTTGTGGCTGGAAGAAATGGTCAGGACGGTCCAGACCAGACGAACGATATTGGAATTTGTGTGCATAGATATTGGAATTTGTGTGCATTGTGGCATTTAAAAAAAAAATATATATATATATATTTTTTTTTTTTGTTGCTCGTCAACTTCGGACAGGGTGCACCGCAAATTTTTTTTTTTCGGAGAGGTGCCCCGAGCCGAAAAAGGTTGGGAAACACTGGTATACAGGATTTGGTCAGTAACAGTATGATGGTAATATGTATGGAGATAATATTACTCCTTGTATACTGGTATTATTGGTAATATTGGTCTCAGTTTACAGGATTTGGCCAGTAATGGTATGATGGTAATTTGTATGGTGATAATACCCCTCCTTTTATGGTTAATACCCCTCCTTTTATGGTGCCATTATTGTTAATATCAGTCTAAGTATAGAGGACTTGGTCAGTTACAGTGTGATGGTAATATTTCCTTTCCTCCCACACTATTGTTACTTGGCAAATGTATGACTTATAAAGACATATTTAGTATTAAAATCCAGGGAAACAAGAAACGATGGACATCGTTTCTTGTTTCCCTGGATTTACATCAGCAGTGTCCGGGCTGAGTCCGTGCCGTGGCCGGCGGACACAGGAGGGGTGAGCTGGATTTACTCTTTGTGGTTTCAGCATTAAAATGCATGGAAAATTGACACATATATAAATGGCTCCAGCATAGTGAAATACAGTAGCAATTTATTTCTTCGAAATATATATCGAGGAAATAAAAAAAATAATAATAATAAAAAAAAAAAATATATATATATATATATATATATATATCTATATATATATATATGTATTAGTGTACTGTAGAGGGATAAATCTAGGCATTGCTACCGATGGCTGATGCAATGCTGTGGGGCTGGTCTGCAATTATTTCCAGGGCTGGTTTTAATCCCCAGTCCGGCCCTGGAGATGTCCTAGAGACATATCAAATTTTTGATCAGTCAGTGCCTTTCTTCCCAAGTAGATGAGTGGTCGGCACTGTAGATAAGTCCGGTGCCCGTGGATAGTGGATAATGTACAAAAAGAAAATCCCGGCATTCGATGTAGATGAAAGAAATTCTTGACTTTTTATTTAAGCATAGGGCACTTTACAAACAACGTAGCATGCGCTCCAGCTTATGCCTTCTTTAACTGCACATTAAAACTGAACATAGTGACTCATTATATACACGTCATAGGCACACAATTGTTGCATCATTAGTAACCATGACATCCAAATAAACAATTGCAACAATACACGTGGTGATTTGATTTGAGAAGTAAATCAGAGGTAAATCAGGTTCATCTCTAAATAAAAAAATATATATACATCAATAATCATACAAATTTACAATATCTGGTTAATCTTATATTCGCGAATTAGACCTCTTGGTTTTAAAGTATCCAAAGTATGGATCCAGAAGGCTTCTTTTTTAAGTAACAGGTTTTTTTGTATCACCCCCACGTCTTGGTGGAAGCACTTCACCTGACAACGTAACTGGGAGATATTATGTCCCTCAGTCTTAAAATGATGAGTTATAGGAAATAAAAGATTGCTGCAACAGATAGACGATTTATGTCTATCTATGCGGTCTCCTACACGTTGGGATGTTTCTCCAAGGTATAGGAGACCGCATGGACATTTTATAAGGTAAACTACATTTTTAGACTGACATGTAAAATAACCTTTTATTGGTATAAGTTTACCTGTATGTGGGTGTGTTATTTTATCCCCTTTAATAATGTTGCTACATTGTGCACAATTGAGGCATGGAAAGGTACCACATCTCCTAGTACTTAATAGTGTTTGACATGATTTTATTTATTGGAACCCAAGTCCGCTTTCACTAAGCTGTCCCTTAAATTAGGTAAATGCTTATTACAAATTAAAGGAGGATCATGAAATTCCTTCACCCCTGAATATGCTTTTTCCAAAATGGACCAATGCGTGCGGACAATTGTATCCACTTTATGACTCAAAGGATGATAAGTCCTCACAAAGGGTATTCGTGTTCCCTCTTTTTGACTGGGTCCTCTAGTCTCAGAAATTGCCTTTAAAATCCTCTTTGGGTATCCCCATGCAGCAAACTTTCCCTCCAATTCCAAAATTCTCTGCTGTCTAATCGTAGGATCCGGACCATGACTATCCTATCAACACGCTGTTTTTGTGAAAATTGAATAGATTTCTTAATGCTAAAGGGGTGTGCACTGTTGAAATATAACAAATTATTTTTATCTGTTGGTTTACAGTATAAATCAGTGCACAATCCCCCATTCCATTATTCAGCAACAAAGTGTCCAGAAAATTCACTTGTGTATCATCTACATTTATAGTAAATTTTTGTTCATCTTGGATGTTGTTTTAATACGAACGAGGCCCTTCCCATACGCACACAATGTCATCTATGAAGCGTTTCCATAGTTTTACATGATTAATAAATAGCTCATGACCATATACAAATTGGTGCTCAAAAAATGACACGTATGCGTTTGCGTATGGGGGGTGGGTCCACATTCGCCCCCATCGCCGAACCTCTGCGCTGAACAAAAAAATCATCCTCAAAAAGAAAGTCATTTTCATGTAAAACGATAGTCAACATTTCCACCCAAAATGTTTTTTGATTAGTAGTGTAATCACTCTTATCCAACAGCCACATAGTGGCCTCTATACCTCGCTGATGGACAATAGAAGTATATAAGCTCACAACATCTATTGTCAGTGCCAATAGGGTCCCTTATGTTATTTCAGTAATATTTTTTGTTATTTATAAAAATTCAAATGTATCTAACAAAAATGCAGGTGTAGATTTCACCAAGGGGGGTCATTCCAAGACTATAGATAACGGTGATAATACAGAGTCTGAAGACACCACAATGGGGCGGCCTGGTGGATCATTCAGACATTTATGTATTTTCGGCAATATATAAATTACTGGAGTAACAGGATTAGATTTTTGCAAATATCTGGATAGATCATCATCTATCACCCCCATCTCTTTATATTTTGCAACCATATCAGAGAACAAGTGTTGTATCTAAAATACATAAGTGTCTCCATCATCTAACTGACATATGATTTCTCTTCTGTATTTTTCTTTGTCCATAACGACAATTTATCTGCCTTTATCAGCTAGCTTAATTATTATATTTTGGTCAGCAGATGGGTCTCTTAAAGGGGTACTCCAGTGGAAAACTTTTTTTTTAAATCAACTGGTGCCAGAAATTTAAACAGATTTGTAAATTACTTCTCATAAAAAATCTTAATCCTTCCAGTACTTATTAGCTGCTGAATACCACAGAAGAAATTATTTTCTTTTTGGAACACAGTGCTCTCTGCTGACATCTCTGTCCATTTTAAGAACTGACCAGAGTAGGAGAAAATCCCCATAGCAAACATATGCTGCTCTGGTCAGTTACTAAAATGAGATATCAGCAGAGAGCACTGTGCTTGTGATTCAGCAGAGCGCACTGTGTTCCAAAAAGAAAATAATTTCCTTTGTAGTATTCAGCAGCTAATAAGTACTGGAATGATTAAGATTTTTTAATAGAAGTAAATCACAAATCTTACGATGTAGAGGTAAAGAAACAAAATCAGCACTCACCGGTCTTCTCCAAAAATGACTTCTTTAATGCAAAATACTCACATAGAACTTCGACAATGGGGGAGAGGGATAAGGTGCAGGGGGGTAAAAACCTCCGGCGACAGACTCTCTTTCACCCGCTATACGGGCTTCATCTGGCCAGGACAAGGAGGACTGACTGCCGGTTCTTATACAGGTAAGTGGGCAGTCCCAATTTCTGAGGACTGCCTCCTAGTGCTGACATGTAGGGAGGGTCTCCTTTAGTCTCTCACCATAGGCTATAATTCGCCATCTTAATATACATGTCAGTAGAACACGGCATCACAATTTAAAATACATATACACATGACAAGATAGAAAGATCATATAAATCAGTGTATAAATGATATGAGTGTATTTTAAAAACAGGGCGCATAATCTACTTTTTCGTTAAGGCCAAGAGGGCCGGCTGCAGAAGTGTGAATGATCCAGAATGTCTCTCTTTGGAGTAAATACCTATCTAGGTTAACTCCTGGCTTGGGTTTAACCATCTCTATGCCTGCGAATTTTAAGTGGTCCGTCCTGCCCCCGTGGGCCTCCACCACATGGGCAATTAGGCGAGGTGCTCCTTTGAGAGTACGGAGAGAATACCAATGCTCTCTAATCCTCGCATTCAACTGTCTAATAGTTTTGCCGATGTAATAGAACCCACAGGGGCAAAAGACCACGTACACTACAAATTTCGTTCTGCACGTGATTATGTCGGACACTGTGTGGGTAACGGAACCCATTCGGATAGTTTTATATTCTGAGTTATATCTGCAAAAATTACAAGACTTGCAGGAATAATTTCCTTTCGGGGTAAACTTGTCTAGCCAATTGTGTTCCTTTTTGTCCCGCACAGTGTCTCTTTCTTTCAGGGTATCTCCCAGTGTTCTGTTTTTCCTAAAGGAAATCAAAGCTTTCCTCGTAGCCACTTCTCTAAGTTCCAGGTCACTCTCAACCATGTGCCAATTTCGCCTAATGGCACATTCTAAAACTTGATTCAGGGGGGAATTCTGAAAGGTAAAGGTAAACCTCTTATTCTCAGAATCTAATAGCTTCTTTTCTTTATTTTTGAGCAACGACTTTCTATTCATTCTTTTAGCTCTGTTCCTCCCTTCTTTGATCAAGTGTAATGGGTACTGTCTATCCATTAGTCTACTCTGTAACTCATCCGCCTGGATGTCATAAGTATCCTCTGAGGTGTTATTGCGCCTCAAGCGGATAAACTGTCCAAAAGGGACACCCTTCTTCACGGAGCTCAGATGCGAGCTATAATAGTGAAGAAGGGTGTTCCTGGATTGCTCTTTCCTATAGCCCTCACTAACAACTGTTTCATTTTCCACCCTTTAATCGAACGTCCAAAAATTCTATGGAAGATCCCCCAAAAGAGGAAGTAAAGGAAAAGTTCATGGAGTTCACCGCATTAAGATACTCGACGAACTCAACGAACTTGTCCTCAGTGCCTGCCCAAGCCAACAGAACATCATCGACATATCTGGAATAAAACTTAATATAACCAATGAAGGGGTTGGTGGAGGAGTAAACATACTCACTCTCAAACTCTGCTAAGAAAAGGTCAGCATAGGTACAGGACACCGGGGTCCCCATCGGGGTCCCGGTATCCTGCCTATACCACTGCTCACCAGACTTAAAAGTACTATTGGTTAGGACAAAAGAATACACCCGTATCCCACATGATACGGGTGTACAGGCAGTGAGAGCCAGTCTTAAGATGTCCAATAAATCGCTGGAGTTCATTGATTTTGTCACAGATGCACTATCTTTTGCCCTAACCAATAGTACTTTTAAGTTTGGTGAGCAGTGGTATAGGCAGGACACCGGGACCCCGATGGGGACCCCGGAGTCCTGTACCTATGCTAACCTTTTCTTAGCAGAGTTTGAGAGTGAGTATGTTTACTCCTCCACCAACCCCCTGAAAACCCCACACAAAGGGTCAGCATACCTACTGGGACACTAACCAGTCTTGCAGCAGCATCAGCTTGTCCATGAGTCATGGACAAGGTTGCATGAGCAGACACACCAATCACCTACCACCACTACAAAGAGGGACATGCTCCTTCCCCTAAGAGGATTTCAAACACTGTGAACTAAAGAAAAGAGGGATTTTTAAATAAATATAGGTGATAGAGACATAAAAATTAGATGTACATGGTCAGGATTAGGTACTAAGTAGCATATTATATTTATTTGTGTGTTCTGACAGGTACGCTTTAAGATTTTTATGTTCAATAGTTTTTTATTAAGATTTTTGGAAGTATATAAAACAAACAAAGAAAAATAAACAATGACAGACGCAGCTGTCCATAGTATTCCAAAGTGCAGATAGCATAAGTCTTTAGCAAAGAATTACAATAAACAAAAAAACAGAACAGTAAAAGGAACGACCACATGGTTGTAATCAGTGAGCGGAGTCAGCACTCATATGAGGAGTATGAAGAGAGTAATGGGAAAGAAGGGAAAGAATTGTGTGTTGGACCCACTTGCTACTATGTCCATGGGAATATGGAAGGACCATGTCACTTAGCGACACGTCTAATTGACCTTGTGCCACAGTCTTGTGTTGGGGAGAAATATATAGTTACATAGTTAGTACGGTCGAAAAAAGACATATGTCCATCAAGTTCAACCAGGGAATTAAGGGGTAGGGGTGTGGCGCGATATTGGGGAAGGGATGAGATTTTATATTTCTTCATAAATATGGGGGAGTCGTGTGGATTGACTCATTCCGGTGATATGTATAGCAGGGATAATCCTATATCTTTACAAAGGGGGGAGGCTGTCCATAAAGCCCATCTTGTAGAGAACTTTTTCATATTACCTGAGCCCATAGCTAACACTTTTTCAATAGAATAAGTGGTGTACAATGGCCTCTCTTGATGGAGTGTTTGGAGATTTCCAATAACTAGTGAGGGAGGTCTTGGCTATAATACAAATAATGCAAAACAGGTCACGAAAGATAGGAGGTATGGAGTTAAGCCTTAAAAACAAAAGTGCCAATTCAGGGGACCACTGTAGGGGGAGAAGCAATAGACTCTCAATCAGTGTTTTGCAGTCTGACCAGAATGGGGATATAATTGGACAGGAACATAGTATATGCTATAAGGTTCCTTTTTGGCCACAAATTCTCCAACAGTTCGGGGAGGAGCCTGGGTAGGCCTTGGCGATTTTATCGGGAGTGAAGTACCATCGTAAAATAGTTTTGTATGCTGATTCTAAATGAGAAGAACATTGGAGTGCTTTATTAAGGCAACGGAAGGATCTCTTCCAGTCATCAGAATCAATGATAATGGAGAGTTCACTTTCCCATAGTCTTAAGGGGTAAGATTTTTTGCATACATCTGTTTGCAACATGGAGGAATACAACGGTTTAAGACCCTTTAGTGGTGAGGAGAGGAGTCTGATGGTGGAGGCATGGAGACTAACGGTGGAAGACTCTAAGGTAATAAGTCTTATTCTTAAATACTTATAGAATTCAGATTTATGTAGACCATACTGGTTACTGACGCTTTAAGATGTTTAAATACAAGTAATTTACAAATGATTTAACTTTCTGGCACCAGATAAGTAAAAAAAACATTTTTTCCACCAGAGTACCCCTTTAAAAATGTCTTTGGGGGTCACATATTAGGTTCACATAGGGAACAGTCTCTTGAACTCAGAACTGACAAACATACATGATCCATATAGTTGCTCACCAAGGCTGAGGGCTCAGCAACCTAGACAAGAATAGATGTAAATGTCAATGTAAATTGTGGCCCACTCAGTGTAAATCCACAGCATACATTTCTTGGGGGAAACTGCTTTGTATAGTGTGTGACTTTTGGTCCAGACACATTCTAGCTAAATATTTTGGTGCATTAGATGTTTCAGGGAAAAAAAAGGGTCCACACTTGAGGCTTGAGGATGGCCCGACTAGACCTACATCAATGCTCTAAAGCTTTGCTTACTCACTAGTGACTCTCACACTAATATCTCCTTCTACAGTTCACCATGCTCCTGGGAATCCTGAAGAGGGTCTCTGTCATCTACCAGGTTTGTGGACTCTGACTGGTTGTACCTCCTGATTAGGTCATTTTGAGTACCCATTTCTCTACAGGATCAGTCTAACTCAGGCCTTACCACAGTTTATGCCTAGGTTTTAACATTTTTCATCAGTATTATCATGAACATCACAGATGAAGAGTGAAACACAACACCAGTATATAGATGGGAGTAGGCTCTTCACAATAGCTGATGGGCCTCTCCCATTTATTTGCTCACTTTCATACCTAGAAAACTTTTCCATAGAAGTCCCTAAAAGTTTTACATAGAGTTTACTTTCCATTTTTCCTGTGGTCAGTGCGGCTGCTCAAAACCAAATCTCTAAATGCTGTTAACAGAGCAGAAGGTGAAGCAATTTGACTGCCCCACAATAGTGTCCAAGAAGTGAAATAAAAAAAATAAAAAAATTTAAATAGATTAGAAAAATTTGTAAATAAAATCTAAAAATCTAGGTACTACATTATCGTCAAAGTAAACAGTGTGCAAAGGCAAATCCATAGTATATATAAATATCCATATCAGTGACTGGAGGGCAAGTTGTTACACTCTGCGCTCTGGCCGCAAGCACCGGCCATGAGCGCAGAGTCCCTGTGTCCCTCTCTGCGCCCGCATGCGAGTCCCAGCCCGTCACTCACCATGTTCCGCTGCCTTCTCCTCCTCTGTGTCTCAGCTCCGGCGCGTGCATCCCTGTCTCTTAGGGTGCACGCGCGCCAGAGCTCTGAAATTAAAAGGGCCAGTACGCACATAATTACTGTCACACCTGTCACTACATTATAAAGTTTCTGCACCCCCCCCACTTCCCTGCCAGATATTCAGTGCCCCTAGCCTAAGATTAAGCGTTCCATATTGCCTGTTTGCCTTATCCAGGCCTTCCTGCTATGTTATTTGACTTTGCACCTTTGCCGCCTGCCTTGACCTTCTGCTACGTCTGACTACGCTACTGCCTTATCCTTCAGTACCTTGCCTTGTCCAGCTACCTGTGTGGTCGAGCCGTGTCGGAGGTAGTGACCTGGGTGTCGCCTGCCGCAGCAAGCCCATCCTGCCTTGCGGCGGGCTCTGGTTAAGACCAGCAGCAAATTAGACTCCGCTCCCCGATACAGTCCGAGTCATTAGCCACACAGGTTAGTGGATCCACATCGAGCTCCGTAACAGCAAGATCCGGCCATGGATCCTGCTGGGGTTCCTCTGCCAGATAATTTGGATCTTGCTTTCATTGTGGTGCTCCAGTCACAGCAGTTGGCCCAGCAGGCACAGCAGTTGAGCCAGTTGTCCGCCATGATGCAGCAGTTACTCACTGCTCAACAACCGCTACAACCTCCTCCTGCTCCCGTCTTGCCTCCCGCTCCTGCAGTTCTCTGGATCAAAACTCCGCTTTTCTCTTCCAGAGAAATCTGAGGGGGATCCCAAGTCCTGTCGTGGTTTCGTGACTCCATGCACCATGCTCTGTGCTCCATGCACATAGAACTCATGGAGGAACAGTTCCCTACGGAACGAGCAAAGGTGGCCTTCGTTGCCAGTCTCTTAACTGGAAGGGCTTTGGTCTGGGTAACTCCGCTTTGGGTTGGCAGTGATGCCTTCACTACTAATCTCCAGGCATTCCTGTCGGAATTTCGAGGTGTCTGAAGAACCAGCCCGAGCTTCTTCCGCTGAGTCGGCTTTGCTGAGTCTATCTCATGGAAACTCCTCTGTGGGCGAGTATGCCATACGATTTCGTATCCTGGCATCGGAGTTGTCATGGAATAATGAAGCTCTTTGCCCTACCTTCAAGAAAGGATTATCAAGTCATATCAAGGATGTCCTCTGCGGCCGGGAATTGCCATCTAACCTGAATGAACTTATACACTTAGCAACCCAGATTGATATCCGTTTCTCTGAGCAACGTAAGGAACTACGCCAAGAAAGGGAGTCTGCACGACCTCGGCTCCTTTCTCATCTGGCACCTGTCTTCCAGCAACCACTGCAAACATCTACGTTGCCTCCCGCAGTGGAGGCTATGCAAGTAGAGTGGTCTCGCCTGACCCTGCAGGAAAGAACTTGCCGACAAAATGAGAATCTATGCCTATACTGCGCCAGTGCAGATCACTTCCTCAAGGATTGTCCTCTGCGTCCACAGTCACAGGGAAACACTCGCACCTAGGGTTTGTGGGAGGCCTCCCTAGGTGTGAATACCACCTCTCCATGCTTAAATTTGACGGTCCAGCTTTTTCTACCCTCCAAAGAGATAATCTCCATTCTTGCCTTTCTGGACTCTGGCTCAGCGGGAAACTTTATTGATGCCTCCCTAGTACATAGGTATCATCTGCCTGTGTCCCGCCTGTTAAAGTCTCTGTATATCTCTAAGGTCAACGGAGAAAAACCGGACTGTACCGTGCTATATCGCACAGAACCGTTGTCAATGCAGATCAGACTCTTGCATAAGGAACACTTGTCCTTCTATGTACTACCTCATTGTACTTCTCCTCTCCTGCTTGGCCTACCATGGTTGCAGCTCCATGCCCCGCAGCTGGATTGGAAAACTGGAGAATTTCTTTGCTGGGGTCCGCATTGCAACAGCCACTATATTCATATACGTTTGTCTAAGTTGGAACCATCATCTTCTTGTCCTCTGTCCGGTTTGCCTTCATTCCTCCAGGACTTTGCTGATGTCTTCAGTGAAAAGCAAGCTGAAGTTTTGCCTCCACATCATCCCTACGATTGTCCTATTGACTTACTACCCGGCACCACTCCTCCCAGGGGCAGAACTTACCCTTTGTCAGTCCCTGAAATGCCGGCTATATCTAATTATATCCAGGAGAACCTTCAGAAGGGGTTTATCAGGAAGTCCTCTTCCCCTGCCGGAGCCGGGTTCTTCTTCGTGGAAAAAAAAGACGGGGCTTTGCAACCATGCATTTACTACCAAGGCTTAAATAAAAATTACAGTAAAGAACCGCTACACACTTCCTTAAATCTCTGAGTTATTTGATCGTCTGCGAGGTGCCAGGATTTTCTCTAAACTAGACCTTTGTGGAGCATATAATTTGATTCTTATACGCTAAGGGAACAAATGGAAGACTGCGTTTAATATTCGTGACAGACATTTTGAATACCTTTTGATGCCATTTGGACTCTGTAATTCTCCAGCAGTTTTCCAGGGATTCGTCAATGATATTTTCCATGACCTCCTGTACTCCTGTGTCGTATTTGAATGATATACTCATCTACTCGCCCAATGTCCAGTCTCATCACTTTCACCTCCGCCAAGTGTTACAGCGTCTCTGTGAAAATCCTCTCTATGCTAAACTGGAGAAATGTACTTTTAAAAAGACTAGCCTCCCTTTTCTGGGCTATATTGTTACCAGTCAAGGTCTTCAAATGGATTCCAACAAGTTATTCGCAGTTCTGGACTGGCTACAACCTACTGGTCTGAAAGCGATTCAGCGATTCCTCTGCTTTTCCAATTACTATCGGCAATTCATTCTTCACTACTCCACTATGGTAGCTCCTATTGTTCGCCTTCGCCATTTATTCTGGAAGTGGATGCATCTTCAGTTGGTGCAGGTGCAGTTTTGACTCAAAAGTCCTCCAAAGGTAGAACTGTAACTTGCATTTTTTTCTCTAAGACCTTCTCTTCTGTGGAGAGAAATTATACCATAGGAGATTGAGAGCTCTTGGCTATAAAGTTAGCCTTGGAAGAATGGCAACATCTCTTGGAGGGCTCTGCACACCCAATTACTATTTATACAGATCACAAAAACTTTATCTACAGACTGGTCATTGTCTCAACCCTTGTCAGGCTCGCTGGTCTCTGTTCCACTTCCATCCAGCAGAGAAGAATCTTCTTGCGGATGCGCTGTCTAGATCCTCCAATGTACAAGACCAAGAATTCCATCCTCAACATATTATACCTCCTAATTGTCTCATTTCTGCAGCACCAGCAACTCTTCAGCACCTGTCTCCTGGAAAGACTTTCGTAACTCCCCGTCCCAGACTTCGAGTCTTGAAATGGGGTCATTCCTCATTGTTGGCCGGTCATGCCGGTATCCGTAAAACCTTACAACTCATATCCCGACAGTATTGGTGGCCAACTTTGAAACAGAACTTCGTTGACTTCGTCCGTTCCTGTTCAGTCTGTGCCCGGGACAAGACCCCTCGTTCCAAACCTGCAGGACTTCTACAACCTTTGCCAGTTCCAGAGCAACCTTGGAACTATATTGCTATATTGGACTTTATTACCGACCTTCCTTCCTCTGGCGGCAATGCATTCATTTGGGTTGTAGTAGACTGATTCTCTAAAATGGCTCATTTTGTACCCCTGCCAGGATTACCATCAGCACCGCAGCTTGCTATTATTTCACCACATCTTCCGCTTACATGGATTACCTACCCATATTGTGTCCGACTGGGAAGTTCAATTCGTCTCAAAATTCTGGAGGGCCCTCTGCTCACGTCTTCAAGTCAAATTAAAATTTTCTTCGGCTTATCACCCTCAATCTAATGGAAAAGTCGATAGGGTGAACCAAGTCTTGAGAGACTACCTTCGCCATTTAGTTTCAGCTCATCAGGACGATTGGACCAATTTACTTCCCTGGGCCGAGTTTTCTTACAACCATAGAGATTCTGAATCCACTGGGTTTTCGCCGTTCCATGTAGTCTATGGACTTCATCCACGACCACTCATTCCCTTGTCTTCTCCCTCGGGTGTCCCTATGGCAGATGAACTAGTACATCATTTTACCTCCATCTGGATGAAGACTCGTCTCTCCCTCATATATGCCACAACCCGTATGAAATTTCAAGCGGGCAAGAAAAGGCGTTCTCCTCCCGAATTCTCTCCTGGAGACAGAGTGTGGTTGTCATCTAAGTATATCCGCTTCAAAGTACCCTGCTATAAACTGGGTCCTTGCTATTTGGGTCCTTTCAAGGTCAAGAAACATCTAAATCCTGTGGTTTATTCTCTTCATCTACCTTCCTCCCTCTGGATCCTGAATTCTTTTCACGTCTCCATCTTGAAAACTGCTTCTCTAAAAAGGACATTTCTCTTACTCCCATCTCAGGTACCCCGATGTTTTTCCTGTCAAGGAAATTCTGGACTCCAAACTTATCAGAGGAAAATGTTTCTTCCTTGTAGATTGGGAAGGATTCGGAACAAAGGAAAGGTTTTGGGAGCCACAAGATAATATTCTAGACCGAGACCAAAGCGGGGGGGGGGGGGGGGGAAGAGTTTACTGTTACACCCTGCGCTCTGGCCCCAAGCACCAGCCGTGAGTGCAGAGTCCCTGTGTCCCCATCTGCCAGTGGAGCTGGGATTCGCATTGCAGGACGCGCCCGCATGCGAGTCCCAGCCCGTCACTGACCATGCTCTGCTGCCACCTCCTCCTCTGTGTCTCAGCTCTGGAACGCGCGTCCCCGTCTCCTAGGGCATGCGCACTGGAGCTCTGAAATTTAAAGGGCCAGTACGCCCATAATTACTGTCACACCTGTCACTACATTATAAAGTTCCTGCACCTCCCACACTTCCCTGCCGAATCTTCAGTGCCCCTAGCCTGAGATTAAGCATTCCATATTGCCTGTTTGCCTTATCCGTGTATCCAGACCTTCCCGACACGTTATTTGGCTTCGCAACTTTGCCGCCTGCCTTGACCTTCTGCTATGTCTGACTACGCTACTGCCTTATCCTTCGGTACCTCGCCTTGCCCAGCTACCTGTGTGGTCGAGCCGTGTCGGGGGTAGTGACCTGGCGCAGCAAGCCCATCCTGCCTTGCGGCGGGCTCTGGTGAAGATCAGCGGCACCTTAGACTCTGCTCCCCGATACAGTCCGAATCATCAGCCACACAGGTTCCACATCCAGCTCCGTAACACAAGTGCTATACACCACATTCAGTGTATCCACTTTGTTTTGCTCTGACAAGGTTTTCCCCTTGCACATATCACATGTAAATCTGATTTCTGCAAAAGTGTATGCATTGCCGCTCACCATGGGCAAACACAGGAATTTCTCAAGGGTTGGGGATTAAAAAAATTTAATATTACCTCTCTGCTAGGACCACATTTTACTGCTGCAGTGACAAAATAATACCATCATATTGTTATAAAATAAAAAATCACTTTGCACACATCAATATCACAATTAATGCCTCTATATAAGGGACAAGTAATTGCATCACACATTAACCATTACCATTACCACCACATATGGAAGAGATAATATTACCACATACTGATACTGAATAAAAATGGCTGTACACAGACTAATATTCCCTTAAACAGTACCCATATTGTGGCTCTGCAGGCTGTTCAAGAGGTTACATTGCAGTTACATCCAGTGACACCCAGGAGACATCTTCTTGGAGTTTTTTCCCCCCGTTATTTCTTCTCTATTTGGCTCAGACTGCCATGAAGACTTTTTCCAGCAATGACTCAACTCCGCAGAATCTGCCAGACAGCACATTTTCCACCTATTCCCTACCCTTGATGCCCCAAGTAATGTCTTCCTTGGTGTCCTGCATAATATAAGTGAGTGGGTAAGTGAGTTGAAGGAGGACAGATAAGGGAAATGGGTGGTGGTGGGTAAGTAGGTCCCCAGTGAGTAGGTAATTCCCCCATCATTGCATAAAAATAATTTTGTATCCTTAAAAAGTGTCAAGATGAGCAGTTACTAGATATTTGATTTTACCCATTGTTTCTCCTTTCGGTTACTCAAATCATTATAATGCACAAGATAAGGATTTACTTTTCTAGACTTTGATGTAGCATCAAAAATGTGTCTGTTTTCAATAAATGAAGGTAATTTAGTTGTAATGGGCAAAGGAAAAAACTTCAAAGATACATTTTCACATGCTTTTAATTCCTGTGCTTTGACAGTAGACTAATAAAGTAATAGGTTGACCTCATAAATCTGGAAACATTGAGAAAATGTTCATTCAGATTCTCCTATCTAAATTAAAAAATATCCAGATTTTATGTTAAAGTCTAGTCAGCATAGTTATTGTTCCTGATCATGGATTACTATTATTCTACATGCGTATTCATTTTGTTAGTTTTCTCAGGTCAGGATCTATAAAGTGGCAGATGTACCATCATAGTGGTAGTTCAAGTGTAAGTACAACACACTAGATAGTTATAACTTGGGGTGGGGTGAAGTAAAGCATACCTCCAGGGAAAATGCTTCAGATATTTCCAGGTGTGTCATTCAATAAGGAAAATGGAAAGAGTATGGAAATACTGTATTATTTTCTATCTAGCTTCCACTTTTCTGGGGCCACATAGGAGAATGCAAAGAAAAAAATCAGACAGTCACTTCTGCAGCTAGTGATTGGCTTAGTAGGTATTTCCTACATTAAGGAAACTTCACAGATAGCGAGGGACAGCAGGGACCTGGTACAGCTGTGGGAATTAGGGCAGGTGTCACGTCAGGCAGGGATAGAGTGCAGCCCTAAACTTTCCCACTCCCTCTGTCCCTGCCTACTTGCATACCCGTCCTAAATAACGGGTCCACATCCACAAAGACGGTCCCTTCCTAAAATAAGTGTCACGACTGGGCAGGGAAGGAGTGCACACTATTCCGCCCAATCCCCTATCCCTGCCAACTTACGTACCCGCCCTAGACAGTGGGTTCATAACCACGGTGACAGTCCCTGCCTAAACAAGTGAGGGGAGTCAACTGTCAAAATAATAAAATACAATAATACAAACAGAGGTCAAGGTACAGTAGGGAGCAGACAGACCAACAGAAGCAAAACTAACACACTCACACAATGGGTCAAAGTCCACTATCAGCGTCAAAAACCAGGAGTTGTCAAAGTACAAAATCGCTAATACTAGAGAAGAGTCAGAGAGTGGAGCCAAAGGGTCAAAATGCCAGATATAACAGATACAGTAGAAAGCTAGCTAGGAGTACAAACTAAGCTCTTTAGCAGGAAAAGACTGGGAGTAGGGCTAGCAGAAAAAGAACATTACACTCACCACAGGAGACAGCTGGATTTCTTTCAGTTCATAGTTTATTCATCGGTGCTGTACAAACAGGCAGGAGGGGAAGCGAGTGGGCATCAGCTCCAAGGAGTGTGACGAGTCATTTCGCAGAAGGTTTGCTTGATCATGCTACTAAGAAAGAGTCAGACACCAGCTTATATATGCGGTGTTAGTGACTCAGGTAAGGTGCGCCGGAACCTGTCATAGTGGTGTGAATGTTTCACGCAAAGGTGCATGCAAGGTGTATGCGTGCAAGGTGAAAGGATGCATAAAGACATGACTGATGCACTGGAGCTTTGGATACGTTACAATCAAGTGACCAAAGTCTGCGGCTAAATTCATATTTAATCATAATGCGGATAGGTAACAGTCACAATATCCAAGGAAGAAAAACCTCATGGACAGCAATAGATACAATGTAGTTAAAGAAATAATACAAGTGTAGATCCTTGGATCAGTACCAGGGATGGGATCGAGCAGATGGCAGCATAAACTTCTCGTGCATACATAGCAAATGGAAAGGGAGGGAGTTGGGGCAAAAACAGAGATTGTAATTATTAGAAGGAATCATTGAAAGGGAAACAGAGAGACAAATAAACAACAAACAACTCAGATAAAATAAATCAATTCATTTTTTTCTTTTAAGCTGAGTCCTTCTGTGGTTCTTAGCATAGAAATCCAGATAGCTTATTTTTGGCGCAGGATGTTCTCCTTTGTTCTTCCCGGGTGGGGGTGAAGAACGCTTTCAATTCCCATAAATTTAAGCCAGGTAGAATCTCCAGAGAGGACATCACGGACATGCTCTGCCAATTCCGGTACCCAGTCTCGAGAGCCATAAATGGTGGTCACATTTGCAGTTACCGGTGGGGGGAAGAAGAGGTAAGCCAGTTATCTTTAGGGGTATTTGAGGAAAACGTGCTACTTACTAGATGATCTTTGATAGTCTTATTCTTTTTGTGGGCAAAGATGGGTTTGTTTCTCGCTACATCTTGAAGATTGGGAACTTCTTCTAGCAGGTACCAATGCTTAAAGGGTATTCTCGAGGAAAATTTTTTTTTTTAAATCAACTGGTGCCAGAAAGTTAAACAGATTTGTAAATTACTTCTATTAAAAAATCTTAATCTTTCCAGGACTTTGTAGGGTCTGTATACTACAGAGGAAATGGTTTTCTTTTTGGAACACACAATTATTTACCCCGGAATGGGTTAGGGTCAATTAAACATAAACACCATTGACCAAGGGACAAAACCCTAGGTCACTAATACCCTTCTTAATCCCACCCCCTAGAACTTAACTTTTATTAAGGTCACTATAGTAATAATGATATGGTGATCAACTGTATTTAAAATGAACCTCCTTGTGTGTCTATATATATATAATCGGTGAACTATGAGCTAATTGCTTCCTAGTAGTTAGTCATAGCCAGTGATCTGCAGTCTCACTGGTTAATAATACACAAGGAAGGTTGTATTAAAAACTGAATATGCCCCCTCAATATGTTCCTTTTTGGAACACAGTACTCTCTGCTGACATCTCAGTTCATTTTAGAAACTGTCCAGAGCAGCATATGTTTGCTATGGGGATTTTCTCCTACTCTGGACAGTTCTTAAAAAGGACAGAGGTGTCAGCAGAGAGAACTGTGGTCATGATGTCAGCAGAGAGCTCTGTGTTCCAAAAAGAAAACCATTTCCTCTGTAGTATTCAGCAGCTAAGAAGTACTGGAAGGATTAAGATTTTTTTTTATAGAAGTAATTTACAAATCTGTTTAACTTTCTGGCACCAGTTGATTTAAAAAAAAAATCCACTGGAGTACCGGATGGTCTTATTCAATAAGGCAGACATATTGCTGAATTTAAAAGAGAAAATAAAGCATTTTAGGTTTATCTGGACAGGTGTGTGTTTTCTCCTTAGTAGTCAAAGAGGAAAGTGATTTCCTCTTAATACGCTCCATTGCTGTTTCAGTCACTCGTTTGGGATAACTTCTCTTATTCAGGTGACTTATTAGTTGGTCCACCTGGTCTTGAATTACAGAGGGGTCGCTGTTTATTTTTTTAAGCCGTAACAGTTGGATGTATGGCAAGGATGTCTTGGTGTGCTCAGGATAAAAACCATTGGGATGTACAGTACAGACCAAAAGTTTGGACACACCTTCTCATTCAGAGTTGACTATGAAAATTGTAGATTCACATTGAGGCATTAAAACTATGAATTAACACATGTGGAATTATATACATAATAAAAAGTGTCAAACAACTGAAAATATGTCATATTCTAGATTCTTCAAAGTAGCCACCTTTTGCTTTGATTACTGCTTTGCACACTCTTGGCATTCTCTTGTGTTGACATTCAAGAGGTAGTCACCTGAAATGCTTTTCACTTCACAGGTGTGCTGGTATGGAGGAGGAGGTGTGATGGCATGGGGGTGCTTTGCTGGGGACACTATTGCGGATTTATTCAAAATTGAAGGCATACTGAATCAGCATGTCTACCACAGCATCTTGCAGCGGCATGCTATTCCATCCGGTTTGCGTTTAGTTGGACCATCATTTATTTTTCAACAGGACAATGACCCCAAACACACCTCCAGGCTGTGTAAGGGCTATTTGACCAAGAAGGAGAGTGATGGGGTGCTGCGCCAGATGAACTGGCCTCCACAGTCACCGGACCTGAACCCAATCGAGATGGTTTGGGGTGAGCTGGACCACAGAGTGAAAGCAAAACGGGCCAACAAGTGCTAAGCATCTCTGGGAACTCCTTCAAGACTGTTGGAAGACCATTTCAGGTGACTACCTCTTGAAGCTCATCAAGAGAATGCCAAGAGTGTGCAAAGCAGTAATCAAAGCAAAAGGTGGCTAGAACCTAGAATATGACATATTTTCACACTGTTTTTGTTATGTATATAATTCCACATGTGTTAATTCATAGTTTTGATGCATTCAATGTGAATCTACAATTTTCATAGTCATGAAAATAAAGAAAACTCTGAATGAGAAGGTGTGTCCAAACTTTTGGTCTGTACTGTACAGTATACAAAAACAGATAATACAAAGTAGTACAGTGCAGATCGGAGCAACTTAATGCAGTATGAATCGTGTTCTGTGACTATAATGTCTCCGCTGTCTCGTGGACACAGCTTCACATCAAGTTTATACCGAATCTCAAGGAAAGACACGCTGGTTGCTTAACTGATGTAATCTTTACTGAGATATAATGAACACACGCGTGGTAGGCTTTGGTATTTATCAGATTTGCAGTCTGTATTAGCTTTAAGAAGTCATGTGGATCTGGTCACTGTGGTGGCTGGAGCTGGAATGAATGAGACATGCCGGATCTAGCCCTATGCTTTAGAGAGTGAGCTGGACCACAGAGTGAAAGCAAAACGGGCCAACAAGTGCTAAGCATCTCTGGGAACTCCTTCAAGACTGTTGGAAGACCATTTCAGGTGACTACCTCTTGAAGCTCATCAAGAGAATGCCAAGAGTGTACAGTAATCAAAGCAAAAGGTGGCTAGAACCTAGAATATGACATATTTTAATTTTTTTTTTGTTATGTATATAATTCCACATGTGTTAATTTATAGTTTTGATGCCTTTAGTGTGAATCTACAGTTTTCATAGTCATGAAAATAAAGAAAACTCTGAATGAGAAGGTGTGTCCAAACTTTTAGTCTGTACTGTAGATAAAGCATAGGGGACGAAGGCTTACAACTTGGTTGTGCTCCAGTGAAACCACAACATCCGGGAACGTTATCTCTATGTGGTGAAAAGAGGAGGTGAAATGCATGTTCATTTCATTCACTTCGTCCAGTTCTGCAACAAAGGAACTAAACATTTCTTTGTTGCTGTCCCAAATCAGGAAGATATTGTCCACATATCTATGGGATAGTTTTATAGCTCTTATATACTTGTTGGTGGAAGAGTAGATATGCCTAGCCTCTAGTGTGGCCAGATAGATGTTAGCCAGGGTACAGGAGACAGGAGTCCCCATAGCAGTACCCGTGCATTGCCTGTACCAGACCCTGTCAAACTGAAAATAGTTGTTGCCTAACACAAAGGCTATGGCTTTTGTTACAAAGTCGCAATAGGAGGAGGACTTCCAAAAGGAAGACTGTAACCTAGTGGACATAGGGAACAATACAGCCATCAATTTGGCCTGGATTCCTCTGGACCAATCCTGCTTATCCCTTTTGAGTAAAGGGTTAAATTATTGCATCTCCCCTCTGCTCGATTGGTCCAGTTTCAAAATAGACTTGGATAAGAACATGAGAAAAATTCATCTACACAAAATGTTTCATGGAAAAAACCTCACCGTGGAACAAAGAAAAGAGGGCGAGCACCCAGCCATACTGGGCTCACTCGGCTTTAGTGCATACTTTGCCAATAGCCCTTCGGATACGTCCGATTTTAGCCCTTCTCCTTAGCCTGCAAAATCCGGATGTAGGCACTCTTGGAGAAAAGGAAACCATCATCTTAGAGACCTTTTAAATGAGGTAACAAGTCCACTTTCTCACCACTTGTTAGTGGCAGCAACTTTAAAGAAGTCGTTACCAGAGACATGAAAGCCCTCCTGTTCCCCAGCCCCCCACAGAATCTCACAACAAAAGAAAAGAAGGCATTACAATGGCTCAAAGAGAGACCTGACATTGTCATAAAAAAGACCGATAAAGGCAACAGTGTAGTCATTCTCTCAAAACAACAATATCAGGAGGAGGCCCTCAAACAGCTGTCCAACACCAGGACATATGTAAAAATTACTTATGATCCCACACAAAAAGTACTGTCTAATCTAAGAACTTTTTTAATACATTAGAAACCGGCCTTATATCACGGAAGACAGCAGAGAGACTAAGCCCTGACACTCCACGCAATCCACAATGGTACTATCTACCCAAAGTACACAAGTCCCTGGAGCAACCTCCAGGGCACCTGATAGTCTCGGATAATGGTTGGGTCACCGAGTACCTCTCACAATACCGAGTACCTCTCACAGTTCCTCACCGAGTACCTCTCACAATGCACCCTCTCCTGTCAGATATCCCTTCTTATCTCAAGGACATGGATCCATTCCTTGATCTATTACAGGATGTTCCTATAGAAAGCTCCTATAAATTAGGAACTATAGATGTGGAGTCCCTATACTCCTGGATCCCAAAGGATTTGGGTGTTAGTGCTGTAAGAGAATTTTTAATGGCTGCCGGGAAGTCCTCCTCCTATTGTGACTTTGCAACAGAAGCCATAGCCTTTGTGTTAGGCAACAACTATTTTCAGTTTGACAGGGTCTGGTACAGGCAATGCATGGGTACTGCTATGGGGACCCCTGTCTCCTGTACCCTGGCTAACATCTATCTGGCCACACTAGAGGTTAGGCATATCTATTCTTCCACCAACAAGTATATAAGAGCTATGAAACTATACCGTAGATATGTGGACGATATCTTCCTGATTTGGGACAGAAACAAAGAAATGCTTAGTTCCTTTGTTGCAGAACTGAACAAAGTGAATGAAATGAACATGCATTTCCCCTCCTCTTTTCACCACAAAGAGAAAACGTTCCTGGATGTTGTGGTCTCACTGGAGCACAACCAAGTTGTAACTAAGGTTTACAGAAAGCCTTCTTCCCCTAGAAAACACACACCTGTCCAGATAAACCTACATGCTTTATTTTCTCTTTTAAGTTCAGCAATATGTCCGCCTTATTGAAGAAGACCATCCTTAAGCATTGGTACCTGCTAGAAGAAGATCCCAATCTTCAAGATGTAGCGAGAAACAAACCCATCTTTGCCCACCCAAAAAATACGACTATCAAAGATCATCTAGTAATGAGCATGTTCTCTTCGAGTACCCCTAAATTTAACTGGCTTACCTCTTCTTCCCCCGACCGGTAACTTCAAATGTGGCCACTGCTCCTATTGTTCTCATTGCTTTAAGGAAAGAACTATCGCATTGGAGGCGTCAATATACATGTCAAAGATTTGATAATGTGTAGAACAGACTTCGTAATCTATATCATCTTGTGCCCGTCTGATCTGTTCTATGTAGGCTCAACCATCCGTGCCCTGTTCACGGGGTTCAGAGAGCATCTATGGCTCTCGAGACTGGGTACCGGAGTACCATAATTGAGCATATCTGTGATATCCACTCCGGAGATTCTACCTCCCTGAAATTTATGGGAATTAAACGCATCCTTCACCCCTACCCGGGGAGAATAAAGGAGAACACCCTGCGCCAAAAAGAAGCTATCTGGATTTCGAAGATAAGAGCCACAGAAGGACTCGGCTTAAATTTTAAAAAATTGAATGCTTTTATCTGTGTCATTTGTTGTTTATTTGTCTCTCTGTTTCCCTTCCAATGATTCCTTCTAGTAATCACAATCTCTGTTTTTGACCCAACTCCATCCCTTTCCATTGGCCTTTCCTCCCATCCATTTGCTATGTATGCACGAGACATTTATGCTGCCATCTGCTCGATCCCATCCCTGGTACTTAACTACATTGTATCTATTGCTGCCTATGTGTTTTTCTTCCTTGGACATCGTGACTGTCACCTATCTGCATTATGATTAAATATAAATTTAGCTACAGACTTTGGTCACTTGATTGTAACGTATCCAAAGCCCTGGTGCATCAGTCACGTGTCTTTACTCATGCTTTCACCTTGCACGCATACACCTTGCATACTCCTTTGCGTGAAATTTCATTCACACCACTATGACAGGTTTGCACACCTTACCTGAGTCACTAACACCGCATATATAAGCCGATGTCTGACTCTTTCTGAGTAGTGTGATCAAGCAGACCTTCTGCGAAATGACTCATCACACTCAGTCAGCTCCACGGAGCTGATGTCCGCTCCTATCCCTTCCCTCCTGCCTGTTTGTACAGCACCGAGAAATAAACTATGAACTGAAAGAAATCCAGCTGTCTCCTGTGGTGAGTGCAACGTTCTTTTTCTGCTACCCGTTTGCTATGGTTTAGGTAATGTCCTAGCAGCATGAGGAGACCATAGGGCCTCACAATCCCTAAGATTAAAACATGAATTTTTAAATTTTAATTGAAGATTTATGGTAGCTAGCGTTTCATAAATATTTTTAGGTAATGTCCCAGCAGCATGAGGAGATCATATAGTGGTTGAATGACACAGCCTGGAGCTGGAGGCAGCATGAGGAGACCATATAGTGGCTGAATGACACAGCCTGGAGTTTATGGTAGCATGAGGAGACCATATAGTGGCTAAATGACACAGCTTGGAGTTTGCGGCAGCAAGAGGAGACCATATAGTGGATGAATGGCACAGCCTGGAGTTGGGGGCAGCAAGAAGAGACCAGATAGTGGCTGAATGATACAGCCTAGAGGTGGCGGAAGCATGAGGAGACCATATAGTGGCTGAACGACACAACGTGGGGGTGGCGGCAGCATGAGGAGATCATATAGTGGCTGAATGGCACAGCCTGGAGGTGGCAGAAACCTGAGGAGACCATACAGTGGCTGAATGGCACAGCCAGGAGTTGGCGGCAGCATGAGGAGAACATATAGTGGCTGAATGACACAGCGTGAAGGTGGCGGCAGCATGAGGAGAATGAAAAGTGGCTGAATGGCACAGCCTGGAGTTGGCGGCAGCATGAGGACACTACATAGTGGCTGAATGACACAGCGTGGAGGTGGTGGCAGCATGAGGAAAACATGTGGTGGCAGAGTAAGATAGCCTGGAGATGGCAGCTGCAGCATCAGGAGTCCTGAAAGTGACCACATGACAGAGTGGTGCGGTGGGTGGCAATACCAGTACCGGGTGACGGAGGTAGGCGAAAAAAGGTCTGATGTGGAGGAATGTTTGTATCTGGGGAGCAGCGCCTTAAATCTGTTTTGCACTTTCCATATTTGTGAAGTGTTGCTGTGGCACCATGGTCAATCTACTCTAATGCATCAGGCATTGGTGGGTGGAAAACCTGGCTGATCCATGCTTGATTTATCTTCACAAAGGCCAGTCCCTCCAATTTTTTGTGGACAGACGAGTTCTTCTTGGGGTGACTATGGCCCCCGCCGCACTAAACACCCGCTCTGAAGGCACACTACTAGCCGGACAGGACAGCTTTTACAGGGCATACTCTGCTAGTTGCGGCCACAAGTTTGGCTGCCCAGAAGTCCAGTGGATCTTTAAGGTGTGTTGGCATGGGCATGTCATGGTATGCCACCACCTGCTGGTTCAGGTCCTGCTCCAGGTGAGTTGCTTCACTATGCGGGTGAAGAAAGGTACTCATCAGCTGTAGACTCAGGCTGCTGCTGATGGAGCTGATACTTTTCCTGTCACTTCACCCTTCCCCAGCAGCCATGGCAGTGGAAAGTGAGCGCAGAGGGCCCCTTGAGTCACACCAGCAAGAGGATGGACGATGGCGCCGATAGGCATCAGCTAACTGACTACGTAGTAGGTCAGTTTTTCCTCCCTCTCAGTGGGTGTAAAAGGCTCCCATTTTGTGCCGGAAGTGAGGGTCCAATAAGGTGGAGAGCCAGAAGTCATCCCGCTGCCAAATGGTGACAATTCAACGGTCATTGCGCAAGCTACTGAGCATGCATCGTGCCATTTGTGCAAGTGACTCGGAGGGACTACCTGCTTCCATCTCTACTGCATATAGCAATGGTGTGTCTGGGTCCTCTGTCTCGACCTTCCTCTTAACTCTCTAGCTCCTCTGGCTGCTCCTGCTACTCCTTTCCTGCCAGATGACTAGAAAAATCACCCATTTTATGAAACCTAAACTGTGCTTCACTGTGCCCCTCCCTTTCCTCCTCCTTCTCCTCCAGTTCAGCCCCCACAGGGCTCACATGGCCGTGAGATGTAGGCACCACGTCTCCAGTGCCCTGACCAGCCATCTTTTCCAACATGTGTTGTAGGAAATGAAACTGTGAAATGACGTTGTTCATCCCGTAATACTGGCGACTGACTAATAATGTGGCTTCCTCAAAGAGCCTGAGCAAACGGCAGGTGTCACGTATGAGCTGCCACTGGTTGACATTGAAGTTACACAGGGGAGTTCTCTTATCGATAGATTCATCAAGAAATCAGTGATGGCTTTTCTCTGTTCATATAGTCGGTCCAACATATGGAGGGTGGAATGCCAACGTGTGGCAACGTCGCAAATCAGACTTTGTTGGGGGATTCCGTTCTAACGCTGCAGCTCAAGGAGGGTGTGCTTTGGGGTGTACGAGTGGCTGAAGTGTATGCAAAGTTTCCTTCCCATTGTTAGGATGTTTTGCAAATGGGGAGAACACATCAGGAACCGCTTGTCAACCAGATTGAACACGTGTGCCATGCAGGGCGCATGCACAGGCTTCCTTGTCGCAGCTCAGACAAGTTCTTCCTGTTGTCGGTCACCATGGTTCCCATTTCCAGTTTTTGTGGAGTAAGCCATGCTCTGATTTCTTTATGAATGACTTTTAGCAGTTCCTCCCCTGTGTGACTATGTTCACCAAGGCAAACCATGTGAAGAACAGTGTGACACCGCTGTGCCCTGCGCACATGGTATGCTGAAGGGGCACTGAGACATGTCCGTGCAGTGGAGGCTGAGGACACGGTGGAGGATGAAGAGGCGGAGTCACGCCCCCTCCCATAGACATGAATGGAGGATGAGGGGAATCCTCACGAGGAGGTGGAGGCGTCACGTCCCCAGTCCCGGAAACCTGGAGGTTTTTGAAACTGGAGATTCAGCACCCGCATAGAAAGTCTCAGCAGCGGGCCCCCCGCAATCAGACATCTTATCCCCTATCCTTTGGATAGGGGATAAAATGTTTTTGCCCGGAATAACCCTTTAATCCTTCCAGTATTTATCAGTGCTGTATGCTCCACATGAAGTTATTTTCTATTTGAATTTATTTTCTGTCTGACCACAGTGCTCTCTGCTGAAACCTCTCTCCATGTCAGGAACAGCATATGTTTGCTATGGGAATTTGCTCCTGGTCTTGACAGTTCCTGAAATGTACAGAGATGTCAGCAGAGAGCCTTGTGGTCAGACAGAAAATAAATAAAAAATAAAAAAACTTCCTCTGTAATATACAGCAGCTGATAAGTACTGGAAGGATTAATATTTTTAAATATAAGTAATTTACAAATCTGTTTAACTTTCTGGCACCAGTTGATTTAAAAAATTTTTCCCCTGGAGTACCCCTTTAAGTGTACTGCCATAAGGGCAAGCTGTAATCTGTAAATACAAGGGATCTGCAGTAGTCTAAGACATACCTCCTGCCTCATCATTGGTTCAAGCTGCTTCTCTTTCCCTCCCCCTGTAGCTCTGCCACCTCAGATAACCTGCTCCGTATAAACACAAGTGTATCCGAGATTCACCAGGAAGTCATTGCATCATTGCCACACAAATAAACTTAAAGGTTTATGTTTTGTCAAGAGATACAACATATGAAATGTTTTGGTATCTGACAGTGCCAATTTAGGTAATAGGAGGCCTGGAAGGTCACTTTAAGTCATCTTGGTCTCTTTTTGTAGTAAACTTTCCATATTTGGATGAAAACTTGTCTATTTCATCAAAATATACTATGAATAGAAAAACACATAATAATTCTGGCTCCATAGCTATAAGAAAGAATTATTATTCCAAATAGATAGCCAATGAAATCATAGATTAAACTAATTAACCACAAAAAGAAACCAATAAACAATTACCAAGTATTTGCTCATGGAGTCTCTAGGCTCGCACAGATCAAAAGCCACTAATTGTATCTATAATACAATAAACAATGTTAGAGAAAAGGGTCATGTACATTACGTATGTTGTAAATAATTTCTGAATAGCTTTTAATGATACTTGATTGCAAATGAATGATTATTTTGTGTTACTGTCACGAATATTATTTACTTTAAAATTCTATGTATATGTTTCCTTTCTAGACTATTGTTGGAATAAGATCAAGTTTCTATTCCTTTTGACCATTTCTAGAATGATCATACGATAATTAAAAATCATTATTTTTAAAACACAACACACTGTTATATTAGCTGATGGAATGGTAGTCTTAATGCCTAAAATTTCTGTGTTCTCTACTTGTCCTTGTGAATTTCATTTATGTAACAAAAAATACACTTACTGGAGCTTACAAATGTATATAGGATTAAAGATAAGTAAGTACTAAGTACTACTTTATATATGCTTCACCTGTCTACTGGAAAGCATGTGCTCTTATAAAAAGGTAATGCTATTTTATATGTCTCTTTCTAAATAAAGCAATTGGCGGTTGACATTGTAATTCAATTATTTCCAAATCTATAAGCTAAAGAAGGGGGCTTCTGCTAGGAGGCGTTCAGTCACTCCCCTAAGGCAGTGCAACCTATCATTTAAAGAGGGGCGGTATGGGCAGGAGAGGGCAGTCTTGGTTGCCGTCACCCATTATTATCCGCTTTGGACATGTCAAAAGCTTTAGTAGATAACAGGGACACTTTAACTAAAATGTAACTAAAGAGAAATTATGTAAACATACATGTGTTTCTGTGTAAGTAAACACGTGGAACAGTTTCTGAATTTTTACTGGATGTATCTAAGCTAAGGGATATAGAGAGGAATCGTATCCCACTCTTCTTTGTATGACTTCATTATTCAAGCACATTGGCAGTATGCACAGGCTTAGTAAAACGTCTTGCTACAGCATCTCTATAGGGTCACTATCTAGGACATACACCTACATGGGCAAATATTTTTCCTTTTTCTTGCTCCGTTCTTCATGCAATACACATGATCCTATTCCAGCTCAAATTTAACTTAGAGAAAAATTACTTTAACCTTTTTATGAAATAAAAATCCGATAAAATGTATTAGTTGATGAGTCCTTCAAGAATTATTGGGACCTGTCTAGAGGAAAAGTTGCTGAGTTGCCCATAGCAACCTATCAGATTGCTTCTTTCATTTTTTAAAAGGCCTCTGAAAAAAGAAAGAAGCGATCTGATTGGTTGCTAACTTGCTATGGGCAACTCGGCAACCTTTCCTCTGGACAGGTTTTGATAGATTTCCTCCAATATATATATATATATGTATAGTGTACTCCTAAATATATAAGCATTTTAACTGTCAGTAAGGATGTTCTTACCATAGAAAACTGTATTTGCTTTATGCTAGACATAATGACACATGGTTTGTGTCCATCTGTCCATAGAACATTATTCCAAATAGCTTGTCGATCATCCATTTGATATGAGAAGCATCCTGAGTTACTGAAAGCAATCCTTCTCATTGGATGTTTCTAATTCCCCTGCATCTCTCTTACATTACATGACGTTACATAGCATCCACTAAAATCTTCCGGCTGCTTGTGTAATGAATGTAACATGGGTGTGAGTGTCCCAAAGCTCTTGATCAATGAAGGTCCTAACTCCCTTTTCCTCTATAAACACCTACCGTATTTTTCGCCCTATAGGACGCTCCGGCAAATAAGACGCACCCAATTTTAAATGAGGAAAAACTAGAATACAATGTAAAGTATAGGTCACAGTGATCTTCAACCAGCGGACCTCCAGATGTTGCAAAACTACCACTCCTACCACTGGTATAGGAGGTAATACTCATGTGTCCCTGCCGTTCCGGACCCATCACCGCTGCCCTGGATGTTGCCCTCCATGTCGCCCTGGATGTCGTCCCTGGGGTGTCCCTGTCACTCCGGAACGTCTCTGCTGCCCGGCTCTCCGTCGCCGCCATCACGTCGCTGCGCGACGACGTGAAGATGATGAAGGAGAGCGCCGGCCATGCAGGAGATCCCGGCACGGAGCAGACACCGAGGAGGCAGCTAAGGTCCCTCCCGTTGCAGCCGGGTTAGTGTCACTTTCGCTTCAGACGCGGAAGTCAGCTTTGATTGCCCCATCAGAAGGGGTAATACAGGGCATCACCGCGATCGGTGATGTCCTGTATTAGCCGCGGATTCAGGCAGTTGATGGCCGCAGGGACCGCCGTGATAAGTGTGTATTCGCCGTATAAGACGCACCAACTTTCCCCCCCAGTTTTGGGGAAGAAAAAGTGCATCTTATACGGCGAAAAATACGGTAATTCAATAAGATTTCTAAACATGACAACCCCTATGATGGGTTTTGCAGATCCTTTTGTAAGTTTGTTTTTTTTAAAACAAAAGTCTCAATGCAATTATTGGCCAAATGCTAATTTATTCAGAGAAACTAAATCTTAAACTATCACATAATTTAAAAAATATATACTGTACAGCCAAGGATAGATACACAGGTTTTTTTTTAAAATACTTTATAGATGTCATTATTCCCATGAGAATCTTTAGAAGAGTATTATGTTAAGAGCACATTTATATATGAAGGATAGGTGTTATAAGGAAATATTACAGTATAGAATTATGAACATTTGGATAACTTAGGTTTCTAAGCTGTAGGAATTGGAGTCGAAAAATTATTGTGATGATGGTGAAAATAAGAGATTGAATTGAAAAAAGAAGACTGTGCTCAGGAGAGAAATTAAGGTCATGAAAGTCGAGTGGGGATTATTAAGGAAAAAGAAAGTTACAAGAGTAATATTAAACCAAATCTACCTCCCCAGACCAAAGTAGCATGTCCCATCTTTTTGGAATGTTATGTATGTTGTTTTACACACCTGGTGGAGGGATAGTTGAAATATGAGGCATGTACTTTGGGGATCTCATCTTGACTTGTAGGCTGTGAAGTCTCATCGTTTAGAACTCCTGCAAATGTTTATAAAGACTTACTCAGGGATAGGAAATGACCAATACCTTTCAACACCACCCTCAGCTTATACTCTCTGCTGATTTCTACAACATTCTCATGGTAACTGCTATCGAGCAGTTAACAGATTGACATAAATTGTATATTAGTACTGTGCTATATAAAACAATGCGGAAATTCATATCTGTTACATAAATAACCCAAAACATGGGAACTGAAAATAACACGTCAGTCTAAGGGTAACTTCACATGTAGCAGGTTTATAAGATTTGCTGCAGATCCACAGAAGTCTGATATAGCAGATTTATCACCATAAATCCTCCTGTGGATTTTCTTAGTAGAAAAAAGAACATTCATTTTTAATCACAATTAGAGATCCTGCTACGCGTTCATGAAATTCATGTAATTTACAGCACAGTCCACACCTTTAGGGCTGGTGTTACGTCTGGGCAGAGAAGGAGTGCACACTATTCTCGCTCACTCCCCCCTATCCCTGCCTACTTACATACCTGCCCTAGCTAGCAGGTTCATAACCACGGTGATGGTCCCAACTTACAATAAGTGAGGGCAGTCCAGTCAAAATAATAAACTGTAATGTAGACAGAGGTCTGGACATAGAATGGAATCACTCGGACTAACAGAAAAATAACTAAACATACACACAATAAGTTGCTGTCCACAGTCCGAGTCGATACCAAGAGTTTACAGATAAACCAATTTGCAAAGCCAGGAGAAGAGTCAGAGCGCAGAGTCAAAGGGTCAAAATGCCAGTTATACAGATGCAATATAAATGCTAGCTAGGAGTACACAGAGCTCTTTAGCAGGCAAGGATTGGGAGTAGATTGCCAGCTTATATAGGCCCAGAGCCAGGTGCGCACATCAAGGTCAGCTGACCAGTCCATACAGCTGGGCATAGCCCAAACCAAAACAAAACAGAGAGAGCTGTTAGAACCATTTAACCCCACTGGTTCTGAAAGCTGGATTAGGATTTTATTGCATATTTTGATATCCCCAATGGAGAAAATCTGCACCAATTCTGCAAGTGATCAGAGACATACAAAGGCATACCTAGTGCCCCTTGCGTCCCTGGTGATGTACTGCATCAGTGCCTCCCTAACTAACACATGTGTGTATTGACCCCCTTCCACTCTTTCAATACAGTTACATCAAGTGATTCTCAATTGAAGTCTTTTCTGATCGGCGTTGTCTGTTGTCTTTTTTATCTCATCCGGCTCAGACTGGCCATGATGACTTTTTCCAGCCATTACTTCATCACTTCAACATCTGCAGTACAAACATGTCAAACACAGCATTTTTACAGTGCCCTCTCCCCCTCTACACAATCTCCCCATCTATAGTCCCCCAAACTATAATAATACCCCCCCCCCTTGGTGTCCGGCACAGTAGAAGTAGAACAGTAGAATAGTTGAAAATAGTAGGAATAGTTGGGAATCTGCAGCAAATACACTACCTGTGAATGTACATTATTAGAAGGGTTATCCGGGCAGCAATTTTTGCATAATTATGCTTGATGAGATGGTAAATAAAAAAGAAAACACATACTTACCTTCCTCATTCTCCTGTCCCCCTCCAATTTAACAGAGATCTCATCTTTGCTGCACATTGCTTCCGGGTTCAGGGATGTGATGTCATATGCCTGCTCAGACAATTAGTGGATTCGGTGGTGCCCCACTTCAGCATCTGATTAGCTGGCTAGGCCCAGGGTGTAATGTTCTTAAACCAGGAAATACTGTTTATTTATTCATTATTTTATTTATGTTTTATTTCAAAATATGTCTTGTTTTTCCATAGCAATCAATTACAATTACCAATGCAATCAATACATCTTCTCCAGGCGCAGATTTCCACAAAATACTCCCCTCACTCTCCCCATTACTATATGGGACTGTCAGCAGTTTTGAGGTACTAAAATTGCTTTCATATTTCCTTTAAATAAATGCATACTTGACCATAGGAAAACAGAAAAAAAAAAATGAGAAAAAACAACAACCATGTATAATGTACCTTAATACTTTTATTGTGTAATACCTGATGGATCTGCAGTTCTGGATTTTGACATTTCTGATACGAGAAAGCAAGAAGGAAAAGAGTCATAAAAAGGAGAGAAAGCTGGTTCTGTTCACTTAACAAGTAAAGAACATATGAAACCTGTAATAAGTGTTTTTAAAGCTAATTGCCATACAAGGGATCACATTTACAAGTCATACTTACTAAAATAATGTCTCAGTTTAAAGCAATTCTTGAGACTCGAGTGAAGCCTGCAATGACATTATTCACCAAACATTGAGGTCAAACAAATTAAAAGTGAGCGGCATATGGTATGGTAATCATCCGATGTGTAATTACCGATCCTGGAATGTGTTCAGGACAAACAAGAAGGAGAGGTTACAGTTTTCTTAATGCTAACTCTTAGGTGCAAAAATGAAAGCATATGCTGTTGAATTATAAAGCTGAATATCATTGACTTTAAGGTAACACTTCTATCCGGCCTAAGGGAGTTTGAATAATACATACAAATCACTGTAAAATCATTTAAGTGTTAATTCTACAGTCTTCTATAATCTTTTTCTACATACTGTACAACGCGCTGCTCAGAACAAACTAAGGCTTACCGAGAACATTCAATAAAGCAAAAGCCGAATGTAGCCCCAGTGGATCGAAACCTTACAGACACCATCTTGAAATTGAAAGCCTGCCAGTGTTTAGACATATGTCTTCAATTTAGAAGCAATTCAGCAATCATGTTGAAGCACAACCTTGATTACACAAAATGGAACTTTTCATCTCACAAACTTGTAGAAAATTCTTAGTTAAAAAAAATTTAAAAAAATGTTGCCCTGTTTTTACATTCTTATAAAGAGGATCTTTACATATATTCTATTATAACAATGTAATAAACAACAATACAGGATGAAGAATTCCGCTACTTAAAAGTAATTTTATGCAGGCTGGTTATTGGCCCATTTAAAATATGCAATAACGCCCTGTGAACGTACACTTTAACATAAACTTTTAACAATTCTATATTTGAAAACCAGCTTTCAGTGGTCGCGTGCCATTTTTACTGGCATTATCGCTAAGGCATGTGACTGCTGATGGATGTGATTGCTTGCCGCATGTACCTGCCTCCCCTGCACATCATTGCAGATACCAGAGTATCTGTGCTGGATAGGTGGGGGAGGTTTTGATTCTATCTAAGGACATTCACTGCATACTTTTTTTTTTCTCAGCAAAGAAGCAGTCAACCCCATAAACCTCCACATCAAGGGGCCAAGGAGACCCACTGGAGTCATCTTATGATCAGAGTAGTTCTCTTTCCTTTGATGGCTTCTTCCAGCCACTGTTTGTCTCCACTGAATCTGCCAGACAAACATGTTAACAGAAATATATAGAAAAAGGCAGAGGAGACACAATGCGCATCTAAGCGTAGTAAAAAAAAAAAAATATATATATATATATATAGATGATCTGAGTGTAAAAGAAAATAATTAAATTAAATAAAAAATGGATGTCGGCTCCAAGGAAGGGGGGGAGCAGCCGTTTCCAGATTCGTGTTTTCAGTTGTTATGTTAGGTTTGCTCACCTTTCTGTGTTGTACCGTGGGCACAACACCAGTAGACGCTTGTTTCCCACTATTCTGGGGGACACAGATTGGAGGAGTGCAGCCGGCACTAGACCCGTTCTCACCGGCGGAGGACGGTCACTGGAATGGAAGAATATCGGTCCCGAGAAAAAAGAGAAGTGCTTCTGTGGGCGCTCACCTCCGTCACAGATGTATTCCGTCACAGGTATGTGGAAGTTTCTGAGAACTTGGTAAAATAAAACCGCTTGGACACGGATGTATTTTGGAAAATAAAAAGAAGGTTTATTCCTTCAGCATGCAATACAGCAACGCGTTTCGAGGGGCAGGGACCCCCTCTTCATCATTACAAGATAAGGTGCATAATATAATGGTTAGTCAAACTGACCATCTGTGGGTTATTTTACAGAATGCTCACTTCCATTTTTAATGTAAATGTCTTCTTTTCTATGGATTATTTTTTTTTTTTCTTTATTGTTTTATTTTCATGTTATGTAACACACACATGTGATTTTCGCGGGCAAATGAGGTATAAATAAAGGACATCCACACTGCCCAATCAGATAGCCTGATGAAGAGGGGGTCCTTGCCCCTCGAAACGCGTTGCTGTATTGCATGCTGAAGGAATAAACCTTCTTTTTATTTTCCAAAATACATCCGTGTCCAAGCGGTTTTATTTTACCAAGTTCTCGGAAACTTCCACATACCTGTGACGGACTACATCTGTGACGGAGGTGAGCGCCCACAGAAGCACTTCTCTTTTTTCTCGGGACCACGGGACCGATATTCTTCCAGACAAACATGTTAGGCACCTTGTGTTTATAGCACATTTCCCATCTGTATACAAACACCCATATATAGTACCCAAAACATTGACATGTGCCCCTCCATACGGTAGTTATATTCCCCAATATTACTCCTCACAGTATATACTGTAATCACCAAATAGTTCCCCCAAAGTAGTTAGATCCCTAATAGTGTCCCTCAGAGTAGACAGGGCATCATAATTGCCCTCTTTGTGCAACAGAATGGAGAAATAAAAAGAGGTAACCCACTGACGTCTCTCTCCGTTCTGTCACAAAAAAACTGTGCTCTAGATTCCTGGAGTGGGACCACCACAATATATTGGTGGTTTGGGAGGCTTTGGGCCCCAGAAACCATGGGTCCCAGGTGGCCACCCAAAATGCCCATAACAGTCTACTACTGACTATACCTCAGATAGAGAGAATTAGGGTAAACACTTAAAGCGTATCTGTCAGATCCCACAAAAAATAAATAAAATGTTGCTGTTGCTCAGTACCTAATCCTGACTATGTACATCTAACTTTTATGCCTCTATTTAGGGATGAGCAAATTGAATCTGATGAATCGGACAATGGGAAGAAAATCTTGTCTGAGCTGCGACAAGGAATCCTGAGCCCAGGGGCGGACTGATCGGCCGGTCCGTTCGGACGTTGTCCGAGGGCCCGGCCGGGTCAGGGGCCCGCCACCGCTGTTCAGGGCCACCGTCAGTGGGGGACACCCAGTACCCCAGTAAGGGTCCCGGGTCCCGACTGTACCCACCCTGCAGTAGCCGCAGCCCAGTAGGCCGAATTTATGGTGGGGCACACTAACCTGCAAAGGGGCCCGCCGCTGCAGCACTGTATTCTTTTTTTAAATAGTTAGCCTCCGGCCCTTTAAGGTAAGGGCAGGGGCCGTGGCCGCAATGCCTCTCTGGGAAGAAAGCAGAGGGATGCTCCTCCCCCCCCCCCCCCCCCCACACACACTTAGATGTGTGTAGGCTGCAGCCCTATTGGAGCAGGCAGGTGCTTTGCTTCCTGCTCCATTGCGGACATCACCCGCCCGCGCCAAAGGGGAACAGGAAGACTTCCCCTGCCCACTGCTGCAGCCCCCTATACAACAGGTAATTTTCCAAGAGGAAAAGGTTGAGAGGCAAATTGCTGTTTGGGGGTTCAGTGGGAGTTAAATGGGCAATTTCTTAATGTTTCCTGACCAGGATGCCTCAGCCTGTTTTAAAACTACAACTTCCAGCATGCCTTTGGCTGTCCAGACATGCTGGGAGTTGTAGTTTTGCAACACTTTATCTATCTAATCTCATATCTATCTATCTATCTCATGTGTATCTATCTATCTCATATATATCTATCTCTATCTATCTCATATCTATCTATCTATATCCAAGGAGAGCAGCACAACCTCAGAAGTACTCTGTAGCAGGTGCACGCTCTGCGGGTGCCTGGGTTAGGGCTCCACTTGTAGTACCAATCCAAAAAGTAGCAGCACACAAGAAAATGTGGTAAAAAAAGGTGTGTTTATTCCATTATTCCAGTGAAATATTCAGGAGAGCAATGTTTCCGCGGCCTCTCGCCTCCATTATCAAGCCCAACTATGAGAACCCAAGTGCTCACTTTTATATGTTCAGTGATTACATCAATTTAGTGAATACATCAATCAAATAATTAATATACAGTATACAAAAACAGATAATACAAAGTAGTACAGTGCAGATCGGAGCAACTTAATGCAGTATGAATCGTGTTCTGTGACATTCATCTTGTGCTGGCTGTGTTCACCTCGTGTTAATGCAGCGAAGTGCTTGATAACATCTTTGTAGATCAGCGCAATAATGTACAAATTATAATATATGGGCACTTACCCGGCAGAGCCACATGTACTGTATAGAGCGTGGGTGATCTCTCACGTGTCTTACCGGGAGCTGGCGGCCAATGAGCATACAGGGAAACACAGTTGTCAGAGCTGACAGTGCGCATGCGTATTGCAAACATCAGGCAAGCACAGCGCCATCTTGGTTAAGGGCAAGCAAGCCCAAATCGTATTAATAAGTGTAAAAACTATAGTATAAGGTGAGTATCCCATGTTTCATAGCATGGGTAATTGCTGTAAGCTGGCATGGCTCCTCTACTTGTGCAGACCAGTATGTGGGTCATGGGCGAACGCAGGAGGAACTGCACGCATGGCATGCAGGGACTCCTGCGGGATGTCAGACTGACAGGCGCCCGTAAAGAACAAGAGCCTGCGTCTTATTCCTCTCGCCTCTCACTCTGGCTGCATAGAGTAAACTGCACCCCGGGGAAACAAATTGGATACCTCGCACATGAAAACTTGAATAATTAATAAAATTTGTCCATGCTCTGTGAGACAACAAATTGATACAGTGGCTCTGCTGGGTAAGTGCCCATATATTATAATTTGTACATTATTGCGCCAATCTACAAAGTTGTTATCAAGCACTTCGCTGCACTAACACAAGGTGAACACAGATAGTACAAGATGAATGTCACAGAACACGATTCATACTGCATTAAGTTGCTCCGATCTGCACTGTACTACTTTGTATTATCTGTTTTTGTATACTGTACAGTACAGACCAAAAGTTTGGACACACCTCATTCAGAGTTTTCTTTATTTTCATGACTATGAAAATTGTAGATTCACATTGAATGCATCAAAACTATGAATTAACACATGTGGAATTATATACATAACAAAAACAGTGTGAAAATATGTCATATTCTAGGTTCTAGCCACCTTTTGCTTTGATTACTGCTTTGCACACTCTTGGCATTCTCTTGATGAGCTTCAAGAGGTAGTCACCTGAAATGGTCTTCCAACAGTCTTGAAGGAGTTCCCAGAGATGCTTAGCACTTGTTGGCCCTTTTGCCTTCATTGGGTTCAGGTCCGGTGACTGTGGAGGCCAGGTCATCTGGTGCAGAACCCCATCACTCACCTTCTTGGTCAAATAGCCCTTACACAGCCTGGAGGTGTGTTTGGGGTCATTGTCCTGTTGAAAAATAAATGATGTTCCAACTAAACGCAAACCGGATGGAATAGCATGCCGCTGCAAGATGCTGTGGTAGCCATGCTGGTTCAGTATGCCTTCAATTTTGAATAAATCCCCAACAGTGTCACCAGCAAAGCACCCCCACACCAACACACCTCCTCCTCCACACCAGCACATCTGTGAAGTGAAAACCATTTCAGGTGACTACCTCTTGAAGCTCAACAAGAGAATGCCAAGAGTGTGCAAAGCAGTAATCAAAGCAAAAGGGGGCTACTTTGAAGAACCTAGAATATGACATATTTTCAGTTGTTTCACACTTTTTTGTTATGTATATAATTCCACATGTGTTAGTTCATAGTTTTGATGCCTTCAATGTGAATCTACAATGTTCATAGTCTTGGTCTGTACTGTATATTAATTATTTGATTGATGTATTCACTAAATTGATGTAATCACTGAACATATAAAAGTGAGCACTTGGGTTCTCATAGTTGGGCTTGATAATGGCGGTGAGAGGCCTCGGAAATGTTGCTCTCCTGAATTTTTCACTGGAATAATGGAATAAACACACCTTTTTTTACCACATTTTCTTGTGTGCTGCTACTTTTTGAATTGCTATCTATCTATCTCTCTATCTCATATCTCTCTATCTATCTCTATCTATCTATCTATCCATCTATCTCATATTTATCTTTCTATATATCTCATATCTATCTTATTTCCATCTTATATATCGGTGTTTCCTGACCATGGTGCCTCCAGCTGTTACAAAACTATAACTCCCAGCATGCATTTGGCTGTCCAGGCATGCTGAAAGTTATAATTTAGCAACAGCTGGAGGCACCCGGGTTAGGAAACATTGATCTATCTATGTATCTAATATCTATATTATATCTCAGTGTACCAGTGTACCCAGTGATACAGTGTACCCAATATACCAGTGTACCCAATGACACAGTGTACCCAATATTCCAGTGTACCCAGTGATCCAGTGTACCCAATATACCAGTGAACCCCGTATACCAGTGTACCCAATATACCAGTGTTCCCAATTTACCATTGTACCCAGTGATCCAGTGTATCCATTATACCAGTGTACCCAGTGTACCCAAAATACCAGTGTACCCAATATACCAGTGTACCAGTGATACAGTGTACCCAAAATACCAGTGTACCAACATACCAGTGTACC
This sequence comes from Hyla sarda, assembly GCF_029499605.1. Lineage (NCBI taxonomy): Eukaryota > Metazoa > Chordata > Amphibia > Anura > Hylidae > Hyla > Hyla sarda. Next base: position 84,136,936 of record NC_079193.1, on the reverse strand, counting down.
CAGTATACCAGTGAACCCAATATACCAGTGTACCCAGTGATACAGTGTACCCAATATACCAGTGCACCCAATATACCAGTGTACCCAGTGATACAGTGTACCCAATATACCAGTGTACCCAATATACCAGTGTACCCAGTGATACAGTGTACCCAATATACCAGTGTGCCCAATATACCAGTGTACCCAGTGATACAGTGTACCCAACATACCAGTGTACCCAGTATACCAGTGTACCCAACATACCAGTGTACCCAGTGATACAGTGTACCCAATATACCAGTGTACCCAATATACCAGTGTACCCAGTTATCCAGTGTACCCAGTGATCCAGTGTACCCAATATACCAGTGTACCCAATATACCAGTGTACCCAGTGACCCAGTGTACCCAGTAAACCAGTGTACCCAATATACCAGTGATACAGTGTACCCAATATACCAGTGATACAGTGTACCCTATATACCAGTGTACCCAATATACCAGTGTACCCAATATAGCAGTGATACAGTGTACCCAATATACCAGTGTACCCAATATACCAGTGTACCCAGTGATACAGTGTACCCAATATACCAGTGTACCCAGTGATTCAGTGTACCCAATATACCAGTGTACACTATATACCAGTGTACTCAATATACTAGTGTACCTTGTATACCAGTGTACCCTATATACCTGTGTACCCAGTGATACATTGTACTCTCCCCAGGGCACCGGCTGCTCCTCTGCCCCACATAGTGGAAAGTCCTGATGGGCAGGGGCATATACTGTCATTGGGGTCCGGGTATATACTGTCACTGGGGTCCGGGCATATACTGTCACTGGGGTGCGAGTATATTCCTCTTTCCTTCCTAATTTAACTAAAGGGCTCTTGTTTTTCTTGTCCTGTGTTTTCAAATATTTTTTTTTATAGATAATGTGGAAGTTAGGCAGGGGGGGGGTGGGGGGGCAGGCCTTGAGTTGCGTAAGGGGCCCCAATATTTCTGATGGCAGCCCTGGTCTTGTATATAATCACTTAAATGGTATACAGATCCTGTGTACAGCTGGTAACTTTCGCTATATGGGCACTGTGTGGGGGAATACTGGTCTGTGTATAGTGGTTTTATTAAGTACAGTATGGTGGTATTATCAAGTTATTGTGTGATGGCATATATTTCCTCCTTGTGTACTGGTATTCTTGGTCATGGAAAATTATCTTAGAAATATTAGAGAGGCTCTTATCTCCCAGACAACCTGTGACTCGGGCTGCCCAAATAACACCTGTACCCAAGGTGATAAAAAAATATACAAAATATATAGAAAAATTGGGGCTCAGAGTCATGAATATTAGATAAAAATTAATTTATTGATAATAAGATATTTGTAATATTTGTGTCCATGGTGTGGCCATGGGCGGAGCCTCACAGGGTGCTCTTGCTTTATTTGGTCCGAGGGCCCTGAGTGTTGTCAGTCCGCCCCTGCCTGAGCCATGTGCCCTGCGTGGCACATGTGTTCAATCTTGTTGTCAAGCTGTTCCTGAAGTGTTCCCCCCATTTGAAAGACATCCTAACAATGGGAAGGAAATTTTGCATGCACTTCAGTCACTCGCACACCGAAAAGCACACTCTCCTTGAGCTGCAGCATCAAAACGGCATCCCCCAAAATAGTCTGACTTGCGATGTTTCCACACGTTGGAATTCCACCCTTCATATGTTGGACCGACTATACGTACAGAGAAAAGCCATCACCGATTTTTTGATAATCCAAGCGGATAGGGGAACTCACCTGTGTAACTTCAATGTCAACCAGTGGCAGCTCATATGTGACACCTGCCGTTTGCTCAGGCCCTTTGAGGAAGCCACATTATTAGTCAGCCGCCAGGATTACGGGATAAACAATGTCCATCCACTGCTTCATCTACTACAACACGTGTTTGAAACGATGGCTGGTCAGGGCACTGGAGACGTGGCGCCTACATCTCACGGTCATGTGAGCCCTGTGGGGGCTGAACTGGAGGAGGGGCACAGTGGAGCACAGTTTAGGTTTCGTGAGATGGGTGGTTTTTATAGTCATCTGACAGGAGAGGAGGAGCAGGAGCAGCTAGAGGAGCTAGAGGGTTATGAGGTAGGCGAGACACAGGACCAAGACACACCGTGGCAGTATGCAGTGCAGATGGAAGCAGGGAGTCCCTCCGAGTCACTTGCACCATTCAGCAGCGGGATGACTTCTGGCTTTCCACCTTATTGGACCCTAACTACCGACATAAAATGGGGGCCATTTTTACACTCACTGAGAGGGAGGACAAACTGACCTCCTACAGAGACATCCTACGTAGTCAGTTGGCCGATGACTATCTCGCAGGTCTGACTCGGGGGGCCCTCTGCACTCATGTTCCACTGCCATGGCTGCTGGGGAGGGGTGGGGTGGTAGGAGTAGTTCCAGCTCCATCAGCAGCAGCCTGAGTCTACAGTCACTGATGAGTAGCTTTCTTCACCCGCATAGTGAAGCAACTCATCAGCAGCAGGTAGACCTGGAGCAGGACCTGAACCAGCAGGTGATGGCATACCTTTACATGACCATGCCAACACACCTTGAAGATCCGCTGGACTTCTGGGCAGCCAAACTTGATTTGTGGCTGCAACTAGTAGAGTTTGCCCTGGAAAAGCTGTTTGCCCATCCCAGCCAATAGTGTGCCATCAGAGCGCGTGTTTAATGCGGCAGGGGCCATAGTAACCCCAAGGAGAACTCATCTGTCTACGAAAAATGTGGAGAGACTGACCTTTGTGAAGATGAATCCAGGCATGGATCAGCCAGAATTTCCACCCACCAAGGCCTGATGCATCAGAGTAGATTGACCATGGTGCCACACCAACACTTCACAAATATGACTAGTACAAAACCTGTTTGTCATGGGCAGCGCTCCGACCAACCATTCCGGCCATGAGTGCACATCTCCCTATGACCACGGTGGCCCTGGGACTCGCTGAGCCTGATGCGCCCGCATACGAGTCCCAGCATCTCCTTACCCCACACTGTCTCTGTCCTCCCTCTCTTTGTGCATCGCCGGCACGCGCCTCCTCTTTCCTTAGGGTGTACCTGCACCAGTGTTACTAGATTGAAAGGGCCAGTACTCCCTTAATTGGTCTGCTGCAGGGCGGACCTTATTTAAGTCCGGCACCTCCCAATATTGGTGTCGGATCTTCGTGCCTTGTGCCAAGAGAAAGTGTTCCTCAGTATTTGCCTACTTAGTGTTCCTGTCCTCCATCTCATGACCTGACCTTGCTCCTTTGCCACCTGCCTCCTGACCTTGTGCCTGTTACCCGACTATGCTTCCTTGCCACCTGCCCTACTTGACTTGTGCTTTGTTGTAACAACGTCTTACCATCTGTGCCAAGTTACAATTGGGCAACCTGTGTGGATGGATCTTGCCAGGGGTAGCGACCTGGGTGCCGCCTGCTGCAGCAAGTCCATCCAGCTTTGCAGCGCACCTTAGAATCCGCTCCTTGGTACGGTTCAGTCATTGTCCACAGACCAGCGTATCCACTATCTAGCCCCTTACAATGTTTAAGGTGCTGCTCCCCAGCTACAGACATTCCTCGCCATCAGACCACAAGTAAGTATTGAGGATATGCATTAGCTGAAATTTAACTTTTCTTTGGATAAAATATATGTTCTCAAATTGTTTTGAAATCAAACAAAAGGAAAGGTGTGCAAAAAACACCATGTGCCACCTACACCACCAAGTATTGATGTGATGCAAAGACCTCTAAAAGGTGGAAGGGAACAGCGTATGGTCCATTGTAACAGGTGGGGGTAAAAACTTCCCCTGTAAGGCCCTACTCTCGTATTATTAATTCCTTTCTTTGCAAGTGTTACTCGCCCTAAAAAGAGCGGCCCCACACAGGAAACTCTCCCTATTTCCCCCTGCAAACACTGCCATTTCCCAGGGTTTTTAGGTTGAAATAGAGAGAGTTTCCTGTTAGGGGTCGCCCTTTTTAGGGTGAGTAACACTTGCCAAGAAGGGAATTAATAGGGTGAGAGTAGGGCCTTAAAGAGGAAGTTTTTACCCCCACCGGTTACAATGGACCGTACATTGTTCCCTTCCACCTTTTAGAGGTCTTTGAATCACATCAATACTTGTTGGTGTAGGTGGTACATGGTGTTTTTTCCACACCTTTCCTTTTGTTTGATTTAAAAAAAAAAATTGGGTCCATATATTTTATCATAAGCATATTATTAAAAATTAAGTTTTACGTAATGCATATCCTCAATACTTACTTGTGCACACTAACACTTTTACAAAAGAGACCGTTTTCTTCTGCCTACCTGCCTCAGCTACTATTCTGATCCTGCCACCCGCCTGATGGCACACATCTGATGCCAAGTTCTCTTTTTTTCACCCACCTTCGTCACTGGGTACTGTTATTGCCACCCACCACACCATTCGTTCACCGGGTCAGTTTCAGGACTCCTGATGCTGCTTCCACCTCCAGGCTGTCTCATTCTGCCACCATATGTTCTCCTCATGTTGATGCCAGCTCCAGGCTGTCTCATTCTGCCACCATATGTTCTCCACATGCTGTCGCCAACTCCAGGCTGTGTCATTCAGCCACTATAGGGTCTCCTCATGCTTCCACCACCTTCAGGCTGTGTCATTCAGCCACTATATGGTCTCGTAATGCTGCCGCAAACTCCAGGCTCTGTCATTTAAGCACTATATGCTGCCGCCAACTCCAGGCTGCGTAATTCAGTCACTATATGGTCTCCTCATGCTGCCGCCACCTCCATGCTGTGTCATTCAGCCACTACATGGTCTCCTCATGCTTCCGCCACCTCCACGCTGTGTCATTCAGCCACTATATGTTCTCCTCATGCTGCCACCACCTCCACGCTGTGTCATTCAGCCACTATGTATTCTCCTCATGTTGCCGCCTCCTCCACACTGTGTCATTTAGCCACTATATGGTCTCCTCATACTGATGCCACCTCCAGGCTCTGTCTGCCGCTCTGTGACAGTGATTCTAATTGCGACACCTCTGTAGGCCAGAAATAGCCATTTTTAATAGCGATTCACTATTTTCGGACCAAACCAATTTTTCTCAAAAAATTCGGCGAATCGGCCGATGAAAATTTTTCAAAAATTCGCTAATTTCTGCCTCTATTACCTATATTTATTATAAATATACCTTTTTCATTAGCTCACAGTGTTAGAAATCCTAATAGTGGAAGGGGATGTGTCCCTCACTTGTGATGGTGGAAGATAATAGGTGTGTGGTGGGAGAGGGCAATCCCTCCTTGGTGAGGTGGGAGGTGATTGGTGTGATCATGCAATTAAAGAGTGGCATTGTCCAATAGTTCCTGCCATGTACCAAAATGTCAAGAAGATGCTGACAGAGATGAGAGCAGCCATCATAATCCAAAAAAGCTTTTTGGCTGCACCTCTAGTCCATGTAAAGCAGAAAGATGGCACAATTCTGTTCGGATTACTGTAAACTTACCAACATCACACACATGGACGCTTATGCCTTGCCACATATCAAAAATTCATTCCACAGTTTGCTTAAGTGGCAGAACCACTGACAGAACTGTTGCCTGGATATTCCAGAAATAACTACAATGGCAAGCTTTCTGTTGATTGGTTGGCAGAGCAAGAAACAGCATTCTAAGCTCTAAAACATCTTCTTACTCAATCTCTGATCTTGGCTGCACTAGACTACCGCCAGCCGTTCAGTCTTTATATGAATGCTTTCCAAGGTCTTGGAGACATGTTATCCCAAGTCTATGTTATCCCAATGACAACAAGGAGAGTGTCAGAGCCTATGCCAGCCATAGTTTATGAGTTGCCAAATCCAAGATAACAAGTAGAGAGCCACTACCTATTCCAGCCTTATTTTACTAGATGCCAAACAGAATGACAGAAACTACTTATTAGCTGCTGAATACTATAGAGTAAATTATTTTCTTTTTGGAACACAGAGCTCTCTGCTGACATCACAAGCACAGTGCTCTCTGCTGACATCTCTGTCCATTTTAAGAACTGTCCAGAGTAGAAGAAAAGTTCCTGAAATGAACAGAGATGTCAGCAGAGAGCACTGTGGTCGTGATGTCAGCAGAGAGCTCTGTGTTCCAAAAAGAAAAGTATTTCCTTTGTAGTATTCAGCAGATAATAAGTACTGGAAGGATTAAGATTTTTTAATAGAAGTAATATACAATTCTGTTTAACTTTCTGGCACCAGTTTTTTTTTAAAAAAGTTTTCTATCGGAGCACCCCTTTAACCTCTTGGGGACGGAGGGTTTTTCTGTTATTGCACTTTCGTTTTTTCCTCCTTACCTTTTAAAAATCATAACCCTTTAAATTTTGCACCTAAAAATCCATATCATGGATTATTGTTTGCGCCACCAATTCTACTTTGTAAAGACATCAGTCATTTTATCCAAAAATCTACGGCGAAATGGAAAAATAATCATTGTGCGATAAAATTGAAGAAAAAACGCCCTTTTGTGACTTTTGGGGGCTTCTGTTTCTATGCAGTAACTTTTTTGGTAAAAATGACACCTTATCATTATTCTGTAGGTCCATACGATTAAAATGATACCCTACTTATATAGGTTGGATTTTGTCGTACTTCTGGAAAAAATCATAACTAGATGCAGAAAAATGTATATGTTTAAAATTGTCATCTTCTGACCCCTATGCCAGCCATAGTTTATGAGTTGCCAAATTTAAGATAACAAAGAGAGAGCCACTACCTATGCCCGCCTTAGTTTACTAGGTGCCAAACAGAATGACAGAAACTACTTATTAGCTGCTGAATACTACAGAGTAAATTATTTTCTTTTTGGAACACAGAGCTCTCTGCTGACATCATGAGCACAGTGCTCTCAGCTGACATCTCTGTCCATTTTAAGAACTATCTAGAGTAGGAGAAAATCCCCATAGCAAACATATGCTGCTCTGGTCAGTTCCTAAAATGGACAGAGATGTCAGCAGAGAGCGCTGTGCTCGTGATGTCAGCAGAGAGAACTGTGTTCCAAAAAGAAAAGAATTTCCTCTGTAGTATTCAGCAGCTAATAAGTACTGGAAAGATTTAGTTTTTTTAATAGAAGTAATTTACAAATCTGTTTAACTTTCTGGCGCCAGTTGATATAAAAAAAAAAAAGTTTTCCACTGGAGTATCTCTTTAACCTGTTGGGGACGAAGGGCGTATGCATACGCCCTTGCATCCTGGTACTTAAGGACGAAGGGCGTATCCATACGCCCGTGGGAATTTCGGCCGGGCCGGGGTGACTGCTGATATCTATCAGCAGGCACCCCGTGCAATTGCACAGGGGGGTCATTAGACCCCCCATGTCGGCGATCGGCGCAAATTGCAAGTGAATTCACACTTGCGATTTGCGCCGATTCCGGGTCATTACGGGTCTATGGTGACCCGGTGACCCGGAATAGAAGGGGGATCGCGGGTGTCTAAGACATCCACGATCCCCCTAAAGCGATAGGAGTGAGGTGGCAGAGTTGCCACCCCTCCTATCTCTGCTATTGGTGGTCTAGACGCGACCACCAATAGCAGATCTGGGGCGGAGGGGTTTACGTTCGTTTTCCCCATCCTGCCCTCCCACAATAGGTGGGGCAGAACGGGGAAAACAAAGAGGAGCGGCGCCGGAGACCACTTACCCCTCCAGAGGCAGCGGAGCCACGGGGATCGGCGGCGGCGACGGAGATCTGCGGCGGCGTGCGGCAGAAGAGGACGGCTCCCGGATGCGACGGAAGCAGGTGGGTAGTTGCCTAGCAACATCTAGAGGGCTACAGTCTGAGACCACTATAGTGGTCTCTAGACTGTAGCCCTCCAGATGTTGCAAAACTACAACTCCCAGCATGCCCAGACAGCTGTTTGCTGTGTGGGCATGCTGGAATTTGTAGTTTTGCAACAGCTGGAGGTCTGCAGTTTAGAGACCACTGCACAGTGATCTCTATACTGCCCTCTAGATCTTGCAAAACTACAACTCCTAGCATGCCCACACAGGCTGTTTGCTGTCTGGGCATGCTGGGAGTTGTAGTTTTGCAACATCTGGAGGTCCACAGTTTGGAGATCACTGTTCAGTGGTCTCTAAATTGTAGCACTCCAGATGTTGCAAAACTACAAATTCCAGCATGCCCACACAGAAAACAGCTGTCTCGGCATGCTGGGAGTTGTAGTTGCCTACCTCCAGCTGTTGCATAACTACATCTCCCAGCATGCCCTTCTGTGATCAGACATGCTGGGAATTGTAGTTTTGCAACAGCTGGAGGCACACTGGTTGGAAAATACTGAGTTAGGTAACAGAACCCAACTCAGTATTTTCCAACCAGTGTGCCTCCAGCTGTTTCAAAACTACAACTCCCAGCATGTACTGACAGACCATGCATGCTGGGAGTTGTAGTTTTGCAACAGCTAGAGGCTCACTGGTTGGAAAATACTGAGTTAGGTAACAGAACCTAACTGAAGGTTTTCCAACCAGTGTGCCTTCAGCTGTTGCAAAACTACAACTCCCAGCAGGTACTGACAGACCGTGCATGCTGGGAGTTGTAGTTTTGCAACAGCTGGAGGCTCACTGGTTGGAAAATACTGAGTTAGGTAACAGAACCTAACTGAAGGTTTTCCAACCAGTGTGCCTCCAGCTGTTGCAAAACTACAACTCCCAGCATGTACTGACAGACCGTGCATGCTGGGAGTTGTAGTTTTGAAACAGCTGGAGGTTTACCCCCCCCCCCCCCATGTGAACGTACAGGGTACATTCACACGGGCGGGTTTACAGCAAGTTTCCTGCTTCAAGTATGAGCTGCGGCAAATTTTTCGCCGCAGCCCAAATTCCTAGCAGGAAACTCACCGTAACCCGCCAGTGTGAATGTACCCTAAAAACACTACACTATACTAACACCTAATAAAGAGTAAAACACTACATAAACACCCCCTTACACTGTCCCCCCCAATAAAAATGAAAAACGTATTGTACAGCAGTGTTTCCAAAACGGAGCCTCCAGCTGTTGCAAAACAACAACTCCCAGCATTTCCGGACAGCCACTGACTGTCCAGGCATGCTGGGAGTTTAGCAACAGCTGGAGGCACCCTGTTTGGGAATCACTGGCGTAGAATACCCCTATGTCCACCCCTATGCAATCCCTAATTTAGTCCTCAAATGCGCATGGTGCTCTCTCACTTTGCAGCCCTGTCGTATTTCAAGGAAACAGTTTAGGGACACATATGGGGTATTTCCGTATTCGGGAGAAATTGCACTACAAATTTTGGGGGGCTTTTTCTCCTTTTACCCCTTATGAAAAGGAAAAGTTGGGGTCTACACCAGCCTGTTAGTGTAAAAAAAAAAATTTCTACACTAACATGCTGGTGTTTCCCTTTACTTTTTATTTTCACAAGAGGTAAAAGGAAAAAAATACCCCCAAAATTTGTAACGCAATTTCTCCTGAGTACGGACATACCCCATATATGGGCGTAAAATGCTCTGCGGGCGCACAACAAGGCTCAGGAGTGAGAGCGCACTATGTACATTTGAGGCCTAAATTGGTGATTTGCACAGGGGTGGCTGATTTTACAGCGGTTCTGACATAAATGCAAAAAAATAAATACCCACATGTGACCCCATTTTGGAAACTACACTCCTCACGGAATGTAATAAGGGGTACAGTGAGCATTACCGCCCCACAGGGGTCTGACAGATTTTTGGAACAGTGGTACGTGAAAATGAAAAATTTTATTTTTTTGTTTGCACAGCCCACTGTTCCAAAGATCTGTCAAACGCCAGTGGGGTGTAAATGCTCACTGTACCCCTTATTACATTCTGTGAGGGGTGTAGTTTCCAAAATGGGGTCACGTGTGGGGGGGTCCACTGTTCTGGCACCACGGGGGGCTTTGTAAATGCACATGGCCCCCGACTTCCATTCCAAACAAATTATCTCTCTAAAAGCTCAATGGCGCTCCTTCTCTTCTGAGCATTGAAGTTCGCTCGCAGTGCACTTGACGTCCAAACACGGGGTATTTCCATACTCAGAAGAAATGGGGTTACAAATTTTGGGGGGATTTTCTCCTATTACCCTTTGTAAAAAAGTAAAATTTGGGGAAAAACCAGCATTTTTGTGGAAATTTTTTTTTTTTTCATTTACACATCCGACTTTAACAAAAAGTTGTCAAACACCTGTGGGGTGTTAAGGCTCACCGTACCCTTTGTTACGTTCCTTGAGGGGTGTCGTTTCCATAATAGTGTGCAATGTGGGTTTTTTTGCTGTCCTGGCACCATAGGGGCTTCCTAAATGGGACATGCCCCCCAAAAACCATTTCAGAAAAACTCACTCTCCTAAATCCCATTGTTGCTCCTTCGCTTCTGAGCCCTCTAGTGCACCCGCCGAACACTTGACATACACATATGAGGTATTTTCTTACTCGAGAGTAATTGGGTTACAAATTTTAAGAGGATTTTTTTCCTTTTACCCCTTGTAAAAATTCAAAAACTGGGTCTACAAGAACATGCCAGTGTAAAAAATGAAGATTTTGAATTTTCTCCTTCACTTTGCTGCTATTCAAGTGAAACACCTAAAGGGTTAAAACGCTGACTGAATGTCATTTTGAATACTTTGAGGGGTGCAGTTTTTATAATGGGGTCATTTATGGGGTATTTCTAACCAGAAGACCCTTCAAATCCACTTCAAACCTGAACTGGTCCCTGAAAAATTCTGATTTTGAAAATTTTGCGAAAAATTGGAAAATTTTTGCTGAACTTTGAAGCCCTCTGGTGTCTTCCAAAAGTAAAAACTCATCAATTTTATGATGCAAACATAAAGTAGACATATTGTATATGTGAATCAATATATAATTTATTTGGAATATCCATATTCCTTATAAGCAGAGAGCTTCAAAGTTAGAAAAATGCAAAATTTTCAAATTTTTCATGAAATTTTTGAATTTTTCACCAAGAAAGGATGCAAGTATCGCCGAAAATTTACCACTAACATAAAGTAGAATATGTCACGAAAAAAAAATCTCGGAATCAAATTTATAAGTAAAAGCATTCCAGAGTTATTAATGCTTAAAGTGACAGTGGTCAGATTTGCAAAAAATGCTACCGTCCTTAGGGTCATAATGGGCTCCGTCCCCAAGGGGTTAACCCCTTGGGGACGGAGGGTTTTTCTGTTTTTGCAATTTCATTTTTTCCTCCTTACATTTTAAAAATCATAACCGTTTCAATTTTGCACCTAAAAATCCATAAGATGGCTTATTTTTCGTGCCACTAATTCTACTTTGTAATGACATCAGTTATTTTACCCAAAAATCTACGGCAAAACGGAAAAAAAATAATTGTGTGACAAAATTGAAGAAAAACGCCATTTTGTAAGTTTTGGGGGCTTCCGTTTCTACGCAGTACATTTGTCGGTAAAAATGACACCTTATCTTTATTCTGTAGGTCCATGCGATTAAAATGATACCCTACTTATATAGGTTTAATTTTGTCGTACTTCTGGAAAAAATCATAACTACATGCAGGAAAATGTATATGTTTTAAAATTGTCATCTTCTGATCCCTATAACTTTTTTTTTTTGGCGTATGGGTCAGTATGAGGGCTTATTTTTTTGTGCCGTAATCTGAAGTTTTTAGAGGTACCATTTTTGTATTGAGCGGACTTTTTGATTGCTTTTTATTAATTTTTTTTATGACATAAAAAGTGACCAAAAATACACTATTTTGGACTTTGGAATTTTTTGTACATATGCCATTGAACGTGCGGTTTAAATAATTAATTATATATTTTTATAATTCGGACATTTCCGCACGCTGCGATATCACATATGTTTATTTTAATTTTTATTTACACTGGGTTTTTTTCTATGGGAAAATTGGGGTGATTCAAACTTTTATTAGGGAAGGGGTTAAATGATCTTCATTCACTTTTTTTTTCACTTTTTTTTTGCGATGTCACAGCTCCCACATGGGGCTATAACACTGCACACACTGATCTGATCTTTACACAGGAAACCATTGATCAATGATTCTGCCGCTTGACTGCTCATGCCTGGATCTCAGGCACTGAGCAGTCATTCGGCGATCGGACAACAGGAGGCAAGGTAAGGAACCCTCTTGCTGTCCTAGAGCTGTTCGGGATGCTGTGATTTCGCTGCGGCTATCCCGAACAGCCCCCTGAGCTAACCGGCAAAGTTTTACTTTCACTTTAGACGCAGCGTTCAACTTTGAATGTCGCGTCTAAAAGGTATGCCCTCCGTCCCCAATAGGTTAAGGGTTCGAGTGTTGACTACTTTGCATCCTTAAAGGGGCACTTTGTTGGAAAATATTTTTTTTTTTTTAAATCAACTGGTGCCAGAAAGATTAACAGATCTGTAAATTACTTCTATTTAAAAATCTTAATCCTTCCAGTACTTATCAGCTGCTGTATGCTCCACAGGAAGTTCTTTTCTTTTAAAATGTATTTTCTGTCTGACCACAGTGCTCTCTGCAGTCACCTCTGTCCATATAAGGAAATATTCAGAGTAGGAACAAATCCCCATAGCAAACCTATCCTGCTCTGGACAGTTCCTGACATGGACAGAGGTGTCAGCAGAGAGCACTGTGGTCAGACAAAAAATAAATTTTAAAAGAAAATAACTTCCTCTGGAGACCACAGCAGCTGAAAAGTACTGTAAGGATTAAGATTTTTGAATAAATTTACAAATCTGTTTAACTTTCTGACTGAAAAATTTCAGCGGACAAAGATTTTTTTTATCAAAGGCAAAAACAATCATGTTTGATCAATATCATAGCAACATGCATGTTCTATGGAGTTGGAGTAGAAGCCTTTCCACCTGGAGCAATGTAAGATGATAGGACTGACAAATTATAGTCCAATATTAGCTGTTGGCACTCGGTTATTTTTCAAACTAAATGTGGAGTCTCCTCAAATTCCTACTGTGATTGGACAAATGTAACTCATACCCACTCAGCCTATGCTTTGAAGTTACTAGCTGAAGCCTAACCTGCAGTTTCTCAGTTATGTATCACTGAAAACAAATAGAAGTGAACAGTATGTCTAGGGGTTCACAAGGTTGAAATCTATTAGCTTAGTCTCGAAAAAAAAAATTGGAGCCCGTCTGAAATGGTAACATGTACTGAATGCTGACATTAGCAAAACAGAAATGATGAAATTAAAGACACTCGAAAATGCTAAGAAAATATTGTATTAAGTATGTCATCTGAAGATGAAATATTAACCATCTCCATATGTGTTGCCTAGCTTCCTAACAAAGGAGTACACACATTATTCCCATTACCGTACCCTGTAGAAACTCCTGCAGTCTGTCAGGATTTTTTGGGGGTTTGGAATATAATTTTATAACGTTTTCAGATTAATTGGACACTTGACAAAATAATGGAAAATGACAGTCTAATTGGAAGAACTTCATATTTCAGTGGCAATATTATCAAAGCAGTTTGTCGTTTTCATTGGAACATGTTTCCCTGAGAAGAATGTGTCATATTACTGAATTAGCCAAAATTAGGAATCATTTGACATCTTTGTGAAAGCTAAGACATTCGCTGCACAAATAAACTTGATTAAAAGAGATTAAGGCCGGAAACATATCATGTTACTTTCTATAATGAACGAGTCCTAGCGAATATATGTGGTCAAATGTTAGCTAACAATCCCTTTTAACTAAACTATGCAGAAAAGATCACTCAGGCGAAAAGGAACTGTTACCGAAAACACTTTTTAAGTGCATTGTTGGCTCAATGCGCTGATATTTTTTGTGAATTCCCTGTAAAATTCTCCTTGAGTGTGAAGTAACTAATTCATCACACTTTATTTTGAATGTAATATGAACATGTTTTGTGGATAAAACAATATCATACAATCATTTACAGTAGATAGTCTTCTTAAAATTTTCCAAAATGTCAAGGGGTATCTTTGATTTGAGCTAATTTATCCACAAAGAGTAACTTAACTTTTTAATATAGTCTTGCAGTTCTGTCTCAAGGTTGACATCCTTGCAAAGGCCACCCAAAATTACATGGAAATCTGGTCTTCTGTAGAGGTGGTCTTCTTGGAAAAATCCATTAGACCCAGGCGGCACTTTTACAGGCGTCGGCAAATTGCCTCCCTGCGAAGATCTTTACCAAGCAGGCAGAAGCAAACTGACCAGCCGGTCCATTCAGGCGTAGTCCGAGGGCCCGGCCAGATAAAAAGCCCGCTGCCCACCGCTGCTTCTGGGGATTCAGGACACTGAACAGCGCGGCTCTCTCACAAACAGCTGAAAACCTCCTCTCAGTGTGAGACGCATCTGCGGCCTACACTGAAAGGAGACTGGACCTCTTCCCACACGTAGCACGCAGTGCACGTGCCCTTGGCATATACATTATAAAGGAAGATGCAGGCCGGCTGCCCTCCAGAGAAGATGGCTGTGTAGGATATAATTAGGTGAGTATAATGGTTTTTTATTCTCATCCAGGGGAGGGCGCTGTCTACCTACTTGGCTAACTATATACCTGGCTGCCTAACCACTTTCCTACCTCCCTGGATAATTACTCCCTGTTCCAAATTAGTATGCATAATTCTCATGTTATCAACTATTAAGAGTACAATAAAAATTTTATTGAACAAACCTCCTAATGATAATAGTATTTTTTTAAACATTAAAAACTTACAATGCACTGTTCCAAATTATTACGCAGAATAAGTTTCAAAACACTTTATAGGTTGTAAAGAACAAAAAATTGTCATTTGTTGTGTTTGCAGCATATATACTGAAATCAAAAGCTATTTCAATCAAACTTTTTACAACATTTTAACTTCTTTAAACATTTTAATGGGTCACGCTACATTTTAATTGATAGCAGCTTCACAAGTCTTGCATCCATTGAACTTGTGAGTTTTTGGACAGTTTCTGCTTGAATTTGTTTGCAAGATGTCAGAATAGCCTCTCAGAGCTGCTGATTGGATGTAAACTGCCTCCCACCTTCATAGATCTTTTGCTTGAGGATGCTCCAAAGGTTCTCAATAGGATTGAGGTCAGGGAAGGATGGAGGCAAAACCATGACTTTCTCTCCTTTTAACCCCATAGCAGCCATTGATGCAGAGGTATTCTTTGCAGCATGAAATGGTGCATTGTCATGCATGAAGATGATTTTATTACGGAAAGCATAGTTCTTCCTTCTGTACCCAAGAAGAAAGTGTTCAGTCAGAAACTCCACATACTTTGCAGAGGTCATCATTACAGCTTCGGGGACCCTAAAGGGGCTGACCAGCTCTCTTCCCATGGTTCCAGACCAAAACATGACTCCACCACCAACTGACGTCGCAGCCTTGTTGGATCAGGGTGGCCGTCCACCAACCATCCACTACTCCATCCATCTTGACCATCCAGGGTTGCACGGCACTCATCAGTGAACAGGACTGTTTGAAAATTAGTCTTCATGTATTTTTCTGCCCAATGCAGCCGTTTCTGCTTGTGAGCATTGGTTAGTGGTGGCCAAATAGAAGGTTTATGCTTAGTTGCAAGTCTCTGGAGGACTCTACACATTGATGTCCGCGGGACTCTAGAGGCACCAGCAGCTTCAAATATCTGTTTGCTGCTATGTAATGGTATTTTAGTATGTAATGGATCTGGAAGAAATCTTCCTCAATGTGCCTTTATTTGCACAATCCCATCTGTGCTCTGAATCAGCCATATTGATAACTTAAGCGATGATCACGCTTAAGTTATCAATATAATGTTTTCATACCTTGTCCAAGGCCTTAAACTATTTCCCTCTTTTTCGCAGCAGAGAGATTTTTCTTCCCCATATTGCTTGAAAACGGTGCTCTGCTTAATAATGTGGAACACCCACCTTTAGTAGTTTTTCCTTAAATAGGGCTCACCTGGCAATCTAATAATCACAGTTGTCCGAGATTGTTTGCAGTGATCAAAAGAGCCCTAAGACACAATGCCATCCACGAGTTAAACTGAAAAACTAAATAATTAATCTTTGTGACACTAAAATAGAATTTGCATAATAATTTGGAACAGGGTGTATATACCTGACTGCCTTTCTACATACCTGGATGCCTTACTACCTACCTCCCTGGCTGACTATATACCTGGCTGCCTATCTACCTACCTGGATGCTCAACTACCTACATCCCTGGCTGACTATATACATGGCTGCCTAACTACCTACCTGGCTAACATCATACCTGGCTTCCTATCTACCTTACTACCTACCTGGATACTAAATTCCTGGCTACCTAACTACCTACATACCTCCCTGGCTAACCACATACCTGGCATCCTAACTACCTACCTACTGATCTGGCTAATTTTATACCTGGCTAACTATATACCTGGCTACCTAACTATTTACCTACATACCTTGCTACCTACCAACATACCTACCTACCTGCCCTTTTACTGTGCAGGACACCAAGGAGAGCATTATTTTAGTTTGGGGCCTATAGATAGAAAGATTGTATAGAGGAGGGGAGGGCACTGAATTTTACCCTTAGACTCAGGCAGCACAATGTCTTGGGCTGGCCTTAGTACCAGGTCCACTTCTTTTCAATTTGTTTATTTATGACCTTGAAGAAGGATTACAGAGTAGAATGTCAATATTTGCAGTTGACACTAAACTGGTAAGATGATCACCACAGTGAAGGATAACATAATATTACAGAGGGATCTGGGGAAGCTGGAGGCTTGGGCACAAACATGGCAAATAACATTTTAATGTGGATAAATGTAAGGTTATATACTTGGGACAGAAAAACATGTACAATTATGTGCTAAATAATAAGACATTAAATAAAACTTCTACTGATAAAGACTTGGGGGGTACTGGTGGACAGTAAACTCAACTTTAGTGATCAGTACCAGGCAACAGCTGCCAAGGCTAACAAAGTCATGAGGATTTATCAAGAAAGGCATAGAGGCTCGGGACATGAACATAGCTTTGCCTCTGTATAAATCATTAGTCAGACCACATATGGAGTATTGGAGATGCTGCCCTGTCTTCAACAGGAGTCAGCAGTTGAACCTGATCTGTGCAACCATGGAGGTGTCACCTTGACTTCCTGGTCTTGTTGCGGTGAAGCCTTGTTCTGCAGAATGTTGACCCAGTGGGCTGTTAAAGGCATGTATTGGCCCTGGCCATAGCTGCTACTCCATGTATCGACTGTGGCATGCACTGTTCTGCACACAGACAAGTTCATGGAGAGGCCCAACCTCTCCACCACATGATTGTGCAAAGTGGGAACAGCTTTCTTGACTAAATACTTGCAACTAGGTATGCGCCACCTGAGCTGGGCACACCCCATTAGTTGCCTGAAGGCCGTGGCATCAACGATATGGTACGGGAGTGCCTGTGCCACCAACAACTTGCCCAGGTTGGAATTGAGGCTCAATACAACAGGGTGACTGGGACAATACTGTTGTCAGGAGGAAATGGATTCCACAATGGAAAACTCATGGGATCGGGGAGGAGGAGAACACAACACTGATGAGGGAAATCCAGAAAATGTGCTGCCTGTAGAAGAGGCCTAGCTGTTATACAGTTGGGAGAGGTCTGTAGGATCATCAGTAGCAGCAGCAGCATTTTTTTCATGTTGTGAGGCAACTCGACTGTCCCACGTGGCCTTATGGTGATGCTCCATATGTCTACGTAGAGACGTAGTTCCTACACTCAGACCTTGGCCACGGCTTACTTTCTGTTTGCACAGATTACATAGTATCACGTTCTCTGCATCAGGTAAGGTAGAAAAGAACTGACTGAACAATGGCAGGAGGGGGGCAGGGGGTTAAAGTTAAGATCCCCTGCTCTGCCCATGCATGGAAGTATGGGCAGAGCGGGGGGAACATGGCGGCGGGTACCTGCAGTGGAGACTGGGGGCGAAGACTGGTGATGGAGACTGACAGCAGGGACTGGCAGTGAGGACCGGCGACGGGACGGCGACGATCAGCGCAGGCGGGACACAGTCTGAAGATTGTTTGTAAGGTATCTTCAACTGTGGCCCCCTAAAAGTTGAAAATCTACAACTCCCAGCATGCCTTTGGCTGTCTGGGCATGCTGGGTGTTGTAGTTTTGCAACATCTGGAGGGCCATAGTTTGAAAACTTCTGCACAGTACTCTCCAATCTTTTCCCCTCCAGCTGTTGCATAACTACAGCTCTCAGCATGCCCCTTGGCTGTCAGTGCATGCTGGGAGTTGTAGTTTTGCAACAGCTGGAGGTTCACTCCCCCTCCCCCATGTGAATGTACAGGGTACATTCACATGGTTGAGCTTACAGTGAGTTTTCCGCTGCAAGTTTGAACTGCAGCAGAAAATTTCCTGCCACAGCTCAAACTCCCGGAAACTCTCTGTAAACCCAACTGTGTGCATGTACCTTAAAACACTACACTACACGAACACAAAATAAAGAGTAAAACACTGCATATATACACCATTACACAGTTACCCCTAACCCCCCCCCCCCCCCCAATGACATTGAAAAATGGATTGTTCGGCACTATTTCCAAAACGGAGCCTCCAGCTGTTGCAAATCAACAACTCTCAGCATTGTCGGACAGCCATTGACTG
Organism: Hyla sarda; assembly: GCF_029499605.1. Lineage (NCBI taxonomy): Eukaryota > Metazoa > Chordata > Amphibia > Anura > Hylidae > Hyla > Hyla sarda. Next base: position 84,118,375 of record NC_079193.1, on the reverse strand, counting down.
TCCGGGCATGCTGGGAGTTTTGCAACAGCTGGAGGCACCCTGTTTGGGACACACTGCTGTAGGGTATTTTGGGGGGAGGAGGCAAGCGCCATGGTTGCATCCGAGTCCGCCGCAATGAAAATCTCTAATTTAGGCATCAAATGCGCATGGCGCTGTCTGCCTCCTGAGCCCTGTCATATTTCAGGGGAACAGTTTAGTGCCTTTCCGTACTCGGGAGAAATTGTGCTACCAATTTTTTTTTTTTTTTTTTTTAAAAGAGAAGTTGGGGTCTACATCACTGCTGAAATTGAAGGCCGTGTGCATTTACAAAGCCCCCATGCTGACAGAACAGTGAACCCCACCACATGTGACCACATTTTGGAAAACTACACCCCTCATGGAATGTAACAAGGGGTGCAGTGAGCATTTACGCCCCCACAGGTGTCTGACAGATTTTTTTGAACAGTTGTCCGTAAAAATAAAAAAAATTATTTTATGTATTATATTTGCACAGCCCACTGTTCCAAAGATCTGTCAAATACCAGTGGGGTGTAAATGCTCCCTGCACCTCTTATTACATTCCTTAAGGGCTAAAGTTTCCAAAATGGGAACACATGTGAGGGGGTCCAATTTTTTGGCCCCATGGAGGCTTTGTAAATGCACATGGCCCTCGAATTCCATTCCAACCAAATTTTATTTCCAAAAGCTCAATGGCGCTTCTTCTTTTCTGAGCCCTGTAGTGCGCCTGCAGAGCACTTTACGTCCACATTTGGGGTATTTCCATACTCAGAACAAATTTTGGGGGGCTTTTTCTCCAATTACCCCTTGTGAAAATTAAAAAATTGCGGTAACATTAGCATTTCAGTGAAAAAAATCTACATTTTCATTTTCATGTCCCACTTTATGGAAAGTTCGTCAATCATTTGTGGGGTGTTAAGGCTCACTGTACCCCTTGTTACGTTCCTTGAGGGGTGTAGTAAATAGTGTGCAATGTGGGGTTTTTATTCTCTGTTCTGGCACCATGGGGGCTTCCTAAATGCAACATGCCCCCCAAAAACCATTTCAGCAAAATTCGCTCTGCAAAAGCCCAATGTTGCTCCTTACCTTTCTGAGCCCTCTAGTACACCCACAGAGCACTTTAAATCCACATATGAAGTATTCCTTTACTCAAGAGAAATTGGGTTTCAAATTTTGAGTGGCCTTTTCTCTATTTACACCTTGTAAAATTGAAAAAAATGGGGCTACAAGAATATGTTAGTGTAAAATAATTTAGATTTTCATTTTTCTCCTCCACATTGGAGCTCTTCCTGTGAAACATCTAAAGGGTTAATAAACGTTCTAAATGTCATTTTGAATACTTAGAGGGGTGAAGTTTTCAAAATGTGGTCCATTATGGGGTATTTCTAACATAAAGACCCTTAAATTCCATTCCAAACTGAACTGGTCCCTGAAAAATTCAGATTTTAACATTTTTGTGAAAAATTGGAAAATTGCTGCTATACTTTGCAGACCTCTGATGTCTTCAAATTGTAAAAACTTGTCAACTTTATGATGCAAACATAAAGTAGACATATTCTATATGGGAATCAATATATCATTTATTTGCCATGTCCATTTTCCTTACAAGCAGAGAGTTTATAAATTAGAAAAATGCTAAATTTGGAAATTTTTCCAATTTTTTTTGAAGTTTTCACCAAGAAATGATGCGAGTATCAACGAAAATGTACCACTATCTTAAAGTAGAATATGTCATGAAAAAACTATCTCGGAATCAAATTCATAAGTAAAGACATTAATGCACAAAGTGACAGAGGTTAGGTTTGCAAAAAATGGCCTGGTCCTTAAGGTCAAAAAGGGCTTGGTCCCCAAGGGGGTTAATGGATAAGGGGGTGATTCAAACTTTTATTAGGGAAGGGGTTAATTCACATTTTTTAACACTGGTTTTTCATTTTTTTCACTTTTTTATTGTCCCCCATAGGGGACTATTACATGCAATCCATAGATTGCATACACTGTTCAATGCTATGTCATAGCATAGCATAGATCATTGTTATCAGTGCTCCATTTCTCAGCCTTCCATGGCCGACTGGAGCATCAGAGCACAAATTGGACAGTGAGGAGGCAGGTAAGGGCCCTCTCGCCGTCCTCTCGGCACCATCCTCTCAGCTGGGATTGTCATTTTTACATTTTAGATGACGCAATCAAGTTTGATTGCGGCGTCTAAAGGGTTAATGCCGTGCATCACTGCAATCAATGACAGGCATCACCACAAATGGACAGGAGGTCCCCCTATAAACAGCCCACACACACAGTGGCTGGGGTTGAGCACTTCTTTGCTGTGGCTCCTTGTACAGCCCCTATTTGTGGCTCCTGTTCACACACACGCACACTATCTGTTTTTCTTTGTTCCCTATCGCTGTCCTATCCCTATATGTCCCTATCCCTCTGTTTTCCCCTCTTGATCTCTCCCCTCAGACTGACTGCATGGAACAGCGTATGAGCCCTTACAGCTATGTAAAACTGCCCTCCCCCTTGCTGTCTCCTATTGACCTTTGGGCTGATTGACACATAAACCAGCAAATCATATAGTAACCTGTGGTTATCATGTGATATGCTGGTCACCTGACGTACTGCCACCACCCCCTGATCTTCCCGCTTCCTCTAGGCACCAAAACTGCCATGCTTTCCACGTGTTTTGCACGATTTTACCAGTCCGCGCAAACAAACCAGTAAATGTTAGAGAGTTTGGCGAGCTGAGCAAAAACCCAAAATTCGGGTTAAATCCGAGTTCGTCATTACTATCTGTCCCTGCTGTTCATAACCTAAAGGGAATGTGTAATCAGAAAATTGTTGAAATCAAATTTGTATATTAGTCTTTTTTTAAGAATTATTGTTGATATGTTTTCTAATTTTCCGTTTTGCTATGTATATTATGAAATAATCCTCAAATCTCAAAAAAGTATCTAGGCGATACATTCACTTATACTTATCATATATATCATTTTTAAAAGTATACAAAACATAGTATATAATAATGGTATTGCTGCCAAATCCAGTTATTCTATTACATATCTAGACCTTAGTGCATATCTCTGTGCCATAATAGTAATGAAACTAGAAAAAAAAAACAGAGCAAAACACAGGCTAAATCTATGAGATGACCATAATATAATATAAGGACAAGGATTGTATGTAGTAGGAGGCATCAGTCAATGGACTGGAGATCTGTTAGGGCTGGCAACAAGGTCACTTGGAATGCAGTCCCAGGGCGTATGATGCAAATATTGGCTGGTCAAACTATGAAAGTGTGATGAAAAAGGGAGTACCAGGATTGCGCAGATGACCACCCGAACAGCTAATCCAGAAAATTTTACAAGAAAAGTACAAGGTCAAAGCACCAAAAGAAGACTCTGGATCTTATCAAAGCTGTGTTTTATTGGTTCCATAACATACTGGGAAACAAATAAAACACAATTTTGATAAGATTCATATTCTCCTTTTGTTGCTCTGACCTTGACTTTTCTTGGTGAGACCCCCAACTTGGCGGCAGTTCCTATGCTGGATAAGTGCAGGGTATAGCTTTGTAAAAAAAAAACAGAGATAGGGAAACAGGTCAGGACACAAAGGGTTAACAAAGGAAGAGATCAAGGAGCACAAAGCAGGTATACATCAAATTGACAAACTGACAGATAGAGCAAAGTCAGGCAGGCCAGAGTCAAAACCAGAAAAGAGGAACTGTACACAATGTCAAACAAAAGGGGTAATCAAAGGCAAAGAAGGACCAGACTAGACAAACTACAAGGTAAAAAATGGGAGGCAAATAAAAAGCCAGGAAACAAGCCAATGAGGTCAGAGCTTAGGCAAGGCAAACAGGAATACATAAGCTAGCGAGACAAGAGAACTGTAGCCATGAGCAAATCTAGGACACACTGTAGGGATTCAAATCTCTTGGTTCTGGGAGATGTGCACGCCACGGCAATTGTTGATTGGCCAGGCTAGTAACACTTTCCATTGGTCGGAACAGCCATGTCAGAGCATGATCAACAATCCTGCAACGCCAAGGCTGCTGCCCCGACAACCTGAGATATCAGAGACAGGAAAAGAGACACTGCAGCTCGGACAGGGGAGTTCCTTACAGAAAGGCCACATTTTGATGTTTTATCTTACACTATTGACGTCTATACATTAGTGAATTTTTGCAAGACAAGTAGCAAATAGGTAATGCCAAATTGTACTTTTTATTGAACCTTGTAAAGTCACTATTAGTATTATAAACAATACCTTGCAGTAGCATTTTATATTTAATCCAAATTTTCTGTTTGTTCTCTGGCCAAAGATAAATAAAATTATATGAAGTGACTACACAGGGCTATTAAATAGAAAAGCTGTTCCACCAAAAATATAGAATTGGAATGTAGTTTATGAACATGAAATAAGACTATCGTCAAACCTGCATGATTTCTTTTATTGGATGATGATAGATCCTAATTCTTTTTACTCATGGTTGTTTTAATTCTGCCAAGAGGTAACTCAAATGAAAGGGAGTAAATTCATGCTTCACTCTATTATACATGTCACTTTTAGATGGTCAATTTATAAATCTCACAAAACTTTCCCTTGATGTATGTTGAAAATATCCCACATCGATGCCATTGTGGTTTTTAGCTTCTCGGTAAAATATCAACAACACATTCGCCTCGCTGCTTTACATATTTATATATTACTGACAATAATTTATGTATTTGCCATGACCAGCAAGAAATAATATTGGCGTAATAGTCTCGATTAACATAGGGACATTTAATCACACCATGTAAGCTATTACAAGAAATAAAAAACAAATTTGTCAGAAATATGGCTGCATTGAATACATGTGCAATCTTGAATTTGCCAAGAGGGAAAAAAAAAACTCTTCTGTGTCCAAAATTTGGAGCAAATGATGTGTCCCCTCCCTTTACATAACTGTTATGATGGACAAAATGATGCGACAATGTGTAGTTTAAAACAAGACAGAGACTCTTAAGGACATTTATCAAGCTGAGCCAGTGCAGAGGGGGTGTGAGGGAGGCTGAAAGAGGGCTTGGCTTTGTGTATAATACCTAAAGTTGCCATGAAGCCACTGGATTTACAAAGAGGTGTCTGCCTCTTAATAAATCCAGCACACCTAAAATCAAAGATTTACATAGTAAAACTCCTCTAATACGTCTGGCTTTAGGTTTAAAAAACTATCCAAATCGGAAATTTTTGTTGTCCCTGCCCCTTTTAAGCAAGTGGGTGGGGCTTAGTGTAAAGGAGGCCTCCAGCACAAGCCAACTTTACTTCCACTTATGCTAGTTAACAGAAATCTACTAAAGTTAAAAGTTAAAGTAGATTTCAAAGCGTGACGCTTGGACAGCCATGGTTGAGGTGGCAGATTGGAGGTGGGCTCCACTTGGTAAATCTGTCAAATGTAACTTTAGTGGGAATTCCCACTGAAGACCAGTCTGCACTCCAATGTAAACTTTGCACCTCTGCAAAAACTATACATGTGTGTCAGGCCGCATGAAAGTAATGGTAAGTTCTCTTTGGGCCTGTGCGAATTGTAGCTTCAGTTTCCTGTTCTAAGCAGACAGAAGTAGCACCCGGTGTGGTCTTCTGTTGCCGTTGCCCATCTGCTTCAAGGTGTGATTTGTTGTGCATTCAGAGATGGTATTCTGCATACCTTGATTTCAACAAGTGGTTTTTAGAATTACTCTTGCATTTCTGTCATCTTGAACAAGTCTGCCCATTCTTCTGTAACATCAACAAGATAAATCAAGAAAAACAATTTCCACTAAGGTATTTGTTAGTAAAAAAAAAGATGAATCATAATAGTTCAAGACATTGTAGTAAATATATACAGTGTGCATAATTATTTACATAAAGTGCAGCCAAAAATTTAGTCAGATATAAGGCCCTGCTCCTGCCCTTATCTGAAGTGCCTGCCTGTAAACTGTAGGACCCCTGTCCTTATGACCTGGGCCTACACCGGAACCTCCTAGTTGTCCCTTGGCTAGGTCAAGGAAACAGATAGTGGGTCTAGTGTGCAGGTATAGCTTGGCTGCATAAATTAATAATCCCATAGAATGACAAATATTCGTACAAAATACACAAGGTAGATTGCATACAAGATAGTAAGATGGGATAGATATAATGACAAACAAAACCGGTGGGTGTTCCCCAGGGGTAATATTCAGTATTCATTAATATAGACATATATATCAGTGCATAACCATAGATACCATTATGCATATACCAGTAATACCATACACATCCAATGCATTTCGCTACTCTGTAACATTACAGATAGCTCCTCAGGGATTCGTAGGAATACTTAGAAGGGGGTCATAAACAGACCCATGCACAGCAGTCAGTGTGCGTTCACATGTATAGCTAGAAGATACTTGGATGTGAGCGTATAGAAGGTAGTCCTCACTTTGGACAGTTGCTGATAAGATGAGTATCATAGGGATCTTGTAGATAGGGTAGATAGCCCCTACATTATCCAAAGATATAGGTACTGGGTCCAAGGTAAAGGCAGATAATCTTATGGTAGCGTCTCTGGGACGTAGGCACTTGGTCCGGCCGGTGTGTGCCCAGCAGATGATCAGGAAAAAGATCCCCCCTAAAAAGTTATGGAAGGTGTAGTCTGCTCGGGCACTGTCTGCAGTCTGTGCGGACAGACTGTGAATAGCATGCAAAGAGGTAAATCTACGGTTCTTCAATTCCAAGTCCTTGAGGTCATACAACCCTCCCCGAGGAGGGGAAACATTGACAAAATTCTGACTCAAAAAGAGACATGTTGGATCTTCATGCTGGACACAGTATTTCCCCATGGCCTCAACGAAAACCTCAACTTTAACAGTTTTATAGAATACACTGACCATTTCAACTTGTGACAAAACCTTTTCCCCACACCTTTATCTATACATCCTATTACTTTCATACATCCCCTAAAAGGCACAGACTGCGGACAGTGCCCGAACAGACTACATCTTCCATAACTTTTTAGGGTGGGAACTTTATCCTGATCATCTCCTGGGAACACCCAGCTGGACCAAGTGCCTACGTCCCAGAGATGCTACCATAAGATTATCCGCCTCTACCTTGGACCCAGTACCTATATCTTTGGATAATGTAGGGGCTATCTACCCTATCTACAAGATCCCTATGATACTCATCTTATCAGCAACTGTCCATACGTTTACCACTTGTCCTCTTCTATAACCAAAGTGAGGACTACCTTCTATACGCACACCATCCAAGTATCTTCTAGCTATACATGTGAACGCACACTGACTGCTGTGCATGAGTCTGTTTATGTCCCTCTTCTAAGTATTCCTACGAATCCTTGAGGAGCTACCTGTAATGTTACAGAGTAGCGAAACGCATTGGATGTGTATGGTATTACTTGTATATGTATAATGGTATCTAGGGTTATGCACTGATATATATATATATATATATATATATATATATACATATATATATATATATATATATATATATATATATATATATATATACATATATATTTGTCTATATTAATGAATACTGAATATTACTTCTGGGGAACACCCACGGGTTTTGTTTGTCATTATATCTATCACATACTACTATCTTGTATGCAATCTACCTTTTGCGTTTTGTACAAATATTTGTCATTCTATGGGATTATCAATTTATTGTAACATCAACAAGGCATTTCTGTCCACACAACTGTCACTCACTAGATATTTTTTCTTTAGGAGACCGTTCTTTGTTAACCCTATAGATGATTTTTTGGGAAAATTCCAGTATGTCAGCAGTTTGTGAAATACTCAGACTAGGGATGAGCGAATTAAATCTGACGAATCCGAATTTGTTATGAATTTCAGGAAAAATTTGATTTGCAACGAATGCGAATATCGCCACAATTAAATTGTGCGAATCGCTTCATTAAGTGTGATCTAGGCTCCAGGGCATCTAAAATGGCAGATCCACATGTGAGGACATGGGGCAAGGAATCCTGGGATGGCAGGAAAAAGGGTAAGCGGGATGACCCCGAATCACATGCAGCATGCAGCCAGCCAACCCTGTGATGTCAAAGCCCTATATAATCGGAAGCCATCAGGCAGCTTCAGCCTTTTATTGCAGAGAGACAGAGAGAAGGACAGACAGCAGTGTGTGATGCACAGAAAAGCATTTTTACAGCAGTGATTCACCTGAAACCCAAATCCAGCCTAGAAGCACTGATAGGGAATGGAGTGAGATTGAGAAAGAAAATATGTCAGGCAGAGAAGTGCCAGGACATGCAAAGAGGAGTGACAGAGGCCTATATTCATCAGGCAGAGGTCGCAGTAGACTAGGGGTGAGTGGCAGCAGGAGTCACAGTGAGAGGCCAGAGCTCCCGGGATCAGCAAACCGTCGTTAAAGAAAGTAAACACCTGCTGGTGTTGTAGACAAATACTGTTTTAAGCGTAGTGGAGCGCATTGTCCTCCCCTCATAAGTGCATACCACATGCGTACATCTAAATGGTGTACTATTTTGTTCCTGTTAAAGTCTTAAGGGCCTAGATACTGTGAAAGGACAGGTAAAAGTACACACCTGCTGGTGTTGTAGACAAATACTGTTTTAAGTGTAGTTGAGCGTGTTGTACTCCTCTTATATACGCACTAAGTATGTCAGGAAGAGAAGTGCCAGGACGTGCAAAGAGGAGTGACAGAGGCCTATATTTATCAGGCAGAGGTCGCAGTAGACTAGGGGTGAGTGGCAGCAGGAGTCGCAGTGAGAAGCCTGAGCTCCCGGTATCAGCTAGTGGCCGTGTCTCGACTAGCAACCCATCTGACGTCATCAGTTGGTTTACACGGTCATCCACTTAATCACATGGGACATCTGACACCCCCAGTCAACAGTCGGTGGGTTCCTCAGACACAACCCTCAGTTGGCATGGCCCGGGAGTAGTCCCTGTCCTCCCCTTGCCTCTGTCATAAGCTGTTTCCTCCCCTAGGGAAGTATTGTATGCTGTGAGTTCAGCTCCACTATTTAGTGAGGACGATCTACTAGAGGACAGTCAGCAGCTACTGCCCAGCCAAGAAGTGGAGGAGACATCCACCGCTTCATCCGCTAGGCGGGCAAGTAGTGATGAGGAGAATGGCGTGGGAGGTGGTGTTGCGAGTGTTCAGGCTCCTGAAGCAGACACTGTTGAGGAACCTGAGGAGGACATCAGTGACATGCAGACATAACTCGATGATGATGAAGCCGATCGCACTTGGGAGCCGGGTGCAGAAGGGGCTTCATCATCATCGTCAGGAGAAGAGGCTTGCAGGTTACCCGGGAGGCAGGAGCTGAGCCAGCAAGGTGGTAGCATGGTTGGCAGTCAGCATGGTGTCAGAAGTGGAAAGTCTGGAGCCAAACGTGCCCGGGGTAGAACACATGCTTTGCGGCAGCCTACCTTCCCAGGAGATAGTGGAACAGGGGTTCCTGGAGTCGGCAGCAGTAGCAGTCAATCAGTGCAGACTGTTGGTGGGAAAATCAGCTACTCGGCGGTGTGGCAGTTTTTCATCAAGCATCCAATGGATGTTAACCTGACCACATGCAAAATGTGTGGGCAGAAGGTGAAGCGTGGCCAGGGTCCCAATGTTGGCACCACTGCCCTTCGTCAACATATGCAGTGTCACCATAAAACGGCCTGGGAGAACTGTGGCTCCGATGTGGTGGTCCAGCCAGTGGCACGCCCCTGTTTCAGCCAGCCAAAGCTTCACCACCTCAGCCGAAGGGAGCTGTCTGTCATACCCATCTTATGTTGGTCCAGATGTTCCTGCTCCTCCTACTTCAAGTCATGTCCAAGAGACAGCAGTATGCGTCCACTCATCCAAAGCTGAATGTGCTCCTGTCCAAGTTGCTGGTGCTGCAGTCCCTCCCTTTTCAAGTGGTAGACTCTGCACCTTTCAGAGAACTGCTGGCTTGTGCTGAGCCGAGGTGGAGAGTCCCAAGCCGTCATTTCTTTGTGAAGAAGGCAGTACCAGCCCTGCACAATTTTGTGGAATAGAAGGTAGGCCAGTCCTTGAGCCTGTCGGTATGTACCAAAGAGCACGGCAGCACCGACGTGTGGAGCTGTAATTATGGTAAGGGAAAATACATGTCCTTTATGGCCCACTGGGTGAATGTGGTTCCTGCACATCCACAACAGCAACTTGGACAGGTCACGCCTGTCAGGATCCGGACTGGTATGCAGAGAGGACACTGGAGGTGGATCCTCTGTGTCAGTGAGGTGATGGCGTGGGCCGTACCAGGGCAACGGAATCTAAGGGGTTACTGGTTTTCACCAGAGCCCGCCGCAAAGCGGGATGGACTTGCAGCGGCAGGTAACCCCCAGGTCGTTCCACCCGATAGCGACTCAACCTCACTGACAGCTGAGACAGGCGCGGTACACAAGGACAAGGCAAGATCAAGGTTGGACGTAGCAGAAGGTCTGGGCAGGCAGCAATGGTTCGTAGTCAGGGGCAACGGCAAGGGTCTGGATACACAGGCTTGGGATACACAAAATGCTTTCTCAGGGCACTAGGGCAACAAGATCCGGCAAGGACAGGAAGGGGAAGTGGGTTTTATATGTTTTGAACTGATTGGGCCAGGCACCAATTAGTGGTGCACTGGCCCTTTAAATTTCATAGAGCCGGTGCGCGCGCACCCTAGAGAGCGGGGCCGCGTGCGCCGGCAGGGCAGTGAAGGAGGACGTGGTGGGTGAGAGACACAGGACGCAATCCGAGAGCGGGCACGTCCCGCACCTCGGATCGCGTCGCCTCCGAGAACATGGAAGCAGGGGTTAGGAGGAAGGTGAGACAGAGGACCCAGACACACTGTGGCAGTATGCAGTGGAGATGGAGGCAGGGAGTCCCTCCTAGTCACTTACACAAATGGCACAATGCATGCACACTTGCTTGCGTAGTGACCGCCGATTTGTCACCATTCGGCAGCGGGATGACTTCTGTCTCTCCACCTCATTGGACCCTCGCTACTGGCATAAAATGGGGGCCTTTTTTACACCCACTGAGTAGGAGGACAAACTGACCTACTACAGAGACATCCTATATAGTCAATTGGCCAATAACTAACTGCGCCATTGTCCATCCTCTCGCAGGTCTGACTCAGGAGGCTCTCTGAGCTCACCTTCCATTTCCATGGCTGCTGGGGAGGGGTGGGGTGGCAGGGGCAGTACCCGCTCCATCAGCAGCAGCCTGAGTCTACAGTCGCTGATGAGTAGCTTTCTTCACCCGCATAGTGAAGCAACTCATCAGCAGCAGGTAGACCTGGAGCAGGACCTGAACCAGCAGGTGGTGGCATACCTTGACATTACCATGCCAACACACCTTGAAGATCTGCTGGACTTCTAGGCAGCCAAACTTGATTTGTGGCCGCAACTAGCAGAATTTGCCCTGATAAAGCTGCCCTGCCCGGCCAGTAGTGTGCCATCAGAGCGTGTGTTATAGTAACCCCAAGGAGAACTCGTCTGTCCATGAAAAATGTGGAGAGACTGACCTTTGTGAAGATGAATCAGGCATGGATCAGCCAGGATTTCCACCCACCAATGCCTGATGGATCAGAGTAGATTGACCATGCTGCCACACCAACACTTCACAAATATGGATAGTTTCTAAACATATTTAAGGCGCTGCTCCCAGTTACAGATATTCTTCTGCATCAGACCACAAGTAAGTATTGAGGATATGCATTACGTAAAACTTAACTTTTAATAAGTATTCTAAGGATAAAATTAAAATGTATGTACCCAAATTTTTTTTTTTAAATCAAACAAAAGGAAAGATGTGCAAAAAACACCATGTGCCAAATATACCACCAAGTATTGATGTGATGCAAAGACTTCTAAAAGGTTGAAGGGAACCACGCATGGTCCATTGTAACCTGGAGGTAAAAACTTCCCCTGTAAGGCCCGACTCTCGCATTATTAATTCCCTTCTTTGCTAGTGTTACTCGCCCTAAAAAGGGCGGCCCCACACAGGAAACTCTCCCTATTTCCCCCTACAAACACTGCCATTTCCCAGGGTTTTTAGGTGGAAATAGAGAGTATTTTCTGTGTGGGGCTGTCCTTTTTAGAGTAAGTAACACTTGCCAAGAAGGTAATTAATAGGGCGAAAGTAGGGCCTTACAGGGGAAGTTTTTACCCCTACCTGCTGCAATGGACAGTACGTTGTTCCCTTCCAACTGTTTAACCCCTTAAGGACACATGACGTACTGGAACGTCATGTGTCCACTCCCAATCTATAACGTGGGGCCACGGCGTGGCCCCGCGTCATAGCGGGTCGGGACCCGTGGCTAATAGCGCGCGTCATTGATCGCTGTGCCGCGCGGTATTAACCCTTTAGACGCGGCGTTCAAAGTTGAACGCCGCGTCTAAAGTGAAACTGAAAGCATGACGGTTAGCTCAGTGGGCTGTTCGGGATAGCCGCGGCAAAATCGCGGCATCCCGAACAGCTTACAGGACAGCGGGAGGGCCCCTACCTGCCTCCTCGCTGTCCGATCGCCGAATGACTGCTCAGTGCCTGAGATCCAGGCATGAGCAGTCAAGCGGCAGAATCATCGAACACTGGTTTCTTATGAGAAACCAGTGATCAATGATAAAGATCAGTGTGTGCAGTGTTATAGGTCCCTATGGGAGCGACAACACTGCAAAAAAAAAGTGAAAAAAAAAAGTGAATAAATATCAACCCCTTCCCTATTAAAAGTTTGAATCACCCCCCTTTTCCCATAAAAAAAAACACAGTGTAAATAAAAATAAACATATATGGTATCGCCGCGTGTGGAAATGTCCGAATTATAAAAATATATTGTTAATTAAACCTCACGGTCAATGGCGTGCACGTAAAAAAATTCCAAAGTCCAAAATAGTGCATTTTTGGTCACTTTTTATATCATGAAAAAATGAATAAAAATAAGTGATCAATAAGTCCTATCAATGCAAAAAGGGTAACGTTAAAAACTTGAGATCACGGCGCAAAAAATGAGACCTCATACCGCCCCATACACGGAAAAATAAAAAAGTTATAGGGGTCAGAAATGACAATTTTAAATGTATTAATTTTCCTGCATGAAGTTATGATTTTTTCCAAAAGTACGACAAAATCAAACCTATATAAGTAGGATATCATTTTAACCGTATGGACCTACAGAATAAATATCAGGTGTAATTTTTACCGAAAAATGTACTACGTAGAAACGGAAGCCCCCAAAAGTTACAAAACAGCGTTTTTTCAATTTTGTCTCACAATTATTTTTTTTTCCGTTTCACCGTAGATTTTTGGGCACAATGACTGACGTCATTACAAAGTAGAATTGTTGGCGCAAAAAATAAGCCATAATATGGATTTTTAGGTGCAAAATTGAAAAGTTATGATTTTTTTAAGGCAAGGAGCAAAAAACAAAAATGCAAAAACGGAAAAAACCCCGGTCCTTAAGGGGTTAAGGAAAGTATTGCATGTCTTAAAAAGGGTGGCCCCACACAGGAACCAATCCCTATTTCCAACTAAAAACCCTGGGAAGAAGGAAATTAGTAAGGCAAGATTAGGGTCTTACAGGGGAAATTTTTACCCCCATGGACCATACGTTGTTCCCTTCCACCTTTTAGAGGTCTTTGCATCTCATCAATACTTGGTGGTGTAGGTGGCACATGGTGTTTTTTGAACACCTTTCCTTTTGTTTGATTTAAAAAAAATTTGGTTCCATATATTTTATCCTAAGCATACTATTAAAAGTTAAGTTTTACTTAATGCATATCCTAAATACTTACTTGTGCACACTAACACTTTAACAAAAGAGACCGCTTTCTTCTGCCTACCTGCCTCAGCTACTATTCTGATCCTGCCACCTGCCTGATGCCACATATCTGATGCCAAGTTCTCCTTTTTTCACCCCCTTCATCACCGGGTACTGGTATTGCCACCAAGTGCACCCCTCTGTCACCGGGTCACTTTCAGGACTCCTATTGCTGCTGCCACCTCCAGGCTGTCTCATTTTGCAACCATATGTTCTCCACATGTTGATGCCAGCTCCAAGCTGTCTCATATTGCCACCATATGTTCTCCTCATGCTGATGCCACCTCCAGGCTGCGTCATTCAGCCATTATATGGTCTCCTCATGCTTCCGACACCTCCAGGCTGTACCATTCAGACACTATATGTTCTCCTCATGCTGGCGCCAACTCCAGGCTGTGTCATTAAGCCACTACAACTCCACGCTGTGTCATTCAGCCACTATATGGTCTCCTCATGTTGCCACCAACTCCACGCTGTGTCAGTCAGCCACTATATGGTCTCCTCATGCTGCTGCCACCTCCACGCTGTGTCATTCAGCCACTACATGTTCTCCTCATGCTGCCGCCACTTCCACGCTTTCTCATTCAGCCACTATATGGTCTCCTTATGCTGCCGCAAACTCCAGGCTGTGTCATTTAGCCACTATTAGTCTCCTCATGCTGCCACCAACTCCAGGCTGTGTTATTCAGCCACCTTATGTTCTCCTCATGCGGATGCCACCTCCAGGCTCTGTCATTGTGCCGCTCTTGGACAATGATTCTAATAGCAACACCTCTGATCTGCATGTCATACTGAATAACAGTATTATTTCACTTACCCAGCACACACCCTATGCGTGTTAATGCAAGGTAAAGTGTTCTACACCCCTATTGAGGCTCTCTGTAAGCCATTTTTAATAGCGATACACCGCGAATAAATATGTTCTCCTCATGCTGATGCCAGCTCCAAGTTGTCTCATACTGCTACCATATGTTCTCCTCATGCTGCTGCCACCTTCAGGCTGTGTCATTCAGCCATTATATGGTGTCCTCATGCTTCTGACGCCACCAGGCTGTGTCATTCAGCCACTATATGTTCTCCTCATGCGGCCGCCACCTCCTGCTGTGTCATTCAGGCACTATATGGTCTCCTCATGCGGCCGACACCTCCACACTGTGTCATTCAGCCACTATATGGTTTCATCATGCTGCCGCCACCTCCACGCTGTGTCATTCAGCCACTATATGTTCTCCTCATGCTACCGCCACCTCCACACTGTGTCATTCAGCCACTATATGTTATCCTCATGCTGCCGCCACTTCCACGCTGTCTCATTCAGACACTATATGTTCTCCTCATGCTGCCGCAAACTCCAGGCTGTGTTATTTAGCCACTATTTGGTCTCCTCATGCTGCCACCAACTCCAGGCTGTGTCATTCAGCCACTTTATGTTCTCCTCATGCTGATGCCACCTCCAGGCTCTGTCATTGTGCCGCTCTGGGACAATGATTCTAATAGCGACGCCTCTGATCTGCATGTCATACTGAATAACAGTATTATTTCACTAACACAGCACACACCCTATGCGTGTTAATGCAAGGCAAAGTCTTCTACACCCCTATTGAGGCTCTCTGTAGGCCATTTTTAATAGCGATACACCGCAAATAAATTTGGACAGAAATTTTTTTGGGGGGAAAATTATGCGAATCTGCCAAATTGAATTTTTCAAAAATTCGCTCATCTCTAGCTGTCATGCCAAAAGGAAGCCTCTTCTAAAGATGATGTACAACAAAGCCTGCAAGTAGTATGATAAACACAAGCAAACTAAGGACATGGATTTTTTAAACCATTCTCTAGACTTGTGCACTAGAAAAATTTTCGTTTAATTTCGTTTCGTTTTTTCGTTTTGGAAAAAAATTTCGGTTCGGCAATATTTTCGGTTTTTATTTTTCGGATACATTCGGTATTCGGGTATTCGTGTTGTTTTTTCGGATACATTCGGTATTCGGGTACATTCGGTAAATCTTTAGTCTTTTTTTGGACTTTAGCGATCCTAATAAATAATGGAGATACCTTTTTTATTAAAATTTCGCAGGGTATCATAAAAAAATCATAATAAAAAAGATACAGTGGTGATGGAAAAAATTGTATCTAACGAAATGTATCTTTTTTATTATGAAATGTTTATTCATTTTTAATCAGGGATCAATTTATGTGAGCGGGTAAAGCACTAAAAATGTAGCCGACAATAATGAAAATGTAGTGTGTGCGTGTTTTTCACTTTTTTTAAAAACATTTTTTAGGTAGTACTACTACTCCCAGCATGGAACACACTCTTCCATGATGGGAGTAGTAGTTACCTGTACTAATTGACAGATTGCAGGGGTCCCTTGCGATCCTCTTGTATAATGTACAGATGCGGCGGCTGCTCTTCTATGGTCCCCTGCACTCACGTATATGTACACATATTCATATTTCCCGCAGAGCTGTGATTGGCCAGATGGTTCCAGCCAATCACAGCTCTCTGTGAGAAATAGGAATATGTGTATATATACGGCCGTGCAGGGGACCATGGGAGAGCGGCCGCCGCATTCATACATTATACTGGAGCATCACAGCGGGTGTCAGGAGTGATACCTGCAGTGATCTTTCCTTTACTACAAGTACTAATACTCCCAACATGGAGCACACTCTGCTCCATGCTGGGAACTGTAGTACCTGTATTAATAGACAGATCGCAGCGGGTGTCAGAAGTTACACTCGCTGCGATATGTCTATTAATGCAGGTACTACAGCTCCCAGCATGGAGCAGAGTGTACTCCATGTTGGGAGTATTAGTACCTGCAGTAAGGGACAGATCCCAGGGATGTCACTCCTCCTGACACCCCCTGCGATCCTCCTGATGTCAATGTCGGGATCAGCTGTTCTCAGGGCTACAGAGCCAGGAGAACAGCTGACGCTGAGCCATAGGTATACATCGTATATCTACTGCCCAGCAAGAACTTACAGTGAGCCTGCAATGTGTATACAGTATACACATTGCTGGCTCACTTAACCCCTTGCTGAGCTGTGCGCTATGCGCAAGCCCAGCAAGGGAAGAGTTAACTTACACTGCTGGACAGTGTAGGTTAACCCTTTGTGCGGTATACACTTTATACAGCTATCTATAGATAGCTGTATACAGTGTATACAGAAGACGAAGTCCAGCTTACTTCCCTCGAGTCCCGGGCCGGGTTCGTGTAGCTCCGCCCCCTAGTGATGACGTCATTAGGGGGTGGAGCTACAGAAGGGAACAAGGCTAGTTTATCTGAAGCTCTGTTCACATTGTACGTTTTGTATAATGTGAACAGACCCTTCTGGCAGTGTCTACCCAGACAGGGAGACTCCAGCTGTTGCTAAACTACAACTCCCAGCATGCCCAGACAGCCAAAGGCTGTCTGGGCATGCTGGGAGTTGTAGTTTTGCACCAATTGGTGGCTCCCTGTTTGGGTAGACATTGCATCATGGGTGCTCTCCCCAGCGGACAGCGCCAAAAATGTCATAACCAATTTTTTGTGTTTTTTTTTCTTCTCGTTTCAGATCCGTGTATGCAGAGGATTACTGCGGATTCGATGGATTACGGCGGATTATTTTTTTTCCCTTTAATAAAATGGTTAACGAGGGCTGTGGGGGAGTGTTTTTTTAAATAAAATAATTTTTCAATGTGTTGTGTTTTTTTTTTATTTTTATTGAATTTTCAGGGTTAGTAGCGGAAGCTGTCTTATTGACGGAATCCATTACTAGGCCAGGGCTTAGTGCTAGCCCCAAAAACAGCTAGCGCTAACCCCCAATTATTACCCCGGTACCCACCGCCACAGGGGTGCCGGGAAGAGCCGGTACCAACAGGCCCGGAGCGTCAAAAATGGCGCTCCTGGACCTAGGCGGTAACAGGCTGGCGTTATTTAGGCTGGGGAGGGCCAGTAACAATGGTCCTCACCCACCCTGGTAACGTCAGGCTGTTGCTGTTTGGTTGGTATTGTGCTGAGAATGAAAATACAGGGAACCCTATGCGTTTTTTTTTTAATTTAAATAAAAAAATAAATAAAAAAAACGCATAGGGTTCCCCGTATTTTCATTCTCAGCCAGATACCAACCAAACAGCAACAGCCTGACGTTACCAGGGTGGGCGAGGACCATTGTTACTGGCCCTCCCCAGCCTAAATAACGCCAGCCTGTTACTGCCTAGGCCCAGGAGCGCCATTTTGACGCTCCGGGCCTGTTGGTACCGGCTCTTCCCGGCACCCCTGTGGCGGTGGGTACCGGGGTAATAATTGGGGGTTAGCGCTAGCTGTTTTTGGGGCTAGCACTAAGCCCTGGCCTAGTAATGGATTCCGTCAATAAGACAGCGTCCACTACTAACCTTGAAAATTCAATAAAAAAAAAAAACACAACACATTGGAAAAATTATTTTATTTAAAAAAACACTCCCCCACAGCCCTCGTTAACCATTTTATTAAAGGAAAAAATAAATAATCCGCCGTAATCCATCGAATCCGCAGTAATCCTCTGCATACACGGATCTGAAACGAGAAGAAAAAAACACAAAAAATTGGTTATGACATTTTTGGCGCTGTCCGCTGGGGAGAGCACCCATGATGCAATGTCTACCCAAACAGGGAGCCACCAATTGGTGCAAAACTATAACTCCCAGCATGCCCAGACAGCCTTTGGCTGTCTGGGCATGCTGGGAGTTGTAGTTTAGCAACAGCTGGAGTCTCCCTGTCTGGGTGGACACTGCCAGAAGGGTCTGTTCACATTATACAAAACGTACAATGTGAACAGAGCTTCAGATTAATTAGCCTTGTTCCCTTCTGTAGCTCCGCCCCCTAATGACGTCATCACTGCGGGGCGGAGCTACACGAACCCGGCCCGGGACTCGAGGGAAGTAAGCTGGACTTCGTCTTCTGTATACACTGTATACAGCTATCTATAGATAGCTGTATAAAGTGTATACCGCACAAAGGGTTAACCTACACTGTCCAGCAGTGTAAGTTAACTCTTCCCTTGCTGGGCTTGCGCATAGCGCACAGCTCAGCAAGGGGTTAAGTGAGCCAGCAATGTGTATACTGTATACACATTGCAGGCTCACTGTAAGTTCTTGCTGGGCAGTAGATATACAATGTATACCTACGGCTCAGCGTCAGCTGTTCTCCTGGCTCTGTAGCCCTGAGAACAGCTGATCCCGACATTTACATAAGGAGGATCGCAGCGGGTGTCAGGAGGAGTGACATCCGCTGGGATCTGTCCCTTACTACAGGTACTAATACTCCCAACATGGAGCACACTCTGCACACTCTGCTCCATGCTGGGAGCTGTAGTACCTGCATTAATAGACATATGGCAGCGAGTGTAACCGCTGCGATCTGTCTATTAATACAGGTACTACAGTTCCCAGCATGGAGCAGAGTGTGCTCCATGTTGGGAGTATTAGTACTTGTAGTAAGGGACAGATCACTGCAGGTATCACTCCTGACACCTGCTGTGATCCTCCAGTATAATGTATGAATGCGGCGGCCGCTCTCCTATGGTCCCCTGCACGGCCGTATATATACACATATTCCTATTTCTCACAGAGAGCTGTGATTGGCTGGAACCATCTGGCCAATCACAGCTCTGCGGGAAATATGAATATGTGTATATATACGTGAGTGCAGGGGACCATAGAAGAGCAGCCGCCACATCTATGCATTATACAAGAGGATCGCAAGGGACCCCTGCAATCTGTCAATTAGTACAGGTAACTACTACTCCCATCATGGAAGAGTGTGTTCCATGCTGGGAGTAGTAGTACTACCTAAAAAATGTTTTTAAAAAAAGTGAAAAACAAGCACACACTACATTTTCATTATTGTCGGCTACATTTTTAGTGCTTTACCCGCTCACATAAATTGATCCCTGTTTAAAAATGAATAAACATTTCATAATAAAAATGATACATTTCATTAGATACAATTTTTTCCATCACCACTGTATCTTTTTTATTATGATTTTTTTATGATACCCTACGAAATTTTTATAAAAAAGGTATCTCCATAATTTTTTAGGATCGCTAAAGTCCAAAAAAAGAATAAAAAGATTTACCGAATGTACCCGAATACCGAATGTATCCGAAAAATCAAACTATCTATATCCTTTTTATTATATTTGTTATCAGAATGAATTCTTCACGTTCGTTTACAGATAACGAATGCATTCGTTATTTACAGCATTATGGTTGGGAAATAATGAATGTATTCGTTACTTTGCTATTCGTATTATCGTGGCTATTCGGGAATGTTCAAAATATGTTTTCGTGCATTCGGTTCGGTCCGAATGCACGAAAACGGTAAAATTCGTTAATTTAGACATTCGTGCCGAACCGAATTGCACATGTCTACCATTCTCTGTGATCTGATAATATTAGGTTAAAGATAGTGCCAACCCTGTGTGGGGGCAACCAGTTGAGGAGTGCAAGGACAAGGGTTTTCTACCTACAGTCAAGCATGGGGGTGGGAGTGTCATGGTCTGGGGCTGCATGTGTACTGCTGGCACTGGAGAGCTACAGTTCATTGAAGAAACCATGAATGCTATCTTGTACTGTTACATACTGAAGCAGAGCATAATTCCCTCCTTCAGAGACTGGGCTGTAAGGCAGTATTCTAACATGATAATGCCCCCCCCCCCCCCCCCCCCCCCACATATCTCCGAGAGCACCACTGCCTTGCTAAAGAAACTGAAGTTGATGGACTGACCAAGTGTGACTCTAGACCTAAACCCTATTGACCATCTGTAGGGCATCCTCAAATGGAAGGTGTGGGAGCACAAGGTCTCTAACATCCACCAGCTATGTGATGTTGTCATGGAGTAGTGGAAGAAGACTCCAGTGGTAACTTGTGAAACTCTGGTCAACTCCATGCCCAAGAGGCTTAAGGGAGTGCTGAAAAATATGGTGTCTACACAAAATATTGACACTTTGGGCCCAATTTTGACTTTTCCACTTAGGGATGTACTCACTTTTGTTGCCAAGGTTTAGACAATAATATCTGTGTGTTGAGTAGTGTTGCTCGCGAATATTCTCAATTCGAATTTTATTCGCGAATATTGCATATTCGCGAATTCGCGAATATTCGCGAATATAGCGCTATATATTCGTAATTACGAATATTCGTATTATTTTTTATTTTTTTTTGTTTGTTTTCACAGTACACATCACAGTGATCATCCCTCTCTGCTTCCAGCTTATGTGGTGTAAGAAGGCTCTAATACTACTGTGTGAGACCGGTGTGCGAATTTCGCATATGCGAAAATTTACATATGCTAATTTTCGCATATGCTAATTTTCGCATAAGCTATTTTTGTATATGCGAATTTTCGCATATGCTAATTTTCGCACGCGCGAATATTCGCATATGCAAAAATAAAACGAGAATATTACGAATATGCGGATATTCGCGAATATGACGAATATTCGTACATATATTCGCGAATATTCGCGAATTCGAATATGGCCTATGCCGCTCAACACTAGTGTTGAGTTATTGTGAGGGGACACAGCAATAAACACAGTTATACAGGCTGTGTACTCTCTACTCTACATTGTAGCAGAGAGGCATTTCTTCAGTGTTGTCACATTAAAAGATATAATAAAATATTAACAAAAAAGTCAGGGGTGGACTCCCTTATGTGAAGTACTGTAAATGTTTATTTTGCCTGTTACTGCATCATATTGTATTCAATTGTATAGTCTGCAGCTAGATGATGTTTGTTACCATGCTTGTTTGCAAAACAACTACGGTGTCCATTTTAGGACATCGTCAGTCATCAGACGTAACTCCGTCCTCCGTCAGGTGAAACGGCGTCCCTCCTCCTCCCTCGGGCCAATCTCCGTTAGGCGTCAGCCACAACTCCCTTCTCCCTCCTTTGTCATCCTAAAGTTTCTCATCCGAAACTCCGTCATCCCTCAGACGAAAAACTTTCCTGCCAAGTAGCAGAGCCGAGTCAGTGTCGGCTCTCTGCTATACGGCTTCTGCTGTACAAGCTATTCAATGTCGGCTCTGCCATACAGACGCACATGTAGTGTCTGTAATACACACGTGAAAGTTTCACAGTTTCTACTCTGCTATACAATGCTGTGCAGCATCGGCTCTGCTATGCGGCAGGAAGTTGTATCTGAGGAAGAATCGTCTGAGGCATGACGGCGTTTTGGATGATGGAGTTGTGGCTGAAGGAGGACGGCGATTGGTGTGAGGGAGGAGGCGGGATGCCGTTTAACATGATGGAGGACGGAGTTGCGGCTGACGACTGACAGCAATTGGTCCGAGAGAAGAGGCGGGATGCTGTTTCACCTGACGGAGTACGGAGTTACGACTGACAATGTCCTAAAATGGACACCGTAATTTACCATTGTTTGGGTTATACTGAACATTGTAGCTTCACATCGTCCAACCTTGTGTATCAGGGGTTAAATGGACTTGGAAACTGGATTATTTGATTTTTAGAATAGAAATTATTTTCTACTTCATGCTACACCACAGGCATCCCACACGTCAGGTAGAAAAACTATTATTAAGAATCTCACTCTCACTACGGTGGTCTTCCACAACTTTTTAAAAGAGACAATTTGTGCTCATGCTGCTCAGTGTTATTGTTTGTATTTTGGGCCTCGGCCCGCACTGCTTGTCTACTACCTCTGTTTTTTTCTTTTGTTTGTTTGAACTCATGTATCTTAACAACTACTTTTAAAAACTTTTACTGAGAAAAAAAAAGAGAGTTTCTGAGATGTGCTTTGTCAATTTGTTATGGACAAACTTGTTTTTGCCCCTTGATAATTTTGATCTCTGGTCTCCTAAAATGGTACAATATTTTGACATCCTTAAATATCTTTTTCCTTGGGTGCCACCTTTTCATCATTGTAGTAAAACTTTAATTCATGAGTGGATGAATTTACCTCAGTGTACAGTGCTCTTCCAACCTTGTGATTTTCCCTACCAAAAAGTATTATGTAATAAATAAAGGATGATAAATATCTTCAACATCTTCTACATTTGAGATGTTTAAAGCCATGTGATGAAATCTTTTTGGAGGCAGGATATTAAAGGGGTTGCCTATTTTTTTTTAAAACATATCCCCTATCCACAGAAAAGAGGATAAGGGCCTCACCACAGGGAGTCCGACCTCCGGGACCACCGTGATCTTCAGAACAGGGTCTGGAATCTCCCCACAACATGGAATGCGGGGTAGGCACACGCTCCAAGCATTCTGTAAGAAAGCACCGGAGATATGCTAATACTTCTGCTGATACTTCTATCAAGGCTTCCATCAGAAATTTCAGGGCCCCTTACAAAGTTGAAGGCTTGCTCCCGCCCCCAATTTGTTTTTTATTTTCTAATAATATTTCTAACTATTATAGCAGAGTGCAGTGCAGAAAACACTGTGCAACACAATATTTTATAGCACTGCACTCTGCTATTGTGGTAGTCATGGAGGTGTTACGAAATACCTGATCACTTTGTGACGCCAGGGCACCGTTAGCCTATACACGGTCCGAGGTTGGGGACAGCTTCTCCTGGGCCAGACACGGGAAGTAAAGAAACACACTGATGTCAGGTTACGGATAACTGTCTTTACTGACAGGGTGCAGATGTTAATACATGGACAGTTGGCTTTCCGGGCATGCTGGGAGTTGTAGTTTTGCAACATCTGGAGGTCTGCAGGTTGAAGACCACTAGCCTACATAATGTGGGGGAACACTGTCTGCATAATGTGGGGGAACACTGCCTGCCTAATGTGGTGAACACTGCCTGCCTAATCTGGGGGAACTCTGTTTGCCTAATGTGGGGGAACTCTGTCTGTCTAATGTGGGGGAACACTGCCTGCCTAATGTGAGGGAACACTGCCTGCCTAATGTGGTGAACACTGCCTGCCTAATCTGGGGGAACTCTGTCTGCCTAATGTGGGGGAACTCTGTCTGTCTAATGTGGGGGAACACTGCCTGCCTAATGTGGGGGAACTCTGTCTGCCTAATGTGGGGGAACTGTTACGCCTAGCGCTCCGGGTCCCCGCTCCTCCCCGGAGCGCTCACGGCGTCCTTCTCCCTGCAGCTCCCCGGTCAGCGCTGACCGGGAGCGCTGCTCTGCCATGGCCGTTGGGGATGCGATTCGCACAGCGGGACGCGCCCGCTCGCGAATCGCATCCCAGGTCACTTACCCGTTCCCGTCTCCTGCGGTCGTGTGCTGGCGCGCGCGGCTCCGCTCTCTAGGGCGCGCGCGCGCCAGCTCCCTGAGACTTAAAGGGCCAGTGCACCAATGATTGGTGCCTGGCCCAATTAGCTTAATTGGTTCCCACCTGTTCCCTGGCTATATCTAGTCTCCTCCCTTGCACTCCCTCGCCGGATCTTGTTGCCTTAGTGCCAGTGAAAGCGTTCTTTGTGTGTTTATACCCTGTGTACCAGTACCTTTGCTATCTCCCCTGACTACGAACCTTGCCGCCTGCCCCCGACCTTCTGCTACGTCCGACCTTGCTACTGCCTACTCCCTTGTACCTCGCCTATCTTCTGTATCTTCAGCAGCCAGAGAGGTGAGCCGTTGCTAGTGGATACGACCTGGTCACTACCGCCGCAGCAAGACCATCCCGCTTTGCGGCGGGCTCTGGTGAAAACCTGTAGTGTCTTAGAACCGGTCCACTAGCACGGTCCTCGCAATCCCTCTCTGGCACAGAGGATCCACCTCCTGCCAGCCGGCATCGTGACAGTAGATCCGGCCATGGATCCCGCTGAGGTTCCCCTGCCAGTTGCCTCTGATATCACCACGGTGGTCGCCCAGCAAGCCCGACAGATCGCCCATCTAACCCACCAGATGTCGGAAATGTCCACCATTGTGCACCAACTTCAGTCGCAACTTCATCAGCAATCATCTCCTCCGCCAGCTCCTGCACCTCCTCCGCAGCGAGTGGCCACTCCTAGCCTCCGCCTGTCCTTGCCGGACAAATTTAATGGGGACTCTAAGTTTTGCCGTGGCTTTCTTTCGCAATGTTCCCTGCACTTGGAGATGATGTCGGACCAGTTTCCTACTGAAAGGTCTAAGGTGGCTTTCGTAGTCAGCCTTCTGTCTGGAAAAGCCCTGTCATGGGCCACACCGCTCTGGGACCGCAATGACCCCGTCACTGCCTCTGTACACTCCTTCTTCTCGGAAATTCGAAGTGTCTTTGAGGAACCTGCCCGAGCCTCTTCTGCTGAGACTGCCCTGCTGAACCTGGTCCAGGGTAATTCCTCCGTTGGCGAGTACGCCATACAATTCCGTACTCTTGCTTCTGAACTATCCTGGAATAATGAGGCTCTCTGCGCGACCTTTAAAAAAGGCCTATCCAGCAACATTAAAGATGTTCTGGCCGCACGAGAGACTCCTGCTAATCTGCATGAACTCATTCATCTAGCCACTCGCATTGACATGCGTTTTTCTGAGAGGCATCAAGAGCTCCGCCAGGAAAAAGACTTAGATCTCTGGACACCTCTCCCACAGTCTCCACTGCAATCTGCGCCTAGGCCTCCCGCCGAGGAGGCCATGCAAGTGGATCGGTCTCGCCTGACCCTGGAAGAGAGGAATCGCCGTAAGGAAGAGAATCTTTGTCTGTACCGTGCCAGTACTGAACATTTTTTGGTGGATTGCCCAATCCGTCCTCCACGTCTGGGAAACGCACGCTCGCACTCAGCTCTCGTGGGTGTGGCGTCTCTTGATGCCAAGTCGGCTTCTCCACGTCTCACGGTACCTGTTCGGATTTCCACTTCAGCCAGCTCTCCCCTCTCAGCCGTGGCCTGCCTGGACTCTGGAGCTTCTGGGAATTTTATTCGGGAGTCCATTGTGAATAAATTCCGTATTCCGGTGACCCGTCTTGTCAAGCCACTCCACATTTCCGCGGTCAACGGAGCCAGGTTGGACTGTACCATACGTTTCCGCACGGAGCCCCTTCTTATGAGCATCGGATCTCATCACGAGAGGATTGAACTTTTGGTCCTCCCCAATTGCACCTCGGAAATTCTCCTTGGACTTCCCTGGCTTCAACTTCATTCCCCAACCCTGGATTGGTCCACTGGGGAGATCAAGAGTTGGGGGTCCTCTTGTGCCAAGAACTGTCTAAAACCGGTTCCCAGTAACCCTTGCCGTAACTCTGTGGTTCCTCCTGTATCCGGTCCCCCTAAGGTCATTAAGGACTCTGCCTGCCACAGGAAATGCCCCTCCCCCCCTCCCAGTTCCATCAGGCAAGCTTCTGTGTCCCCTCATGGCCCTCGTCCTGGTGTCACACTGCCCCGTGCCAGGTCTCGCCCTCTGCCCTCTCTCCCCATTCCTACTCCTGCGGTTCTGCCTGCCGTTGAGGAATCCCTCCATCCTTTCCCGGTGTCCTCATCCCAGGGGAGGCAGTTACCCGATAAAGAGAAGGGGAGACCTAAGGGGGGGGGTACTGTTACGCCTAGCGCTCCGGGTCCCCGCTCCTCCCCGGAGCGCTCACGGCGTCCTTCTCCCTGCAGCTCCCCGGTCAGCGCTGACCGGGAGCGCTGCTCTGCCATGGCCGTTGGGGATGCGATTCGCACAGCGGGACGCGCCCGCTCGCGAATCGCATCCCAGGTCACTTACCCATTCCCGTCTCCTGCGGTCGTGTGCTGGCGCGCGCGGCTCCGCTCTCTAGGGCGCGCGCGCGCCAGCTCCCTGAGACTTAAAGGGCCAGTGCACCAATGATTGGTGCCTGGCCCAATTAGCTTAATTGGTTCCCACCTGTTCCCTGGCTATATCTAGTCTCCTCCCTTGCACTCCCTCGCCGGATCTTGTTGCCTTAGTGCCAGTGAAAGCGTTCTTTGTGTGTTTATACCCTGTGTACCAGTACCTTTGCTATCTCCCCTGACTACGAACCTTGCCGCCTGCCCCCGACCTTCTGCTACGTCCGACCTTGCTACTGCCTACTCCCTTGTACCTCGCCTATCTTCTGTATCTTCAGCAGCCAGAGAGGTGAGCCGTTGCTAGTGGATACGACCTGGTCACTACCGCCGCAGCAAGACCATCCCGCTTTGCGGCGGGCTCTGGTGAAAACCTGTAGTGTCTTAGAACCGGTCCACTAGCACGGTCCTCGCAATCCCTCTCTGGCACAAAGGATCCACCTCCTGCCAGCCGGCATCGTGACAGGAACTCTGTCTGCCTAATGTGGGGGAACTCTGTCTGCCTAATGTGGGGGAACACTGCCTGTCTAATGTGGGGGAACACTGCCTGCCTAATATGGGGGAACACTGCCTGCCTAATGTGGGGGAACACTGCCATTTTTGTGAAAATGACATGAGTGGCACTTGCCAAGGTAAAGCCGCGCATTTCTGAACTGGTCTCTGAAAGACAACAGCAGAAGTCACACTGATTTGCAGTAAATATTCATTATGTTTTTGTTTTTTTGTGAAAATCATGTTTTCATGATTTTGTTCTTTGTTCTTAATGGTTTTGTTCATTTTGTGCACCTATGTATAAATATATACTTAAATATATACCTCCTATGTTTTGAAGTTGAAAAAATCATATTTTATTTTTCCAATTAAGAGGGATTCGGTGAATGCGCATATGAAACTGGTGGGGTTCAGGACCTCCAACAAGGTTAAGAACCACTGCCTTAGGGCTTCTCCACCTTAGAGCTTCTCCACACACCTCACACCTTTACCCCACTTGGGCTCAGACTTAACTGGGGTAACTCCTCTTCCACTACACTATATGGCCAAGAATTAAGGGGCTCCCATTGACAGGCAGGATCACACGGGTTTGCACTGCTCCTCTCTTAAAGGTACAATAACGCATATAAATAACAAGTATAGAAATAACATAACATGATAATTATGAAAATATATTAACTTTTGGTAAACTGCTAAAACACAATAGAAACCAGTCTCTCAGTAAGACACCACCTGTGCCTCAGGTCTGCCTGAGGAAGTCCAAAGCCACAGGACAGCCTTTGGTGCTGGGACACCACACTATAATTTATAATACCCTATTCTGGTTACTGTAAAAGCGCCCCAAAATCTGCCAATATTCCCACATACTGACAATACAGAGGTAGATACCAGCTGTATATAAGCGCTCTGCAGACAGTATAAGGAATAACAGTTACATACAGTGAATCATAGGCAATGTCTTCTCTGATCTGATTTTTTTTTCTTTTTTTTTCTCCATCTTGATGATGGGCGAGACTTGTCTCCACAAGACCTGCCAGAGCAGCCAGACAAACATTTTAGGCTCCTTTCTCCAGCACAATGACCACCTATTTACAAATTCCCCATGTGCATTGCCCCACACAGTTATAGTGCCCGTGTTGTGCCCTCATATAGTTGTAGGCTCCCTCTGTGCCCCCAACCCATATATATTTGTAGGCTCCTCTGTGCCCTCATATATAGTTGTAGGCCCCATCTGTGGCACTATACATAGTTGTAGCAATGGTTGAATCACCGAAGCTGATAAGATTGCGTGCTACTATAAAAGACAGCCCACGCAGCTTCCTACTCGCAGCTCCGCTAAATCTGTCTGGGCACACTGCACATCAGTGGCATGCTTGATCATGCCACTTCCCGGCCATCTCTGCATATTTATAGTGGCCACGTGACGGAATAACTGGGACATCCCTACATGCTGAAAAGATCTTTTAGGACATGGATTTCCCGGTTGTGCAGCAGTCCCAAATCCCTCAGATGGGTGGAGAATGAAATTGGGCGATGGGTCGGACTCCTTAGTGGGGTTCTGCTTGTATCCCCCTGATGGTTGCTCTGACCCCTATTCTGTTGATAAGCGATACATTTTTAAATGCTGGTATGCCCTTTTAAGGACATTGGACCTGATTTACTAAGAGTGGAGTGTAGGTATCTTTCTGGGTTTGAATTCCCTACAATTTTTTCCCACAGTATTTACTAAGGTTTCCCTACATTTTCCACTTTTCCTACACTTTGCTTTTTTTACACCTGCTCTGATCTGTCGGGTTTTCCTCAGCTGAAATCCACCACATTTTTTGTGGAAACCTTAGTAAATATGTTGTTTTTTTGTGAAACTGTTGGGAACACGCCACTTTTCGGTGACCACGCCCCCGTTTTTTTTTTTTATATATTCTAGTGCAAATTCTGGTGCAAATTCTGCTGCAGAAAGAATTTCTGACGCAATGCACCCAAATCTGGCGCACGACCCGACAAAACATGTCTGGTTTGCAATAGTAAATGAGGGCCATTGTGGTCATTTGTACTAATTTGAAAATACCTCCCCAATCCTCTCTCTAAACCAGATTTAACCTCTTTCACCACCCACTCCCCCATTGTCAGCTATGACTAGTTGCACCATGGCCTCTGTCCATGTAAATAACATTTCTGAGCCCCAATGCTAGCTTATTGCTGTGAAACCTAATACTTCATCTCACTGCTATACTGACGATCACTTCTGTCCCTCAATAGCCAGTGAAATGGATGTATCTGCTGGCAGTTGAAACACAAATTTTGTTTTTGATTTTTGGTTAAAAATATACAGATGAAGTGGATTGGGTATCTGGTGATTCCCTGTGTATGCACATGACATTCTGCTGTTTTTCCCCTGCTGCGCTAACATTCCTGTACGTCTGCTATGATATACTGCCATCCTATAGCATGACCAGGAATGTCAGAGGTCTCAGTGAGAACTTGAGAACCCTGTCTTTTTATTGGAAATCCAAATGCACTTCATGATGTGTATATATATATATATATATATATATATATATATATATATCACTATGTTGTCGAAAGTATCACTAGCATTCAATGTCATATGGCAGAAGTGACAACACGTTCTATGTTTAGAGAAGATCTTATCACATTTTCAGTCTCATCTAAATAATGCAGCTAAGTGACAGTCACTGAAACCTACATATAGATAATGCATATGAATTGCAAATAGAGATGAATCCCAGAATGATTTCACAATGTTTCTTTTGTTAAACAACATTTTTTTTCCGCGGAGCACCTCTTTAACTACTATGAGTGAACCCAGCCATTCTGTGTACGCATTAAGTTATACAAAGGAAGAGGAGGTTTCCAGCGTAAGGTATAAATAGAAAAATGTCATGAAGAGTTTAATGCTGATAGGATCTTCACATAATCAATTTTTAAAATGTATTATTGTTATTATTTTTAATATTCCAAAGAAACAGAAATTTAATAATTTTTTAGGGAAGTTAATCTAAAATGCTAATCTAATTGGTTTAACTAATATATTAAAATAAGTCTCGGGTTTAAATTCACTAATATTGGTGGAAGTTAACTATTTAATTCCAGCTATTAGTCTGAGCACATAATAGAAGCAAAATGTAGACTGCAAAAATCGCCATCTGGTGGTCACTTGAAGCAATTGTTTTGCACTATACTGAATAGGAAACGTTTATGGACATCAAGTTACAAGAGTTTTGTTATACCAGCATAAAAATATAACAAATATACATTCTTTACTTCCAGTTTTTTTCCTTTCATTCTTACTCTCATTCTATACATTCTTTTATCTCCTTATTTGTATACACGCATATCATTTATAATAGATGGTACATCAGATGTGTTTTGCTTATTATTAATACTGTGCAGTGCTATACACTAGAGTAAAGTTTGCTTCATGTAAATCTAAAGAATCATCTATTTACTTGTTTAAAGGGGTACTCCGCCCCCAGACATCTTATCCCCTATCCAAAGGATAGGGGATAAGATGTTAGATCGCCGCGGTCCCGCTGCTGGGGACCCCGGGGATCCCCGCTGTGGCACCCCGCCATCATTACTGCACAGAGCGAGTTCGCTCTGTGCGTAATGACAGGCGATACAGACGCCGGAGCAGCGTGACTTCATGGCTCCGCCCCTCATGACATCATGGCCCGTCCCCTTTATGCAAGTCTATGGCAGGGGGCGTGACGACCGCCACACCCCCTTCCCATAGACTTGTATTGACGGGGGCAGGCCGTGACATCACGAGGGGCGGAGCCGTGACGTAAAGATGCTCCGGCCCCTGTATTGCCCGTCATTACGTGCAGAGCTATCTCGCTCTGGGCAGTAATGATAGCGAGGTGCTGCAGCAGCGATCCCCGGGTTCCCCAGCAGCGGGACCCCGGCGATCTGACATCTTATCCCCTATCCTTTGGATAGGGGATAAGATGTCTAGGGGCAGAGTACCCCTTTAATCTTGAAAAGTTGTTCCGCTTTCCAAGGGTTTTTAATTCCATGGTGAAGTTTGGGGTCTCCTAGGACTATGGAACAATTGGAAAGACATTTTTTATAACTAAACAAATTGATGTCCCATTCAATAGTTTGACAAATCTTACTAATGATTCACTCATCTGTACTACACAACATGCATTTCCATAAATCCTCCCCCAGTGGGGTTTACAATGTAATTTCCTTATTTGAGTAATAAACCCTTTATATATCAATTGGCCTAAACATGTCTTCTCAGTAGAAGGAACCCGCACAGAGAAAACACAGTCAACTAGAATATAGCCCTGCCGGGATGTGAACCCAGAATACTAGTATGTAAGTCTACAGTGGAAACCCTTGAGTCACCACATGCTCATTTATCTCATGTATATTTATCAATACACTGTATAGAAAACATTTTTTTTAATCAACTGGGTCCAAAAAAATAAACAGATTTGTAAATTACTTCTATTTAAAAATCTTAATTCTTCCAGTACTTATCAGCTTTTGTATGCTCCAGAGGAAGTTATTTTCTTTTTGAATTTCTTTTCTGTCTGACCACAGTGCTCTCTGCTGACACCTTTGTCCATGTCAGGAACTGTCCAGAGCAGAAGAAGTTTGCTATGGGGATTTGTTCCTGCTCTGGACAGTTCCTAAAATGGAGAGAGGTGTTAGCAGAGAGCACTGTGGTCAGACCGAAAAGAAATCCAAAAAGAAAATAACTTCCTCTGTAGTATACGACAGCTGATAAGTACTGGAAGGATTAAGATTTTTAAATAGAAGTAATTTAGAAATCTGTTTAACTTTCTGGCACCAGTTGATTAGAAAAAAATGTTTTCCACTGCAATACCCTGGAGTAAGTAACAAAGCTCAGTAGTGGTCTAATTCATTTGTACATTGCTGTAAAATTTAGAAGATAAATCTATGGCCATTGTCCGACTGTGGCCTCATTGACCCACCAAAGAAATGATTCCGAGGGCCACCTTCCATTTATACAGACTATTTTATGTCCCCTTGCATGTGCATCATACACTTTGCTGTCAATTGCAAGTGCAGGACATATATACAGTGGTCCCTCAACATACGATGGTAATCCGTTCCAAATGGACCATCGTTTGTTGAAACCATCGCATGTTGAGGGATCCGTGCAATGTAAAGTATAGGACAGTGGTCTACAACCTGCGGACCTGCAGATGTTGCAAAACTACAACACCCAGCATGCCCGGACAGCCGTTGGCTGTCCGGGCATGCTGAGTGTTGTAGTTTTGCAACATCTGGAGGTCCGCAGGTTGTAGGCCACTGTTAGAGGAAGTTGTACTCACCTGTCCCCGCCGCTCCGGATCGTTACCGCTCGTCACCACTGCCCTGGATGTTGCCGTCCATCGCTGTCGCCGCATCCCCGAAGTGTCACCGACGCTCTGGCAAGGCCTCTGCTTCCCCGGCATCCGCACTCTCCGTCGCCGCCATCACGTCGCTACGCACCCCGCTCCTATTGGATGACGGGACGGCGTGCGCAGCGACGTGATGACGATGATGGAGAGCGCCGACGATGCAGGGGATCCCGAAGAGGACGTGCCGGAGCCCCGAGGACAGGTAAGTGATCGTCAGCGGACCACACGGGGCACCGTAAACGGCTATCCGGTGGCAGCTGAAGCAGTCAGCGCTGCCGGATAGCCGTTTATGCGATGGCCCCGACATACAAAAGCATCGTATGTTGATGCTGCCTTCGACATGCGATGGCCTCTGAGAGACCATGGAATGTTGAAATGATCGTATGCCAGGGCCATCGTAGGTCGAGGGGTCACTGTATATATATATATATATATATATATATATATAGAGAGAGAGAGAGAGAGAGAGAGAGAGAGAGAGTATATGATCCAATAGTTATTTGTTAATCAATTCATAAGCAAAATACTTTAGTCCAAAGTGGTCGCTTCCAATGTCAGCTCCACGAGATTGTATTTTGCTGAATGTTTAGGACCTATTATTGTGTCACAGCATAATCCCACCATCTTCATATACTTTTATGGACCATTCAAACCATGTCAAACCAGGACTTCTGAGTGAGGCATTGTTTGGACAGAATATATAAACCGTGTTCTATGAAGAAAAAATTAATGCAATTCTGCCATGATATCACTTTAAATACCTGAACACTGTGTTCGGGGAGTATGATGCTGTTTTGTTCAATGGGCAGCTACAGTATAGAATAATGCAATGAAAAGCATAATATTAGAAATAGCGGTCCTGTGCACAGAACAGTCATTTAAAGAAGAAAAACTAAAGTACCTAATAGAGTTTAGCAAGATTTGCTTCAGGTTCAGATTGTGTTTTGGGTTTTGTGAAATTTAGACTAAATCCAATTTGTGCCAAACTGATTTTCTCATCTCTAATACATAATAGTAGATTTGTATAGACGGCACAATATTCATCCATACTGACAGTGAATGTGATTTGGTGATTATATATGGTAGACCTAGTGACCGCCATGTAGGGTGTGATGCAGAGAGTTAGGGCATGCTGGTAGATGTAGATTTGGATTAGCCGGAGAGGCACAGAGTGGAGATCACTATTATAGTATTCTTATTACAATGGACAAAGCTGCTCAAAAGATTCCTTTTTCCAGATGATTTTATACAAGTGGCCACTAGAGGACGCCTGCATTACAGCCACATGTTGCTTGCTTTCTGAAATGTCCGCAAGGTGTCAGCCTTAGTTAACAATATAGTTGCTGAACTAAAGTGAGCATTTTCAATAGCAGATTTAACTTTTATCTGTGTTTCGGATTTCAACATGTTTCTTTTCAAAAGTAAAACACTATGTATACAATTGTATTGATGAAAACCAACAGTTTGGTGCTATGATATGTATACTGTACCTTCTAACATATGCAAAGTACCCTTTTCAGAAGGAGAGCTACTTTGTACACTTTTCCCAGGAAGCATTGCATGGCTTATAAATCTCCCTATGCCAGACTGGTTGTCTCCCAAGGAGACATATTACTGCTTCAGACCAACATTCTGAGATACACAAATAAAGGAAAGTATGACCAAAGATGTGACTTTTAGAATATGCTGCAGCAAATTTAACTTATACCTTCTTTCCTTAGGATTGGCCAATAATATGCACAATTAAGAGACACAAGGGACTACAAGCACTGTGATCCTTCATTGTTTACATTGGCAAAGGGGCCTGTCCATATCAATAGATGTACCGTATATACTCGAGTATAAGCCGACCCGAGTATAAGCCGAGACCCCTAATTTCAACCCAAAATCCCAGAAAAAGTTATTGACTCGAGTATAAGCCTAGGGTGGGAAATACCTCATCCCCCCCTGTCATCATCCAGACCCGTCATTAACATCCTCATAATCATCCCCTTGTCATCATCCCACACATCCCCCCTTCATCATCCCCTTATCATCCCACACATCCCCCCTTCATCATCCCCTTGTCATCATCCCACACATCCCCCCTTCATCATCCCCTTGTCATCATCCCACACATCCCCCCTTCATCATCCCCTTATCATCCCCCCTTCATCATCCCCTTATCATCCCACACATCCCCCCTTCATCATCCCCTTATCATCCCACACATCCCCCCTTCATCATCCCCTTATCATCCCGCACATCCCCCCTTCATCATCCTCTTATCATCCCACACCCCCCCCTTCATCATCCCCACCCCCCTTCATCATCCCCACACCCCCCCTTCATCATCCTCTTCTCATCATTCGCCCTCAGTGGTCTTCAACCTGCGGACCTCCAGAGGTTTCAAAACTACAACTCCCAGCAAGCCCGGGCAGCCATCGGCTGTCCGGGCTTGCTGGGAGTTGTAGTTTTGAAACCTCCGGAGGTCCGCAGGTTGAAGACCACTGCGGCCTTCAACATCATCCAGCCCCCCTCTCACCCCCTTTAGTTCTGAGTACTCACCTCCGCTCGGCGCTGGTCCGGTCCTGCAGGGCTGTCCGGTGGGGAGGTGGTCCGGGCTGCTATCTTCACCGGGGGCGCCTCTTCTCCGCGCTTCCGGCCCGGAATAGAGGCGTTGCCTTGACAATGACGCAGGAGTACGTTGGCAATGAACGCACCTCTGCGTCGTTGTCACGGCAACGTGACTATTCTGAGGCCGGGCCCGAAGCGCTTAGAAGAGGCCTCCCCGGTGAAGATAGCAGCCCGGAACCAGTATCCCACCGGACCACCTCCTCACCGGACAGTCCTGCAGGACCGGACCAGCGCCGAGCGGAGGTGAGTACTCAGAACTAAAGGGGGTGAGAGGGGGCTGGATGATGTTGAAGGCCGCAGTGGTCTTCAACCTGCGGACCTCCGGAGGTTTCAAAACTACAACTCCCAGCAAGCCCGGACAGCCGATGGCTGCCCGGGCTTGCTGGGAGTTGTAGTTTTGAAACCTCTGGAGGTCCGCAGGTTGAAGACCACTGCGGGTGGGGGAGTTCACTCGAGTATAAGCCGAGGGGGGTGTTTTCAGCACGAAAAATCGTGCTGAAAAACTCGGCTTATACTCGAGTATATACGGTACTTGGTGCTGCAGCTTGTTCAATTAATTTGATTTGGTCATCAATGCTTGATTGGTGGGGTCTGGTTCATTGGTAGGGTCTGAACATTGAACATTTGAACATTGATGGTCTATATGAAAGTTCTCTTATTTTTCTTTTTTTTTTTTTAGATGCCAAGGTACGTGCATAAATCACCCAAGTTAAAAAAAAATTGTAAGCGTGTTCTCCGAAAGGAAAGGGAGCCCCTAATAACCTTCCCTTCCCCTCCAGAAGGCCCTGAAAGGGTTTAGGATCAATGTTCTTTGTTTATGCCCTCCTTGTCAGTACAGAGCAGGGTGCTGGCTGGTTAGTAGAAAGTTTATTGAAAGAGCTTGGGTGATCATTTAGTCATCATTACAAGGCATACAATAAATTACAATCATACAAAGCATGACGGTACAATATACAGCACAGGTTCCCTAAGCTATACACTATTCCACATGCTACACTAACACTTCGCTGCATCACTCATTATAAAATAAACAAAACATTTAAATATGTTATTGGGGAGGGGTGTGGCATCAATGAGAAGGTGGGAAAGTAGAGGGGCATTAATCCTGTTCTTCATCATAGACTGGACTGTCCAAGATGGAATAGTCTCTAAGCAGGCTGTGGATCAGCCTGTGGCAGTCCTGGATGGACATGTTCTCTCTTTTGAAATTGAGATGGTTCATAGCCAGCCATATAGCATCCTTAAAACAGTTCGTAAGGCTTCAGGCCTCCTGGATGGCCTCCACATCAGGAACGCCAGAAAATAGTCCATAAAGCACCGAATGGCATGATAGGTTGTTCCTGGGTACTGAGTCTCTAAATTCAAGTTCCAGGGCATTCATTAGACCCTGTGCAAAGGGGGGGACTGCAAAAGGATGTGCATAGATGTTTCCTCCACATAGGGACACCTGAGGCAGCACCTTGCTCTGCTCAGGACATGGGCATGCATAAAGGACTTCGGAGACAGTCCTCCCTAGTAGAAAAGCCTTTGTCATGGGACCAAAGGGATAGTTTTCTCCTAGAGAAGAGCACCAGAGCCAGAGAGCATGCTCCTTTTCATCTGGGAAATAGATCATTTGCATATTCCTGTTCCCAAAATTCCCAGTGGAACATCAATGCCCCATGTTTTTTCATGCTCAAGGAGAAACATGATCCCTTTAGTTCGCTGATCTTTACATAATTCTAGTTGAATCTAGGGATATTAATATTATCCTAATGATATGAAGATCACAGGGGTCCCTGAATTTTGAAACACTTTCCTTTTCTTACTGATATAATCTACTTTTGCAGATATACTAAAAGGGGTTATCACATTATGAAAAACTTATCCTAACCTGGCTGCAGTGGTGTCTCACCTAAGGCTGGTGATTGGCTGAGCGGATTGTCACTGTCAAGACTAGTACATCTTGAAAGGTGGGGGGGACGGAGCATTCAGGTGCAAAAGTCAGGCCCTGTTTTGGAGATCAGGGGTTGTCCCAGTGGTCATACCCCCATGATCAGACACAGGATAGGGGATATGTTTTTCATAACTGAATAACCACTTTTAGACTAGGGCTACATGGTGATGCACTGCTACATCACAGTTAATGACAGTGAATGTGGTCATGTTGCCACCCAAAGGTTACTGCAAACATGACACAACACCCAGCAGAAATCCAAACCCACTTAATTTTTGATACCACAATATTTTTTCTGGTTGTCATTTTAGCAGTGCAACATTGTGATCTTATGTTGCATGTCCTCAAGTTGCCATGTAGCCCTTTCCTTTGGGGGTGTTGAACTTCCCAACCATTATATAAATTGGCAGGAAAACTTCATAGGGCCCTATTCCTTCTGGCAGTCTCCCAGTCTTTGACTGGGATTACATGGTAGGTGAGCTTTTACACCTGTTCACTCTGGTGCTGTGTGGCATCCATTGCTGCAGCGGCACCGTGTCTGTGGGGAGGCGCAACACAGGGACTGGTTCAGGCGTCTCTGCCTGTGGGTCGTTCCTCCTGTGGACACTGGTGTTGTTTTGGTGGTGGTCGTCAGCACCATTTTTGCTAGGGATGTTAGGGACCCGTTACTTACAAGTGGCCGTGACATGGCTAGCGGGCTTGCACTTCATGATCATAAAGAACACTAACGACCTGCTAAATTTTGCTGTGAAGCATTAGATCAAAGTGCATGTTGTGGATGTGTGATTATGTCTATTTTTTCTGTTTGAATTCACATTATGTTATGGTTCTAATGCATTTCACACGTCTTTTTGTCTCTAAAGCTCCTATAAAACTCTATATGTTTCCACGGTAACAACAAACAACTCATGCATATTCTGATCCTGCCTTCATATAGGTCTAAAAACTCTTGTACACATACGAATAGAATTCCGCTCAGTGAACAATATCATCAATGTGAATGGGTTTTCCGCGAGACCTGTTCCCACTGCGGAATTTCAGCGGCTGAAATTGTTTCGCACAAAGAAAGAAGATGTTCATTCTTTGAGCATAATTCCGCAAGTACTGCATAACTGTCAATGGTGGCGGCGCAGTGTTCCCGTGGTCCTACTGCCAAAGTATTTTCGGCGGCGGGCGCCTGACAGAATCTTCCACTGTGTGAACATACCCTTAGTGGACTAATGGAAGGCAATATAGCTGCAGGGTCAGACTATAGAGTGTTTGCTTGTCTGTAACCATGGTAACAGGCCCGTACAGGAGCTCTTAACCCAAAATGATCATAAACCACATTAAGAGCGTTTGTAAACTGCTTTATTTTCTTTAGGATAGATACATTAGAATAATAAAAAAAAATGTTGTGAAGGTGAGCTAAAACAGCATCAATGTGGTTGAGCCAGATACAGGAAAAATAAAACCTCATTTTAGCATGTTGACATAGTCCTGTGGCTTTGATGGAATTGAAAATACATTGTGTATACATTTCCAGAAAGTAAGATTTAATGTTAGCCATGACCTTTTTACCTACGTTTCTGAATATTACAATTTTATGGGCTTAGTAATTATTGTTTAAACAGCTCGGCATATTTCACTCTAGTATTTGGAACCCGCTCAGTAGGATGCATCAGCAGAACTCATTTTCTTGCCTTGTTTTGAATTTCTAGAAATGCCATATTTTCTCCGCTATCATCCGAGCAACTGTTTGCAGATATTATGCTCTTTATGCAGCCAACATATTTTATGTTTACTATCATTACATTATTCAGTATTCTTATTGGAATACCTACAAGGAATATAGTCAATATATGTTTTGATTAAAAATATGATCTGTGTGAGTCTTGGTCTGCAGACCACAGTCTGACATATACACAGTGACACAAAAACTTAACCCCTTAAGGACTGAGCCCTTTTTAACCTTAACCTCTTCAGGACATAGGGCGTATGGATACGCCCTGCATCCCGAGTCCTTAAGGACCGAGGGCGTATCCATACGCCCGTGGGAATTCCGGCCCCCACCGCTAGCCGGTTGGGGACCGGAGCCGGATGCCTGCTGAAATCGTTCAGCAGGCATCCCGGCATATCGCCCAGGGGGGTCATTATGTCCCCCCATGTCGGCGATCGCCGCAGATCGCTGGACAATTCAGTCCAGCGATCTGCGGCGATTCCGGGTCAATCGGGTCTCCAGTGACCCGGTGACCCGGAATTACTGGCTGTTCGGGGCCGTCTCTAACGGCCCCGAACAGCCAGAGCCTGCAGGGGTGAGGTGGCACTGGTGCCACCTCACGATCGCCCTGATTCGTCGGCCGGATTACCGGCCGACCAATCAGGGCGCCTGCTGCGGGTGTCACTCCCGCACCCGCTCCGCCCCTCTTCCGGAAGACGTGAGCGGGTGCGGGACGTGCACCCCGGGTGCTGGGGACCCCGATCCCCGGCGCCCCTGTTGGGATCGGGGCCCCAGGAGCAGCTGCGGCGGCGGAGACGACGAGGGACTGACCTGTGCGGCGAGGATCGTTGGAGGTGAGTGACAGCCTCCTGCTGTTGCTTAGCAACAGCTCCCAGCATGCAAAAAGGGCATGCTGGGAGCTGTAGTTATGCAACAGCAGGAGGCAGACCACCACAACTCCCAGCATTCCCTTATGGGCATGCTGGGACTTATGGTTTTGCAACAGCTGGAGGCACATTTTTTTCTATGGAAAAGTGTACCTTCAGCTGTTGTATAACTACAACTCCCAGCTTGCACAAACAGCTAAAGTGCATGCTGGGAGTTGTAGTGGTGCATCTGCTGGTTGCATAACTACAACTCCCAGCATGCCCGTTGGCTGTCGGTGACTGCTGAGAGTTGTAGTTTTGCAACAGCTGAAGGCACACTGGTTGTGAAACTTAGAGTTTTTTTTTTACCTAACTCAGTGTTTCACGACCGGTGTGCCTCCAGCTGTTGCAAACTACAACTCTCAGCAGTCACCGTACACCATGCACCGTACATGCTGGGAGTTGTAGTTTTGCAACAGCTGGAGGCACACTGGTTGTGAAACACTGAGTTAGGTCACAAACTCAGTGATACATAACCAGTGTGCCTACAGCTGTTGCAAAACTGCAACTCTCAGCAGTCACCGACAGCCAACGGGCATGCTGGGAGTTGTAGTTATGCAACAGCTGGATGTCCCCCCCAATGTGAACGTACAGAGTACACTCACATGGGCAAAGGATTACAGTAAGTATCTGGCTGCAAGTTTGAGCTGCCGCAAACTTTCTGCTGCAGCTCAAATTGCCAGCGAGAAACTACTGTGAACCCCCGCCCAGGCGACTGTACCCTAAAAACACTACACTACACTAACACAAAAAATAAAATAAAAAGTAAAAAACACTACGTATACACATACCCCTACACAGCCCCCCTCCCCTCCCCAATAAAAATGAAAAACGTCTGGTACGCCACTGTTTCCAGAACGGAGCCTCCAGCTGTTGCAAAACAACTCCCAGTATTGTCGGACGGCCGTTGACTGTCCAGGCATGCTGGGAGTTTTGCAACAGCTGGAGGCACCCTGTTTGGGAATCACTGGCGTAGAATACCCCTATGTCCACCCCTATGCAATCCCTAATTTAGGCCTCAAATGCGCATGGCGCTCTCACTTTGGAGCCCTGTCGTATTTCAAGGCAACAGTTTAGGGCCACATATGGGGTATTGCCGTACTCGGGAGAAATTGTGTTACAAATTTTGGGGGGTATTTTCTGCTTTTACCCTTTTTAAAAATGTAAAATTTTTGGGAAAACAAGCATTTTAGGTAAAAAAAAAATTTTTTTTTTTTAGATATGCAAAAGTCATGAAACACCTGTGGGGTATAAAGGTTCACTTAACCCCTTGTTACGTTCCCCGAGGGGTCTAGTTTCCAAAATGGTATGCCATGTGGGTTTTTTTTTGCTGTCCTGGCACCATAGGGGCTTCCTAAATGCGGCATGCCCCCAGAGAAAAATTTGCGTTCAAAAAGCCAAATGTGACTCCTTCTCTTCCGAGACCTGTAGTGCGCCAGCAGAGCACTTTTCACCCCCATATGGGGTGTTTTCTGAATCGGGAGAAATTGGGCTTCAAATTTTTAGGGGTATTTTCTGCTATTACCCTTTTTAAAAATAAAATTTTTTTGGGAAAACAAGCATTTTAGGTAAAAATTTTTTTTTTTTTTTTACATTTGCAAAAGTCGTGAAACACCTGTGGGGTATTAAGGTTCACTTTATCCCATGTTACATTCCCCGAGGGGTCTAGTTTCCAAAATGGTATGCCATGTGGTTTTTTTTTGCTGTTCTGGCACCATAAGGGCTTCCTAAAGGTAACATGCCCCCCAAAAACCATTTCAGAAAAACGTACTCTCCAAAATCCCCTTGTCGCTCCTTCCCTTCTGAGCCCTCTTCTGCGCCCGCCGAACACTTTACATAGACATATGAGGTATGTGCTTACTCGAGAGAAATTGGGCTACAAATACAAGTAAAAATTTTGTCCTTTTACCCCTTGTAAAAATTCAAAAATTGGGTCTGCAAGAACATGTGAGTGTAAAAAATGAAGATTGTGAATTTTCTCCTTCACTTTGCTTCTATTCCTGTGAAACACCTAAAGGGTTAAAACGCTGACTGAATGTCATTTTGAATACTTTTGGGGGTGTAGTTTTTATAATGGGGTCATTTATGGGGTATTTCTAATATGAAGACCCTTCAAATCCACTTCAAACCTGAACTGGTCCCTGAAAAATACTGAGTTTGAAAATTTTGTGAAAAATCGGAAAATTGCTGCTGACCGTTGAAGCCCTCTGGTGCCTTCCAAAAGTAAAAACACGTCAATTTTATGATGCAAACATAAAGTAGACATATTGTATATGTGAACCAAAAAAAAAATGTATTCGTAATATCCATTTTCCTTACAAGCAGAGAGCTTCAAAGTTAGAAAAATGCAAAATTTTCAAATTTTTCATCAAATTTACGGATTTTTCACCAAGAAATGATGCAAGTATCGACAAAAATTTACCACTATGTTAAAGTAGAATATGTCACGAAAAAACAATCTCGGAATCAGAATGATAACTAAAAGCATTCCAGAGTTATTAATGTTTAAAGTGACAGTGGTCAGATGTGCAAAAAACGCTCCGGTCCTTAAGGCCAAAATGGGCTCCGTCCTGAAGGGGTTAAGGACTCGGACATTGTTTGCAATTCTGAACACATTAATAACTCTGGAATGCTTTTAGTTATCATTCTGATTACGAGATAGTTTTTTCGTGACATATTCTACTTTAACATAGTGGTAACATTTTGTGGTAACTTGCATCCTTTCTTGGTGAAAAATCCCAAAATTTGATGAAAAATTAGAAAATTTAGCATTTTTCTAACTTTGAAGCTCTCTGCTTGTAAGGAAAATGAATATTCCAAATAATTTTTTTTATTCACATATACAATATGTCTACGTTATGTTTGCATCATAAAATTGACGTGTTTTTACTTTTGGAAGACACCAGAGGGCTTCAAAGTTCAGCAGCAATTTTTCAATTTTTCACAAAATTTTTAAACTCGCTTTTTTTCAGAGACCAGTTCAGGTTTGAAGTGGATTTGAAGGGTCTTCATATTAGAAATACCCCACAAATTACCCCATTATAAAAACTGCACCACCAAAAGTATTCAAAATGCCATTCAGTCAGTGTTTTAACCCTTTAGGTGTTTCACAGGAATGGCAGCAAAGTGAAGGAGTCAATTCACAATCTTCATTTTTTACACTGTTATCTTTCTTTTTAGATTTTAACAGGGTAGATCACTCTACTTGTTCAGCTCTCTCAAAACATTGTTCCACTAAATCTCTTGGGTAATTTCATTGAGCAAATCTATCATTCAGTTCTTCAGCCTGCTCATAATAGTTTTGTGTGTTACTATTTATTCTTTTCAGCCAAAAAAACTGACTATAAGGTATCCCTCTATGGAAATGAAGGGGATGCGAGCAGTTGAAGTGAAGGATAGAGTTCTTTGCTGTTGCATTCCTGAAGCCAGATGTTACCAAATTGCCTTGCTGAATTTAAATTTTTACAACAAAAAAATCTATTTCTTGATCACCAAAGAGGGAGGTGGAGAGTATGTTCATGTCGTTTGAAACATTAAGATATTCCACAAATTGTTTGAACATGCCCTCATCTCAGTCCAAAACAACCAGAATGTCATCCACATAGCCCAATAGAAGTTTTACAGGCTGACAAAAGGGATTTTTTTGGGGAAAAAATTAATCTCCTTTCAAAAATAGAAATACATTTGTGCAAGAGACTGGAGTCCCCATGGCTGTTCCCCCTATTTGTTTAGACCAGGTGTCACTAAAGGTAAAGGTGTTGTTATTGAGGATCAGCCATAGGGATTCACAAATGAACTCATTGTATGCGGAAGAATTATCGGTATGGGAAAGAAAATTTCTGATAGCCTGTACACCCGCATCATGAGGGATGTAGGTGTACATGCTCTTGACATCTATAGATGTTAAGTGGAAATTCGGCTCCCAGTCAAAATCAGAAATATTCTGTAACAAATGATTGGGGTCCTTCAAATATGTGGGTACAGAATGCAGTAAAGGTCTCAGAACCCAGTCAATGTACTGGGAAAGAGGCTCAGTCGCAGAGCCTGCGACTTATGGGTTTTGGGAAGGAAGTACCATTTGGGGAATTTAGGAAAGGCAGGGAACAATCTCTCAGCTGTTTTCTTTGACAGAAGGCCTCTTTTGACCTGAATTCTCAAAAATGAGCAGAGCTGATTAAGAATTTTGGTGGTGGAATTAGATTGTTCTACATGCCTTTAAAATCTATCTCCAAGGAGGCGCAAAGCTTCTTCCTCATAAAAGGAAGTGGATATTACCACCATTCCCACACCCTTGTCTGCTTTACTGATCCTGAGGTCAGGTCTATTTTTAAGCCATTGTAGGGCTGCCTTCTTTTTGGGGGACAGATTAGAATTGGAGGTGGTGGTGGTGGTGGGGTTATAGCAGAGCTTTTAGCTCCTTTACAATTGCCTTGCTGAAAAGGTCTATGGAGCTACAAGGTAAGATAGGAGGGGAAAAAGTGGATTGATTGCCTCCTCTAAAGGGGGCGACAAATTCCTCAACTCTATTGCCAACATAATCTGTCTCACTGGATAAACTGGCAAGTAGCTCAACAAGATCTTTCTCAGCAGGGGAAAATTCTTCAGACTAAACCCCAATGGACCAATCTTACAAGGTGTCTCCCCTTCCCTAACTATTTTCTGAGATATAGTACTGCCCTCTCATTTGAAAAACTTATATGAGTAAATTTTTTTCATAGATTTAAAGAGATCCACTTAAAATTGCACTGCATCAAATTCATCATTTAATCCAAAATTAGAGCCCTTAGAGAAAAGAGACTGGACATAATCAGGTAAGTCCACATCAGTGATGTTGATCACATTCATAAGGGGGGACTAATCCTTCTAGCTCACGCCTTTGCGTTTTCTCCACATTTCAGGGTCTTTAATTTTTTCTTTCTACCACCCCTACTCCTTCTCCTAAAGGGGCTGCATTTTCAAGTTGTTCTTTTCTTCTTTCCTGTGTGTTCTCATCAGAGGCGCTAGTATCTGAATCGGTGGTCCAGAAGTCGGGAGTTCTTTTTGTAGACTAATTAGGATGTTTCTTTTGTTGTCTTTTTCTCAGTTTATTTGGCTTCCTGGTATTCCAGGTGAACATTCTGTTTTGATCGTAATCCTGTTTATCGCGCATAAACTTGTCGCGTTTGGTTTCTTTCACCTCTGCCTGGGTAATTAACACTTTCTTTTCTATCTTCTTGAGGAAAGTGGCTGCACAGTCTCTAGGAAATGGGTTCTGAGCTCGGTCTTTGCTTGACAAAGCTCACTAGTGACCTTTTCATAGCCTTTTTGATTACATTCAAGAACCAGTTTGAGTAGGTCGGAGGCGTGTAATAAATGTGCCTGCTCCCAGGCTTCCATAAAGTTGTCGT
This sequence comes from Hyla sarda, assembly GCF_029499605.1. NCBI lineage: Eukaryota > Metazoa > Chordata > Amphibia > Anura > Hylidae > Hyla > Hyla sarda. Next base: position 84,073,413 of record NC_079193.1, on the reverse strand, counting down.
CATCTGTATATTGCGATGGTACTTTATATACACATAACCCATGTGGTACGCGGTTGCTCTCCACATAGGACTTTAAAGAATGGATTGTCCAAAATAGTCTGACATCCTTGTCAGCTAGGGAAGTAATCCGCTGCTCCAATGACTTGGTGCTCGTTACAGCCAGTTTATCTTGGTTGTTACATGAGGTGACAAAATCTCCTGGCTCTTATCTACTCACTTGTATCGTAGGGTCCACAGGTAATCTGCTAGTTTTCATGTCTGAGTCCGTTGCAGGTGTGGTACTGTTGGTTGACATAATGCGTGCTCTGGGCTTCAACAGCAGAGAAAGGCAAAGTCCAATTCACACAAAGGAACGAAAGAGTCCGGCACTGCTGCCAATACCAATAATCACTCTATTCACAGACGCCAGCTGCTCCACGTGGAACACTAGCAGGGCTGAAAAGAATAAATAGTAACACACAAAACTATTATGAGCAGGCTGAAGAACTGAAGAATAGATTTGCTCAACGAAATTACCAAAGAGATTAAGTGGAGCAATGTTTTGAGAGAGATGAACAAATAGAAAGATCTACCCTGTTAAAATCTAAACAGAAATTTAACGCACAGTGTGAACAGAGACGGTTCACCTTTGCGTTTGCTAACAGCAACATGAATACAATAGTTCGCACTGCAATTAGACATACAGTAACTGGTTCATGCTACAGAGGGACCCCTTATTAGAGCAAGTTGCCAGCAGTCAGCCCCTTATCACTTTCAGAAAAAGCACCATGTTAGGAGATATTTTTAAAAAAACATGATAGATTGAACACAGTATCATGGACAAATAAAAAGAGCCGCTGGCTTACCAGAAACACTCTCAAGGGAAACTTTGCATGTAAACACTGCTCATTTTGTGCACTGAATCTAGCTACCAAGGATGTTAGAGTTGGAGGCTTAGTTCATGTTGATAACAAGTTCATGACTTGTAGAATTAACTATGTTGTCTACATCTTACTCTGCCCATGTGGATTTGTGTATGTGGGTAAAACTATCATGAGCTTGTTCATACGGGTGAGAGAGCATCAAAGATCCATTAATACTGGAAAAGGTGCTCCTAGATTAATTTCCCACATTAACGAATTTCATGGAGGTGATGGAACTATTCTAAGATTTTCAGGATTAGGAAAGGATTGACTTCCCAAAAAATGGGGGAGACAGACACAAAATGCTGTTACAGTGTGAGGCGAGATGGATCCTCAGACCGGAGGCCCTAGGGCCGACAGGTCTAAATGACCGTAATGACATCAGTTCATTTTCATAATTGGTTTTACTTTGATTTGAACCGTTACTTGTATTTGTTTAGATGTCACCATAGTAATACTATGATTGTCTACTTTATACTCACCTGTGAGCAGCAGCGCAGATTGTCAGCCCAAGGAAGTACTTTTTGGCACAGGAAACAGTCTGTCGCTTTGAGGCTGCTTCTACTTCTTCTACCTTTGTATGCTGTTTATAAAATAAATTTCTTCATGCAAGCTGATCGGGTGAGTGTATCCTTCTGTTTTTCTCCCTTTATAAACTTTTTATATATTGTTATATATTGTTATAAAAGACTATCAACCTTTATGTGTTTTAATGTGATTGAAAATACAGCCACTAGGGGGCTCTATTGTATTCCCTGTGCAAGTCAAACAGTTAATTTGGTCTCCTCCTGGCCTGGCAGGAGACCAGACTCAGCAAGTATGGGTAGGGCATGATGAGGCACAGCTCTCACAGGCTTCAGTGACGTCGCCCCTGCTGGGGAATGCCCACTTTCTCCTGCTGGGAGCTCACACAATGTGAGCAGGGGGAAAGGTATGATACAGAGCTTTTTAAAGCTCGGAAACATTTTTTAAGGGTAGGAGGGGTGTAAGGAGTAGTTAGGGAATTCTTAATGTGGCCTCTAAACATTGCCGAGCACTAAACAGGTTTAATATTTGTTTATAAGGAAACATAAAGCAAATATCCATATAGCCTTTCATTCTTCATGGGGCTTCTAAACAATAGCATAACTACTGGCATTGGAGAAGATACAGTTCCCCCAGCCCATAAGGTCCCCAGCATCAGAGTTTAAATTTAAAGGAGTAGTCCAGGTTTTTTTTTTTATTTGACTATGCTACAGGGAGCTGTAAAGTTAGTGTAGTTCATAATACAGTGTCTGTATCTGTGTGTGACGGTGGTCTCGCAATTCTATGATTTTTGCCCCTATATTTATTTTTAACAGCATACAAAATTACTCAGGTCTTGGGTTTTCCCAGTTTGCAGTGCAGTGAGACGTGACATCACTAGTCAGGTGTGCAAAAGGAGCCAGTCCTGCTTTAAAGGGTGGAGTGACCGCTGGGTGGGAGAGAGATCATTTTGAAACAGCTGTAGGCACCCTGGTTAGAAAACACTGGTCTTTTGAATTGATGCAGCTCATTTGTGTTTCAATGGGTGGGGTGGCTGATTTATGGAAGGGAGGAAAGTGATCTGACACAAACATGGAACTATGGGATGTGTAGTTTAAGAGACCGAACTCCAACAGGAAAAACCCAGTTCATAAAAAGATAGCTACAGTGTTATGGTAATCTCACAATATAGCCATTTAGCCCCCAAGACAAGCACAAAACCTTCCTAAGCATGTCCATGTCTGGCAAGTACGTACTAAAATCTGAACATTGCTATGCACTATTAATTTGGGGGACAATTTTCCCCTGTTTTCATGATTGGTAGAGGTCCTAGTGGCCAGACCTCCACTGCTCAGCTTCATATTTACAACATTTTTTAAAACCTGGAGTCTACACTAAACTACACACACACACACACACACAAAAGTAGTGAAAAAATGATTTGATCCCCTGTTTATTTAGTGCGTTTGTCCACTAGCAAAGTAATAATCAGTATTTTTTTACAGTTACAGACTGATCTTTATTTTACTCAGTGAAATAAGTACTTGATCAATCAGCAAGATTCTGGCTCTAAGGTGTCTTTTATATGGGTTATGAGCTGGGATTAGGAGCACTCCCTTAAAGAGAGTGCTCCTAATCTCAGTTTGTTACATCTATAAAAGACACCTATCCACAGAAGCAATCAATCAGATTCCAAACTCTCCACCACGGCAAAGAACAAAGTACTGTCCAAGGATGTCAGGGACAAGATTGTAGACCTACAGAAAGCTGGAATGGGCTGAAAGACCTTCGTCAAGCAGCTGGTGAGAAATTTACAACAGTTGGTGCAATTATTCGCAAGTGGAAGATATACAAAACATCTGGCAATCTCCCTTGTTCAGGGGCTCCATTCAAGATCTCACTTCATGGTGTTTCAATGATCATGGATACGGCAAGTAATCAGCCCAGAACGATACAGAAGGATCTTGTCAATGATCTCAAGGCAGCTAGGACCATAGCCACCACACACTACACCTGCTCAAGAAAGCACATGTACATGATCATCTAAAGTTTGTTAATAAACATCTAAATGATACAGAGGAGAACAGAGTAATAGTATTGTGGTCAGATGAGACCAATATCAAGCTCTTTGGCATCAACTAAACTTGCTGTGTTTGGAGGAGGAGGAATGCTGCTTATGAGCCCAAGATCATCATCCCTGTCAAACATGGACATGGAAACATTATGGTTTGGGGGTGCTTTTTGCTAAAGGGACAGGACAACTTCACTGCATTAAAGGGACGATGGAAGGGGCCATGTAGCCAGGAAATTGAAAATAGATAGTGGATATGTATGTCATCATGAAAATAACCCAAAACACACCACCAAGGCCACAGGAGTGGCTGAAGAAGAAGCATAATAAAGCGGTTATCCAGCGGAAGTTTTTTTTTCTTTTTTATCACAACAATGCCCATACTACAGTGTTTAAAAAAGAAGCCTGTACTCACCTCTAGCGCTCTTGCAGTGCCTTTTGTGTCCCGCTCCGGACCCGGCTGCGATCCTCTTCCTGAGCTGCAGCGTGACACTTGGGCCGGGAGTGCTGTCAGTGCCCAGTGTGTCTTACTGCTGCTCAGCCATTTACTGGTCCAGCGATGTCCCATTAAATGCAAAGTTCAGTGTTGGCGAGTGGAGAGAATGTATGTTGCAATACACTTACCAATACAGCCTACTGTTTAAGTAAGTTGCATACTGTACAGTGGGGATCAAAAGTTTGGGCACCCCAGGTAAAAATTTGTATTAATGTGCATAAAGAAGCCAAGGAAAGATGGAAAAATCTCCAAAAGGCATCAAAGTACAGATTAGACATTCTTATAATATGTCAACAAAAGTTAGATTTTATTTCCATCATTTACACTTTCAAAATAACAGAAAACAAAAAATGGCATCTGCAAAAGTTTGGGCATCCTGCAGAGTTAATATCTTGTACCCTTGCCCCCTTTGGCAAGTATCAAAGCTTGTAAATGCTTTTTGTAGCCAGCCAAGAGTCTTTCAATTCTTGTTTGAGGTATCATTGCCCATTCTTCCTTACAAAAGTCTTCCAGTTCTTTGAGATTTCTGGGCTGTCTGTCACGCACTGCTCTTTTAAGGTCTATCCATAGATTTTCAATTATGTTGAGGTCAGGAGATTGTGAAGGCCATGGCAAAAACTTCAGTTTACGCCTCTTGATGTAATCCCCGTGGATTTTGAGGTGTGTTTAGGATCATTATCCATTTCTAGAAGCCATCCTCTCTTTAACTTCAGCCTTTTCACAGATAGCATCAAGTTAGCATCCAAAATATGCTGAAATTTTATTGAATCAATTTTTCCTTCTACTCGTGAGATGTTCCCTGTGCCACTGGCTGCAATACAACCCCAAAGCATGATTGATCCACCCCCATGCTTAACAGTTGGAGAGAGGTTATTTTCATTAAATTCTGTTCCCCTTCTTCTTCAAACGTACCTTTGCTCATTCCGGCCAAAAAGTTCAATTTTAACCTCATGGGTCCACAGAGCTTGTTTCCAAAATGCATCAGGCTTGTCTATATGTTCATTTGCAAACTTCAGATGCTGATTTTTGTGGTGTGGACGTAGAAGAGTTTTTCTTCAGATGACTCTTCCACGAAGACCATATTTGTACAAGTATCTCTATATAGTGGAATAGTGTACCACAACTCCAGTGTCTGCCAGATCTTTCTGGAGGGATTGTGCAGTCAAACATGGGTTTTGAATTGTTTTTCTCACAATCCTGCAAGCTGTTCTGTCTGATATTTTTCTTGGTCTTCCAGATCTTGCTTTAACTTCCACTGTCCCAGATGACTGCCAGTTCTTAATTACATTCCGAACAGAGGATATTGGCATCTGAAAACGTTTTTCTATCTTCTCATAGCCTTCTCCAGCTTTGTGAGTGTCAACTATTTTCTGTTTCAGATTTCTAGACAACTGCTTAGAAGAACCCATGGTGCTGATTGTTGGGGCAAGGTCAGATGAGTCTGGGCATTTAAAACCTTTGAGATTGACATCACCTGGTCTTCCCAGATGATCATTGAGAACAATCTATACCACTGGCAGGTTTCAGCTTTACAAAGGGGGCAGTGCATGCTATAAATTCAGCAGGGTACCCAAACTTTTGCAGACGCCATTTTTTTGTTTTCTGTTATTTTGAAAGTGTAAATGATGGGAATAAAATCTAACTTTAATTGACATATTATAAGAATGTCTAATCTGTAATTTAATTCCTTTTGGAGATTTTCCCATCTTTCCTTGGCTTCTTTACACATTAATACCATTTTTTACCTGGGGTGCCCAAACTTTTGACCCCCACTGTACATTAAACTCTATGTATAGATAGATATGCACATATAGCTCAATGTATGCAGCTTGGCCATGTGCTACAGCAATAGACTGCTGATTGGCCAAGCAGGCATGGCTGTATACTGCATAGCCCCTCCTCTTGCATGGCTGTATACTGTATAGCCCTGCCTCAGCCGCTGATTGGCTGAGTAGCCATGGCTGTATACTGTATAGCTCTCAAGGAGTTAGCTAGCAATACTCATCGTCCGCTAGAGTTAACTCCTTCCCACTGGGCTGAAACAGAGCACTCGGTCCAGCGAGGTGGGGGGGGGGGGGGGGGGGAGGGGGGAGCACTATCCGGTGATTAATAAATATCACTGGCATTAGTGTCTGTCCCTACATAGTTAAATGCAACTAGCATTTTATATTTAAACATACAGTCAGGTTGCCAACTCAGTGACAATACTGAGAGGCCCACCAGGAATCTGCCAAGTTCAGAAGATTGTCAGACCAGGCCTGCAATAATAATAATGAAATAATGATAATATAATGTGTTAACAGTATTTAGCTGAAGCCTTGACACCTTTTTCCTCAAAAGTCTTACATTTCCCAAAGTAATCCACAAGAAGTCCACAAGAAAACCATAGAGCCCTCAACTTTGCCACAGCGCTGTGCTTAAAGACCATACTGTATGTACACATGGATATATGGTCCTCACACACAGTGCCATAGCAAAGTCCACGACTGTATGTTTTTCTTGTGTGGTTATATTATCTGCATAGTTGCGGATCTGTTTATGTACCTAATGTGGAAAACCACCTATACAATCAGGGTAACCTACCTACCGACCTTCCGAACTGATCAGTAGAACTACCAACCTGGTGGTTGACCTGCCTTCCTACAGGGAGGGCCTACCTTTTTTTCCTAGAAGGATGAATCTACCTACCTACCTACCTACATGGGAACTTATCTTACCTAATGGTGATGGAAAGAAATATCTGGATAGATTCCTCTTAGAAAGGCGCTGGTACCCAAGGATGGAGATAAACTTCTTTATTGGCTTTATAAGCCAATAAAGAAGTTTATCTCCATCCTTGGGTACCAGCGCCTTTCTAAGAGGAATATATCCAGATATTTCTTTCCATTGCCTACTACCGGATTGACGGATGTCAAACCGGGTGGTTCCTCGTGGCAGCGGTGTCCCGTGATTTCTACGCTACTACAGGTGTTAGGGGTAAGAACCCATCTTTTTGCTACATCTTCACTACCATCAAACGGTCCTCACTAGGGGCACACCTCTTGTTGTTTTTTTTCTCGTTTTTTATTAGACTTACCTAATGGTGGGCCTAACTAATTCCCCCCCCCCCACCCCCACCCCAAACCAACTTAATTTTCCAATTTTGCTGTGTTGGGCACCAAGAAAGGCATTTGAACAAAAGGTAGGGAAAGGGACAGGAAGTTGATGGAAAAGTAAGTGATTTAAGATGTTTGTCTGGTAGATCCTGCAGAGATGGAACATTGATGGGAAAAGTCTGTATGGTGGTATGAGCTGGATGGAGAAGAAAAGGAAAGAGAACAACCCTAAGAAGTTACATAATAGTCAATGAATGTCACTGTATGCAATTTTAATCATTAAGATGGTCTGCAGAGGCCATATAGTTAATTTACTAACATTATGGTGGTATTATTAACTAAAATGGTATAGTGTTCTTGGTATGAAGGTATTATTTTTACTTTTTGACTCCCCCATACCCTAATTGTAATATCATGCACAAGCCCCTGCCTGTATAAGGTTCATGAATTTTACAGAGAAGGTTGCATATGCTGTATTTTGGTAAATGTTTTTGGACATTTACTAATACTGAAAACTGAATCCTAAATGGAAATAATTTACATTACTAAGTGGAATATCAATATTTTTGGCTCAGTTACACTGTCGTTTTCTATATCTAATAGTTCTGATTATGTCAACTCATTTGAAGGCCACTTCCGAGTCATTTAGGATAACTCCGCCACTTGACATTGACAGCAATGATGAATGTTGCTTCTGATGCCAAAACATGCTCAGATTTCCCAACTCTATTCATGGATGTGCAATATGAGATTCAGTTCCGATTCACATTCACTGGTGTATTTTGCCTATATCAAGGGCTGTACATATCGTGCTCCATTACCCAACATCTCCTACTCCATTGTTTATATGATATAATCGCATATTATGTGTAGCAAGTAAGAGGAAGAACAATAAAAAAGTAAACTGCAACTGTAAAATCCTAATTTATCCATATAGTAAATAGCTCTGCTCATACACAGCTTTACACCTAGTCTATCAATAAAACTTTGTATGCATCACATTAAAGGGAATCTGATAGCTGCTAAAAACTGTAGATACCATTGGATAGCTGTTAACTTTACCTTTTCTGGAGCTGATGGAGATTTTCAAACTTATAAGTTTCCCTTCTATTTCTTCTTATAAGTTTCCCTTCAAGTTTCGGGAAGGTGGAACTAAGCTGCTTAAGTGCCATAGCCTGGCACACCTTCTTGCCCTCACCTCCCAGCCCCAGTACATCAGTCAAGGAGGGGCTGGGAGGCGATAGAGAAAGAGGAAGCCTTTTAGGCTGTGGCACTCCAAAGGATAGGGGATAGCATGTCTGATCGCGGGGGGGTCCCCGCAATCTTCGGGAGGGCGCTGCGGCATTATGTTCACAGAAGCCCGGGTGGCTGTGTTCGCCAGTCATCCGACACGGAGTGGAGTTCGCTCCATGCACCGAATGTCTAGGCTGCCACTGCAGAGTTTGCGGGGGTCCCAAGTGGCCGGACCCCCGCGATCAGACATGTTATCCCCTGTCCTTTGGATAGGGGATAACATGGCTGGCGATGGTGTACCCCTTTAAACAGCTTGGCCCAACCTCTTTGACACTTGGCATAGAATCTTGAGCAGTTCTTATCTTCAGTCACATTAGTTTTATCACAAGACTCAAAAATATTGTAAGGAAACCAGAAAGACACTTTGCAAAAAAAGCTAAGCAATGGTATGCTAGCTGCTTTATAAGTCACCATTCATGACATCATCTTTCATATTTTTTCACCAAAATTATAGGTGAAACCAACTTGGAAAGGCTTGCATCTTACTCTGTGTTTTTGTTAAACATGCTGACCAAATGCTACCCAAAACCTTTTGAACCAAGCCTTATCCAGCAACATCTCAAGTGAATGAAAGTGGTTTCATTCAGGACAGGCACAGGAAGGCACAGAATATACACATAGGTGAGTCTAGCAGATGTGCCTATTCATAAGGTGGGCATTTTTAATAAAGTTATAGTGGGACCTGAAAATTCTATGGAGTATTGGTGATTAATTGTCATCATCTTGGGTTGTTTCATGAAGACAATTGCTTATTTAAAGAGAAATTGTCTTCACTAGCCCACAGTGATAAAATGCTATCAGCTGCATTTGCCACTGCCAAAAATGTATTTTCCCCGCAGTGGATACTGGAGGTATGGTGCCGTAGTCCAGGTCAGCTGGATACTGGAGGTGGGTGAAGTACTCCAGGTCAGCTGAGGGTAGTAGTCCCTTTTTCAATGTATATGGTAGCATCAGGTATGGCAAAGTGTTTTTGCTAACCTGGTGAACCCCCCCTGTGAGCCTGTGCAACTTTTGTAATGGGGTTGGGGATGGAGGGGGTGCACTGTTTAGATAGTCTTTGGTGAGGTATTTGGAGATGTAGATAAGATGGTGTGTGTGCAACTGAAGTAGTCTAGGTGCATGTATAACTGCAATACTTTAGTATAGGGTTGCAATTCTTTAAGAGAAATGTGTGGAAACAGATCCCTTTAAGAGGCTTTGGAAGCAGTTATACTGACAAAAAGTCTCTCAATATTCTTCTTACATTTAGGTTGCTAGTGAATATGTAAATACATATTAGATTATACTCTCAATAGAGGTCATACACAGATTGGATTGTTGTAGTGCAAATACTTGAAGCCATGCAGTACTTACTAGGGTCTTTGCATGTCTTTTCTCCAGTTCTGATTATTTGATTTTCCTTCTCGAAGCAGAAAACAGGATACTTGAAGACAATTGCCCTCTAAGTGTGGGCTGAAAACAGTCTTGAGCCCAAACCTCCTGAAACTCTGCACAGTGCTGTGATCATTGCGTTTAGAGATGAGCTCATTTTTTTTGAAAAATTCGATTTGGACGATTCCCCGAATTTTCCGAAGAAATTTGTTTCGGTCCGAGTTTATTCGCCGTGAATTACTATTAAAAACTGTTATTTCTGCGCTACAGAGAGTCTCAATAGGGGTGTAGAACACTTATGCTTGTCGTAACACTCATAGGGAGTGTGCTGTGTTAGTGAAATAATACGTAGAGCGGCACAATGACAGAGCCTGTAGGTGACATCATTATGAGGAGACCATATGGCGGCAGAATGACACAGCCTGGAGGCAGCAGCAGCATGAGAAGACCATAAAGTAGCTGAGTGACACAGCCTGGAGGTGGTGGAAGCATGAGGAGACTATATAGTGGCTGAATGACACAGCGTGGAGGTTGCGGCAGCATGAGGAGACCATATAGTGCCTGAATGAAACAGTGTGGATGTGGCGGCAGCAAGAGGAGACCATATAGTGGCTGGATGACCCAGCCTGGAGGTGGCAACAGCCTGACGAGACCATATGGCATCACAATTGAAGAGATTAAAGATATTTTTTAACATTTAAATTGAAGATTTCAAAGAGATGAACCTGAAAAGTTTTATTTAATGTGCCAGCAGCATGAGGAGAACACATGGCGGCACAGTTACACAGCCTGGAGGTGGCAATGGCATGAGGAGACCATAATCTGGCAGAATGACACAGCCTGGAGTTGGCGGCAACAAGAGGAAACCAAATAGTGGCTGAATGATATAGCTTGGAGTTCGCAACAACCTGATGAGACCATAGGGCCTCACAATTGAAAAGATTAGAGATATTTTTAAAGATTTAAATTGAAGATTTTAAATAAATGAACCTAAAAAGTTTTATTTAATGTGCCAGCAGCATGAGGAGACCACATGGTGGCACAGTGACACAGCCTGGAGGTGGCAACAGCATGAGGAGACCATAATCTGGCAGAAGGAAACAGCCTGGAGTTGGCGGCAGCAAGAGGAGACCATGTAGTGGCTGAATGACACAGCCTGGAGATGGCGGCAGCATGAGGATACCATATAGTGGCTGAATTACACAGCCTGGAGTTGGCGGCAGCATGAGGAGAACATGTGGTGGCAGAATGAGACAGACTGGAGGTGGCATCAGCAGCAGCAGGAGTCCAGAAAGTGACCCGGTGACAGAGTGGAGTGGTGGGTTTCAATACCAGTACCCGGTGAGGAAGGTGGGTGAAAGAAGGAGAACTTGGCATCAGATGTGTGGCATCAGCCAAGTGGCAGGATCAGAATAGTAACTGAGGCAGGTAGGCAGAAGAAAATGGTCTCTTTTGTAAAAGTGTTAAATGTGCACAAGTAAGTATTGAGGATATGCATTACGTAAAACTTGACTTTTAATAATATTCTTAGGATAATATATATGGACCTAATTTTTTTTATTTAACAAAAGGAAAGGTGGGCAATAAACACCATGTGCCGCCTACACCACCAAGTATTGATGTGATGCAAAGACCTCTAAAAGGTGGAAGGGAACAACGTATGGTCCATTGTAACCGGTGGGGGTAAAAACTTCCCCTGTAAGGCCCTACTCTCGCACTATTAATTCCTTTCTAGGCAAGTGTTACTCGGCCTAAAAAGGGAGGCCCCACACAGGAACCTCTCCCTATTTCCCCCTACAAACACTGGGAAATGGCAGTGTTTTTAGGTGGAAATAGGAAGAGGTTCCTGTGTGGGGATGCCCATTTTAGTTTGTGTAACACTTGCCAAGAAGGGAATTAATAGTGCGAGAGTAGGGCCTTACAGGGGAAGTTTTTACCCCCACCTGCTCTGTCTGAGTGTTGCTTTGGAAGAGAGGCAGCTGAAAGAGAGTTGTAAAACAGAATATATCTTCTGTGCGGAATGAATCTGTGGAGCTGGAGTGACTTGTGTGAGTACTTATATTTGCACATAGAGGAATCACTGATAGAATTTTAAATAGCCTTTTCACTTTTTTTTCTCTACTCTGCCTCTAGGGGGAGGGCTAGACTGGTCATAGGTGTTTAAATCTTAGTCTGGAACTCAGTTCTGAGAGTGTTGCTTTGGAAGAGAGACAGCTGAAGGAGAGTTGTAGAACAGGAGATTGAAAGCAGGAGTTTGAGATCGCTGTTCCTTACACTGTAGGGACTTTAAACTCACAAGGTCTACTGAGAATTTAATTGTAATATTTACTGTCTGTTTTTGGCTGTTAATCTGTGAAATCCCCATAACTAAATGGCCTCCATGTTGGAAAATGCAGTCCCGTGTACATCTTGCGCAATGCATGCAATCCTTGAACAGCAGTTTGAGGGTACATGCTGTTGTGCGAGATGTGTGCGAGTTGTTCATTTTGAAGCCCAGATCCTAGATCTAGAGGCACAACTGGCAACACTGAGACACATTGACAACTTGAAGAGGAGTCTCCTGCTCACTGAGCAAGTACTCTCTGGGGTTTTAGGTGGGGGAGGATAGTGGGACGGAGGTGCAGGACAGCAAGGCAGCTAGCTGGGTTACAGTTAGAAAACGGGGTAGAGAGAAAAGTGTCAGGGAGGATAGTCCTGAACTGGCACACACCAACAAGTTTGCCCGATTGGCTGATGAGGGGGATGCCATTTTAGAGCTAGCAGAACTGCAGCAAGATACTGCCTCTGACCGCCAGGGGGGTGTCTGCTCCAGTAATGAGGGAAGGAGGAGGGCAGGGCAGGCCAGACAGGTACTGGTAGTGGGGGACTCTATTATTAGGGGGACAGACAGGGCAATCTGTCACAAAGACCGGGATCGCCGTACAGTGTGTTGTCTACCTGGCGCTCGAGTTTGGCACATCGCGGATCGGGTTGACAGGTTGCTGGGATGGGCTGGAGAAGACCCAGCAGTCATGGTACATATCATCACCAATAACAAAGTAAGAGGTAGGTGGAGTGTCCTTAAAAATGATTTCAGGAACTTAGGCCACAGGCTTAAGGCAAGGACCTCCAAGGTAATAATTTCTGAAATATTACCTGTACCACAAACCACACCAGAGAGGCAGTGGGAGATTAGGGAGGTAAACAAGTGGCTCAGAAGCTGGTGTAGGAAGGAGGGGTTTGGGTTCATGGAGAACTGTGCCGACTTCTCTGTCGGGTACCGGCTCTACCGTAGGGATGGGCTGCACCTCAATGGGGAGGGTGCAGCTGTGCTTGGGGAAAAGACGGCTAGAAGGGTGGAGGAGTGTTTAAACTAGAGACTGGTGGGGGAGGGAACCTACAACATAGAGGAGGTAGATAGTGTAGATAGAGAGGGGGGACTTATTAATGTACCTGGGGGGGAAGCGGAGGGAGGGGTTAGAATAGTTAATAGGGATAGGCTTCATAGGGAAAAAAAAAACACGATTGAATTACATGTTGACAAATGCCAGAAGTCTGTCCAATAAAACTGACAAACTGGAGTTGATAATGTCTGAGGAGAATAATGAGACAGTGGGTATAACAGAGACTTGGTTGGACGATAGCTGTGACTGGGCGGTCAACATATAGGGTCATAGTCTATTCAGGAAGGATCAGACAATACGGAAAGTGGGAGAGGTTTGTCTTTATGTAGAGCCCAGTCTGAAGGCCGCACTGCGGGAGGATATACGGGAGGAAAGCGATGATGTGGAGTCATTATGGGTAGGCCTATATATAGAGATAAAAATAAAAAAATTCTGAAAGGGGTTTGCTATAAGCCACCAAACAAAGTGGAAGAGGTAGAAGATCAATTACTGAGGCAAATAAACAAGGCAGTAAATCAAAATGATGTGTAATAATGGGGCATTTTAACCCCTTAAGGACCCTTGACGTACGCGTACGTCATGACACCCTGGTACTTAAGGACCCATGGACAATGCCGGCCCCCGCCGCGCACCTGATGGGGATCGGACTGGGATGCCTGCTGAAATCATTCAGCAGGCATCCCGTGCAAAGGCCCAGGGGGGTCATCAGACCCCCACATGTCGGCGATCGCGGCAAATCACAAGTGAATTCACACTTGCGATTTGCGCGATTACGGGTCATTACGGGTCTATGGTGACCCGGTGACCCGGAATAGAAGGGGGATCGCAGGTGTCCATGACACCCACAACCCCCCTGAAGAGATGGGAGTGAGGTGGCAGGGGTGCCACCCCTTCTATCCCTGCTATTGGTGGTCTAGACGCGACCACCAATAGCAGATCGGGGGCGGAGTGGTTTACTTTTGTTTTCCCCGTCCTGCCCACCCACAATAGGCGGGGAAGGATGGGGAAATCCGACAGGGACCGTCGCCGAAGATCCACTTAACGATCCGGAGGCTGCGGGCGATGGAGATCGACGGGCGACGACGGAGAGCGGCTGGATCCTATGGAAGCCGGTGAGTTGCCTAGCGACATCTGGAGGGTACAGTATGAGACCACTAGATAGTGGTCTCTAACTGTAGCCCTCCAGATGTTACAAAACTAAAAACCCCAGCATGCCCAGACCGCTGTTTGGGCATGCTGGAATATGTAGTTTTGCAACAGCTGGAGGACTACAGTTTGAGACCACTATATAGTGGTCCCTAAACTGTAGCCCTCCAGATCTTGCAAAACTACAACTCCTAGCATGCCCAAACAGCTGTTTGCTGTCCGGACAGGCTGGGATTTGTAGTTTTGCAACAGCTGGAGGACCACAGTTTGGAGATCACTTTGCAGTGGTTTCTAAAACTGTAGCCCTTCAGATGTTGCAAAACTGCAAATCCCAGAATGCCCAAACAGCTGTCTCGGCATGCTGGGAGTTGTAGTTGCGTGCCTCCAGCTGTTGCATAACTACATCACCCAGCATGCCCTTTGGTGATCAGTACATGCTGGGAGTTGTAGTTTTGCAACAGCTGGAGGCACACTGGTTGGAAAATACTGAGTTAGATAACAGAACCTAACTGAAGGTTTTCCAACCAGTGTGCCTCCAGCTGTTGCAAAACTACAACTCCCAGCATGCACGGTCTGTCAGTACATGCTGGGAGTTGTAGTTTTGAAACAGCTGGAGGTTTGCCCCCCCAGTTGAACGTACAGGGTACATTCACACAGGCAGGTTTACAATAAGTTTCTTACTTCAAGTTTGGGCTGCTGCAAATTTTTTGCCACAGCGCAAACTCCTAGCGGGAAACTTACTGTAACCCGCCAGTGCGAATCTACCCTAAAAACACTACACTACACTAACACATAATAAAGAGTAAAACACTACATATACACCCCCTTACACTGTCCCCCCAATAAAAATTTAAAACGTATTGTACGGCAGTGTTTCCAAAACGGAGCCTCCAGCTGTTGCAAAACAACAACTCCCAGCATTTCTGGACAGCCACTGACTGTCCAGGCATGCTGGGAGTTTAGCAACAGCTGAAGGCACCCTGTTTGGGAATCACAGGAGTAGAATACCCCTATGTCCACCCCTATGCAATCCCCAATTTAGTCCTCAAATGCGCATGGCGCTCTCACTTCAGAGCCCTGTCGTATTTCAAGGAAACAGGTTAGGGCCACATATGGGGTATTCCCGTACTCGGGAGAAATTGCACTACAAATTTTGGGGGGCTTTTTCTCCTTTTACCCCTTATGAAAAGGAAAAGTTGGTGGCTACACCAGCTTGTTAGTGTAAAAAAATAAAAATGTTTACACTAACATGCTGGTGTTGCCCCATACTTTTTATTTTCACAAGAGTTAAAAGGAAAAAAAAGACCCGCAAAATTTGTAACGCAATTTCTCCTGAGTACGGAAATACCCCATATGTGGTCGTAAAATGCTCTGCGGGCACATAACAAGGCTCAGGAGTGAGAGCGCACCATGTACATTTGAGGCCTAAATTGGTGATTTGCACAGGGGTGGCCGATTTTACAGCGGTTCTGACATAAACGCAAAAAAATTAATACGCACATGTGACCCCATTTTGGAAACTACACCCCTCACGGAATGTAATAAGGGGTACAGTGAGCATTTATGCCCCACAGGTGTCCAACAGATTATTGGAACAGTGGTACGTGAAAATGAAAAATGTAATTTTTCATTTGCACAGCCCACTGTTCCAAAGATCTGTCAAATGCCAGTAGGGTGTAAATACTCACTGCAGCCCTTATTAAATTCTGTGAGGGGTGTAGTTTCCAAAATAGGGTCACATGTGGGGAGTCCACTGTTCTGGCACCACGGGGGGCTTTGTAAACGCACATGGCCCCTGACTTCCATTCCAAACAATTTTTTTCCCAAAAGCTCAATGGCACTCCTTCTCTTCTGAGCATTGTAGTGCGCCAGCAGAGCACTTAACGTCCACACATGGGGTATTTCCATACTCAGAAGAGATGGGGTTTCAAATTTTGGGGGGGCATTTTGTCCATTTACCCCTTGTAAAAATTTTTAATTTGAGGGAAAACTAGCATTTTAGTGGAAAAAATAATAATTTACACATCCAACTTTAACGAAAAGTCGTCAAACACCTGTGGGGTGTTAAGGTTCACTGGACCCCTTGTTACGTGCCTTGAGGGGTGAAGTTTCCAAAATAGTATGCCATGTGGTTTTTTTTGCTGTTCTGGCACCATAGGAGCTTCCTAAATGTGACATGCCCCCCAAAAACCATTTCAGAAAAACTCACTCTCCAAAATCCCTTTGTCGCTCCTTCCCTTCTGAGCCCTCTACTGCGCCCGCCGAACACTTGACATACACATATGAGGTATTTCCTTACTCGAGAGAAATTGGGTTACACATTTTAGGAAGATTTCTCTCCTTTTACGCCTTGTAGAAATTCAATAACTGAGTCTACAAGAACATGCGAGTGTAAAAAAATGAAGATTTTGAATTTTCTCCTTCAATTTGCTGCTATTCCTGTGAAACACCTAAAGGGTTAACAAACCTTTTGAATGTCATTTTGAATACTTTGAGGGGTGCAGTTTTGATAATGGGGTAATTTGTGGGTTATTTCTTGTAAGAAGGCCCTTCAAATCCACTTCAAAACAGAACTGGTCCCTGAAAAATTTCGATTTTGAAAATTTTGTGAAAAATCGAAAAATTGCTGTTATACTTTGAAGCCTTCTGATGTTTTCCAAAAGTAAAAACATGTCAACTTTATGATGGAAACATAAAGTAGACATATTGTATATGTGAATCAATATATAATTTATTTGGAATATTCATTTTCCTTATTTGCAGAGAGCTTCAAAGTTAAAAAAATTTTTTCATCAAATTTTGGAATTTTTCACCAAGAAATGATGCAAGTATCGACAAAATTTTACCACTAACATAAAGTAGAATATGTCACGAAAAAACTATCTCGGAATCAGAATGAAAAGTAAAAGCATCCCAGAGTTATTAATGTTTAAAGTGACAGTGGTCAGATGTGCAAAAAATGGCCGTGTCCTACAGTGAAAATTGGCTGGGTCCTTAAGGGGTTAAAGGGGTATTCCAGAAAAAAACTTTTTTTATATATCAAATGGCTCCAGAAAGTTAAAGGGGTACACCCTTGGAAAACTTTTTTTTTAAATCAACTGGTGCCAGAAAGTTAAACAGATTTGTAAATCACTTCACTTCCATTTTAGGAACTGTCCAGACCAGTAGAAAATCCCCATAGCAAACATATGCTGCTCTGGACAGTTCCTAAAATGAACAGCAGAGGTCAGCAGAGAGCACTGTGGTCATAATATCAGAGGAAATGCATTTCTTTTTTGGATTTCTGTTTAGTATATAGCCCCTAAAAAGTACTGGAAGGATTAAGATTTTTTAATAGAAGTAATTTACAAATCTGTTTAACTTTCTGCCACCAGTTGATTTAAAAAAAAAGTTTTCCACGGGAGTACCCCTTTAAACAGATTTGTAAATTACTTCTATTAAAAAGTCTTAATCCTTTCAATAATTATCAGCTGCTGAAGTTGAGTTGTTGTTTTCTGTCTGGCAACAGTGCTCTCTGCTGACATCTCTGCTTGTCTCGGGAAGTGCACAGAGTAGAAGAGGTTTTCTATGGGGATTTGCTTCTAAACTGGGCGGTTCCTGAGACACGTGTCATCAGAGAGCAATAAGACAGAGAAGAACAACTCAACTTCAGCAGCTCATAAGTACTGAAAGGATTAAGATTTTTTAATAGAAGTAATTTAAAAATATGTTTAAAGGGGTATTCCAGGCACAAACATATTTATATCAGCTGGCTCCAGAAAGTTAAACAGATTTGTAAATTACTTCTATTAAAAAATCTCAATCGTTCCAATAGTTATTAGCTTCTGAAGTTCTCTGTCTAACTGCTCAATGATGATGTCACGTCCCGGGAGCTGTGCATGATGGGAAAATATCCTCATAGGAGCTGCACAGCTCCTGGGACGTGAGTCATCAGAAAGCAGTTAGATAGAAAACAGCAACTCAACTTCAGAAGCTAATAACTATTGGAAGGATTAAGATTTTTTAATGGAAGTAATTTACAAATCTGTTTAACTTTCCAGTTTCCAGCCAGTTGATATCTAAAAAAAAAGTTTTGGCCTGGAATACCCCTTTAACTTTCTGGAGCCAGTTGATATATATAAAAAAAGTTTTTTCCTGGATAACCCCTTTAACCCCTTCCCGACCTATGACATACCTGTACGTCATGGGTGGCAAGGTGTTCTCGACCCATGACATACAGGTACGTCATGAACATTTTTCCGCTACTCGCGGCATCCCGCAGCGCCCGGTAAGATGGTGGCTATCACTGATAGCCAGCCATCTTACCATGCGACCACGGGGGTTTCATCCCCATACCCCCCCCCCCCCAGCGATCGCTGCTATCAGCTGGTCAAATCTGACTAGCTGATAGCAGCGTTTCACTATGAAAATACTTAGCAGCGCGGTGTGTGAGTCCCGATCACAGGGATCGGGACACACACTGCTCTGCTAAGTGTCCCTTACCCGTCCCCCGGCGTCACTTACCCGGCCATGCGGTGTCCCAAGCGGTCCCGGCGCGAGCGGAGTCCTCCAGGCGGTCCCGGAGGTGGTGCGTCCCGGAGGTGAGTTTCCGCCAGCAGTACAGCATCTTCATTGGCAGCAGTGAGATCGCCGTAAAGCGATCTCACTGCTGCCTCCGGGAGTTTCAAAACTGCAACTCCCAGCATGCCCAGACAGCCTTTGGCTTTCTGGGCATGCTGGGAGTTGTAGTTTTGCAACATCTGGAGGTCCACAGTTTGGAGACCACTGTATAATGGTCTCCAATCTGTGCTCTTCCAGATGTTGCAAAACTACAAATCTCAGCATGCTCAGTCTGTCCAGGCATGCTGGGAGTTGTAGTTCTCTAACATCTGGAAGAGCACAGATTGGAGACCATTATACAGTGGTCTCCAAACTGTGGACCTCCAGATGTTGCAAAACTACAACTCCCAGCATGCCCAGACTGCCCAAGCATGCTGGAAGTTGTAATTCGGCAACATCTGATCCTTCAGATATTGCCGAACTACAACTTCCAGCATGCCTGGACAGTCTGGGCATGCTGGGAATTGTAGTTTTGCAACAACTGGAGGCACACTAGTTGGGAAACATTGTCCATTTCCTACCTCAGTGCCTCCAGCTGTTGCAATTGTTGCAAAACTATAACTCCCAGCATGCACTGACAGACCATGCATGCTGGGAGTTGTAGTTTTGCAACAGCTGGAGGCACACTGGTTTGGAAACACTAAGTTTGGTTGCAAAACACTTGAAAGATTATTACTTAACTTAGTGTTTCCAAACCAGTGTGCCTCCAGCTGTTGCAAAACTACAACTCCCAGCATGCACGGACAGCCAAAGGGCATGCTCGGAGTTTGCAACAGCTGGATGTTTGCCCCCTCCCCCCAATGTGAATGTGCAGGGTACATTCACATGGGCGGAGGTTTACAGTGAGTGCTGCAAGTTTGAGATGGCGCAAATTTTGCGCTGCAGCTCAAACTTCCAGCGGCAAACTTGCTGTGAACCTCTGCCCATGTGACTGTACCCTAAAGACACTACACTACACTAACACTAACCTAAAATAAAAAGTAAAAAACACTACATATACACATACCCCTACACAGCCCCCCTCCCCAAAAAAAAAAAAAAAAAAACGTCTGGTACGCTACTGTTTCCAAAACGGAGCCTCCAGCTGTTGCAAAAAAACAACTCCCAGTATTTCCGGACAGCCATTGACTGTCCAGGCATGCTGGGAGTTTTGCAACAGCTGGAGGCACCCTGTTTGGGAATCACTGACGTACAATACCCCTATGTCCACCCCTATGCAAATCCATAATTTATCCCTCAAATGCGCATTGCGCTCTCTCACTTTGGAGCCCTGTCGTATTTCAGGGCAACAGTTTTGGGACACATATGGGGTATCGCTGTACTCGGGAGAAATTGCCTTACAAATTTTGGGGGGCTTTTTCTTCTTTAACCCCTTATGAAAAGGTGAAGTTGGGGTCTACACCAACATGTTAGTGTAAAAAAATTAATTTTTTACACTGACATGCTGGTGTTGCCCTATACTTTTCATTTTCACAACACGTAAAAGGGAAAAAAGACCCTCTAAATTTGTAATGCAATTTCTCCCGAGTACGGAGATACCCCATATGTGGGCGCAAAGTGCTCTGGGGGAGCACAACAAGGCCCAGAAGGGAGAGTGTGCCATGTATATTTAAGTTGATTTGCACAGGGGTGGCTGATTGTTACAGCAGTTCTGACAAACGCAAAACAATAAATATCCATATGTGACCCCATTTTGGAAACTACACCCCTCACGGAATGTAATAAGGGGTGCAGTGAGAATTTACACCCCACTGGCGTATGACAGATTTTTGGAACAGTGGTCTGTGAAAATGAAAAATAAAATTTTTCATTTGCACAGTCCACTGTTTCAAATATCTGTCAAACGCCAGTGGGGTGTAAATGCTCACTGCACCCCTTATTAAATTCCATGAGGGGTGTAGTTTCCAAAATGGGGTCACATGTGGGGGGGTCCACTGTTCTGGCACCATAGGGGCTTCCTAAATGGGACATGCCCCCCAAAAACCCTTTCAGAAAAACTCACTCTCCAAAATCCCATTGTCGCCCCTTCCCTTCTGAGCCCTCTACTGCGCCAGCCGAACACTTGACATACACATATGAGGTATTTCCTTACTCGAGAGAAATTGGGTTACAAATTTTAGGGTGATTTCTCTCCTTTTACCCCTTGTAAAAATTCAAAA
Source organism: Hyla sarda (assembly GCF_029499605.1). Classification (NCBI taxonomy): domain Eukaryota; kingdom Metazoa; phylum Chordata; class Amphibia; order Anura; family Hylidae; genus Hyla; species Hyla sarda. The sequence goes on along the minus strand of NC_079193.1, from coordinate 84,052,394 downwards.
ATTGGGTCTACATGAACATGCGAGTGTAAAAAATGAAGATTTAGACTTTTCTCCTTCACTTTGCTGCTATTCCTGTGAAACACCTAAAGGGTTAAAACACTTACTGAATGTCATTTTGAATACTTTGGGGGGTGCAGTTTTTATAATGGGGTCATTTATGGGGTATTTCTAATATGAAGACCCTTAAAATCCACTTCCAACCTGAACTGGGCCCTGAAAAAGTACGATTTTGAAAATCTTGAGAAAAATTTGAAAATTGCTGCGGAACTTTGAAGCCCTCTGGTGTCTTCCAAAAGTAAAAACTTGTCAATTTTTTGATGCAAACATAAAGTAGACATATTGTATATGTGAATCAATATGTAATTTATTTGGAATATCCATTTTCCTTTCAAGCAGAGACTTTCAAAGTTAGAAAAATGCAAAATTTTCTATATTTTCATGCCATTTTTAGATTTTTTACCAAGAAAGGATGCAAATATCAGTGAAATTTAACCAACAACATAAAGTAGAATATGTCACGAAAAAACATTCTCGGAATAAGAATGATAACTAAAAGCATTCCAGAGTTATTAATGCTTAAAGTGACAGTGGTCAGATTTTCAAAAAATGCCCAGGTCCTGAAGGTGAAAATGGGCTGGATCATGAAGGGGTTAAAGGGGTACTCCGGTGAAAACCTTTTTTCTTTTAAATCAACTGGTGGCAGAAAGTTAAACATATTTGTAAATTACTTCTATTAAAAAATCTTAATCCTTCCAGTACTTATTAGCTGCTGAATGCTACAGAGGAAATTCCTTTCTTTTTTGAACACTGATGACATCACGAGCACAGTGCTCTCTGCTGACATCTCTGTCCATTTTAGCAACCATGTATAGCAGGTGTATGCTAAGGGCAGCATGGTAGCTCAGTGGTTAGCACTGCTGGGGACTTGGGTTCAAATCCCACTAAGGACAACAATAAATAGAGCATTATTATTATTATTATAATAACATCAGCAGAGAGAACTGTGCTCGTGATGTCATCAGAGAGCATTCCAAAAAGAAAAGAATTTCCTCTGTAGTATTCAGCAGCTAATAAGTACAGGAAGGATTAAGATTTTTTAATAGAAGTAATTTACAAATATGTTTAACTTTCTACCACCAGTTGATTTAAAAGAAAAAAGGTTTTCACCGGAGTACCCCTTTAACTATCCTGATATAAACTGGGAGACTGAGACTTGTGAATCTCATAAAGGAAACAGGTTTCTGACTATAGCTAAAGACAATTATCTGTCCCAAATGGTGCAGGGCCCGACCAGAGGGGGCGCCCTACTAGACTTAATAGTAACCAACAGACCTGATAGAGTAACTGATGTGCAGGTAGAAGGACACCTAGGGAATAGTGATCATGATATAATACATTATACCTTGTTTTGCAATAAGGGAATCTCTCGAGGGGCCACAAAAACAAAGAACTTTAGGAAGGCAAAGTTTGATCAACTCAGAGAAGCCCTTAACAATATAAATTAGGAGAATGTCCTGAAAAACAAGAATACTGACACTAAATGGGAGACGTTTAAAAATATCCTAAATTCTCACTATGATGTATACACCTCATGGGAATAAAAGGGTCAGAATTAAAGAAAACCAATGTGGATGTGTTAAAGGGGCAATAAATGAAAAAAAGAAAGCATTTAACCTGTTGGGGACGAAGGGTGTATGCATACGCCCTTGCGTCCTGGTACTTAAGGAAGAAGGGCATATCCATACGGGGACTGGACCGGGGTGACTGCTGATATTTATCAGCAGGCACCCCGTGCAAATGCCCAGGGGGGTCATTAGACCCCCCCCCCCATGTCGGCGATCGGCGCAAATCGCAAGTGAATTCACACTTGCGATTTGCGCCGATTCCGGGTCATTACGGGTCTATGGTGACCCGGTGACCCGGAATATAAGGGGGATCGTGGGTGTCTAAGACACCCACAATCCCCCTGAAGAGATAGGAGTGAGGTGGCACGGGTGCCACCCCTCCTATCCCTGCTATTGGTGGTCTAGACGCAACCACCAATAGCAGATCGGGGGCGGGGGGGTTTACTTTCGTTTTCCCCGTCCTGCCCACCCACAATAGGCGGGCCAGAATGGGGAAAACGAAGAGGAGCGGCGCCGAAGATCACTTACCCGTCCGGAGGCAGCGGAGCGACGGCGATCGGTGGGCGGCAACAGAGATCTGCGGGAGGTGTGCTGCAGAAGAGGACGACTCCCTGGATGGGACAGAACCCGGTGAGTTGCCTAGCAACATCTAGAGGGCTACAGTCGGAGACCACTATAGTGGTCTCTAGACTGTAGCCCTTCAGATGTTGCAAAACTACAACTCCCAGCATGCCCAGACAGCTGTTTGCTGTGTGGGCATGCTGGAATTTGTAGTTTTACAACAGCAGGAGGTCTACAGTTTAGAGACCACTGCACAGTGATCTCTATACTGCCCTCTAGATCTTGCAAAACTACAACTCCTAGCATGCCCACACAGCTGTTTTCTGTCTGGGCATGCTGGGAGTTGTAGATTTGCAACATCTGGAGGTCCACAGTTTGGAGATCACTGTTCAGTGGTCTCTAAATTGTAGCACTCCAGATGTTGCAAAACTGCAAATCGCAGCATGTCCAAACAGCAAACAGCTGTCACGGCATGCTGGGAGTTGTAGTTGCGTACCTCCAGCTGCTGCATAACTACATCTCCCAGCATGCCCTTCTGTGATCAGTACATGCTGGGAATTGTAGTTTTGCAACAGCTGGAGGCACACTGGTTGGAAAATACTGAGTTAGGTAACAGAACCTAACTGAAGGTTTTCAAACCAGTGTGCCTCCAGCTGTTGCAAAACTACAACTCCCAGCATGCACGGTCTGTCAGTACATGCTGGGAGTTGTAGTTTTGAAACAGCTGGAGGTTTGCCCCCCCCCAGCTGAACGTACAGGGTACATTCACACAGGCAGGTTTACAATAAGTTTCCTGCTTCAAGTATGAGCTGCGGCAAATTTTTCATTGCAGCGCAAATTCCTAGCGGGAAACTCACTGTAACCCGCCAGTGCGAATGTACCCTAAAAACACTACACTATACTAACACCTAATAAAGAGTAAAACACTACATATACACCCCCTTACACTGTCCCCCCCCCAACAAAAATGAAAAATGTATTGTGCGGCAATGTTTCCAAAACGGAGCCTCCAGCTCTTGCAAAACAACAAATCCACGCATTTCTGGACAGCCACTGACTGTCCAGGCATGCTGGGAGTTTAGCAACAGCTGAAGGCACCCTGTTTGGGAATCACTGGCGTAGAATACCCCTATGTCCACCCCTATGCAATCCCTAATTTAGTCCTCAAATGCGCATGGTGCTCTCTCACTTCGAAGCACTGTCGTATTTCAAGGAAACAGTTTAGGGCCACATATGGGGTATTTCCGTACTCGAGAGAAATTACACTACAGATTTTGGGGGCTTTTTCTCCTTTTACCCCTAATGAAAAGGAAAAGTCGGGGTCTACACCAGCCTGTTAGTGTAAAAAAATTTTTTTTACACTAACATGCTGGTGTTGCCCTTTACTTTTTATTTTCACAAGAGGTAAAAGGAAAAAAAGACCCCCAAAATTTGTAACACAATTTCTCCTGAGTACAGAAATACCCCATATGTGGGCATAAAATGCTCTGTGGGCGCACAACAAGGCTCAGGAGTGAGAGCGCACTATGTACATTTGAGGCCTAAATTGGTGATTTGCACAGGGGTGGCTGATTTTACAGAGGTTCTGACATAAAGCAAAAAAATAAATACCCACATGTGACCCCATTTTGGAAAGTACACCCCTCACAGAATGTAACAAGGGGTACAGTGAACATTTACGCCCCCCAGGTGTCTGACAGATTTTTGGAACAGTGGTCAGTGAAACCACTGTTCCAAAGATCTGTCAAATGCCAGTAGGGTGTAAATGCTCACTGTACCCCTTATTACATTCCGTGAGGGATGTACTTTCCAAAATGGGGTCACATGTGGGTATTTATTTTTTCTTCATTTACACATCCGACTTTAACAAAAAGTTGTCAAACACCTGTGGGGTGTTAAAGGGGTACTCCGGTGAAAACCTTTTTTCTTTTAAATCAACTGGTTGTAGAAAGTTAAACATATTTGTAAATTACTTCTTTTAAAAAATCTTAATCCTTCCAGTACTTATTAGCTGCTGAATGCTACAGAGGAATTTCCTTTCTTTTTGGAACACTGATGACATCACGAGCACAGTGCTCTCTGCTGACATCTCTGTCCATTTTAGCAACCATGTATAGCAGATGTATGCTAAGGGCAGCATGGTAGCTCAGTGGTTAGCACTGCTGCCTTGCAGTGCTGGGGACTTGGGTTCATGGGAATGTGCGCATATTCGAATATTCACATATGCGCATATGCGGAAAAAAGCCAATATTCGCAATTTCGAATATATAGCGAATATATTCGCAATATTCGCGAATTCGCAATAAAAATTTGAAATGCGAATATTCGTGCCCAACACTAACAATGATCCTAAACACACCTCGAAATCGACGGGGGATTACATCAAGAGGGGTAAACTGAAGGTTTTGCCATGACCTTCACAATCTCCTGACCTCAACATAATTGATAATCTATGGATAGACCTTAAAAGAGCAGTGCGTGACAGACAGGCCAGAAATATCAAACAAGAATTGAAAGACTCTTTGCTGGCTACTAGAGATGAGCAAATTTACAGTAAATTCGATTCGTCATGAACTTCTCGACTCGGCAGTTGATGACTTTTCCTGCATAAATTAGTTCAGCTTTCAGGTGCTCCCGTGGGATGGAAAAGGTGGATACAGTCCTGGGAGACTCTTTCCTAGGACTGTATCCACCTTTTCCAGCCCACCGGAGCACCGGAAAGCTGAACTAATTTATGCAGGAAAAGTCATCAACTGCCGAGTCGAGAAGTTCATGACGAATCGAATTTACTGTAAATTTGCTCATCTCTACTGGCTACAAAAAGTGTTTACAAGCTGTGATACTTGCCAAAGGGGGCAGTACAAGATATGAACTCTGCAGGGTGCCCAAACCTTTGCAGATGCCATTTTTTTGTTTTCTGTTATTTTGAAAGTGTAAATGATGGAAATAAAATCTAACTTTTGTTGACATATTATAAGAATGTCTAATCTGTAATTTGGTGCCTTTTGGAGATTTTTCTATCTTTCCTTGGCTTCTTTATGCACATTAATAAATTTTTTTACCTTGGGTGCCCAAACTTTTGATCCCCACTGTATAAATATATCAAGGGACCGTACAGAGATCTCTCCCATGATCTATTTATACCCAGGACTGTATCTATAACAAGGGGGCATCCTCTACCTTAGGAGGAAAGAAGATTTCTACACCAGCACAGACTGGGGTTCTTTACTGTAAGAGCAGTGAGACTATAGCGCTCTCTCCCTGAGGAGGTGGTCATGGTGAACTCTGTAAAAGAGATCAAAAGGGGTCTGGATGCATTTTTGGAGAGTAATAACATCACTGGTTATGTATATTAGATTTATAGGGACAGAACATTGATCCAGGGATTTATTCTGACTGTCATATTTGGAGTCGGGAAGGAATTTTTACCTCTAGTATGAGGGTTTTTAGCCTTCCTCTGGATCAACTCAGTAGGGACTCATTAGGGATATAGGTTGAACTTGGTGGACTCTGGTCTTTTTTCAATCTTATGAACTATGTTACCATGTTAGCTGTTACAATGGACCATATGTTATTCCACCTTTTAGAGGTCTTTGCATCACATTAATACTTGGAGGTGTAGGTGGCACATGGTGTTTATTGCACACCTTTCCTTTTCTTAGATATAAAAAAAAATTGGGGTCCATATATTTTATCATAACAAAAGTTACGTTTTAGCTAATGCATATCCTCAATACTTACTTGTGGTCTGATGCGGAGGAATTTCTGTAACTGGGGAGCAGCATCTTAAATATGTTTTGATCATAAAGATTATAATGTACTTTGTTATGGCCCTTTTAAATGGACCAAGCTATGAAATGGAGTGCTGATCTTGTTGCTGATAATAGGCTCATGTAAAGGGCATTTAGACTGGTGTCCAACAGGCCTCATAGGGCCAGAACTAAAGGTGGTTCAAAGGCAGCACTACAATCAAGCCCCACCAGAATTGTAAAGGTTCTGTGCTAGGTGTGGAGGTCCAGAAGCTGCAGTAAGGTAAAATCTTCTTGTGCGTGGTCCATCTTTTTTCATGGTGGTCCTGAGCAATAAGTCATAGTTTTCTGGCTCAGGTGAGTTCTCCCATGTGCAAATACCAAGGAGTATATACTCTTATTCTTTCTGGTTTTTCAAGCAGTTATATACTCTGTTTACATAACAACACCTGCAGCTCTTCAGAGACCACCTCCTGGCGGTTTGTCAAAAATGAACATGGGTTGTCCTGGATTTACAAAGATTTGTGCGGCCCTGTCAATCAGCACTCCAGATTATCTTGTGTTTAGTTAACTGGTTACTTCTTGTTTATACAATCACTTTCCATACATTTCTTTCTTCATGAGCCCAGTCATGCTGTAGGGTATTGACACTTGGCAATCATATCACCTTGACCGAAAATAAAAGCAGGAATAAATGTTCTTGAATAGACAAGCATGTGTACAGAGAGTAAGGCATGTTCTATAGACATCACATGAGTATGGTGAAAGAGCACAAATGCTTTGTGAATGGAATGGTGAATGGCAAATGTATACTTTGCAGATCAAAGGGATCTGTTCCTTTCTCTATATATACTTTGAGATGTTACATGCATTCTTGTACTGGGAAAACACGGCATGTGCCTTAACAACCACCACCGTCAAGCAATTCATTGGGTCATGCACTGGGCACATCCCTACCAAATTATATATCACTATGTTGGTTCATCTCCATTTTATTGAGCATTTTGTTTTGATCTTTGCTGCCTACAGCAATAATTAGGTTTTGTTATGTAAATGTAGGAAACTGATGGTAAAACTTACTGACAAAAGTGACAACAAATTAGTTGAATTTTACTGTCTAGTTTTCCCATAGCAGCCAATCACAGCTCAGCTTTCATTTTACCAGAGTTTGTTAGGTTTTGAAAGCTGAGCTGTGATTGGTTGTTATGGGCAAAACCAGACAGTTTTAGTTTGGTAAATCTGGACCATAGTGCATCCTTCAGACTGCTTGACTTCATGCTGCCTAGCAACAAGTTACAGTATCTTCAAATGTTGTGGCCCATTTTTTTTAGTACTATACGTGCATCTTCATGTATCTAATTTACCACAGAAAGATCTATAAGAGATTCTTATCATGCTATACAGCCAGGGCCGCCCTGTTCAACAGCCATGTTCTAAGCCCCTTCATTAGATAATAGGAAGTTTCAGTAGTTGGTATATTTTCTTAAATACTTAAAGGCTCATATGTGTACTATAAATGTCTGTATACATTTTCTTAAGTGTAGGGTCCAGGGCGGGCTCTACCTATAGGCAAAATAGGCAGTCGCCTAGAGCGCACTCTTGATGGGGGCACCGCTCTGCCCACAGCAATAATGTTTGCCAGCATCTGAAGCACCCGCCCATATAGCGAAACACTTACAGTGTGTCACCCCAGGAGTAAGGGGATTACATGAGAAGGAGGTTTGTTACAGTGTGTCACCCCAGTAGTGAGGAGATTACATGGGGAGGGGGTTTGTTACAGTGTGTCACCCTAGTAGTAAGGAAATTACACGAGGAGTTTTTTTTTACAGTGTGTCACCCCAGAAAGGTGGGGCATATCAAAGGGTGGAGCTATTGGGCAGGTCAAGGGTGGCAAAATTAGCTTTCCCCTAGGGTGGCAAAAATCCCTGCACCTGGCCTGGTAGCATCACACATAGCGTATACCCATCATATTTAATGGTACTCAAAATCCGCTGTGGGAAATGCTGCCTATTCTCTTATTAGCAGACACACAGGGCTACCTGCAGCAGTGAAGTTTAGAGGTGGGGCCAGCGCTTCAGCGTGACTGTGAAATGTGGGCCTGCCTGCAAACCTCACTGCGCACACAGGGTTACCACCAGGTAGCCCTCTGTGTCTGCTTATAGGAGAACTCGGCGATCTGGACATCAGGTAAAGCAATACGGATGATGTAACATGCGCCCATTGTGCGCACCCTGATGACATATGTATTTAATTAGGAGTTCATTTATTTCCATCTGTGCGGACAATAGTTAAGCTTGTGTGAGATAGGATGAATGGGACATCCATCAAATGACTGATGTGTATGATTGGTTACCTTTGTGTGTATGTATATATATATATATATATATATCTCTATCTATCTATATATATATATATATATATATATATATATATATACCCTCCCCACATGTGTCTGAATACACGCTCCCTGACGAAGCGAAAAACGAAAACATCCGTTTGGGGCTGGAGGTGAGGTATCTCGCTTCAGGGCGCACAGTCTGTTATTATTTAGTCCAGCATTTTTTCTGTTTACCTGTTTTGCTTGCTTTATGCGGCTCTTTCTTGTGATATGCACTATGTTCTCCTAACCTGTGTCCCCGATACATATGTATATTATTCTCGAGCATACCCCTCATTTTTTCTATTCTGATGTCTGCTTTAAAATATTCATTTAAAATATTGTGAGTATTTTGAATATATGTTTAATAAAATTATTATAATCTGTATTGTACTCATCGTTATCTTGTGGCCTATTTTTTGGTGGTGATCATTATAGGAGAATATGCAGCGTATTTTCCGTATTGTATTTTTAGACCATAATTCCATAGAAAACTGGTAATTGGTTTATGATCTACAAAATGTCAACCCAAAATTATAATTATAATTGAAACACATAAAGAAAGTAATTACATAGTGTATAAAAGTCAGAAATAGCTAATAGAAACTATAAATATACATAGAAGGCAGATGCTTCTTCAGGGTCCTGTACAGTACATACGATGTACCAGACATAAACTATGAAGCCCCCCTCACCTAGTGTCTAAAGGAGCAGCTAGTTATGGCAGAGGTAAAGAGTAGTACAGTACAGTAAACAGTCCATGCTCTACAATAATACAGGGGTTTACCATTTAAATGCTCACTCTGATTGGTCGGTTCTTCTAGCCATTCACACGAACCATAATTTCTGATTGTTTTTGGCATTTTATGGTTTCAAGTTGCAATGGTCCACGAAAGACCATTGTATTTACAAATATTGTAACCTGAGGCCATTGTAGGTTGAGCGACAATTGCACTAATGTAGCATGACCATGCTGTATCTCATCACAATAATACAGAAAATAAGAATACTGCAACGAAAATATCTTACATTCTAACCTAAAAGCCTAAAATGAACATATTTATTCACTGTGTGAGGTTGCTTTTCCATACCCTACAATTAAAACAATTATTGTATTAACACACCATGACAAAACATGCACTGCAATATCGAAAGAATGTTTTTGCCATGAACACATTGTACAGACATTGTACATTGTAGAGACATGTATTTTCATGTTCTTTTAATAATGCTGAAGTAAACCATTCTACTGACTGCAAGGAAATTTGAAAATGATCTGATGTGTATAAAAGATACTTACTTTAAAGGGGTACTCCGGTGCTTAGACATCTTATCCCCTATCCAAAGGATAGGGGATAAGATGCCTTATCGCGGGAGTCCCGCCGCTGGGGACCCCCCCGTGATCTTGCACATGGCCCCCCGTTTGTAATCAGTCCCTGGAGCGTGTTCGCTCCGGGACTGATTATGGTCGATCGCAGGGCCGGTGGCGTGTGACGTCACGCTTCCGCCCCCGTGTGATGTCACGCTCCTCCCCTCAATGCAAGCCTACGGGAGGGGGCGTTTTTGCTGGGGGGGGGTGGGAACCTCAGTGGAATTCTAGCCTTAGGGTGATAAATTGGTGTCTTTTCAAGTATAAGGCAAAGTTACAAGCTGATCTGCCGACAGCTAATAAAAAAGACTGGGATGCCCATTGGAGCTCCTGTGCATCATAACATAGGGATCAGTGAGCATTTTTCACTATTTTTTTTAAAACAGCAAAGAGCATAGCAGAACACTGTGTTCTTGATAAAAAAAATTTTTATGCTCACAAGAATCAATGTACTCTCTCCTGTGAGTATAATAGAATGTTTTGTTAAAGGAGATCTCCAGGATAAAAGAATGTGCCAGATCGTGGGTGATCCGACTGCAGGGACCCCATGTGATCTCCTGTACGGGGCCCCGGCTCTCCTCCTGAATGGGGCATGTCGACCACACGCCCCCTCCCCCCCCCGGCCATGTTGGCCGCCACTTTGTGTGATGACCGACATGCTCCATTTAAAAGGAGAGCCGGCACCCCGTACAGGAGATCGCGGGGGTCCCAATGGTTGGACAGCCTGTGATCTGACACTTATCTCCTATCCTTAGGATAGGGGATACGTTTTTATATCCTAGTGATCTCCTTTAATTCCTAAAAGTAATGGCTTCATGTTACTGGAATGGGTGAATCCAACTAAGAGGACACATCAAGTTGAACCATTAGATCCAGTTTAACAGTTTGAAGCAGCACACATAAGTGTTTGTCCCCTACTACAGTGTTGGTGAAAGAGACCCCCGAAGTACTGGACTGGTTTAACAGGCTGAGTGGTAAACCATGTAACTGCTGATTGCCTTTACAGATATACCAGACTTTTCCAAGTCCCCTCGTGGCTATTGGGAGTATGGCAAGTAAATATATTATAATGGAACACCCAGTAAGTAATACTTTAGATCAATTAAACAGCCCTGATAACATTTGAGCAGGTCCAAAAGCTGACAGACCTATTAATAACTGATAGATTAAAATATACTTTTGTAAACGAAACATAATTCATTTTCTATTCAGGGACGTTTAACAGCCTAACGCAAACTATTGGTCTGTGTCTTCCACAAAGCTAGATATAGTGAGCCCGGAAGAGACACAGCTACTGATGCAACCCACCTACTGTACAACTCTTCAACCGATGAGTCCTTGAGAAATGGAAAATAAGATGTAATCAATCACCTTCTAGACTAACACCATCTAATTGCTTTTCTCCAGCACAGATGTTTAACTGCTGACCACGTTTCTCAGACTCACACGCCAGCATGTGTGAATATACTGTACCATAAACAACAGAAACACCTCTTCCAACAAAATAACACTTACTCACTACGCCAAGCCTTCTTGTCTTTTCAGTCAATCACCAATATTGTAATTCACTTTATTTAACCAGCATTTAACTAAGTCATTTTTTTATGTATCTTATAAACCATTTCAAATATTCAGTGGCTTGGTTTCTAAAATGTATTTTCACACTACTTTTATATGTTTCCCCTATTACATAACATTTATTAAACATTATAAATTAGAGCCCTTTTTTGTTATTTTTTTATATTTATTTATTTTTTCAGTCTTACTAGGTGACTAAACACTGTGATCCTTTAGTCGTTTCCAGAATACACTGCAGTACTTCTATGGCAATATAGATGACTATCAGTGTTTTATAGACAAGCAGTCTATTGAAGCCTGCCTATGGCAGTACTTAAATGAATTTCTTAGGGTCCTGTTACATGCAGAGATTATCAGCTGAACAGGCCGATATCATCCTATGTAATAGGACCAGCGATCAGCCAACTACCAAACAAATGCTCATTTGTTGGCATATCAGGTGGTTTAGTTCTGTGAGAAACTCATCGGCCATCACACAACTTCCTTTTGCATTAGCGAATGTGCAGCCTGATTGAAGCATAAGGCCTCTAAACAAAACATGTTTGTGTCCCTTACTGCTTGGTGATCCTAACATGAAAACCTAGTGGCCTTTGTTAGGCTTGCTGCTGCCATAGCATCCCATCAGCACCCCATAATCATGTCACGGGGAGGCCAATGAGAAAGAATGTATAGCAAGATTTATATGTTATGCTATTGATATAAAAACCCTAATGTAAATATTGCAATTGCAGCTATTAATTGCAGAATTGAAATCAGGACTTGTACACTAGGTGTCCAAGTGATTAGTACTAACAATGAGCTATGTATTACATTAAGGCCCTGTAGTTGACAATTAGTCATTCTATATATGTTACAATGAACTTACAACTCTGTATATTAATATACACCTTGATATATTCTGTTTAGGCCCACAATTTGTCTAAAAGTGTAATTGCACAATGCGGTAATCTTAAAGTAACAAAAAACCTTGTGTCACTGTAATTTATGTTGTAAATAAAATCAATAACATGACATGGAAGCAGAAGACTGAGGAGATGAACTGTGTTCTAAAAAAGACATAAATTTCTGTCTGGCTGATGGCTGCGCTCTTGACATGCAGGAAATCCTTTGGTTTAATTTTTAAAAATACATTGCCGTGCACTCACCACATCCAAGGCTTCAACCTGATTAAATTCAGGGACACACTGTAAATTACACTCAAGAGGTGTGAAGAGTGAACACCACAAGGTATGTTAGAAAGACGAGCAAACTGGCTTATGAAGTATTATATTAAAAGAGATCAGCCTCTTCCAATCATGTGGACACCTGACCTATATAAGCCCGTTGTTGGAGGTTCCAGTCAAAAACAATAGGCGTTAAAATAGAATTGTGTGCCCTTTTGCCGCTATAACAGCATTCAGAAGAGATGCTACAAGATTCTGGAGTGTTTCTGAGGGAGTTTGTAGCTATTCAACCAGCAGAGCATGAGGAAGTTGACACTGATGTTGGATGAGAAGGCTTGGTTTGATATCAACAGGTTGGGGACTCAGAGCATCACAAAAGTCTTTATGGACCTCACCAGTCAGGAGAAGAACATGCTTAGCAAGTTATCTCCCAACTCTGTGTCGTGATCTGAGCATACTTGCAAGGCAAATGTATTAGGTCATCCAGGTCTCATGACAAAGCGTGGTGGATAGTGCACGTCATTCCAAGCTCATTGGCATCATCAGTTAGAGGCGGTACACCTGTCAAACCATTACGCAGGTGTCTTAAGGCGAGCTCAGGGAGGATAGAAGCCTCCCGTGGAGCAGAAGGGAGGTTCAGACACCAAGGACAAGGTTCAGAACTCAGATCTCAACTGATAAAAACTTTTGACATGTCCCTGGATTTTTCTTTGTTTACAGGTACCCTTTAAGGTCTGAGGGCTCTATCACTTTAACCCCTTCATGACCCAACACTTTTTTTTTCTAGTTCACGTTTTTCCTCCTTACCTTCTAAGACCCATAACTTTTTTTTATTTTTCGACTGACAAAGTTGTATTAGGGTTTATTTTCTGCGTGGCAAGTTGTACTTTCCACTGATACACTTTTTTTTTAATCATATTTGGTGTCCCGGTACTGTACACGTACTGTACCTTGTGTTATAAGTCAGAGTTCCTCCGTACTGATAGGATACTCTTGTTGGGATAACCCCTAGTCACCTCTTCTTTCTTTAATTTTATGTATATATTTATGTATAATGTGTAGTGTAAATATTAATTCCAGGACCTTAGGTCACATGATTGATAATTATATTGTTCTGCTAAGGTTAAGGACTTTTTAGGTCATGTGGTCTGGGGAACCAATAAGCTTGAATCCCGCCCCTTTAGCTATAAGGGCGCTGTATTCAATGATCGCTCTCTTGGGTTCCGGACTAGCAGAAAGAGAGAAGCTCTGTGTATACCTTCAAGACAACTCTAGGCCTGAAGCCTGCTAACTTCCGCCGAATACAAAACCGTGAGTTCAATCTAACTCAGTCCTAATCCTACGTGACTGCTGGACCTAAACAATTTCTAAACAAATTCAGTGGAACAGCGTAAAGCAATTACTTCAAGCTTATTCCCTACACGGTCCAAACCAAACCTGTGAGGAACCTAAAGACCGGTCCTCTGTAAAGACTGTTACTACGTTTAAAACGTTTAAAATTTTCAGTAAAGTTATCTTCAGTTTACTAAAATTCCAGTTGTGGACAATCTTTTATTCCTCCCTATCCTCCCTGGGATGGGTGGCGGTAGGATATATATACAGAGAGGAACTCGCACCCTGGTGTCACGACAGTTAAGGGTTCACTGCACATCTACACCCTACCTACCCTACACCCCAAAGCTACCACAATACACTGTATTACATAGCCAGAAAAAAATTATATGTAAGGCAAAATTGTAAAAAATATGGAATTGCACAATTTTGTAGGGCAATGATAGGAAACTTGAATTATTTCATTTCGTTTTTAGGTTAAAAAAAATTAAACCTTGAAAAAAACTGTCATGTCCCGTGCTCCGGCTGTCTGCATCAGCTGCAAGCGCATGGTCCCCTTGTCCCTGGCTGCAGGCGGGTCTGGGATTTGCATCGTGGGACGTGCCCGCATGCAAATCCCAGCCCGTCACTCACCTCCTGCTGCCTCCATCCCTTAGGAATCACGCGCTTCGGAGCTCAAAAATTTTAAGGGCCAGTATGCCCATAATTATTGTGTACACCTGACTCAATCCTAAAAGTCTATGCACCTCCCACACTTCCCTGCCAGGTCTTCAGTGCCTATTGCCTGAGAGAAAGCGTTCCCTATTGCCTGTTTTGCCATACCCGTGTATCCAGACCTTCCCACTAAGTTTTTTGACTACGAACCTTTGTCGCCTGCCTTGACCTTCTGCTACATTGACAGCCTCCTCCTTCGGTACCTCGCCTTGCCCAGTTACCTGTGTGGTCGAGCCGTGTCGGGGGTAGCGGCCTGGGTGTCGCCTGTCACAGCAAGCCCACCCTGCCTTGCGGAAGGCTCTGGTGAAGACCAGCGGCACCTTAGACTCCGTTCCCCGATACGGTCATCAGCCACACAGGTGGAGGATCCACTTCCAAGCTTTGTGACAGCCTACATCCCGGTACATGACAAAAACTTTGTTCATTACCATGTTCTCAGCCCTATAACTTTTTAATTTTCTTTCTACAGAGCTTTTTTAGGGTTTGTTTTTTGTGCCATGAGCTGTAGTTTTTAACAGTACCACTTTTGTGTAGTTCTGGATTTTTGATAACTTTTCATGAAAAAATATTTGGGATGTAATGTTACCAAAAATCAGCAATTTTGGCATTTGGAACTTTTCTGCATTTACGCCGTTCACCGTGCAGGATCAGAATCAAAACTATTTAATGGTTTGGACAATTATGCACGTGATGATACCAAATAGTGATACCAAATATATGTATATTTTGTTTGTACAATGTTTTATTTAAAAAATGGGAAAAGGGGATTGATTTGAATTTTTATTAGGTAAGGGATTTGTTCTATATTTTTTTAAAAAACATTTTTGCTTTTTTTTATACACACTTTTTGGCCCCCCTAGGGGCCTATCATAGGCCATCATCAGATGGCTTACATAGATCAATGTAATGCTATTGCATTACATTGATCCATGAAATCTGTGCTCAATTGCTAAGGACTGCCAAAGGGAGCCCTAAGCAATCGCAGAGCCAGGGAAGACACCAATGACAAGGTAAGGCCTCAGGCTTCAATAGCGACTAGGGCTATGGGACAACTAGACACCAGGGAATAGCGGCATTTGCTGATAGCAGTGGACATCTCCCGATCATGACACAAACCTGACCCGACATGTATGACATGGGTCAGGAAGAAGTTAATACTGAGTTACTAGTTACTCTTAGACCCTTAGACAATAGAAGCACAGTGGTAAATAGATAGAAATATAGATAGATAGTTAGATAGATAGATAGATAGATAGATACCGTATATACTCGAGTATAAGCCGAGTTTTTCAGCACGATTTTTCGTGCTGAAAACACCCCCCTCGGCTTATACTCGAGTGAACTCTCCACCCGCAGTGGTCTTCAACCTGCGGACCTCCAGAGGTTTCAAAACTACAACTCCCAGCAAGCCCGGGCAGCCATCGGCTGTCCGGGATTGCTGGGAGTTGTAGTTTTGAAACCTCCGAAGGTCCGCAGGTTGAAGATCACTGCGGCCTTCGACATCATCCAGCCCCCTCTCACCCCCTTTAGTTCTGTACAGTACTCACCTCCGCTCGGCGCTGGTCCGGTGCTGCAGGACTGTCCGGTGAGGAGGTCGTCCGGTGGGATAGTGGTTCCGGGCTGCTATCTTCACCGGGGAGGCCTCTTCTAAGCGCTTCGGCCCCGGCCCCAGAATAGTCATGTTGCCTTGACAACGACGCAGAGGTACGTTCATTGCCAACGTATTTCTGCGTCATCGTCAAGGCAACGCCTCTATTCTGGGCCCGAAACGCGGAGAAGAGACGCCCCCAGTGAAGATAGCAGCCCGGAACCACTATCCCACCGGACGACCTCCCCACCGGACAGTCCTGCAGCACCGGACCAGCGCCGAGCGGAGGTGAGTACTGTACAGAACTAAAGGGGGTGAGAGGGGGCTGGATGATGTCGAAGGCTGCAGTGGTCTTCAACCTGCGGACCTCCGGAGGTTTCAAAACTACAACTCTCAGCAAGCCCGGACAGCCGATGGCTGCCCAGGCTTGCTGGGAGTTGTAGTTTTGAAACCTCTGGAGGTCCGCAGGTTGAAGACCACTGCGGGCGGATGATGACAAGAGGATGATGAAGGGGTGGTGGTGGATGATGAAGGGGTGTGTGTGGGATGATGACAAGGGGATGATGAAGGGGGGGTGTGGGATGATTACAAGGGGATGATGAAGGGGGTGGGGATGATGACAAGGGGATGATGAAGGGGGGTGGGGATGATGAAGGGGGGTGTGTGGGATGATGATGAAGGGGGGTGGGGATGATGACAAGGGGATGATGAAGGGGGGGTGTGGGATGATGACAAGGGGATGATGACAGGTGATGATGATGAGGGTCTGGATGATGACAGGCGGTGATTATGATGAGGATGTTAATGACGGGGGTCTGGATGATGACTGGGGGGGATGATGTATTTCCCACCCTAGGCTTATACTCGAGTCAATAACTTTTCCTGGGATTTTGGGTTGAAATTAGGGGTCTCGGCTTATACTCGGGTCGGCTTATACTCGAGTATATACGGTAGATATTATTGATTAGCCTTTATTTTGAGGAGAGTGCAAAAAATATATATATTTTTTTGTTTTTGTGCCATCACATTCTAAGAGCCATAACTTTTATTTTAACATAACAAAATTCTTCAATTTTTAAAGCAATGTACAAGGGATAAATAATAATTTATATTTATTCATTTGCAGTGGTACCAATATGTTTTTACTTTTTTTTTACTATGAACAAAAAAAAAAAAAAACATACCAGTATTTTGTTTTCTAATTCTAATGTCACCTAAGGTCACCTCATCGGTGAACACCAGCCTGTTAGTCAATGCAAAAGTCATAGCCCTTTGTTATTACCAATAATACTAGTATACACAGAGGAAATATTCCCCCCATACAGTGACAATATAGTGGTAGATATCAGCTCTACACAGGCTCTGCAGACCATATAGTCTGCACTGTATGCTATAGAGCGTAGCGTGCAAAAACCATATCGTTAGGGATCAAAGAAGGAAGTTAGCAGAGAAACAGCTGACAAGGTGAGAGTAGACCAAGCATTCCAAGAGTTCAGAGATAAAGGAGAGATTGGAGACAGGCAGTTAGCAGCACAGAATAAGTCATGTAATGTTCTTTCACTAACCACTTAATAAAAGCATGTTTAAAAGAGGAAGAAAAAATGGCAATTTTTATGTAATACATCTTGGCAGAACATTAAAGGGGTACTCTGGTGGAAAACAATTTTTTTTAAATCAACTGGTGCCATAAAGTTTAACAGATTTGTAAATTATTTCTATTCAAAACTATTAACCCTTTCAGTACTTATCAGCTGCAGTATGCTGCAGAGGAAGTTGTATAGTTCTTTTCTGTCTGACCACAGTGCTCTCTGCTACCACCTCTGTCCAGAAGAGGAACTGTCCAGAGCAGGAACAAATCCCCATAGCAAACCTCTCTGGACAGTTCCTGGCACGGACAGAGGTGTCAGCAAAGAGCACTGTGGTCAGACAGTAAAAAAAACATACAACTTCCTCTGGAGCATACAGCAGCTGATAAGTACTGGAAGGATTAAGGTTTTTGTAATTTACAAATCTGTTTAACTTTCTGGCACCAGTTGATTTAAAAAAAAAATAATTCCACCGAAGTACCCCTTCAACCTTTCTAATATTTCATTTTTTTTTAAATGATCCCCATTTTATAGAAATCATGGCTTATAAAAAAAAAAAAAAAAGAACACTAGGGGTCCCCATACCATCCAGAAAATAATTTTGTCCAGCTGCAGCATCATCTTGTCCCAGATGAAGCACAGGCTGGGACAAAGTACAGGAAGTGAGGGCAGGACCAGCACTCTTCTGTGCTCACTCCTGTCATATCAGACTGCAGCAATACAATAAAGAGGGTTACAGAGCAGCCTGCAGTGATTGGATGAACAGACCAAGCACAAGTGAATGCATGGAGAGTGAGGGCGGGCTCAGTGCTTGCCTCAGACACTCCCCTTTCTGAGCAGTGGATGTCAGAATGAGTGAGCAGCAGAACACATGGATCTGTGAGCCAAATACAGAAGCTAGACGCACAAAAAAAAAAAAAAAATATGTGAAGCATCTGCATGACTTAGTGGAGAACAGAAGCATATTTGTTTTTTTGTGATATCACAAACGTGAATATTTTAGGTAAGTGAGTATATAGAGATACTGGACAAAGTGTAAAAGAATACAAACACTAATAAGGTAAAGAGAGAAAGAGAGGAGCCCTAAGAGTGAAACAGAGAATGAGTAGGGGGAACAGAGATTGTGATTCTGAGATTATTTCTTGAAGAACATTGTCAGATTAAATTTTGAATTAAGTGCCCAAGGTATCAGCACTGAGGTCCATGATAGGAGTCTGTACTTTGAGACTAAGGAGGCAGTGAAAAGTATTGAGGCATCATTTTGGAGTATTAGATAGTGAGGAAATCAAAGAGGTAAAATAGGCTTGTTTGACACAATGAAAGGCAGAGTTATGGGATTTGGGCAGACTATATCCTCTAGTCCTCTATGACAGCAGAATCCTAGCTGGTACCAAGGACATAACAAATAATATCCAAAGTAGGGTTTGGGTGAGAGGCGAGGGAGGGCCAGGACCTAATGCTGTGAAATAAGCATCATGTTGGTCTCAGGTAAAGAATTTCTGATAGTTACTGAAAGAAGGTTGTCGTAAAAGATTAATGGGGGTAAAATAAAGCCAGAAAGTAAACAAAGCCAGAAGAAGGTTAGAACAAGTGGAAAACTGTGAAATGCCTAGAAAGGGGACAAGGGATATAGAGAGACATTTTTTTTTTTGTACAATTGAAGACAATGGCAAAAAGGTGCAAAAGGATAGCCCTTCTCTTTAGGTTTTCAAGGTACTTTTTTTTTCTATTCGTAAAGGGGTTATCCCCCATAAGGTGATTTTAGTTCATACCTGGCAGACAGTAATGGACATGTTTAGGAAGGATCAGCACTTGTCTTGGGGCTAAATGGCTATGTTGTGAAATTACCTATATTTCCTGTTTGGTTTTTCTTTTTTTGACTGCAAATCCCACAATTCCACCTTTCTCCCTCCCACACATCAGCCACCCCACCCATTGAAACATAAATAAGCTGCATCCATTCAAATCAGTGTGGTTTTCAATCAGGGTGCCTACAGCTATGGCAGATTGATCTCTCTCCCACCAAGCGATCGCTCCACCCATTGAAGCAGACAGGCTCTCTGCCATCAGCTGACTAGTGAGTCAGGTCTTGGCCGCATTGCAAGCTGGGAAAAATTTGCGACGACAGTAATTTTGTATGCTGGTAAAAATAAATATTGTGGTGAAAATCACAGAAGAATTATGAGAACACCGTCCCACACAGGTACAGACACTATATTATGAACTACACTAACTTTACAGCCCCTGTAGCATAGTCAAATAAAAAAGAAAATCCTGGAATACCCTTTTAAGAAAGAAACAGTTACTTGCACTGTAATAATAATATCACGGGTGAATTAAATAACATTGACTATCTCAAACCACTGCACCTACTGTATGAAGGGTTAGGATATATTAAGCACTAAGTATATAGTCAGTTCTTAAAGGAAAACTGTCATCCTGTTCACTCACACTAAACCAATACAGCGGGTTATAGTGTGGGTGAACAGGAGACCAATGTGGGGTCTCTGACTATTATTCATACCTTCTGTCCGGTGCCTGGTCTCTCTAAAGATCCTATTCCATCTTTGCTGAATAGAAGGAGAAGGGAATACCAATGCACTGGCTTTGCAAGGTGCTATGAGCAAAAAGGAAATAAGCAGCAGCAGGAAAGTAAGGAAAGGGTTACACTAAGTCCTGCTGTTGCACAGATGAGAGGGAAGACTTGATTTCCCTTGCATGGACAGTGCACAACATCTGAATAATCACAGATACAGGCACATAGTATTTTTTATCTCCTTATTCCGTCCCTAAGCACATGTTAAGCCCCACACCTGTCACGATGCCGGCTGGCAGGTAGTGGATCCTCTGTGCCAGAGAGGGATTGGCGTGGACCGTGCTAGAGGATCAGTTCTAAGTCACTACTGGTTTTCACCAGAGCCCGCCGCAAAGCGGGATGGTCTTGCTGCGGCGGTAGTGACCAGGTCGTATCCCCTAGCAACGGCTCAACCTCTCTGGCTGCTGAAGATAGGCGCGGTACAAGGGAGTAGACAGAAGCAAGGTCGGACGTAGCAGAAGGTCGGGGCAGGCAGCAAGGATCGTAGTCAGGGGCAACGGCAGAAGGTCTGGAATCACAGGCAAGGAACACACAAGGAACGCTTTCACTGGCACTAGGGCAACAAGATCCGGCGAGGGAGTGAAGGGGAAGTGAGGTGATATAGGGAAGTGCACAGGTGTAAACACTAATTGGAACCACTGCACCAATCAGCGGTGCAGTGGCCCTTTAAATCGCAAAGACCCGGCGCGCGCGCGCCCTAGGGAGCGGGGCCGCGCGCGCCGGGACAGAACTGACGGGGAGCGAGTAAGGTACGGGAGCCGGGGTGCGCATCGCGAGCGGGCGCTACCCGCATCGCGAATCGCATCCCGGCCGGAGGTGGTAACGCAGCGCCCCGGGTCCGTGGAACCGACCGGGGCGCTGCAGTGAGGGAAGTGTAGCGAGCGCTCCGGGGAGGAGCGGGGACCCGGAGCGCTCGGCGTAACAGTACCCCCCCCCTTGGGTCTCCCCCTCTTCTTGGGGCCTGAGAACCTGAGGATCAGACTTTTGTCCAGGATATTGTCCTCAGGTTCCCAGGACCTCTCTTCTGGACCACAACCCTCCCAATCCACTAAAAAAAAAGTTCTTCCCCTGACCTTTTTAGAGGCCAAAATCTCTTTAACAGAGAAGATGTCCGAGGAGCCGGAAACAGGAGTGGGAGGAACAGATTTAGGAGAAAAACGGTTGAGGATGAGAGGTTTAAGAAGAGAGACGTGAAAGGCATTAGGGATACGAAGAGAAGGAGGAAGAAGAAGTTTGTAAGAGACAGGATTAATTTGACACAAAACTTTAAAAGGACCAAGATAGCGTGGTCCCAACTTATAGCTCGGGACACGGAAACGGACATATTTAGCGGAGAGCCATACCTTGTCTCCAGGGGAAAAAATGGGAGGAGCTCTTCTTTTCTTATCTGCGAATCTCTTCATGCGAGAAGAAGCCTGTAAGAGAGAATTTTGGGTCTCTTTCCATATGGTGGAAAGATCACGAGAAATTTCATCCACAGCGGGCAGACCAGAGGGCAAGGGGGTAGGGAGGGGGGGAAGAGGGTGACGGCCGTACACCACGAAAAACGGAGATTTGGAGGAAGATTCAGAGATTCTGAAATTATACGAGAATTCGGCCCAAGGTAGAAGATCTGCCCAGTCATCCTGGCGGGAGGAAACAAAATGTCGTAAATAGTCACCCAAGATCTGGTTAATTCTCTCTACTTGTCCATTGGATTGAGGATGGTATGCAGAAGAAAAATTTAATTTAATCTTGAGTTGTTTACAGAGAGCCCTCCAGAATTTAGACACAAATTGGACGCCTCTATCCGAGACGATCTGTGTAGGCAACCCGTGAAGACGAAAAATGTGTACAAAAAATTGTTTAGCCAACTGAGGCGCTGAAGGAAGACCAGGAAGAGGGATGAAATGTGCCATTTTGGAGAATCGATCAACGACCACCCAAATAACAGTGTTGCCATGGGATGGGGGTAAGTCAGTAATAAAATCCATACCAATCAGAGACCAAGGTTGTTCGGGGACAGGTAGAGGATGAAGAAAACCAGCGGGCTTCTGGCGAGGAGTCTTATCCCGGGCACAGATAGTGCAGGCTCGCACAAAGTCCACCACATCAGTCTCTAGAGTCGGCCACCAATAGAAGCGAGAGATGAGTTGCACAGATTTCTTGATGCCCGCATGACCTGCGAGATGGGAGGAGTGACCCCATTTGAGGATCCCAAGGCGTTGGCGTGGAGAAACAAAGGTCTTTCCTGGAGGAGTTTGCCTGATGGAGGCTGGAGAAGTGGAAATCAGGCAGTCAGGAGGAATGATGTGTTGAGGAGAGAGTTCAATTTCAGAGGCATCTGAGGAACGAGAGAGAGCATCGGCCCTAATGTTTTTATCAGCAGGCCGAAAGTGAATTTCAAAATTAAATCGGGCAAAGAACAGAGACCACCTGGCCTGACGAGGATTCAGCCGTTGGGCAGACTGGAGGTAGGAGAGGTTCTTGTGATCGGTGTAAATAATAACTGGAAATCTTGATCCCTCCAGCAGATGCCTCCATTCCTCAAGTGCTAATTTAATGGCTAGAAGCTCTCGATCCCCGATGGAGTAGTTCCTCTCCGCCGGAGAGAAGGTCCTGGAAAAAAAACCACAAGTAACAGCATGCCCGGAAGAGTTTTTTTGTAGAAGGACAGCTCCAGCTCCCACTGAGGAGGCATCAACCTCCAATAGGAAGGGTTTAGATGGGTCAGGTCTGGAGAGCACGGGAGCCGAAGAAAAGGCAGACTTGAGTCGTTTAAAGGCGTCTTCCGCTTGAGGAGGCCAAGACTTGGGATCGGCATTTTTTTTTGTTAAAGCCACAATAGGAGCCACAATGGTAGAAAAATGTGGAATAAATTGCCTGTAATAATTGGCGAACCCCAAAAAACGTTGGATGGCACGGAGTCCGGAGGGGCGTGGCCAATCTAAGACGGCAGAGAGTTTATCTGGGTCCATTTGTAGTCCCTGGCCAGAGACCAAGTATCCTAGAAAAGGAAGAGATTGGCATTCAAACAGACATTTCTCTATTTTGGCATAGAGTTGATTATCACGAAGTCTCTGAAGAACCATACGGACATGCTGGCGGTGTTCTTCAAGATTGGCAGAAAAAATCAGGATATCGTCCAGATATACAACAACACAGGAGTATAGTAGATCACGAAAAATTTCATTAACAAAGTCTTGGAAGACGGCAGGGGCGTTGCATAGACCAAAGGGCATGACCAGATACTCAAAGTGTCCATCTCTGGTGTTAAATGCCGTTTTCCATTCATCCCCCTCTCTGATGCGGATGAGATTATAAGCACCTCTTAAGTCCAGTTTGGTAAAAATATGGGCACCTTGGAGACGATCAAAGAGTTCAGAGATGAGGGGTAGGGGGTAGCGGTTCTTAACCGTGATTTTATTAAGACCGCGGTAATCAATGCAAGGACGTAGAGAGCCATCTTTTTTGGACACAAAGAAAAATCCGGCTCCGGCAGGAGAGGAGGATTTACGGATAAAGCCCTTTTTTAAATTTTCTTGGACGTATTCAGACATGGCAAGAGTCTCTGGGACGGACAGAGGATAGATTCTGCCCCGGGGTGGAGTAGTGCCCGGGAGGAGGTCAATGGGACAATCATAAGGCCTGTGAGGAGGTAGAGTCTCAGCTTGTTTTTTGCAAAAAACGTCCGCAAAGTCCATATAGGCCTTAGGGAGACCGGTTACATGAGGAAGC
The DNA here is from genome assembly GCF_029499605.1 of Hyla sarda. Classification (NCBI taxonomy): domain Eukaryota; kingdom Metazoa; phylum Chordata; class Amphibia; order Anura; family Hylidae; genus Hyla; species Hyla sarda. The sequence continues at coordinate 84,028,439 of NC_079193.1, read as the reverse complement.
ACAGGGACACGGCAAGGTTTACTGGGAACCGGTTTTAAGCAGTCCTTGGAACAAGAGGGCCCCCAACTCTTGATCTCCCCAGTGGACCAATCCAGGATTGGGGAATGGAGTTGAAGCCAGGGAAGTCCAAGAAGGATTTCAGAAGTGCAATTGGGGAGGACCAACAGTTCAATCCTCTCGTGATGAGATCCGATGCACATTAGAAGGGGCTCCGTGCGGAAACGTATAGTACAGTCCAATCTTTCATTGTTTACACAATTGATGTAGAGGGGTCTGGCGAGACTGGTCACCGGGATGTTGAACCTGTTGACGAGAGAGGCTAAGATGAAATTTCCTGCAGATCCAGAGTCCAAGAAGGCCACAGCAGAGAAGGAGAAGGCAGAGGCAGACATCCGCACAGGCACAGTAAGACGTGGAGAAGCAGAGTAGACATCAAGGACTGTCTCACCTTTGTGCGGAGTCAGCGGACGTCTTTCCAGGCGGGGAGGACGGATAGGACAATCCTTCAGGAAGTGTTCGGTACTAGCACAGTACAGGCAGAGATTCTCCATGCGGCGTCGTGTCCTCTCTTGGGGTGTCAGGCGAGACCGGTCGACCTGCATAGCCTCCACGGCGGGAGGCACAGGAACAGATTGCAGGGGACTAGAGGAGAGAGGAGCCGGGGAGAAGAAACGCCTCGTGCGAACAGAGTCCATATCCTGGCGGAGCTCCTGACGCCGTTCGGAAAAACGCATGTCAATGCGCGTGGCAAGATGGATGAGTTCATGTAGGTTAGCAGGGATTTCTCGTGCGGCCAGAACATCTTTAATGTTGCTGGATAGGCCTTTTTTAAAGGTCGCGCAGAGTGCCTCATTATTCCAGGATAATTCTGAAGCAAGGGTACGGAACTGTACGGCATACTCGCCAACGGAAGAATTACCCTGGACCAGGTTCAACAGGGCAGTCTCAGCAGAAGAGGCTCGGGCAGGTTCCTCAAAGACACTTCGAATTTCCGAGAAGAAGGAGTGTACAGAGGCAGTGACGGGGTCATTGCGGTCCCAGAGCGGTGTGGCCCAAGCCAGGGCTTTTCCAGACAGCAGGCTGACTACGAAAGCCACCTTAGACCTTTCAGTGGGGAACTGGTCCGACATCATCTCCAAGTGTAATGAACATTGGGAAAGAAAGCCACGGCAAAACTTAGAGTCCCCATCAAATTTATCCGGCAAGGATAGTCGTATTCCAGAAGCGGCCACTCGCTGCGGAGGAGGTACAGGAGCTGGCGGAGGAGATGATTGCTGGAGCTGTGGTAGTAACTGTTGTAGCATAACAGTCAGTTGAGACAGCTGTTGGCCTTGTTGCGCAATCTGTTGTGACTGCTGGGCGACCACCGTGGTGAGGTCAGCGACAACTGGCAGAGGAACTTCAGCGGGATCCATGGCCGGATCTACTGTCACGATGCCGGCTGGCAGGTAGTGGATCCTCTGTGCCAGAGAGGGATTGGCGTGGACCGTGCTAGAGGATCAGTTCTAAGTCACTACTGGTTTTCACCAGAGCCCGCCGCAAAGCGGGATGGTCTTGCTGCGGCGGTAGTGACCAGGTCGTATCCCCTAGCAACGGCTCAACCTCTCTGGCTGCTGAAGATAGGCGCGGTACAAGGGAGTAGACAGAAGCAAGGTCGGACGTAGCAGAAGGTCGGGGCAGGCAGCAAGGATCGTAGTCAGGGGCAACGGCAGAAGGTCTGGAATCACAGGCAAGGAACACACAAGGAACGCTTTCACTGGCACTAGGGCAACAAGATCCGGCGAGGGAGTGAAGGGGAAGTGAGGTGATATAGGGAAGTGCACAGGTGTAAACACTAATTGGAACCACTGCACCAATCAGCGGTGCAGTGGCCCTTTAAATCGCAAAGACCCGGCGCGCGCGCGCCCTAGGGAGCGGGGCCGCGCGCGCCGGGACAGAACTGACGGGGAGCGAGTAAGGTACGGGAGCCGGGGTGCGCATCGCGAGCGGGCGCTACCCGCATCGCGAATCGCATCCCGGCCGGAGGTGGTAACGCAGCGCCCCGGGTCCGTGGAACCGACCGGGGCGCTGCAGTGAGGGAAGTGTAGCGAGCGCTCCGGGGAGGAGCGGGGACCCGGAGCGCTCGGCGTAACAACACCCAGTTCCTGTGATCCCTCCTGGTTTTTAATTTACTAGAGACTGATTTCCCCTTACAAAAGGCAGTGGACAGCAGATTGCAGGGAAGAGAGACATATAGGGGGAAATTTATCAAAACCTGTGCAGAGTAAAAGATGCCCAGTTGCCCATAGCAACCGATCAGATTGCTTCTTTCATTTTGCAGAGGCCTTGTTAAAAATGAAAGAAGCGATTTGATTTGCTATGGGCAACTGGGCAACTTTTACTCTTCACTGGTTTTGATAAATCTCCCCCATAGCGGCTAAAACTTTGGAACTGTATGATAACACTCAGTGCTACTCTGGCTGTAAGACATCCCCAGGCTGTCTGGGCATGCTGGGATTTGTAGTTCCATGGCAAGAGTTATTGGGTGGAGACCGCTGCTAGTGTGTAGTGAACATAAAATTTTAGGTTTGCAAACCGCGAACTTCCGCAAATGTTCGCAAACCGGGCGAACCGCCATTGACTTCAATGGGCAGGCGAATTTTAAAACCCACAGGGACTCTTTCTGGCCACAATAGTGATTTAAAAGTGGTTTCAAGGGGACTAACACCTGGATTGTGGCGTGCTGGAGTGGGATCCATGTCAAAACTCCCATGGAAAATTACATAGTTGATGCAGAGTCTGGTTTTAATCCATAAACGGCATAAATCACCTATTATTCCTAAATGGTTTGGAATAACGTGCTTTAGCCCCCTTTAGGCAGCACATAGAGCCCCCCTTTAGACAGCACATAGATTCCCCCATATTAGGCAGCACATAGTTAGAGCCTCCCTTTAGGTAGCACATAGTTATATCCCCCCTTTAGGCATCACATAGTTAGATTCCCCCATATTGGGCAGCACATAGTTAGAGCCCCCCTTGAGGCAGCACATAGTGGGATTTAAACCCAAGGCCCCAGCACTGAAACGCAGCAGTGCTAACCTCTGAGTCACGCAAGTCATCCGGCATTCAGAGTTTAAATACAGCAGCGTGTGGACCATTTTTAGGCCAAGGCAGGTCATCTGATCAGGCCTTGTTCAGTCAAATGTATCGCCCAGTGTCAGTCCCTTCGGGATCCATCCCTCATTCATCTTAAGAAAGGTGAGGTAATCCAGACTTTTTTGACCAAGGCGACTCCTCTTCTCAGTGACAATACTTCCTGCTGCACTGAAGGTTCTTTCTGACAGGACACTTGAAGCGGGACAGGCCAGAAGTTCGAGCGCAAATTGGGATAGCTCAGGCCACAGGTCAAGCCGGCACACCCAGTAGTCAAGGGGTTCATCGCTCCTCAGAGTGTCGATATCTGCGGTTAAGGCCAGGTAGTCTGCTACATGTCGGTCAAGTCGTTCTCTGATGGTGGACCCCGAAGTGCTGTGGCGATGCGTAGGACTTAAAAAGCTCTGCATGTCCTCCATCAACAGCATGTCTGTACAGCTTCCTGTCCTTGCCGGCGTGTTCGTGGGAGGAGGAGAAGGATTACTTTCACCTCTTCCCCTGCTAGATCCCTGTTGTGCTGTGACATGACCCTTATATGCTGTGTACAGCATACTTCTTAATTTATTTTGGACCTGCTGAATCCTTTCCGCCTTGCTGTAATGTGGTAACATGTCAGGTACTTTATGTTTATACTGGGGGTCTAGTAGCAGGTCGTTCTCCTTCATCCTTTTTATACGAGGGTCCCTCAACAGGCACGACAGCATGAAAGACCCCATTTGCACAAGAACGGATGCCGAGCTACTCATGTCCCGTTCCTCGTCCTCAGTGATGTCAGGGAAGGTATAATCTTCTTCCCCCAGCCACATACAACACCATGGGAACCAGCTAGGTGACAAGGAGCACCCTGGAATGCCTTCTGTGGTTGGTCTTCCTCCTCCTCTTCAAAGCCACATTCCTCCTCTGACTCCTCTTCCTCACAATCCTCTTCCAGCGTTGCCGCAGGTCCAGCAAGCGATGCTGATAAGGCTGTTTCTGGTGGTGATGGTGTCCACAACTCTTCCTCTTCACACTCATCTACTGCCTGATCCAGCACTCTTCGCAGGGAACGCTCCAGGAAGAAAACAAACGATATGATGTCGCTGATGGAGCCTTCGGTGCGACTAACCAGGTTTGTCACCTCCTCAAAAGGACGCATGAGCCTACAGGCATTGCGCATGAGCCTCCAGTAACGTGGCAAAAAAAATCCCAGCTCCGCAGATGATGTCCTAGCACCCCGGTCATACAAATATTCGTTGACGGCTTTTTCTTGTTGGAGCAGGCGGTCGAACATTAGGAGTGTTGAATTCCAACGTGTCGGGCTGTCGCAAATCAAGCGCCTCACTGGCATGTTGTTTCGCCGCTGGATATCTGACAAGTGCGCCATGGCCGTGTAGGAATGCCTGAAATGGCCACACACCTTCCTGGACTGCTTCAGAACATCCTGTAAGCCTGGGTACTTGAGCACAAAGCATTGTACAATCAGATTACACACATGTGCCATGCACGGCACATGTGTCAACTCGCCCAACCTCAATGCCGTCAACAAATTTGTTCCGTTGTCACAAACCACCTTGCCGATCTCCAGTTGGTCCGGAGTCAGCCACTGGTCCACCTGTGCGTTCAGGGCCGACAGGAGTGCTGGTGCGGTGTGACTCTCCGCTTTGAGGCAAGTAAACCCCAAGATGGCGTGACACTGCCATATCCGGGATGTGGAATAGCACCTGGGGAGCTGGGGGGGGGGTGCCGGTGATGTGGAGCAAGACGCAGCAGTGGAAGAGGACTCGGCCGAGGATGTTATGGAAGAGGATGGAGTAGGAGGAGTAGAGGAGGTGGCAGCAGGCCTGCCTGCAAGTCGTGGCGGTGTCACCAACTCCTCTGCAGAGCCACTCATTCCATGCTTGGCAGCCGTCACCAGGTTTACCCAATGCACAGTGTAGGTGATATACCTGCCATGACCATGCTTTGCAGACCAGGTATCAGTGGTCAGATGGACCTTTGCCCCTACACTGTGTGCCAGACATGCCATAATTTCCTTTTGCACAATGGAGTAAAGGTTGGGGATTGCCTTTTGTGCAAAACAATTTCCTTCCACTGCGGTGTCTCAATGGCTACAAATTTTTTAAAGGCCTCAGTATTGTATGGTAAAAGCTGGCGGGCTAGCAGTTCTGACAAGCCAGCTGTCAGATGCCGGTCTAGGGGGTGACTTTGAGACATTGTCTTCTTGCGCTCAAACATCTCCTTGACAGACACCTGACTGTGGGCAGATGAGCAGGAACTGCTCAAGGCGAGAGACGGAGAGGCAGATGGTTGAGAGGGGGCAAGGAGGGCAGCAGTGGTTGACCTGGCTGAAGATGCTGGACCAGGAGGAGGATGGCGGCTTTGACTTTGTGTCACGATTCGGTTGGCTGGAGGTGGATCCTCTGTGCCAGAGAGGGATTGGCGTGGACCGTGTCGGGGGACCGGTTCTAAGTTGCTACTGGTATTCACCAGAGCCCGCCGCAAAGCGGGATGGTCTTGCAGCGGCGGTAGCAACCAGGTCGTATCCACCGGCAACGGCTCAACCTCTCTGACTGCTGAGATAAGCGCGGTACAAGGGAGTAGACAAGAGCAAGGTCGGACGTAGCAGAAGGTCAGGGCAGGCAGCAAGGATCGTAGTCAGGGGCAACGGCAGGAGGTCTGGAACACAGGCTAGGAACACACAAGGAAACGCTTTCACTGGCACAATGGCAACAAGATCCAGCGAGGGAATGCAGGGGAAGTGAGGTATAAGTAGGGAAGTGCACAGGTGAAGGTGCTGATTAAAACCTCATGCGCCAATCAGTGGCGCACAGGCCCTTTAAATTGCAAAGACCCGGCGCGTGCGCGCCCTAAGGAGCGGGGCCGCGCGCGCCGGGACAGCACAGACGGGGAACGGGTCTGATAAGTGAGTCGGGATGCGCATCGCGAGCGGGCGCGTCCCGCATCGCGAATCGCATCCCGGCTGGGAACATTATCGCAGCGCACGCGGTCGGCAGGTCTGACCGGGGCGCTGCGAATAAGAGAACGCTGTGAGCGCTCCGGGGAGGAGCGGGAACCCGGAGCGCTCGGCGTAACACTTTGTGTGCTGCTTGTACTGACGTGTTGATCCCATAGGCGTTTATGATGTGACATCATGTACCTTCGCAAAGCAGTTGTGCCTAGGTGGGTCTTCCCACGACTCAGTTTCTTCTGGCACAGGTTGCAAATGGCCTCGCTGTTGTCAGAGGCAGACACACAAACAAAATGCCGCACTGCTGAGCTCTGCGATGACGGCATTCTGATGGTGGCAACAGCATGTGTTGATTGGCGTCCCGTCTGGCTGACCCCGGGTGCCGATGCATGTTGTCTGACTGTGCCACTAGCTCCTTGCGACGACCTCCCCCTGCTTCTAACTCGTCTCCTCCTCCTCTCTGTCTCCCCATCTGAACTTTCCCCTCTTCTTCTCTTCTAGTGGGCACCCACGTGGCATCAACGGACAAATCGTCATCATCAACACCTTCACCGCTATCTGACACCTCAAGAAAGGAAGCAGCAGCGGGTACAACATCATCATCACTCCGTACGTCCAAGTGTGTAATGCTGCCTGACTGAGACATATCCCTGTTAACTACATCCTCTGGCAAGAATGGTTGCGCATCACTCATGTCTTCAAACTGATGTGTAAATAACTCCTCTGACGGATCAAGTAAAGCTGCTGTGGTGTTAGTGTTGTTGGTGGCGGCAGGCGGGCAAGTGGTAGCATGAGAGGTGCCCGAAGCTAAGCTAGAGGAGGAGGACGGTGCGTCAAGGTTCCGAGCGGAAGCTGTAGTAGATTGGGTGTCTTATGATAGCCAGTCAACTAAGTCCTCAGAACTTTGGGGGTTCAGGGTACGTGGCTTCTGAACACTGGCCATTCTAGGGCCAAAAGGAATCCCAGCACCACCACGACCCCTGCGGGGTGGCCTTCCTCTGCCTGTCATTTTTTTGTTTAAATTTGTACAAGTGTCACACCTAATGTGATTTGCACTAGGGTGACACAATTTGCCCTGCAGGCAAAAAAATTGGCAACTGTGACGTGAACTGACAGTGACAACTGATTTAATTTAACAGCCAAAAAATAGATTTTTTATTTTATTTGCACAACTGTCACACCTGTGATTTGCACTAGGTTGACACAATTTGCCCTGCAGGCAAAAAAAATGGCAACTGTGACGTGAACTGACAGTGACGACTGATTTTATTTAACAGCCAAAAAAGGTATTTTTTTTATTTTTATTTGCACAACTGTCACACCTAATGTGATTTGCACTAGGATGACACATTTTGCCCTGCAGGCAAAAAAAAAAAATGGCAACTGTAACGTGAACTAACAGTGACGACTGATTTTATTTAACAGCCAAAAAAGGTTTTTTTTTTTTAAATTTGCACAACTGTCACACCTAATGTGATTTGCACTAGTGTGACAATGAGCAAAAAAGCTTGCCAGCGGAGTTCCCCTTTTAAGCAGTGGTCCCCAATCAGGGTGCCTCCAGCTGTTGCAAAACACACGGACTGATATATTTCAGCCTTTTGAATACTTTAGTAGTTAGTTGCTTTAAAGAAAAAAAGCTTGCCAGCGGAGTTCCCCTTTTATGCAGTGGTCCCCAATCAGGGTGCATTCAGCTGTTGCAAAACACACGGACTGATATCTTTCAGCCCTTTGAATACTGTAGTAGTTAGTTGCTTGAAGGAACTTAAGTTTGATTCTGGAGTACCCCTTTTAACCAGCGGTTCCCTCCCAACCAGGGTGCCTCCAGCTGTTGCAAGACACATGGACTGATATCTTTCAGCCCTAAAAAGGGCTTTTTTGGGTGCTGTCCTTAAAGCAGATGTTACACTAGTGCTTTAGAAGTAAACTGGACCCTGAATACACCACCTAGCAGCAACCCAGCTATCACTTTCCCTATACAGCAGGAGCAGATTCTCTGACCCTCCACTTCCTAAGCCTGCAGCATGCTGAATGAGGGTAAAATGGCATCCGTGCAAGAGGTAGGAGGGTCTGGAAGGGAGGGACTGCTGCTGATTGGCTGTAATGTGTCTGCTGACTCTGACTCACAGGGTCAAAGTTTACTGCAATGTTAAAATATAGGGGGCGGATCGAACTTCACATATGTTCGCCCGGCGATGCGAACACGAACATGCGAAATTCGCCGGGAACTGTTCACCAGCGAACAATTTGCGACATCTCTACTAGTGTGGTGTAATGTGTCACAGTGTTTGAACAGCAGGTATGTGACTTCCTTCCGTTCATAAGTTGTATGGAATAATATGTTGCATTCATTATTAATGTGCATATCCATTTAGTTCCAATTCAGGAACACAGTTACTGCTGTAGCGTATAGAATGGGACATGGTAGGTCATAGTAGGGACTTCTGTGAAAAGTTATATGGAAAATTTCTTATGCACTTCATCCTGCTTCAAAGCTCCATGGGTGTATATAGTAGCTGTACAAGACATAGCGGGGCACTGGAAGCCAAGAGGACTACTAAGGGGCTAGAAATGTGTTTTTTCTTGGTAGGGATAAAAAAGTAAGGCATCTTTCTGCTAGTATTTCTATTAGGGTGCGTTCACACGGAGTAATTCAAGAGGAATTTACTCGAGTAATTCCTCTTGAATTCTCCGCTCCAAAGTAATTCACATCTCCTCTGCCCATTGACTTTAATGTTTTTTCCGCTGTCCTGTTCACAATGCGGAAATTCTGCTAGCGGAATTCCGACGCTGAATTCCGTCCCGCTTGAAGAATGAGCATGTTCATTCTTCAAGCGGAATCCGCTAGCAGAAATCAATAGAAGTCAATGGTAAAAACAAAAAATACCGCCCGACATCGTTTTTACGCGGAATTCGCACGCAATTCGCGCGCAATTTGCAGAATTTGCGCGGAAATGGCTGAAAAACCCTTCACTTCTTTCTTCCCCATTTCTGCACGCAATTCCGCATGCAATTCCACACAAATTGCGCCCAAATTGCTCCCAAATTTTACGTGAACATTTAATTATTTTTTCCGCCCATAAATTTTTCGGCGTGAATTACTCTTGATTTACTACGTGTGAACGCACCCTTATACTAAATCTACTTTGTATAAAAGATTGTATGGCATTGCTTTTTCTCCGTTATGCAGCAGTTTGGTTTATCCTCAACAACAGTATTTTCCAAACAGTGTGCCTCCAGCTGTTGCAAAACTACAACTCCCAGCATGCCTGGACAGCCTTTGGCTGTCCAGGTATTCTGGGAGTTGTAGTTTTGCAACAGCTGGAGGCACACTGTTTTGAAAACACTTCTCAACAATATGCATGTGTTGCAGAAACAGATATTCAGGGCTTAGTCCTGTAAATTCGATTTTCTCTGCTTTTATGCAAAAAATCTTAAAGGACATGAAACTCTTTTTAGCATGACAGATTTATTTAATTCCTGACTACAGTCGATAAAGTTACTACAGGTCATCTACAATATCAGTTATTACTAGATCCGATAAATGTCATCAGATCACATGAAAAATCCAGATACCTAAACCTGCCTGAAAGATAATACAACACTGGTATCAAAATGGCGTAACAATAAATCCTGCATCCTATTCATTACCATGGCCGGGATGTGTGTACTCTGCCTGACATCTGTTTTTTTAATATTTTTCCATAGCGGAATAATGCTATTTTATGAATAATACATTTATTACTATACTTAATCTTTCCAATAACTTATTTTAACGCGTTTTAATTTACAATCATTCCGCGGTAAGACAAATATGCAAGAAAATTAGGATTCGTACGCTATGTCGAGCAATAGGTTTTAATTATGCAGCAGCGACATTCGTCTTACCCATACGCAGAAGAAAGGCTTTCAGCCCATTTAATTTATGAAGTTCCGAACATTGCTCAGCATTGCCTTTCTGCATGTGCACCAAATTTATGATGTTAGTAAATTGTGTGCTTTATGCATATCCACTTCAGCGTCGGCAGCTGCCAAGTTCTTATCGAAAGGTGACAGTTCTACTCCATTTGTTTGAATGGCACTTGTCCTGTATTTGACCCTTTTTGCACGAAGCATTATAATGGGAAGCAGCTCCTGCAAATCACAGATAAATGCTATCAGCGAATGGAGAGAAACAAGGAAGCATCACTTGGGAGGGCGCTGAAAGCTCTCATTCAATTAAAGCGGTGACAGGCTGTCAGCTGGTCATCCAATAACATAGAGGATTGGGGAATTTAAGAGTTGACAGAACAGACCCAATGAGCCACTCTCTGCATCTGGTCGTTTCTTAATTATTTCCTAATGACAGTATTCAGTGGTGGAAAATTTCATTTAAAGGACGACTTTGTGAAAGGAAGAACTTTCGTTCCATGACCCACTACAAAAGATATTGGAAGAAATCGAAATTCTACGAATAGGTTGTCAATCAAACACGACTGTTTCATTCATTTCTATCATGACCACTGAATAGGGTGCGTTCACACGAGCATATTTTCTGCTGCAGATCTGCTTCTGCAGATTTTATTGCCCATTGACTTCAATGGGTTGCAAAATCTGCAGAAGTAGAACTGCAGCAGAAATTACGCACGTGTGAACGCACCCTAAGGGTACATTCACCCGAGCGGACCCACAGCGTATTTTACACTGCAGATCCGGCGCTGAAGGACTGCTGCGCTCAGTGCACTCAGACATCGTGGCTACACCGCGATGTATGAGTACACTGCGCATGCGCATGGGTGTGGGCAGGTTCGGCAACAGCTGGAGGCATAATATGGGTCGGGTCACCGGCGGATCCGCAGTGTAAAATACGCTGCGGTTCCATTATATGTGACCCTACCCTTAGGGTAGGTTCACACGAGCGGACCCACAGCGTATTTTACGCTGCAGATCTGCTGCTGAAGGACCCCTGCATGGTGGCTTACATGTGCCGGCTCGGAGCAGCAATACGCTGCTACGAACATACACACTGCTATGTGTGAGTTGCCGAGCATGTGCAGTGTCCTCGCACACATTACGGCAGCTCCCCCTGCTCCATGAGCTAGGACGAGAGCTGCCGCAATGTGCGAGTATACTGCGTATTGCTGCTCCGAGCAGGCACATGTAAGCCACCATGCAGGGGTCCTTCAGCAGTGGATCTGCAGCGTAAAATACGCTGTGGGTCCACTCGTGTGAACCTACCCTAAGGGAAGGGTCACATATTAAGGATCCGCCGGTGACCCGACCCATATGGTGCCTCCAGCTGTTGCCGAACCCGCCCACACCCATGCGCATGCGCAGTGTACTCATACATCGCGGTGTAGCCACAATGTCTGAGTGCACTCAGTGACCTGCAGGCCCCCAGTGTGGCTGCTTGGAGCAGCGGCTGGAGTCAGCAACAGCTAGAGTTACCCGACCCTTAGGGTGTGATCAAATACGGTATCCTGTGCATATATTTGATGCGCAGGATTTGAAGCTGCACATTTGATGATGTGTTCCGTCATTTAGTTTACATTGAAATCTGCAGCATTAAATCTGCAACTTTAAATTCTGCGCATCTAATATGCATAGGATACTGTACGTGTGAATACACCATAAGGCTAGGTTTCCACACAGCTTTTTTTTCTGCCATTTTTTTGAGGACTGCCACTGCATTTTTTGAGTCAAAGTCAGAAGTGTATCCAGTAGGAAGGAGAAGAGTAAGTCCTTTCTTGAAATTTCCCGTTCCTTTTGAATACACTTCTGGATTTGGTTCAAAAACCGTAGTGGTAGGTTTCCAAAAAAAACACTAGAAGAAAAAACCTGTGTGGAATTCTAGCTTTACTGAACATAGCCTTGAAATGTATTGATAATTCTGTAGGCTTCAGAGCTAAAAGCTTTAAAGTGTACCTATCATTAAAACCAACTTCATAGTGACATGTCAGAAGTTTGCATCTGTGTGGGGTCCTGTGTGACCCTAAGACCCTCGCCGATATCTTTTTTAGGCTATGTTCACACAGATGAGTATCCATGCAGAATCAGGAGGAAAAATTTAGCTCGGAAATTCTGCTACATAAAGTTAAAATTGTGATGAATGGAATTTCCACTGTCCCATTCACAGGGCAGATTTTGTGGAGATTCTGCATTCCAGATTCTGCAAAAACATTGAATCTGCAATGTCCATTGAAGTCAATGGGAATCCGATCTGCACAAATTCCATGTACATCCCACACAGAATCTGCAAAACTGCACAAAATGCGCTACCAGCTTGGCAGAAAGCAATCTGTGAGCGGAAGCACAGTATACGGCTGTTAATGAAGTCTACTTCCAGTATAAGAAATTTGTTAGAAGTCTCATAGACTTCCATTGTAAATCTGTATACTGTAGCTGTGATTGGTGGAGATCTCAGCACCCTGGCCCCCACCAACTTTTTTTAATGATAGGTACACTTTAAAGTGTACCTGTCTTTTTCTGTCACAGCTATGTCAAGGTTTTGAGGGTAATTGTATTGCCTATAATACACATCCTAGCTCAGTGTTTCCCTACCAGAGTGCATCCAGCTGTCGCAAAACTACAGCTCCCAGCATTCCAAAAGCATACATCTTAGAGTTAGTACCCCTTTGAAGAGTGGCATAGTGAAATTCTTCACAATATTGTTATATAGATAGAACACCCCGAGGGTAGACAGTGTAATGTAGATTGAGCACCTAATAAATACCACCATATAGATAATGCCCTCACAATGCCCAACAAAAATTAGCACTAAAAATAGCAACCCTGTGTTCAGCAATAAAGTCCCAAAGTGTTTCAGTAACAGCATATGTATGTACAGTATTTGCCTTCCCCAAGTGTTACCAACATTCAGTGAGCCTATAGTAAAACAATATCCATATACATATGTATTGCCTCCAAAATGGTAATTAATAAACAGTGAGCTCATAGTAGAGTAATAGCTTGACCCAAAATTCTCACCAATATGCAGACACAGGCCACAGTAACACTACACTGGAGCTTAATTTATCACTACACTCATTCTCTTCTTGCCCCAGGTTTAGTCTGTAGCCTTACTCTGGCAGTAGCCATGTCCTCTTACCATATCAGCCAGTGTATGGCAATGCAAAATTCTGTGCAGACTGTTGGCCAAAAGAGGTACCACTGGCTTCCTTACATTTGCTGCATCACGCCATACAGAGGCTATCATCTGCCCTCCTTCCAGGTCAGATCAGGCTTTGTTGTAGGGAAAAATAAAAACAAAAATCTTCACAGTGCCCTGGCTGCCAAGTACCAACCCTTCCAATATACCAATATGGCCAGGACAATGCCCAGGACAAATATTTGTTGGGACTGCCATCAAAAAATAGGAACAGTCCTGGCAAATTTGGGAAACTATAGTAACTATGCTGGAATAGAGTGTTACTCCTTCATTGAAGAGAGAACTTATTTTCCTAACTGTTGGCCCGCCAGTAAATAATAGCAAAGTAATTCACTCTTAAATGGCTTAGCTTGCAGACATGTGGGGGCACTACCAATAGTATTTCATTATAAGATGATGCCATTAACAGGTTCTCTTCAGCGTTGGGCTCTTGGCTCTTGGCTACTTGCTTGTGTGCAGCATTTCTGAAAGACACACTTCAAGCACAGTCCATCACTTATTCCATCCCCAGTCTGTCACACGGCCAAGTCTTCATCTGTGCCAAAGACCTCTCAGGAACCTGTCAAAGAACCTCAACCAAATTCCTATGTGTGCAGCACAGAAAAACATTTGCCGTGTCAGTGAGCGAGAGTCAATGAAGGAAACTGTTCTATAAATCAAAGAGGCCAAATGATTCCAAACATTTCCACTGATTTCCATTCTAAAATGCATTCATTACAACTGCTTCTAATTCGGATTAAAAACCCCAAACTGCATTGCTATGTTTTACTTCCATGCTGAACTTTGACTCTTCTGAATATTAGGATTCTCCAAATAGTATATATGAATTGGGTGGGGTTTTTGTAAGAGGGCAGACTTAGAATATTCTTGCTATTCGTGTTTTTCCTGGCCGTGGTACCATTCAACCATGGTTTGCTTAACTCTGCAACAGATGCTGATTTTTCTGCTCTTACAGTAGCCCCATAATAAACCTGGCTCAATGGGAATTTGCCCTTATTTTCATTTTACCTTTTTTACATTTACACATTCACAACAAACAATGCACTGACAGCTGCAGGGAAATGTCCACTTTATACTGACATACTCATGGAAAGGAAAAATGTTTACCTTAGTTTGATGGCTTGTATAAAGAATCTGAAATTAAGCAGGGAGTAAATGCAAGAAAAACTATTAAAGGGGCACTCCAGCAGTTAACAACTACCGTATATACTCGAGTATAAGCCGAGCCGAATATAAGCCGAGGCCCCTAATTATACCCCAAAAACCCAGGAAAAATTATTGACTTGACTATAAGCCTAGGGTGGGAAATACATCATCCCCCCATGTAATCATCCGGACCCCATCATTAACACCCCCGTCATCATCACCCTGTCATTTTTGCGGGGCTGAGTCTCCAGTCTCGAAAACCCTTTTTGTTTCCGGGACTGGAGACATCGTGCCACGCCCCCTCGTGACGTCACACCACGTCCCCTCCACATCCCTCTCCCATAGGCTTGAATGGAGGAGGCGTGGTGTGACATCACAAGGGGGCGTGGCATGATGTCACATCCCCTGTCCCGAAAACAAAGAGGTTTCCGAGATTGCAGACGCAGTGGAACATATTGAACAATTACATTAACGTGGTCTAAGGTGATAGGAGGTGCTCAACCCCAAGTGCAGTTGTGCACTAACGTTGGAGTGGAGGACCTGCACTTGTGGACCACAATATGTGTTCACTCCTGTGGTAAATGTAAACAATGACATTAGCTAACCCTCAAAACTGATGTAAAATTGAGACATTAGCCAGTATATCCTTATATGAAGGACATACCTGAGCCCGCACACCACGCCAAGGTTTCTCAAGTGGTACGGGACCTAACACTAAACCTACCTGGCCGGATAAGATAAATAAAGCCAGGAACCAAATTACGGCAACCTTAGGCCCGACTTGAAGACTGCTCCCCAGTTACCTCCAGTGTGGACTAAGCACACATACGAAAAGCCCCACCCTGGTTGGTTCATTTATAGCCGGCCTCACAGGTGAAGCCTTAATGCTACCCAGTAAGATAAAAGGGTGCATTAGTATAAGCCTTAAACAAAAGAATACCGGATTATAGTTACATGCAGGTGGTTGCGGCAGGAAACTCTCAACCCCAAGTGCAGTTGTGCACCTTTTCTGGGGTGGAGGTCCTGCACTTGTGATCCGTTGCTATGGGCGATGCCCAGCAAAAATGCATACAATGGAGGATGCCTACAGACGGTCACAAGTACCACAGTGGCATTCTGACACCAGATAAATATGTATGTGGATGCGTAATGCATGATTAACATTAAAAAATTACATTAACGTGGTCTAAGGTGATAGGAGGTGCTCACCCCAAGTGCAGTTGTGCACCTACGTTGGAGTCGAGGACCTGCACTTGTAGACCACAATATGGAACATATTGTCCTCCTCTCATAAGTGTAACCTGTACATACATAGGTGGTGTACGATTTTTTTCCTGTTAAACTCATTAGGGCCAGTTACTCTGAAAGGCCAGTCAAAACTACACACCTGCTTTTATAGCCTAATACAGTTGTAAGCATAGTAGAGCGCATTGACCTCCTCTCATAAGTGTAACCTTTACATACATTGATGGTGTACGATTATATTTTTCCTGTTAAACTCAGTTGGGACAGTTACTCTGAAAGGCCAGCCAAACCTACACACCTGGTTTTGTAGCCTAAGAAAGTTGTAAGAGTAGTGTAGCATTTGTCCTCCTCTCATAACATCCTCCTACTACGCTTCCATGATATTCTGTGTTCAGCAATAGTGCCTGCCTTCTTTCTCTCAGCCTAGTAGCCAAAGAGTAGGGTCTAAAGATGAGCATATTGTATATGACAAATCCAAATTCGTTACAAATTTCCTAAAAAAAAATTGATTTGTAAGAAATCCGAAGATCGCCGCGATTCGTTTTAATAAATCACTTCATGGACTCCATTATCTGCAGGCTGAGGGGCCAAAATGGCGTATCCATGTGTGAGCACATGGGGCAAGGAATCCTGGAAATGTGGGACGGACGGATGACCCGGAATCACATGGTTGAATGCAGCCTATCAGCAGCCAGCAGAGAGAGAGAGAGAGAGAAAGAAAGTACACTTTTGGGTGTACTACACAGCGACTCTGTACTGGTGCACTTGGGTGTACAACAACCCTAAAGGTAAATGGGGCCAGTTAGGGAGAGCATAAAAAAGCCATAGTCCCCTGCTTTTAGGGCCTTATACAGGTTGTAAGCCTTTTGTAGCATATTGTCCTCTCATAAGTGTAACCTGTACGTACATAAGTGGTGTACGATTTTTTCCTGTTAAACTCATTTGGGCCAGTTACTCTGAAAGGCAAACCAAAACTACACACCTGCTTTTATAGCCTAATACAGTTGTAAGCGTAGTGGAGCGTATTGTCCTCCTCTCATAAGTGTAACTTGTACATGTTTAATTTATTTATCAATGATATAGAGGATGGTACTAACAGCTCTGTTTCTATCTTTGCAGATGACACCAAGCTTTGTAGCACGGTACAGTCTATAGAGGATGTGCATAAGTTACAAGATGACTTGGATAGACTAAGTGTCTGGGCATCCACTTGGCAAATGAGGTTCAATGTGGATAAATGTAAAGTTATGCATCTGGGTACTAATAACCTGCATGCATCGTATGTCTTAGGGGGGATTAAACTGGCAGAGTCACTGGTAGAGAAAGATCTGGGTGTACTTGTAGATCACAGACTACAGAATAGCATGCAATGTCAGGCTGCTGCTTCCAAAGCCGGCAGGATATTGTCATGTATAAAAAGAGGCATGGACTCAAGGGACAGGGACATAATACTCCCCCTTTATAAAGCATTGGTACGGCCTCACCCAGGACCGGATTAAGAGCATCATGGGCCTGGTGCTGAGAATTTTTCTGGGCCTTTTTATGAAAATATTTACATAATATATAAAATGAAAACGCAGAGCAATTTTATTACTCGGCCGCACAAAGATATCAGTGACTACAGCACTGATGGGAAACAGTCAGGAGAATACACAGGGATTTAAGTGACTGACAGGCAGGGCTGGACTGGGACCAAAAATAGGCCCGGGCATTTTAAAATAAGCAGCCCATTTTTATGGTGGGGGTCAGACTGCTGGGACCCCCACCAATCCCCTCGGTTCAAGTGGCTCTCCAGCTGTTGCTAAGCTGCAACTCCCATCATGTCTGAAGAGACTCAGGAATTAAGGAAGTTGCCGTTATGAAACAGTTGCAGAGCCACAGAATGGGGTAAATTGTCACCCATCATCACTACGGAACTTACAAGTGACTCCAGAGCTGATGGGACAGTCAGGAGAACACACAATTATATCAGTGACCTGAGTGATGTCTTCTCTGTTGTCTTTCCTTTCCTTCTTTATCTGGTCCAGACGCCAGGACTTCTTCAAGCTCCATCTTCTCTGCAGAGCCTGATGCCCGGACATCATAGGCTCCTCACATTGTCAGCAAATCCTCATCCTCTATATAAAGACAATATTCATAATAACATAATTCTGCCAAATACTGTACCACCGGAATATAATATTGCCACGCACTGTACCCTCTAAATATATTATTGCCACATACTGTACCCCCTTAATATAATACTGCCATACACTGTACCTCCTGAATAGAATACTGCCACACACTGTACCCTCTAAATATATTAATGCCACACACTGTACCCCTGAATATAATACTGCCACACACTGTACCCCTGAATATAATACTGCCACACACTGTACGTCTGAACATAATACTGCCACACATTGTACCCTCTGGATATAATGCTGCCACACACTGTACCCCCTGAATATAATACTGCCACACACTGTACCCTCTGAATATAATACTGCCACACACTGTACCCTCTGAATATAATACTGCCACACACTTTACCCCCCAAATATAATACTGCCATACACTGCATACCCTTCATCCCATCCTCTGTCTTATCAACATCCCCACCCCATGCTTGGTTAGCTTATCACCCCAATGCCCCCTCCCCTCCGCCACATCCTCGCTATTCTCATCACTTCATACACCCCACCCATCCTTGGCTCTTCACTCCTGCACTCCATATTATTCCCCCCCCCATCCTCAGTCTCATCATTGCAAACCCCCCCCCCCCCGCACCTCATCCTCAGACTCCTCATCATTCCACCCTCATCATCATCATCATTGCACCCCCCCACACCCCATCCTCAGTCTCCTCATTACTGCACGCCCCCCAGCTTCCCCTCCTCCTCCTCATTATCATTCCATCCCCCCCAACACCCCATCCTCAGTCTCCTCATCATTCCACCCTCCTCCTCCTCCTCATGATCATCATTGCACCCCCCCACACACACCCCATCCTCAGTCTCCTCATCATTCCACCCTCCTCCTCATCATCATTGCACCCCACCTCACACACCCCATCCTCAGTCTTCTCATCATTGCACGCCCCCCAGCTTCCCCTCCTCCTCCTCATTATCATTCCACCCCCCCCAACACCCCATCCTCAGTCTCCTCATCATTCCACCCTCCTCCTCATGATCATCATTACACCACCCCACACACACACCCCATCCTCAGTCTCCTCATCATTCCACCCTCCTCCTCATCATTGCACCCCACAGCATCCCCTCCTCCTCATCATTGCAATCCCCCCCATCCCATCCTCAGTCTCCTCATCATTGCAACCGGCCCTCAGCCCCATCCTCAGTCTCCTCATCATTGCAACCCCCCCCAGCCCCATCCTCAGTCTCCTCATCATTGCAACTGCCCCCCCCCCCAGCACACCACTCCACCTCATCATCAGCAATCTCCCCCCCCCCCGTTTCCTGTCCTCATTCTCCTGCTCATTAATATTACAACACCCCAGCACCCAATCCTCGATCTCCTTACCTTCCTGGAGATCGGCGGTGTTGCAGTGTGAGGATGCGGGGGAAGGCTGCTGCTCGTGTCACTCTCGCGTTGCAGGGGTCAGAGGCTGTGACACGTCAGACAGAGGCTTGTGCCCCTGGCCTGTCAATCCAACCCGGAAATTATTTTTAAAGGGCCCGCCGCTTCCAGCACTATTACCTGTAAACGGCAGGGGCTCTTTAAAAATCATTTCCGGGTTGGATTGACAGGCCAGGGGCTCATGGGATTAGACGTGCACCGCGTAGGCACGCACGTCTGCGCCAAGCCTCTGTATGACGTGTCACAGCCTCTGACCCCTGCGAGAGTGACAAGAGCAGCCTGTCAAGCCAAACCAGAAATGATTTTTAAAGAGCCTGCGCCGTTTGCAGGTAATAGTGCTGGCAGCGGCGGGCCCGGGCCACGCCCGAGGTCCCTGCCTGTTGCTGCAGTATGTAGCATAGTGTAGTGGCAGGGAGGGGGGCTGCTCCTCGGCGGCCTTTTTGGCGGCTGGCTGGGCCTATTTTACTGTAGGGGCCTGGAGCTGCAGCTCCATCAGCCCCTACGTTAATCCGGCCCTGGCCTCACCTGGAATATGCTGTTCAGTTTTGGTCGCCTGTTCATAAAAGGGACACTGCGGAGCTGGAAAGGGTGCAGAGACATGCTACTAAACTAATATGGGGCATGGAACATCTTAGCTATGAGGAGAAATTAAAGGAGTTACAATTGTTTAGTCTTGAGAAGAGACGTTTAAGGGGGGATATGATAAACGTATATAAGTATATAAATGGCCCATACAAAAAATATGGAGAAAAACTGTTCCAGGTTAAACTCCTCCAAAGGACGAGGGGGCACTCCCTCCGTCCAGAGAAGAAAAGGTTTAGTCTAAAGGGGCGACACGCCTTCTTTACCATAAGGACTGCTAATTTATGGAACGGTCTACCTCAGGAACTGGTCACAGCAGGAACAATTAACAGCTTTAAAACAGGGTTAGATACATTCCTGGAACAAAATAACATTAATGCTTATGCAGAATTATAAAACTACATCCCTTCCCCTTATCCCCTTACACCCTTCCCTTCAACTCCCTGGTTGGACTTGATGGACGTATGTCTTTTTTCAACCATACTAACTATGTAACTATGTACATAGGTGGTGTACGATTTATTTTCCTGTTAAACTCATTTGGGCCAGTTACTCTGAAAGGCCAGCCAAAACTACACACCTGCTTTTATAGCCTAATACAGTTGTAAGCGTAGTGGAGCGTATTGTCCTCCTCCCATAAGTGTAACCTGTACATACATAGGTGGTGTACGATTTTTTTTTCCTGTTGAACTCATTTGGGCCGGTTACTCTGAAAGGCAAACCAAAACTAAACACCTGCTTTTATAGCCTAATACAGTTGTAAGCGAAGTGGCACATATTGTCCTCCTGTCATAAGTGTAACCTGTACGTACATAGGTGGTGTACGATTTTTTTCCTGTTAAACTCATTTGGGCCTGTTACTCTGTAAGGCCAGCCAAAACTACAAACCTAGTCTTGTAACCTATTACAGTTGTAAGCACAGTGGAGCATACTGTCCTCTCATAAGTGTAACATATACGCACTCAGCTGGTGTATAAGTGTGTCAGGCAGAGAAGTGCCAGGATGTGCACAGAGGAGTGGCAGAGGCCTAAATTTACCAGGCTGCAGGCAGAGGTCACAGCATACTAGGGGTGCGTGGCTGCAGGAGTGCAGCAAGAGGCCTAAGCTCCCGGTATCAGCTAGCGGTCTTGTCTCGACCAGCAACCCATCTGCCGTCATTTATTGATTAACTCGGTCATTCACTTCATCCCAAGTGACATCTGGCACCCCCAGTTCCTCAGACACAACCCTCAGTTGGCATGGCCAGGGAGAAGTCCCTGTCCTCCAATTGCCTTTGTCCTATGCTGTTCCCTCCCCTACAGAAGTATTGTATGCTGTGGGTTCATCTCCACTATTTAGTGAGGACGATCTACTAGAGGACAGTCAGCAGCTACTGCCCAGCCAAGAATTGGGGGAGACATCTGCCTCTTCCTCCGCTAGGCGGGCAAGTAGTGATGAGGAGAGTGGCATGGGTGGTGGTGTTGCGAGGGTTCAGGCACCTGAAACAGACATTGATGAGGAATATGAGGAGGACAACAGTGACGTGCAGACACAACTCGATCATTATGAAGCTGAGCGCACTTGGGAGTGGGGTGCAGTAGGGGCTTCATCATCATCAGGAGAATAGTGTTGCTCGCGAATATTCGCAATGCTAATTTTATTCGCAAATATCGCATAATCGCAAATTTGCGAATATTCGCAAATGTAGCACTATATATTCGTAATTACGAATATTCGTTTTTATGGTTTTTTTTTTCACAGTACACATCACAGTGATCACCCCTCTCTGCTTCCAGCTTGTGTGGTGTAAAGAAGGCTCTAATACTACTGTGTGAGACTGGAGTGCAAATTTTAGCATATGCAAATTTTTGTATATGCTAATTTTCGCATATGTTAATTTTCGCATACGCGAATTTCCGCATATGCGAAAATAAAACTAGAATATTATGAATATGCGAATTTAGCGAATGTATGATGAATATTCGTCCATATATTCGCGAATATTTGAATTCGAATATGGCCTATGCCACTCAACACTACAGGAGAAGAGGGTTGCAGTTTGCCCGCTAGGCAGCAGCTGAGCCAGCAAGGTGGTAGCATGGTGGCAGCAGTGGCAAGTCTGGAGCCAAATGTGCCCAGGGTAGACCGCCTGCTTCGCGGCAGCCTACCTGCCCAGGAGGTAGTGGAACAGGGGTTCCTGGAGTCGGCAGCAGTAGCAGTCAGTCAGTGCGGACTGTTGGGGGGAAAATCATCTACATGGAGGTGTGGCAGTTTTTCATTAAGCACCCGGAGGATATTAACATGGCCACATGATATGTCGGCAGAAGGTGAAGCGTGGCCAGGGTGCTTAATGTTGGCACCACGGCCCTGCGTCAACATCTGCAATGTCACCATACAAAATGGCCCGGGAGAACCGTGGCTCCGATGCGGTGGTCCAGCCTGCTGCAACACCCAGTGGCATGCCGCTCCCTGTTTCAGCCAGCCAAGGCTCCACCACCTCAGCCGAAGGGAGCTGTCTGTCATACCCATCTTATGTCTGTCCAGATGCTTCTGCTCCTCCTAAATTTGACAAATTTTCCTGGATAAAGGACATAAACCTTTTTGCCATAAAGGTGGCACTACATAAATGGCACTTCCAATGTGACCACGACGACAGAAGATTGCTAGAGAGGGAGGAAAGAGTATGACACGATTTACATGAACTTTGGTTGGAAAGTGAGGGCCATGAGATACGATTCTTGGCCCCCTTCACAGAATTAAAACCAAGATCGCAAATCACTCCACAATTTTCACAGTTTCCGAATGTAGAAATATTTGTGGATCTAGTTACACAGGACATTGAGAGAATAAATACGAGAAGATCATCTACTCCAAATAATTTGACACAGGAGGAACAGCAGGCCCTGGATCGTCTGAGGGATGATGACTCTATAGTCATTAAGCCCTCAGACAAGGGCGGCAACATTGTGGTCCAGGATAGAACCAATTACATAGAAATGGTTATGCGACTGTTGGCAGATAGGGAGAAATATGAGATCTTGGGTTCTGACCCTACGAGTGCATATCTTGAAGAATACAGGAAGTTATTGATCGAGGCCAGAGATAAGTCATTGATTTCAGAGTTTAAATTTATGTTTAATCCACACCCCACCATAGCCACCTCTTATGCACTCCCCAAAACACATAAATCCACTGACCCCATCAAGGGACACCCCATTGTGTCAGGTAATGATTGCCTTGCACCATTTGTCCCTACACTACCCTCACACCTAGGAGACACTAAAGACACTCTCACCAAAATTCACTATATTACTGTCACGGAATTTATGATACTAGCCAGCATTGATGTGGAAAGCTTATATAGCAACATCCGCCACGAGCTAGGCATGCAAGCAGTCAAACACTTTTTTGAGCACTAGGAACACATATTTTTCGGAGAACAATGATTTCGCTTACTCACTTCTTTATTTTGTGTTGACACATAACTATTTTATTTTCAATGGCAAATTTTATCACCAAACACAAGGCACAGCAATGGGGGCGTCATGTGCACCAAATTATGCAAATTTATTTTTAGGGTGGTGGGAGGACACTATGGTTTTTGGGGATACCCTGAGCACATACACAGAGCACATTTTATTTTGGGGACGTTATATTGATGATGTCCTCATCTTGTGGGATGGTGATGGGGCACTGTTTACGGATTTCATTTTGGCACTGAATGATAATAATATTGGTATGTTGTTTACCTATGAAATAGGTGGCCGATCAATTAACTTCCTAGACCTCAACATATTTGTTGATGAGAACAACTGTATACAAACCAAGATATACAGAAACCTACGTCCTCTAACTCATTGCTTCATTGGACTAGCTGGCCCCCCTGGTCACTAAAGAAAAGCGTTCCGATTGGCCAGGAGGAACTGCTCAGAGGAAACCTCATTTCAAAGTGAGTGCAATGAGCTATTCAGGAGATTCAGACAGAAAAGACACCTAAAGACGGCTTACCATCCAGCGAGAGGCTGTGCTAGATCTGATCTACTTAGAGATCCAGATGGTGCGGGACAGCAGCCGATACGTTGCATAGGTACATACGATGGCCAAAGTGACAAGATAATGGCAATATTAAATCGACATTGGCATCTATTATATAGGGATCCTGAATTGAAAGAGGTAATTGGGAATAAACCTAAGGTCACATTCCGCCAAGGACCCAACTTGTGGGATTTATTGGTCAATAACCACCTGAAACAAGAGGGTAGATCTACCAATTGGCTTACCAGTAGTGTAACTGGGTCCTTTGGATGTGGGAATTGCAGTTTCTGTACGTTCTTACCAAAGACTAAGAAATTCACAAATCCAGTGGACGCATGGGAGTATGAAATCAGACAATTTGTTAATTGTAAAACAAGAAACAGTATATGCTGCCCAGTGCGAATGCCCTAAACTCTACGTGGGCAAAACCACGCAGGAGTTTAGGAGAGACGTAAAAGTCAACATCTAAGCAATATTAGGACGGGAGCAGATACACCCATCTCGAGACATATGCATGCTATACATAGTAACAACCTGTTTGCCCTAAAATTCTGGGGCATTTGCAATATGAAATTAGGCCCGAGAAAGGGAAACATAGACAGAATTATTTTAAGGGAAGAAGCCAAATGGATACATAGACTCAAATGTCTATCACCGAGAGGCCTAAATGAAGGCTTCTCCTACTCGGCATTTCTTAATTAAAATTATGGACAGGAATGTTAATAAATAAATAAATATACTAGATCTATTTTGATGAGTGAGATAAGAAAAGGTCACCATAAATCATAGGACAACCAATACATATGGAAATATCAATCCACCTGGATACTTACCTGTTAGGTTACGAATCAATACACTTAGAAACATTATGCTGCATTAGCCAGTTAACATCGGATTATATGATGCCGATGGAAATAGAGGACATTAGTAAATATATATATATATATATATATATATATATATATATATATATCATCATGAAACAACGTCATCTAATACTTACTATGAAGATATATGATCCTGGAAAGGACTCGGAACTGTGGAGTAGCATCTGGGTGGTCCTTGGGACGGGGCATCCGAATGGAGATACACCACATGACATCTAATAGAGGGAACAGCAGAAAATATGAGAATATCCATAGGAATTAATTGTATAGGATGCTTAGGTATGAATGGTACTTCATTATATGCACAATCCAAAATGAGTATGAACAATGGAGTGTTAATCATACACTGCATGTGGATACACCTAGTGTACCCATTGGGGCAGATATACCAATATAATAAATAGAAATCCAGCTACCTAGATACTAGGGATGATGTATGACATCTCCTTGTTAAATCCTAGATATATACTAGGGATGCTATATGACATATCCCTGGGTGGTATACAGATCATAAATCCTAGAATATCCCTATGGTGAACACCTAATACATTACCATTAAAACCATCAAAACTATCATAATTCTAGATAATGGCTAGTTACCAATTAATGTCAAGAATAGCGGCCCTGAAGCTGTTTGTGTCTTGGAGCATGCGCAGTACTTCCTGCGGATATCGTACTAAGTGCAGTAAATACACTGATACGCAGGTGCGGTCCCCTGACATGCGCAGTGAGGCGGAATCCCGACGTGGAGCGCAAACAACAGACGCTTGGAACGCAAGCAAGGCGCGTGCGAGGTCAGAGGATCGTGACTGGCTGCCAGCGATCAGGTGACATCGTTGTCATCATACAGCGCTGAATCTGTGATGATGAAGAGGTCGCGATTCAGGAATGGTGATAGGCTGGACAACGGTACAGGTAATGTTAGTATATAGGACCTGATTGGTCCAAATAACAGGTACACAGGTGTGTTATAACCAAGGAAGCCACGATTGGTGGATCAATGAGAGTGGGAGGCCCTAATAGGGATAAATACCGAGATGGTGGACCAAAGAGTTGATGCCCATTTTCCCTCCTGAAGATGCTACAGAAGTAGTGAAACATGTAGAGGGGGCATTTTCAGCATTATAACTAAGCGGTAGTTAGTGTGTGTAATATATGGTGGTACTACAGTCCACCTATGATAGAGAATATATATAACAGTGATCAGCTGGATGGAACATAACTATCATTACTAAGCACACACAAATCCGTGATTTTTAGTGAATATACTCATCATTATCTTTTTTAACTAAATATAAATAAAAGCTAAGTTTTAGGGGTGGGATTTAATAAGGGTATCAGTGACCCTGGGCTTCCCAGGGTCAAAGGTTTTTTGGTTATAATTACCCTAACCCATCCTGGGCTTTTTTGTTGTTGATACTCCTCCTACTTCGAGTCAGTCATTCCGCCAGCAATCCATCAGTGAAGCCATGTCCAATAGACAGCAGTATGCGCCCACTCTTCCAGCGGCGCAGAAGCTGACTGTGCTCCTGTCCAAGTTGCTGGTGCTGCAGTCCCTCTCTTTTCAAGTGGTGGACTTTTCAGAGAACTGATGGCTTGTGCTGTGCCGAGGTACAGAGTCCCAAGCCGTCATTTCTTTGTGAAAAAGGCAGTACCAGCCCTGCAAAATTATTTGGAACAGAAGGTGGGCTAGTCCTTTAGCCTGTCGGTGTGTACCAAAGTGCAGTAGCTGTAACTACGGTCAGGGACAATACATGTCCTTTATGGCCCACTGGGTGAATGTGGTTCCTGCACAGCCACACCAGCAACTTGGCCAGGTCATGCTGCTTCCGCCTACACACTCTCAGTCCATTGGTCCTGCAACAGTGTCCGACTATGCCTCCTCATCCTCTACCGTGTCCTCAGCCTCCACTGCACAGACAAGTCTCAGTGCCCCTCCAGCATACCATGTGTGCAGGGTCACGGTGGTGTCACACTTTTCTTCACATGGTTTGCCTTGGCAAACAGAGTAACACAGGCTAGGAACTGCTAAAAGTGATTCGGCAAGAAACCAAATCATGGCTTACTCCACAAAAACTGGAAATGGGAACCATGGTGACCGACAACGGGAAGAACATTTTGTCTGCGCTGCGTCAAGGAAGCCTGAGCCATGCGCCCTGCATGGCACAAGTGTTCAATCTGGTTGTCAAAGTGTTTCCCCCATCTGCAAGTCATCCTAACAATGGGAAGGAGACTTTTCATGCACTTCAGCCACTCGTACACCGCAAAGCACACCCTCCTTGACCTGCAGCGTCAGAACGCCATCCCCCAACATGGTCTGATATGCAACGTTTCCACCCGTTGGAATTCCACCCTCCATGTTGGATGACTATATGAACGACTATATGAACAGAGAAAAGCCATCAATGATTTCTTGATGATCCAAGCAGATAGGGGTACTCCCCTGTGTAACTTCAATGTTAACCAGTGGCAGCTCCTACGTGACATCTGCCATTTGCTCAGGCCCTTTGAGGAAGCCACATTATTAGTCAGTCGCCAGGATTACGGGATGAACAATGCCATTCCACTGCTTAATTTCCTACAACACATGGTGGAAACGATGGCTGGTCAGGGCTACATCTCATGACCACATGAGCCCTGTGGGGGCTGAACAGGAAGAGAAGAAGGAGGGTGAGGGGGACTGTGGAGTACAGGCAATGTGTAGCAAAATGGGTGGTTCTTTTACTCAGCTGACAGGATAGGAGGAGCAGGAGCAACCAGAGGAGCTACAGGGTGATGTGTCTCACAGGACCCATACACACCGTAGTAGTATGCAGTGGAGATGGAGGCAGGGCGTTCCTCCAAGTCACTTGCACAAATGGCATGCATGCTCACTTGCTTGCGTAGTGACCGCCAAATTATCACCATTCAGCAGCGGGATGACTTCTGGCTCTCCACCTTGTGGGACCCTCGCTAGCTGCACAAAATGGGGGCCTTTTTTACACCCACTGAGTGAGAGGACAAACTGACCTACTACAGAGACATCTTACATCAGTCAGTTGGCCGATGCCTATCTGCACCATCGTCCATCCTCTCGCAGGTCTGACTAAGGGAGTCCTCTGTGCTCACCTTCCACTGCTTTGGCTGTTGGAGAGGGGTGGGGTGGCAGGAGCAGTACCAGCTCCATCAGCAGCAGCCTGAGTCTGCAGTCACTGATGAGTAGTTTTCTTCACCTTTCTTCACCTGCAACTCATCTGCAGCAGGTAGACCTTGAGCAGGACCTGAACCAGCAGGTGGTGGCATACCTTGACATGATCATGCCAACCCACATTGAAGATCTTCTGGATTTCTGGGCAGCCAAACTTGATTTGTGGCTGCAACTAGCAGAATTTGCCCCGGAAAAGCTGTCCTGCCTGGCCAATAGTGTGCCATCAGAGTGGGTGTTTTGTGCGGCAGGGGCCATTGTAACCCCAAGGAGAACTCGCCTGTCCACCAAAAATGTGGAGAGACTGACCTTTGTCAAGATGAATCAGGCTTGGATCAGCCAGGATTTCAACCAACCAATGCCTGATGCATCAGAGTAGATCAACCATGGTGCCACACCAACCTTTCACAAGTATGGATACTCAAAAAAATATTTAAGGTGCTGCTCCCCAGTTACAGAAATTCCTCTCCATCAGACCACAAGTAAGTATTGAGGACATGCATTAGCTAAAACTTAAATTTTAATAATATTCTTAGGAAAAAATGTATGGAACCCCAAATTTTTTTTAATCAAACAAAAAGAAAAGTGTGCAAAAAACACCATGTGCCACCTGCACCACAGTGTATTGATGTGATGCAAAAACCTCTAAAAGGTGGAAGGGAACAAACTATGGTCCATTGTAACAGGCGGGGGTAAAAACTGTCACTGTAAGGCCCTACTCTCACACTATTAATTTCCTTCTTGGCAAGTGTTACACACCCTAAAAAGGGCAGCACCACACAGGAACCTCTCCCTATTTCCACCTAAAAACTCTGCTATTTGCAAATCGAACCAAATTTTTTTGGAAAATTGGGTGAATTGGACAAATTGAATTTCTCAAAAATTCACTCATCTCTAGTAGGGTCATATGTAGTGCTGCTGCTGAGTAGCTCTGTCTGTCCGCTCGTAGCAGCAGATTTTCCACTGTAGACACAGTGCCTGCTTGTAGAAGATACGCAGCAGGAAATCTGCCACTACGAGCAGACACACAGAGTTGCCTGGCCACAGTAGGGAGCTCACTCTTGTGACTGGTGTCGGCTCATCTTAAGAGCAAAATACACTTTGGATGCACTATGTGGGACCCTACCCTAAAGGAATTTTTGAGATAAAAAAAAAGTTAACTCAAAGTTTACACAATTTAATAATATAACACTTTGCAATATATTTGACTTACATTTTAAATACCTTGAATTTTGCAGCATTTCGGTGCTGCAGCTCCCTGGCTGTTATTGAATACATGGTGACAAGACATCCAATGTCATATCACCTGACCATAACAGCTGTGTAAGGGAAGGCAGCTACCGCTACACCTGCTAGGGTTCCCTTAATGTTTTTGTGTCATTTTCTAGAGGTGCAGTACAGACCCATAGACTTTGGCAGGTGCCCTAAAGCCCCTATCACATGCAGGGCAGATGTCAAGATGAGTGAATGGATTGCAACTATCTCCTTGAGGTCTTATATTGCGTAAAGGGGTCTGGAGTTCAGGTTGGAGTCTTTTTTGCATTTATGTGTTGTATTTATAAAACTTTTGGTGCATTTCTTTTTTAAATCACACAGATATCTAGATTACATAATTTTTTTCCATGAGAATCCACAGTGATATCTGTATCAACTAATTAATCATAAATCTATATTTCTTCACCAGTTGTAATCATATCTCTTCTTAGAATTTACAACTTCAATATCCACAGTGCACCTAGTTGGGAGTAAGCCGGTACCACTGACCTTTAAACAAGAACATCTGTTGTAGCAGATTAATACCACAAAAGAGTGATTTGAAAGGATTAAAATGACATTGCAGAAAAATACAGATGTAATTTATTCAGAAAAAAGATCTACACAAGAAATACATTACCTAGTCAGCTGATTTTTTGATAAATCATTATTATTTGACCAATCTAGCCAATCGTTGCTGCATGCTTTTCATTTATTAGATCCTTAGAAAAATAATCCTAATTTACTGTCTGTCACCATCAAAACATAACTCTACCTTATTCCCGACAATCTCAGTATTTATGTCACAGAGGTCCAAAATGCTTAGCTATAGTGAGTTGTTTAGTAGGGTCCTCATCATTTCTCTCATGTGAAGGCACCAAAGGTTCATGTCCCTGAACCCAAATGGTACCATTAACAGGAAAGGACTTCAAAGTAATACCTACAGGTCGAATAAAAATAAAAAAAAACAAAGCTATCACAGTTTACAGGAGGGCTTAATGGTGTGCTCCGGTGTTTACACATCTTATCCCCTATCCAAAGGATAGGGGATAAGATGCCTGATCACGGGAGTCCCGCAGCTGGGGACGCCTGTGATCATGCACGTGGCACCCCGTTTGTAATCAGTCCGCGGAGCGTGACGGCGTGCCGCCGGCTCTGTAGTCGCCCGTAATCAGACCCGGAGCGAACACGCACCGGGGACTGATTACAGACGGGGTGCCGCATGCATGATCATGGGCGTCCCCAGCAGCGGGACTTCCTCGATCAGGCATCTTATCCCTATCTTTTGGATAGGGGATAAGATGTCTAAGCACCGGAGAACCCCTTTAAAGAAGATGTCCAGCAGTAATAAACTTATCACCTATCTGCAGGATAAGTGGATAAGTGTCTGATCGGAGGGGGTCCGTCTCCTGGGACCCCCTGCAATCTCCCATACATGGGCCCTTGCCCCGGCCCCGCTCAGCTCCTGTGTGTGACGTTTTGCACACATCACGTCAGATGATCCATACACACCCCATCCATGGGTCTTTCCTCAAGAGATGAGTGCAGGGACCACGTTTCGACCAGCTGACATGCTGCGTACAAAGCACTCTGTGTACAGAGCTAAAGCCGAGCCAGGGCCTTGTATGGGAGATCGGGGAATTCAGAGAGCTCAAAGCACTTAATATGAAGGGTCCACCTTCACATATATATTTACAAAAATAATGCAGCAGTACTCATCCAGTCTTACTGTAAAAAGTGCCAGCATACCAGACCCGATCCTTGGAACACAAAGGGAAGAGATAGTAGTATTTCACAGTCCTTAAAATGTTCCTTTTAAGGTGAACTTGGTTCTCTATCCCTAGTGGTACATGCAAGACTTACTAGCGTGCTGTGGTTCTGGCCTGTTCTTCACTACACTTACAGGATGAAACTTGCACTTCAGACTACGACTTAAGACTTGACTTGTGAGTGATTTTAGGTAGTAATTGTAGTCCAATTTAAACAGGGTTACTTCATGGGGAGTGTGCTGTGGTAACCCTCACTTAGGTTTCCTTGGGTTGCTCCACTATGGCACACTACACACACACACACATGGGGTGGGGGATTGAGCCCCCAGCCCATCCATTACACAAGAATGCTGGAGCATTTGTTGTCAGCTCCCGCTCCACCATTCACTGTAACTCACATGCTGCAAGCACTTCTTGCTTGCAACGTGTAAGCCACAGGGTTGCGATCCCCGGCAGGCCAACGTCACTTCATCGCACCTGCCCGGAGATTCTGTCTGGGCATTATATGTGAGGGGCACAGAACAGGGGGCATTATAGGTAAAGGGTGAACAGAACAGGGGCATATTATGTGAGGGGCACAGCACAGGGGGCATATTAGGAGAGGGACATAGGACAGGGGGCATTATATGTCAGGGGCACAGCACAGGAGGCATTATATGTGAGTGGTACAGGACAGGGGGCATTATATGTGAGGGGCGCAGGAAAGGGGGCATTATATGTGAGGGGCACAGGACGGGGAATTAAATATGCGGGGCACATGGTCATGTGGTGGGGGCATTATTATATTTTATATGTGGGGCACATGATGGGGCATTACTATATGTGAGGGTAACAGAGTGTTTTCCATTTCAGAGGTATATGGGGAGATTTATTAAAACTTGTGCCAAGGGAAATCTGAAGCAATCTGATTGGTTGCCCATAGCAACCAATCAGATTGCTTCTTTCATTTTTAAGGCCTCTGTAAATTGAATGAAGCAGCCTGATTGGTTGATATGGGCAACCATACCACTTTTCCTCTACACAGGTTTTGATAAATCTTCCCCATAGTGTATATTAAATTGTA
This sequence comes from Hyla sarda, assembly GCF_029499605.1. Taxonomy (NCBI): domain Eukaryota; kingdom Metazoa; phylum Chordata; class Amphibia; order Anura; family Hylidae; genus Hyla; species Hyla sarda. The sequence continues at coordinate 83,996,490 of NC_079193.1, read as the reverse complement.
TAAGGAATTTCTGGGCCGCAATATGTTACGGTGTTGTATTCAGAGGATGCACTGTACAGCAGCACCTAGTGAGCCAGTTGCAAAGGGTGTTGTTTTCCACTTTTCAAATTCTCCATGGTGATAGCTTTTCTTTCTTGGTTAATAGGTGGTGTTCAAAGCACTGGTCACATCTATTTTTTTTTTTTTTGAAGGCCACAATTTAGTGCCAGTGTTATACACAATGCAATCCATTTAATTAAAGCCATGCCCCAGCAGTTTAATAAGATAGAGATAAGGTAGGAGTTGATATGAGCCTAGTGTAACAGGGCTTAATAAAATGTACAAATGTGCTACAACTTCTGATTACCTTCTGATCAATTTCTCTAATGGATTCCAGGAAATATCATGTCTGACAGTAAGGTTTATGCATACTTACCTGTTTCCTTATGTAGAGGGCAACAAACAATAACTAGAAAGGGGATTAATGGACCTTAAAAGAGAAACCTTTAATATGGATTTTACCTAGGGACAAAAACAGACATGTATTTATTGATGCAATTCATTTTCTTCAAGACATTGTGCAACTAATTGTTAAAATGAAAACAAGAAAATGATGTATCCAGTAAATAATCCTTGATTCCCAGCATTTCCCTTTAAGTGTCTGTTGATTGAATCGTCTATAAAGCTATTAGTGCGGTCTGTAAAGAGTTCTTAAAAAATAGTGAATTACCTATACCACAAAAGTCTTAGGAATCTGTGTTGAAGTATTCAAATAAAATTAATCAGGATTAATGGCTCATGGGAAATGTCTAAAACTATGAAATTTCATGAAACCTCAAATATTCTTATAAATAATGTTGACTGTGTCTTCTGTGTTTAGAACCATTAGCAGCACAATAGGTTCAGTGTACAGCAATAACTTATTAATATATAAATGCATTTGATACATTTGTATATTATACATTGTACATTTGCAAGGACTCCTGCGATAATATAAAAATAAAATAGATGTTACAGTAGTATTTGAATAGGTAACTGCAGGGCTGGGGTTGTCCAGGGCCCCAATGTCATAAGAGGTCCCACTGTTCCCTTTTAATAAGCACTGCCACCATAAACTACTTTTTTTTATTTTTTTTATTTATTTTTTATAAATTATGCAACTTTACAATATGTTTGCATTAAATATTTTACTTTTTTTTATGTGAAAAAGTTATGTCTCCTAAGGGTCCCGATACCATGTACATTTCTGCTGTCCACCTGTCAGCCCGGCAACACTCCTGCACAGTCGGAAAACACAGGAAGTGGTGGCGGCCTGAGGTTGTACGATTGAGCTGTGTGTGTTTGAAGCAAAGCTGAGTGTTTATGGCTGAGCTGTGTGTGAAACAGAGCTGAGTGTGTATGATTGAGCTGTGTGTGAAGCAGATCTGAGGTGTGTGTATTGAGCTTCTATACTTCACTCCTCTCTGTGTAGCTACTGCTGAGATAATCAGGAAGGAGAACTGTGGGACAAAGACTGCAGCTGATTGGTTGCTGCTGTCAACCTGGCAACTAAGGAACAGGAAGTTTATGGCAGTGGAGGCAAGAATCATCACTGCCTGGGAACGCCCACAGATTTTTGGAGAACAGCAAATGCCTATAAAGGAGATCAAAGCTGCTTAGAGCCACAGGAAAAACATATACAAAAAAATAAAAAAGAATAAGAATTATTTAATATTTGTTAAAAGTAGTAAAACAAAATAAAACCTTTATATATTGGGTATCATTGTAAGCATATGGACCTACAAAACAAAGATAATGGCCCTGATTTACTATTGTAAACCTGACATGTTTTGTTGGATTGTGCACCAGAACTGAAAAAAACCTGACCAATTCTCTATTTTACTGGGAAAACACGGGAAAGTGGTGTGGTTGCCAAAAAAGGGGCGTGTTCCTGATGTTTTAAAAAAAATTCCAGCATATTTACTAAAGTTTCCACAGAAAATGTGGTGGATTTGAGCTGAGGAAAACCCGACAGATCAGAGCATATAAAAAAAAGCAAAACATAGGGACAACTGCAAAATGTAGGGAAACATTAGTAAATACAGTGGAAAAATATCTGTTAAGAAAAAAGCCTCCCTGCAGTGTCCCCTGGGCGCCCCCCCCCCCCCCCCACACACACACACACACTGCATCTGTTCTACTGTAATTGTATATTATCCTCTATGTTATGTCTATAAGAATGTTGTATCTTTAACCCCTTAACTACCACGGACGTAAATGTACGTCCCTTTTTGGCGGAACTTTCCGCACCAGGACGTACATTTACGTCCTGTGTATGACCGCGAGCATCGGAACGGTGCTCGCGTCATACACAGCAGGTCCTGGCTGCTAGCAGCAGCCGGGACCTGCCCATAATGGCCGACATCCGCGGATTTCCGCCATTAACCCCTCAGATGCTGTGATCAATACAAATCATGGCATCTGGGGCATTGCGGTACTCTGAATGGATGATCGGATCGCACGCAGCACTGCCACGACGATCCAATCATCCAGCATGGCGGCCGGAGGTCCCCTCACCTGGCTCCGGCTGTCTCCCAGGGTCTTCTGCTCTGGTCTGAGATCGAGCAGACCAGAGCAGAAGATCACCGATAATACTGAGCAGTGCTGTGTCCTATACACAGCACTGCACAGTATTAGCAATCAAAGGATTGCTATAGATAGTCCCCTATGGGGACATAAAAGTGTAAAAAAAAAGTTGAAAAATTTAAATAAAATAAGTGAAAAATCCCCTCCCCCAATAAATAAATAGTCAGTTTTTCCCATTTTACCCCCAAAAACCGTAATTTTTTAAATAAACATATTTGGTATTGCCGCGTGCATAAATGTCCAAACTATCAAAATATAATGTTAATGATCCTGTACAGTGAATGGCGTAAACGTAAAAAATAAAAAAGTCCAAAAATGCAGCTTTTTTGTCACATTTTACTCAAAAAATGTTTTATAAAAAATTATCTAAAAGTTTTATATATACAAATGTGGTACCTAAAAAAAGTACAGGTGACAGCGCAAAAAATGAGCGCTCATACCGCCCTTTATACGGAAAAATGAAAAAGCTATAGGTGGTCAAAATAGGGCGATTTTAGATTACTGATTTTGTACAAAAAGTTTTAGATTTTTTTTAAGCGGTATAAAAATATAAAAGTATCTAGCCATGGGTATCATTGTAATTGTATTGACCCACAGAATAAAGAACACATATAATTTTTACTGTAAATTGTACAGTGTGAAAACGAACCCCTCCAAAATGTGCAAAATTTTGGTTTTCATTTAAATTTCCTACCTAAAAAAATTTTTTTTTTGGGTTCGCCATACATTTTATGGTAAAATGAGAGGTTTCATTACAAAGTACAATTGGTCACGCAAAAAACAAGCCCTTACATGGGTCTGCAGATGGAAATATAATAGAGTTATGGACTTTAGAAGGCGAGGAGGAAATATTTTGCAATGTCATAGCTCCCATAGGGACCTATAACACTGCACACACTGATCTTTTACACAGATCACTGGCGTGTATTAACACGCCTGTGATGTGTGTTATCGGCGCTTGACTGCTCCTGCCTGGATCTCAGGCATGGAGCAGTCACTCGCCGATTGGACACCGAGGAGGCAGGTAAGGGCCCTCCCGGTGTCCTGTAAGCTGTTCGGGACGCTGCACTTTCACTGCGGCTGTCCAGAACAGCCCAACTGAGCAGCCGGGATACTTTCACTTTCACTTCAGATGCGGCGGTCAGCTTTGATCGCCGCGTCTGAAGGGTTAATACAGGGCATCACCGCGATCGCTGATGTCCTGTATTAGCTGCGGGTCCCGGCCGTTGATGGCCGCCGGGACCGACCCGGCACATCGCGGGAGCCAGCGGAGGACGTAAATATGCGCCCTTCGTCGTTAAGGTGTTAAATGTATACATTTTCCTGCATGTACTTATGATTTTTTCCAAAAGTACGGCAAAATAGGGTATCATTTTAATCGAATGGACCTACAGAATAAAGATAAGGTGTCATTTTTACCAAAAAATGTACTGCGTAGAAAAGGAAGCCCCCAAAATTTCCAAAATGGCATTTTATCTTAAATTTTGTCGCACAATGTTTTTATTTCTGTTTCGGCGTAGATTTTTGGGTAAAATGACTGATGTCATTACAAAATAGAATTAGTGGCGCAAAAAATAAGCCATCATATGGATTTTTAGCTGCAAAATTGAAAGGGTTATGATTTTTAAAAGGTAAGGAGGAAAAAACAAAAGTGCAAAAACTGGAAAACCCTCCGTCCCTAAGGGGTTAATGGCACCTGTTTGAACTTATTATCAGTATAAAAAACACCTGTCCACAACCTCAAACAGTCACACTTCATACTCCACTATGGCCAAGACCAAAGAGCTGTCAAAGGACACCAGAAACAAAATTGTAGACCTGCACCAGGCTGGGAAGACTGAATCTGCAATAGCAGCTTGGTGTAAAGAAATTAACTGTGGGAGTAATTATTTGAAAATGGAAGACATACAAGACCACTAATAATTTCCCTCAATCTGGGGTTCCACACCCCACTGGGGTTCCAGTGAATGACCTGCAGAAAGCACGGACCAAAGTAACAAAGACTACCATCAGTAACACACTACACAGCCAGGGACTCAAATCATGCAGTGCCAGATGTGTCCCCTGCTTAAGCCAGTACATATAGAAATAAAGACAAAAAAGACAACCGGGAGGCAGCGCCTCGTGTATTACCCTTGGCAGGTGAGGGAACCAAACAGTATGCTGGATGCACACCCAGGATTTAAGTCAGGGTGGCCACTCATCTTAAAGTGGAAAAATTGCGCTTATCACCCCTTGATTGGGGTACCAGATGGAGTTGGATGAGCTGCCAAGCCTGATGGTCACAGGAGTGTATCTACGCCCTGTAGGAACTGGAATACTTGTAAGAAAAAGGACCAATGGATCCAGACGCTGCTCTATCTAGGTATACACAGGATGCAGGTAAGTATTCTTAACCAAGCAATTTTATTATTTCCAAAACAACAAAAGGATCATGACGCGTTTCGGGGTAAGTTCCCCTTCCTCAGATGATCAGGGAGATCATCTGAGGAAGGGGAACTTACCCCGAAATGCATCATGATCCTTTTGTTGTTTTGTAAACAATAAAATTGCTTGGTTAAGAATACTTACCTGCATCCTGTGTATACCTGGATAGAGCAGCACCTGGATCCATTGGTCCTTTTTCTTACAAGTATTCCTAAGCCAGTACATGTCCAGGCCCATCTGAAGTTTGCTAGAGAGCATTTAGATGCTCCAGAAAAGTATTGGGAGAATGACATATATAGTCAGATGAAACCAAAGTACAACTTTTTGGTAAAAACTCAACAACGTGTTTGAAGGAGAAAGAATGCAGAGTTGCATCCAAAGAACACCATACCTACTGTGAAGCATGGGAGTGGAAACATCATGCTTTGGGGCTGTTTTTCTGCTATGGGACCAAGACGACTGATCTGTGTAAAGGAAAAAATGAAATGGGCCATGTATCATGAGATTTTGAGGGAAAACCTCCTTCCATCATTGAAGATGAAACATGGCTGGGTCTTTCAGCATGACATTGATTCGAAACACACCGCCCGGGCAACGAAGGAGTGGCTTCGTAAGAACCATTTCAAGGTCCTGGAGTGGCCTAGCCAGTCTCCAGATCTCAACCCCATAGAAAACCTTTGGAGGGAGTTGAAAGTCTTTGCTTTACCCAGCGACAGCCCCAAAACATCACTGCTCCAGAGGAGATCTGCATGGAGGAATGGGCCAAAATACCAGCATCAGTGTGTGAAAACCTTATGAAGACTTACAGAAAACGTTTTACCTCTGTCATTGCCAACAAAGGATTTATAACAAAGTAGTGTTGAGCGGCATAGGCCATATTCGAATTCGCGAATATATGGACGAATATTCATCATATATTCGCGAATATTCGCATATTCGTTATATTCTCGTTTTATTTTCGCATATACGAAAATTCGCGTATGCGAAAATGAACATATGTGAATATTAGCATATACAAAATTAGCATACGCGAAAATTCGCATATGCAGAAATTAGCATATGCTAATTTTCGCATATGCGAATTTTCGCACGCCAGTCTCACACAGTAGTATTAAAGCCTTCTTTACACCACACAAGCTGGAAGCAGAGAGGGGTGATCACTGTGATGTGTACTGTGAAAAAAAAAAAAAAAAAAACGAATATTTGTAATTACGAATATATAGCGCTATATTCGCGAAATTCGCGAATTCACGAATATGCGATATTCGCGAATAATATTCGAATTGCGAATATTCGTGAGCAACACTATAACAAAGTACTGAGATGAACTTTTGTTATTGACCAAATACTTATTTTCCACCATATTTTGCAAATAAATTCTTTAAAAACAGACAATGTGATTTTATGGATTATTTTTTCTCACTATGTCTCTCATAGTTGAGGTATACCTATGATGAAAATCACAGGCCTTTCTAATCTTTTTAAATGGGAGAACATGCACAATTGGTGGCTAACTAAATACTTTTTTGCCCCACTGTATCTGGCTACCTAACTTTATAACTGGATTCCTTACCTACATACCTGGCTATCTAACTACCTGCATACCTGGCTGCCTAACTACCTGCCTATATATCTTGCTACCTACCTTCATACCTGGCTACCGAACTACTGTATGTACATAACTGACCTTCATACATGGCTGCCTAACTACCTAGCTAGCAACCTACCTACCTTCCTGGCTTGTCACCTACCTACATATCTGGCATTATGATCGACCTACCTAGTTACATATTTACCTGGCTACCTACCTTCCTGCACTTTTAATGTGCAGGACACCAAGGAGGGCATTATTACAGTTTGTGGGCCTACAGATGCGAAGATTGTGTAAAGGAGGGTAGGGCACTGAAAAAAAGGCAGAGTCTAACATGTTTGTCCTGCAGATGTTAAGAGATTGACATGGCGATCTGATCCGGATGGAGAAGAAAAGGAAAGTGGACGCCGCTGATCAGAAAATATGTAATTGTGAGTCCCTAGATAGTCCCTAATCACTTATACGGTATACGCATCCTATGTACAGCTGATATCTACCGCTATATGGCCTGTTTATAATCACTTATATTTTATACAGATCTCTGTACAGCTGGTATCTACCGCTATATCGTTCTGTATATAATCACTTATATTGTATACAGATCCTGTATAATATACTAGTCTGTGTATAGTAGTTTTATTTAGTACAGTATGGCGATATTATTCAGTTATTGTGTGGTGGTGGTATATATTTACTCCTTGTATACTGGTATTATTGGTCATGGAAAATTATTTTACCTACTTTAAAGCGTTTCTTATATATAAAATGTACCGGGGGCCCTGAGTGTAATCCGTCTGCCCCTGCCGCCAAGTACGTAGTGAAGAATAATTTGAGACATCCGAACTTGATATACTGTCACTTTTTCCTAATCTGATCCTAACTGAATCTTAACTGAGCTTATGGCTTTGGAAATAAAATGTGCTTCATCTTTCTCTGAATTAAAGGCAATGTTCAGCGGTGGCGCTCAGGATTGTTTAGCTTGGAAGCAACTTCATAAATATTTCAATAGCTTTAATTACTTTTGGCTAGCGTTTACTATCTCAAAACACACGGCAATGGTTTCTAAAACTATTTCAGCTTTTAAAACATCACAACATTCTTCCTTAGATGTTCGGGGTGCCTTCTAATCATTCAGGAGCGCCAGGCCATTTTTGTACTTTACATGATGACCGGATGACTGGAACATGCATTTAAAAATGATTATTTGTCATATTCAAAATAAAAGTATAATAAAAATATTGTAGTGTATGTTGATAGCATGAATTTTAAGTCAGTTCTCTACAGTAAAGTGTTTTTTTTTCTTTTTTTGTTGGGGGCGCGGGGGGGGGGGGGGGGGTGGGTCACTTTGATGGATTATCCTTAGTTTATTCCATGTGTGATCACTAGGTGGTTGATTCCTAGGACCTCTATGATTAGTATAATGAATGAGTTGTGGTGCCAGGCAAGCAGCTTGGTTGCTTCAATGTTCATCCACGCAATTTGGTTCATCTAAACATGCAGCTGTGCGTGGTGTCTGAGCTCAACCCATTCTCTTAAATAGAACTTAAGGTGGGCAAACACATTAGACTTAGGTTGGCTGAAACCACCATTTTTAATGGAACCAGAAGACCTTCTCAAGAGTACGTAATGTACAGCCGATGTTTGTTTGTGAGATGAGCCACCAGGTGTTTGCCATTGGCTTACTTTCTGCTCCTCATTGACAACATATGCATTCTCAGCCCAACCAAGCATGAATGTTTATAGGGTGTTGGTTAAGAATAGTGTTGAGCGGCATAGGCCATATTCGAATTCGCGAATATTCGCGAATATATGGATGAATATTCGTCATATATTCGCGAATATTCGCATATTCGTTATATTCTCGTTTTATTTTCGCATATGCGAATATTCGCGCATGCGAAAATTAGCATATGTGAAAATGAGCATATACAAAATTAACATACGCGAATATTCGCATATGCGAAGATTAGCATATGCTAATTTTCACATATGCGAATTTTCGCACGCCAGTCTCACACAGTAGTATTACAGCCTTCTTTACACCACACAAGCTGGAAGCAGAGAGGGGTGATCACTGTGATGTGTACTGTGAAGAAAAAAAAAAAAAAAAAATACGAATATTCGTAATTACGAATATATAGCGCTATATTCGCGAAATTCGCGAATTCGCGAATATGCGATATTCGCGAATAATATTCGAATTGCGAATATTCGTGAGCAACACTAGTTAAGAATAGCTGCGGGCTGAATTTTGCTGAATTTCTCTTTGGCTGACAGGGATTTGAAGTTTATGGCCAACTTAAGCTGCAGGACCAGACACCTCTACAGTGCCTAGATATAAAAAAGTAAAGGCATATTCTAAGGGGAGCCAGACCCACATGATAACATATAGATAGCCTTTCCTGGTCATTAATGTGTTTTTTTCAGAAAACCTATTCAATACTATGACCATAAGACTAATATGAAAGGGACATAAAATGTTATCCCATATACTACACAATAAAACATTTCCTTTCATCTTCTGTTTAATGGCCTGAACTTTTTGAGATTTGGACCCTGGGAACCTGTGCCAAAAATATTTACAAAACAGTAAATGTCGCCTTATTTTTAGGCTTAAAGGGTTACTCTGCCCCTAGACATCTAATCCCCTATTCAGAGGATAGGGGATATGATGTCTGATCGTGGGGATCCTGTCTCTGGGGACCCCCTCGATCTCCCTGCTGGACCCGGCATTCGTTTAGAGTGTCGGATGCAGCGCCTTAGGCTCGTAACGTCCCGGCCACACCCCGCTTGTGACGTCATGATCACGCCCCCTCAATGAAAGCCTATGGCAGGGAGCGTGACAGCCCCCTCCCATAGACTTGTATTAAGAGGGTATGGCCGTGACGTCACAAGCGGGGCGTGGTTGTGACGTCTCGAGCCTCTGATCTGCATCGCCAGTCATCCGGCATGGAGTGAAGTTCACTCTGTGCACCGGATTTCTGGGGTGCCACAGCCGAGATCGCAGGGTTCCCCAGCGGTGGGACCCCCCTGATCAGACACCTTATCCTCTTCCTTTGGATAGGCAGAGTACCCCTTTAATGGCAGGATTTCAGTGTTTTGAGCATATAATACACACTCAACACCACTATTCCTGCAGTGCCATCTGTTCCATTTAAGCTCTGCTGCGTACAAACATTTAATTACTCTTTTTTTCTGTGCTTTTGCTCTGGTTTTACAAATATAATGGAAAAAACACAGCCATTTTAACATAATTGTTAAAATCACAGCAAAAACAGACGCAGGAAAAACTTTTAAAAAATGCAATAAAAAAGTGTGAATACAGCCTCAAGTCTTCATAAACCACCTCAATTATGATAGTTGCTGCTGGAGTCCAGCCAGGTGATTAGGCTGAAATTATTAAGCAAACTGCAGTGATAAGACATCACCCCCCCCTCTCCAACCCATGTCTGCCACATCAGCAAAAACAGGTAAGCACATTGCATACTCAAGAACCTGTACATTATTCTACAATAATAGCCTATGCAGCACTATACAAAAATATGTAGTGATGTGGAAAATTAAAAGAGATGTAAGATTAGGAACAAGCTATGGTCAGAAACAGAAAATAAACGCAAACGCCACAAATGAACAGGGCTTAAAAATAACTACAAAAATCTCCAAGTGCCCTGGATAAATCATAAACTAATACACCCCAAAAGTTGGTAATGGGCAGCACAGCGGCTCAGTTTTAACAATGTTTTCTTGAAGAGCTGGGGTTCTCCATACAAATTTGCCATTGCTGATGAAGGAGGATTGCCTCTGAAATGCGTCTTTTGGTAACTAATAAAAATAGTGCCTCTCTGCACTTTTATCCATAACCTGTTGTCTACTTGGATCCTTCTGAAGTTCATAACAGTGCCCTCTGAAAAGGTTTTTTTTTACACTGTATTTGCCTGTTTCCTATGGGAGAAGGTTACCTTCAACCCAGCAGTTCGGACTGAAAGGATCTCTTCAAACCCTTAAAAGAGTTGATATGCGCTAAACTACTATAGTCTGGTAAGCGGCCATGCTATAGAACCAAAGTTTTGCTGTCTCCCACAGGGACTGCGTTACCTGGGGTAATACACGAGGCGCTGTCCTCTGTTTTTCTTTCTTTTTCTTTTCAGGTTCAAACCAGTGACTGAGGCAGGTCAGCGGGTCATTGGCTGAGCGGACACTTCCCTATGTCAAGACTGAGACGGGGAAGTGCTGCATAGAAGGACCTGGCTCCATCAGGACAGTGGCAGTAGGAGGACAGGATAGATTAACACCTTTATCCAATGGACCCCACTATACGTGAGTGGTTTCATTAACCCCTTAACAACCACGGACGTAAATGTACGTCCTGGTTTGGCGGTACTTCGCACACCAGGACGTACATTTACGTCCAGTGTATGACCGCGAGCATCAGAGCGGTGCTCGCGTCATACACGGCAGACCAGGGCAGGAGATAGCCGATAATATTGATCAGTGCTATGTCCTATGCATAGCACTGAACAGTATTAGCAATCAAATGATTGCTATAGATAGTCCCCTATGGGGAAATAAAAAGTGTAAAAAAAAAAAAAAGTAGAAAAATTTAAAACTAAAAAGTAAAAAAAAGGGAAAAATCCCCTCCCCCCAATAAAAATGAAAATTGTCAGTTTTTCCCATTTTACCCCCAAAAAGCGTAAATTTTTTTTTAATAAACATATTTGGTATTGCCGCGTGCGTAAATGTCCAAACTATCAAAATATAATGTTAATGATCCCGTATGTTGAACGGTTTAAACATAAATATTTTTTTTTTTAAGTCCAAAAATGCTGCTTTTTTGTCAAATTTTATTGAAATTTTTTTTATAAAAATGATATAAAAGTTTTATATATACAAATGTGGTATCGATAGAAAGTACACATGATGCCGCAAAAACTGAGCCCTCATACTTCCGCCCTTTATACGGAAAAATGAAAAAGTTATAGGTGGTCAAAATAGGGCGATTTTAGATTACTGATTTTGTACAAAAAGTTTTTGATTTTTTTTATGCGGTACAAAAATATAAAAGTATCTAGCCAAGGGTATCATTTTAATTGTATTGACCCACAGAATAAAGAACACATGTCATTTTTACCGTAAATTCTACAGTGTGAAAACGAAACCCTTCAAAATGTCCAATATTTGGTTTTCATAAAAATTTCCTCCCTAAAAAAATATTATTTTGGGTTCGCCGTACATTTTATGGTAAAATGAGAGGTTTCATTACAAAGTACTATTGGTCACGCAAAAAACAAGCCCTTATATGGGTCTGTAGATGGAAATATAAAAGAGTTATGGATTTTAGAAGGCGAGGAGGAAAAAACGAAAATGCTAAAATGAAATTGGCCTGGTCCTTAACCTGTTAAGGACGCAGGGCGTATGCATACGCCCTGCATCCCAAGTCCTTAAGGACTGAGGGTGTATGGATACGCCCGTAGGAAATCCGGTCCCCACCGCTAGCCGGTTGGGGACCGGAGCCGGATGCCTGCTGAAATCGTTCAGCAGCAATCGCGGCATATCGCCCAGGGGGGTCATGATGACCCCCCCATGTCGGCGATGGCCGCAGATCGCTGGACAATTCAGCCCAGCGATCTGCGGCGGATTCCGGGTCAATCGGGTCTCCATATCTCTTGCATATGTAAAATTTTTGGGAAAACAATCTATTTAGGTAAAAAAAATTTTTTTTTTTACATATGCAAAAGTCGTGAAACACCTGTGGGGTATAAAGGTTCACTTAACCCCTTGTTATGTTCCCCGAGGGGTCTAGTTTCCAAAATAGTATGCCATGTGTTTTTTTTTTTTTTTGCTGTCCTGGCACCATAGGGGCTTCCTAAATGCGGCATGCCCCCAGAGCAAAATTTGCTTTCAAAAAGCCAAATGTGACTCCTTCTCTTCTGAGGCCTGTAGTGCTCTAGCAGAGCACTTTTCACCCCCATATGGGGTATTTTCTGAATCGGGAGAAATTGGGCTTCAAATTTTGGGGGGTATTTTCTGCTATTAACTTTTTAAAAATGTAAAATTTTTGGGAAACCAAGCATTTTAGGAATTTTTTTTTTTTTTTTTTACATATGCAAAAGTCGTGAAACATCTGTGGGGTATTAAGGTTTACTTTACCCCTTGTTACGTTCCCCGAGGGGTCTAGTTTCCAAAATAGTATTCCATGTGGTTTTTTTTTTTTTTTGCTGTTCTGGCACCATAGGGGCTTCCTAAATGCGGCATGCCCCAGAGCAAACTTTGCTTTCAAAAAGCCAAATGTGACTCCTTCCCTTCTGAGACCCGTAGTGCGCCAGCAGAGCACTTTTCACCCCCCATATAGGGTGTTTTCTGAATCGGAAGAAATTGGGCTTCAAATTTTGGGTAGTATTTTCTGCTATTACCCTTTTTAAAAATGTTAAATTTTTGGGAAACCAAGCATTTTAGGTAAACTAAGCATTTTTTTTTTTACATATGCAAAAGTCTTGAATCACCTGTGGGGTATTAAGGATCACTTTACCCCTTGTTATGTTCCCCGAGGGGTCTAGTTTCCAAAATGGTATGGCACCATAGGGGCTTCCTAAAGGTGGCATGCCCCCCAAAAACCATTTGTCGCTCCTTCCCTTCTGAGCCCTCTACTGCGCCCGCCGAACACTTTACATGGACACATGAGGTATGCCCTTACTCGAGAGAAATTGGGTTTCAAATACAAGTAAAAATTTTCTTCTTTTTACTCCTTGCAAAAATTCAAAAGTTGGGTCTACAAGAACATGCGAGTGTAAAAAATGAAGATTGTGAATTCTCTCCTTCACTTTGCTGCTATTCCTGTGAAACACCTAAAGGGTTAAAACACTGACTGAATGTCATTTTGAATACTTTGGGGGGGTGCAGTTTTTGTAATGGGGTCATTTGTGGGGTATTTCTAATATGAAGACCCTTCAAATCCACTTCAAAACTGAACTGGTCACTGAAAAATATTGAGTTTGAAAATTTTGTGAAAAATGTGAAAATTGCTGCTGAACTTTGAAGCCCTCATAAATTTTACGATGCAAACATAAAGTAGACATATTGTATATGTGAACCAAAAAAATGTATTTTGAATATCCATTTTCCTTACAAGCAGAGAGCTTCAAAGTTAGAAAAATGCTAAATTTTAATTTTTTTATCAAATTTGGGGATTTTTCACCAAGAAAGGATGCAAGTTACCACAAAAATTTACCACTATGTTAAAGTAGAATATGTCACAAAAAAACAATCTCGAAATCAGAATGATAAGTAAAAGCATCCCAGAGTTATTAATGTTTAAAGTGACAGTGGTCAGATGTGCAAAAAATGGCCGAGTCCTTAAGGTGAAAAAGGGCTAAGTCCTTAAGGGGTTAAGGTGAAAATGGGCTTGGTCCTTAAAGGGGTACTCCGCCCCTAGACATCTTATCCCCTATCCAAAGGATAGGGGATAAGATGTCAGATCGCCGCGATCCCGCTGCTGGGGCCCCCCGGGATCGCTGCCCCCTCAATACAAGTCTATGGGAGGGTGCGTGGTGGTCGTCACGCCCCCGCCATAGACTTGCATTAAGGGGGCGGGCCATGATGTCAAGAGGGGTGGAGCCATGACGTCACGCTGCTCCGTCCCCTGTATCGCCCATCATTACGCACAGAGCGAACTCGCTCTGTGCAGTAATGATAGCGCTGTGCCGCAGCGGCGATCCCGGGTGGCCCCAGCAGCGGGACTGCGGCGATCTGACATCTTATCCCCTATCCTTTGGATAGGGGATAAGATGTCTAGGGGCGGAGTACCCCTTTAAGGGGTTAACATATGTTAGAACCAGTTTGAAGGTGGATCCATTAAAAGGGTGTCAATATAAATGGAAACCATGATGCTAGTGTGAACAAAGCCAGACTCTGGAGGCTGATAAAATAGAGGGCTGCAACCTCTATTCTAAAACCTATGTTTAACAATATAAACCTATGACAGTTTAGTGGTATGAGGTATTATCTGACTGAACATTTTCAGATGACCTCATTTATGCACCATTTCAGAAGAAATCCACACAATTCCAGTTATCATATCTGAGTGATTTATTTTAAATGCCATAAAGTGTTATTGTTGTAGCTCTTAATAATGGTCAAAAATGTGGTTCTCTTAAAGTGGGCTAATGGTGTATTAACAATTAAAATCAGATTTAGATAATGACAGTGGTATATGTGGTCTCATCTAGGATAGTTTACAAACAAATTAGCTGAAAGACGACTGTAAATACAAAGAAAACCACCAATTTTCTATATCTTCCAATAATGGGTGAAGGTCATCAATCACTCTAGAAGTGCATCATTTTATCATCATCATTATCATGACCCATCATTCATGTTCTACCATGGTCAGCCTAAATATCCTAAATAGCCTAAATCAGCTGTTCAGAACACTAGCACTGCTTTCCTATTATTTCAGTGTTCTTAAAAAAAAATCTTAGTACTTATGGGTAGACATGGGAATAAGCTTGGCCCAAACTATTTTGACCAGTCCCATGTTCTTATTACTCAGTCCCCTGTCACTCATATTCAGACCATCTCCCCCCTTCACCCCTTAATCAGACCCTCCCCCCTTCACCAGTCCCCCTTAATCAGACTTAGGTTGGCAGTATAAGTCCCCGCACATTAGGTTGACTGTATAAGTCCCAAACATAAGGTTGGCTGTATAAGTCCCCGCACATTAGGTTGGCAGTACAGTTCCCTTACATTAGGTTGGCAGTATAGTTCCCCCACATTAGGTGCAGTATAGTTCCCCACATTAGGTGCAGTATAGTTTCCCCACATTAGGTGCAGTATAGTTCCCCACATTAGGTGCAGTATAGTTCCCCCCACATTAGATGCAGTATAGTTCCCCAAATTAGGTGCAGTATAGTTCCCCACATTAGGTGCAGTATAGTTCCCCACATTAGGTGCAGTATAGTTCCCCACATTAGGTGCAGTATAGTTCCCCCCACATTAGGTTGGCAGTATAGTTCCCCCACAATAGGTGCAGTATAGTTCCCCACATTAGGTGCAGTATAGTTCCCCACATTAGGCGCAGTATAGTTCCCCTCATTAGGTGCAGTATAGTTTCCCCACATTAGGTGCAGTATAGTTCCCCCCACATTAGGTGCAGTATAGTTCCCCACATTAGGTGCAGTATAGTTCCCCACATTAGGTGCAGTATAGTTCCCCACATTAGGTGCAGTATAGTTCCCCCACATTAGGTGCAGTATAGTTCCCCACATTAGGTGCAGTACAATTCCCCTACAGACATACAGCCTTCAGCCATATAGTGTATGGCTAGAGGCTGTATGCCTGTTTACTGCCGCCCTTCAGTGTTCCGACCACCGCTCCTCTGGTCCGGGGACCCCAGGGACCGGGGTCACAATCTTCTGCTATGGCCTATGG
Organism: Hyla sarda; assembly: GCF_029499605.1. Lineage (NCBI taxonomy): Eukaryota > Metazoa > Chordata > Amphibia > Anura > Hylidae > Hyla > Hyla sarda. The sequence goes on along the minus strand of NC_079193.1, from coordinate 83,980,445 downwards.
GCGATAGCAGTAGATTCTGGGACCGGGGAGTGGAGGTCGGAACACTGAAGATGACGTGCCGCTGGTGACTTACCATGCGCGCGCGTCCTCCTCGATGCTCCTCTCCGCTCTGCTTTTCTCCTATGGGCGCACGCACAGGATCTATGGGCTCCCGGTGGCCCCTGTATTTTTAAAGTTAATGTGGGGTCCGCCACAGAGAGGTAACCATTGGGACATCCTTGTGTTGTGAAAAGATTTTTCAGGACACAGGGATGTCCAGAATGTGACGGGGGCTGCGAGCTGTGTAGGCCGCCCGGCGCCCCTGTTGCTATGGCGCCCTGTGCGGCCACACAGCTCGCACACCCCAAAGGTATTAACAGAGAGCACTGTGGTTGTGACAGAAAAGAAATCCAAAAAGAAAAGAATTTCCTCTGTAGTATACAGCCACTAATAAGTACTGGAAGGCTTAAGATTTTTTTTTAATAGAAGTAATTTACAAATCTGTTTAACTTTCTGGCATCAGTTGATTTAAAAAAAAAAAAGAAAAAGTTTTTCACCGGAGTACCCCTTTAACTGCGTGCTTGTCTTCTGAAAGGGACACTTCTGTCAGAAAGGGGTATTCAACATTCATGGAAAACAATTTTGTTTTAGAAATTTGTAACATGTTCACCTTAAAATGTTAAAGCATAAATGGAAAATGTATTTACAAAATCTTAACAAATTTTAAGGTCAATAGCGCTGTAACAGAGAGTCACAGCATCCGTTTTAAGTATAAAGTTACCAATCGCATACAGTAAGCAGGCGAATATAACGCATTTGTAAGGAATTATTACATTCCCAGTTTGTCCACAAGATTATAAAAGTTACGGTTATGCATGTCGCCATACAATGAGAATTTCACAGATTTTCTAGAAGAAAGGCCTGATACATAATCAACATTCTGGGCACATACACACACGCACAGGGATTGTGGTTGTTTGACAGGAGGTGAGGGTTCAGTGAGAGCTGGTGAATGTTATTGGCTGCAAGGATCTCAAGTCTTCACACATGGAGCCTCCATGCTGATCGTTTTACTTATTTTTTCTGCTTCACTGAAACAAAATAAAGGCAAATAAAGACGCACTGAAAGAAGACAGGCAAAAAAGGTAACAACTGTTCAACAGTGAACATTTTACAGTAACAAGAACAGTAGATAAAAATGTTCTGCTAAAGATACATTTACATTCATTTCCATTTTAAATCCTGAAAAGTAATATAATCCCAAATATCACAAACATTCTTAGATGATAAAGCAGTGAAAATAAATAAATAAAATAATAACTAAATATAAAAAAAAAAACAAGCCGGACAATGTTTCTGGACCTACCCCTACATAAATATGTGGGGTCCCAGTACAGCAGTGCCAGCTGCTACCCACTAGAGCATTGTCAGGTTGCTGAGTAAATGAAGGTTTGCTGTATTCACAGTACACAGCATAGTACAGAGTAAATCAAGTACAGTGGTCCCTCAACATACGTTGGTTATCCGTTCCAAACTGACCATCGTTTGTTGAAACCATGGCATGTTGAGGGATCCGTGCAATGTAAAGTATATGACAGTGGTCTACAACCTGCGGACCTCCAGATGTTGCAAAACTACAAAACCCAGCATGTCCGGACAGCCAACGGCTGTCCGGGCATGCTGGGAGTTGTAGTTTTGCAACATCTGGAGATCCGCAGGTTGAAGACCACTGTTAGAGAAAGTTGTACTCACCTGTCCCCGCCGCTTCGGACCGTCACCGCTCGTCACCGCTGCCCGGGATGTCGCCGTCCATCACTGTCGCCGCGTCCCCGACGCTCCGGTAAGGCCTATGCTTCCCCGGCATACTCTCTTTCCGTCGCCGCCATCAGGTCGCTACGCAGGCCGCTCCTATTGGATGACGGGACGGCGTGCGCAGTGACGTGATGACGTCGACGGAGAGTGCCGACGATGGAGGGGATCCTGAAGAGGACGCGCCGGAGCCCCGAGGACAGGTAAGAGATCATCAGCGGACCACACGGGGCACCGTAAACGGCTATCCGTTGGCAGCTGAAGCAGTCTGCGCTGCCGGATAGCCGTTTATGCGATGGCCCTGACATACAAAAGCATCGTATGTTGATGCTGCCTTCAACATGCGATGGCCTCTGAGAGGCCATCGCATGTTGAAATTATCGTATGTCGGGGCTATCGTAGGTCGAGGGGTCACTGTACTGCACAGTACTGTATTGTTAATGTGATTATCTGTAACATTGAGTATATCGGAGTACAGAGGGGGTGAGCTCCTGTCTGGTAATTATAGGAGAGAGTTCCTGGTCCCACTTTTATCTCCTGGAAAAAAATGGGTGGCTTGTACCTGTTTTAGAAAATTCTGCTTGGCCAAAGTCCCACATGCTTTAGATAGCTCCAGTCATTGCTAGACCAACATCCATACAGGTCACATGTACCCTCAGTTGCTGTTCCTGAACCTTACACCAGTCCACTGGGAGGACATATTTTACATTGTTGAACCCCCCAAGAGAGAATTTACTAGATATAATAAGTTGCACAAGGACCTTTCTGTCTTTCACTTATTTATTTTGGGCCTACAGTCGGGTCAGTGCCAGCCTGTCTGCCATGTCAGGGGGACTTCCCTGGATGTTCCTCTTTGAGTGTCATGTCACAGATTACCGCCAAAAGAGTAAAGTGGAGTCCTATATTGCACCTTATACATTGCTTAACCAACTAGTAATCATCCTTGTCCAGCAGTTCCAGCAATTTGGACTTAAGAATTTGATCCCTCACATATATCTGCAGTTGACAATTTCATGTTAATGTGCTTAGAGCACTCTGATAAGATTTCTAAAATTCATCTAAGCTGCTGTACAAGCTCAAGGGGCAGTAATCAAACCTACATTCTCCTGAGTCCTAGGCTATTTCATACTGGACTTCACCAAAAGAATTGATATAATCAATCCTTTCAGCAGAATCTACTCTGGAATGAATTGTCATCTATGGAGACAGTGCCTTTCTGAGTGGACCTAGAACTGGCATTTTCTGCCAGTGCCCGCTATTTGTGGAATAATTTCCAATGTGTAAACCTGGCCTTACTCTGGATTTGCGAAAGGCATTAAGTGAAGTTTACAAGTAAATTCACAGGATCTGTAGCTTCACAAGTAGATTTACAAGTAGATTCAAAGAGTCTGTCCCCACTGCTCTCTGCTGCTACCTCTGTCCATGTCAGGAACTGTCCAGAACAGGTGAGGTTTATTATGGAAATTTGCATATGCTCTGGACAGTTTCTGACATGGACAGAGATAAGCAGTGGTATAACATTACTAATTCCACAGTTGACCTTGCTGAGATATCTGGCTGCCTCTTTGAAAGGCCTGGACATGCAACAGTTGTCTCCGATTAGCTGCCAATGCCTAAGCTCAAAGTCACACTGGCTCCAAAAACTGTCTCTCTGCTGCATTTTGAAGTCTGCCACCGCTTTGCACTACTGCACTACTGATACAGGTGGAAAGTGGATTGATTTCCCCATAGCAACCAATCACAGCTCAGCTTTCACTTTATCAGAGCTCGTTAGCTGAGCTGTAATTGGTTGCTATGGGAAAATTACTGCACTTTTTCTCTCACATAGTTCATATACTTGTATCCTGGCCACAGCTTACTTTATGTTTGGAGAGAGATGGCACAGAGCCACAGTTTCTGCATCTGGAATGGTAGGCAAGAATTTCCATATGGCAGAATACCAGACATGTATACCACCACCTGACAGTGCCCCTCCTCTGGAAGTTTTTTTGGCCTAAAATGTGTACTCCACATTAACTATAAACTTTTTAAAGTGTTTTTGTTACAACCAGGTAGAAATATAACATGTTTGATTAAACCCAGAAAATTACCATAACTTGGCCTAAAATGCATATTCCATGTTTACTCTAAATTATTTTAATACATATTTATGTTAAACCAAATTAGAAATACTATATGTTTGATTAAACCCAGAAAATACATGTACTCTATTTTCTGGTGTATAAGATGACTGGGCGTATAAGACTACCCCCAACTTTTACAGTTAAAATATAGAGTTTGGGATATACTCTCCGTATAAGACTACCCCTCTACCGCGATGTATGGTACCTTACCATTGTTTCCCCACACTAGGTAGGCAGTATAGTTCCCTCACACTAGGTAGGCAGCATAGTTCCCCCCACATTAGGTTGTCAGCATAGTTCCCCTACATTAGGTTGTCAGCATAGTTCCCCCACATTAGGTTGGCAGCATAGTTCCCCCACATTAGGTTGGCAGTATAGTTCCCCCACATTAGGTTGTCAGTACCTTCCCTTGGTGGAGGTCACAACTTCCCTTCCCTTGTCCTACCTTCCCTTGGTGGAGGTCACAACAACAGGGCACCATAAGATCTCCTTATTTTCAGGTGATCCTTCTAATGAACTGTCCAAAGCAGACAGTTCCCTTTAAATACAATAAGGTCTTAGAGTTTCTTAGCAAAATAACATTAAAAGGCAAAATGTCTTACATAGCTGTGGGACATTTTGGCATCACATAAGTAAAGACTGTCATTATCCTTATTATTCATACACCTTTTGCTGCCATGAATCTATCATAGTTTAACAGGACTGTTCCACCACCAAATATATCTATATTTCCTTCCTTTGTTTGTTGTCTCCTTCTGAAGATTTCTTGGGAATTCCTTGCAGATATGTTAAACCAACATGGTCACGGATTGTGTTAAAAAACTGTGTATATAATGACTGAAATCCCAAGAATTCATCACCAAATTCCTATGTCATAACTCAGTTACATGTTTCAACAATCAAAAGTGACATTGTTTAAACTCAACCTGATGCAAAATAAACCACAGAGCACCCTGACATGTCTGAAAACTGTAAAGATATTTCAATGTTTATATTGTATTTTATTTATATATGTTGTATTTATGGGTGTAGCTATAGGTAACTGTTGCACTGAGGCCCTGGTGCCTAATGGGGTCCCAAAGCACATCTGCCCCATTAGAGTTCAGTATAATAATTGGCACAATAAGGCCCTTTTGCAGATTTTGCATCGGGTCCAGAAGTTACAAGTTACGCTTATGGTTGTATTACATTCTGTATTAAATGGGCTTTAAAACTTCAAATTACATTGATGTTTATACTGTACAATAATTAGATGATTGGTTGTTGTACTATTGTGGTTATATTAAAAGCTGACTACCGTATTTTTCGCCATATAAGACGCACTTTTTCTTCCCCAAAATTGGGGGGGAAAAGTTGGTGCGTCTTATACGGCAAATACACATTAAAACCGGCGGTCCTTGCAGCCATCAACGGCCGGGACCCGCGGCTAATACAGGACATCACCGATCGCGGTGATGCCCTGTATTAACCCTTCAGACGCAGCGATCAAAGCTGACCGCCGCGTCTGAAGCGAAAGTGACACTAACCCGGCTGCTCAGCCGGGCTGTTCGGGACCGCCGCGGTGAAATTGCGGCGTCCCGAACAGCTTATAGGACACCGTGAGGGACCTTACCTGCCTCCTCGGTGTCTGCTCTGTGCCGGGATCCCCTGCATGGCCGGCGCTCTCCTTCGTCGTCATCACTTCGTCGCGCACGCCGTCCCATCATCCAATAGGAGCGGCGTTTGTTGCGGCGTGCGTAGCGACCTGATGGCGGCGACGGAGAGCGAGGATACCGGGCAGCAGAGATGTTCAAAAGCGACGGTGACACCTGGGGGATGCGGCGACAGCGATGGAGGGCGACATCCAGGGCAGCGGTGACGGGTCCAAAGCGGCAGGGACACGTGAGTATTACCTCCTATACCAGTGGTCTTCAACCTGGGGACCTCCAGATGTTGCAAAACTACAACTCCCAGCATGCCCGGACAGCCAACGGCTGTCCGGGCATGCTGGGAGTTGTAGTTTTGCAACATAGGAAGGTCCGCAGGTTGAAGATCACTGTCCTATACTTTACATTGTATTTGGTTCAGAATTTTTATTTTCTAGATTTTAATGCTTTAAAATTGGGTGCATCTTATATGCCGGAGCGTCTTATATGACGAAAAATACGGTATATTATGGTTGTGTGGAATCAAATAGGAATCAATCAAATAGTGTATGGAAAACCCAGAAACATGGAGCCTGTATGGCGGCATACAGAATCTCTAAAGCATCATATGATACAGCAGTATAAATTCCTTGTGCTGCCATATAATGATAAAAATAAACTTCTGTAATATGGTATGTGAATGAGCAGCATATGAATCTGAAAGAATACTCCCTTGCCTTTATATAGGCCCACAGTTTTTCATGGGTGCCGAATTAAGGATCCATACAACTATAGGGGGAGATTTATCAAAACCTGTCCAGAGGAAGAGTTGCTGTGTTGCCCATAGCAACCAATCCAAGTGCTTCTTTTATTTTTAACAAGGCCTGTGCAAAATGAAAGAAGCAATCTGATTGGTTGCTATGGGCAACTAGGCAACTTTTCCTTTGTACGGGTTTTGAGAAATAAATGAAAGCTTAGGACAAGTTCACAAAGAGTTTCTTGCAATTTTTTTTCTGTATATTTTTTTAAAGCAAAATGTCATATACTAAAAAAAATATGGGACTTACCTTTTCAAATAATAGGGCTCATTTAAATAGAAGCTTAAAAGGCAGTGAAGGGACATCTCTTTAGTAAGGAGCTGTACAGGCTCTAACAGGCTCCATATGTGCAGATATATTCTCAGTGCATACAGCATTTATTTCTGTTTTATTCATACAGAATTTATCACAAGAAACTAATAGACCTTAATGCTTTCCTCAAAGGGGTAATCATATTTTCAAATCAACTGGTGCTAGAAAGTTATACAGATTTGTAACTTACTTCTATTAAAATATCTTAATCCTTTCAGTACTTATCAGTTGTATATTTCCTTTTAGTCTGACCACAGTGCTCTCTGCTGACACCTCTGTCCATGGCAGGAACTGTCCGGAGCAGGATAAGTTTGCTATGGGGATTTGCTCCTACTCTGGACAGTTCCTGTCATGGACAGAGGTGTCAGCAGAAAGCATTGTGGTCAGACTGAAAAGAACTTCACAACTTCCTCTGGAGCATACAGCAGCTAATAAGTACCGGAAGGATTAAGATTTTTATATAGAAGTAATTTACAAATCTGTTTAGCTTTCTAGCACCAGTTGATTTGAAAAAATTGTTTTCCACTGGAGTACCCCTTTAATACAGCCCTTTACAAAACCTAAGTTGCAATTAGAAATGAGCAAATTATTCAGTTTTGTCGGTTCACCGAACTCTGGCAAAAAGTTATGGTTCTGTTTGTACCAGTACATCACCAATAGCCCTAAAAAGTGTTTATAACCCTGTCTAAGTATTTCCAACCCAAAATTTTTTTTCCCCGGCTGAAGGGGAGGATACAACAAGTACCAACAATAATGGTGCCCAATAGGCACTAAACCCTCATACATCCCCCCACCATAAAACTTAACTATGTATTCCTTAATGATTTAAATATGTGCATAAGTGGGTTTAAAAACACAACCACTATCTACTTTGTTGTTATTATCCATCCAGACCCTATTTTTTTCAGTGCCTGTACTGGATTAATATCCTTTTATTTTAGGACCCAGCACAATTGCACTTTATTTTACAATTTTCGGATCAAGGGTAGCTTTTGATAACACCAACTGATGGCAATTGCCAATGAGCAGGTACACCTGCAGTGTGCACTATGCTCTATTTTTAGTAGTAGTATATACTGCTACATCCTACATGTTTCGCCACTATAGCGTGGCTTTTTTCAAGGATGACAGTAGCAGACTGAGAGCCCATGTGTCAAACGCGATTTAAAAATCCTCTGATCCTGATGTCATAGACTGTCAGTGTCACATCCAAATGATGTCAAGCCAATCTGCACACTTAACATATCCATCAATATTCCCCCATCCAATCGTTTGTAGTCTCTTACCGTTTAATTTCACAGGCAGTCACAGAATCCTGAATAAAGGCTCTGTTCCCAGACTGGGCTCGTAGATGTGCAAGTGCAGCAGGATTAATCCACACTGCGCTCACGCATTAACCACCAATCACAAGGCCATGTGCATGTCATCTTAATGGTCCAAGAGTTCCACTGCACATGATTTTGAACTTAGTCTCAAATCAAGAAAATGGCGCTCACTGCACATGACATAGGACTTTGTATATATAAGCTATCACCAGAGTCCTGTATAACATCCAGGGAGGGTCTTCACAGGATTTATTAGTCATTACTTTTCTTGTATAATGACAAATTGTCATCCCATGTAATATGTCATTATACAAGAAAAGTGTCGTCATGGCCCGACCCCTCACTGCAAGTTTATGGGAGGGGGCGTGACAGCTTCCATGCCCCCTCCCATAGACTTGAATTGAGGGGGCTGGCCTCAATTGTATTGGATAGGGGATAGGATGTCTAGGGGTGGAGTACCCCTTTAAGATACACAAAAAATAGAGACACAAAAAACTGTGAACGTGGTCACGCATTTCAGATGTTACCTCCCTTAGGCATACTGGATGACACGTGACCACGTTATATAGTTCTTTGTGTCACTGACTTTTATTTTCAATAAACAAGATTGTTTGCATGTTTCATGCTGGCAACTTTTTTTTTTTTTTTTTTTTTTATAAAACCAGAATAGTACTACACAACACAAAATGTCATTGCCAAGGCAACTGAATGAATGCACGAAGTATTGGCTGACACACCCCATTCATGCATCTCTATGGTAGAGTACAGCGCTCCTGCTCTCCCAAAGAGATACATGGAGGGAGAGTGTCGGCCACTGCTTTGTGCGGTGGTCAATACAGCTCTTTTTATGCAGAGTGCCAGGGCGTCATACAGGAGATTACGGGGGGTCCCAATAGTTGGACTTCCCGCAATTTGACACTTATCCTCTATCCCTAGTATAGACAATAAATATGCCTATCCCCCCGTACTCCCATTTCATAAGGACTTGATTCATAAATAAATTACTGTTCTTCACTCTTACCAAGGTTTTACCACCTGGAAAAGAAGGGGGATCTGACCAGCTGGTGGTCTATATCATCTCAAGAACTTGAACCCAGGTTTTCCATAAGAAATGAGCAGCAGGTCCCAGTTCATGAGATCATGAGGGGCCCCAGCACAGACCCCCGCAATCATAGAATCCACAGGATAGGGGGTAATTATGAGAAACATACTGTGAAAGCACAATGTACTGTATTGATCCTGGTGATTGGTTCATTGATTGAACAAGTTTTATAATTGCTGTAAATGTTTTTTTTTTGCCATATACTTGTGACCTCTGAATAGGCCATCACTTGTTCTTCAGCTGATCTGGTCACTTTGACCCATTAAAAAATTATCGGATGTTGACCAGACATCTTCCTTTGTAATATGGAATTTCCGGCCAATGAGTTATTACAGCAAAGGGCCGTATGAACGATCCAGCGATCATATGTATATCCTTTCCTGCACAGTGCTCCAGACTTGTAATAGGCTCTGTAAACATGTGCCAACATGTGCATTTTTATGCAGTTTTTTTTAATCTAAAGTATACTTCCTTTTTGGTTCACAAAACTGTCATACAACTGTATAGTTAATCATATAAAGTTACTGTATGTGTAAACAGAGGATGTGCTGTGAACAACTCTGGTAGTTAAGGGCTGTAGAAGCAATAAAGTAAATGGCCCAGAAGTGCAGATCACTTACTATATAGTCAATTGGCACTTATAATGGGCAACTATCTGCCCAAAATCATCATTCACTTGTACATAATTCGATACAAGGCAATGTGTTTGGGGGGACCATGTGGTCTCCCTTTAGGTACACCACTGCAGTCTAAATAAATCATGAGCCAATGCATGAAGACAACCCAGCAGAGGTCTAGTAGCTTAGGATGCAGTTTGCTGAACAATAATTATAACACTAAAGTGTAAAAATATTCAGAACTGTTCTCCCAGGGTTAGTGCGTAGACCCTTTCGGCATTGTGTCTCCTTAGACAGCATAAATGCAAAATGCTTCCTTGTTATTGCACCAATATTTGAAATATTAATGAACACCTGAATTTTGCAGAATAAATCACATAACAAATGCAAAGTGGAGATCCCATCCATTGACATTATTATATATTCATAGTTAACAAAAGCTTGCTATACAGTTTAAAGAAACATAATAATCCCTTGATACCCGGAATTTGCTACTAAACAAAAACAAAACTGCAAAGTTGCAATATAAATAGAGTTATTGTATTTTTAATATGTTGCATTGCAAGTATTTTGTACAGCACTAAATTATCTTGTCTGTACACTGAACCATGCTTTGTAATGACACTCCTAATGTGCTCCATCCCAACCTTAAAGCCATTTCCATTTGACAGCTTCCATTGTAATTAAAATCTGCCTGCAGCTCCGCCAGCCTATAGCTGATTCTTCACCCTCTGCCTGCTGTTACTGCCTTTGCACTTTACTGGTCAGAAGTCAGGTCAAAGGTTCTGGAAGACTGGCTGAGGAAAAATAGTGAATAGTTGACCCATAGAGTGCCCTATTCATAGATTACCTATTAAATCAGTGAGTTACTCCTCAGGATTAAAATGTAACTCAGGGAGCACAGACTGTACAATGTTCCACTCATTTCCTATTGTAATACATTTAAACATATATATATATATATATATATATATATATATATATATATATTTTTTTTTTATTATTATCTTTCTTAAATATATATCGTCAACATATTACTCTGCAAAATTTATCACAACTCACAACATTCCATGTCTACAGTGGAGCTAACAATCTTATTTCCCCATATTACTTACTAAAGCTAGCTGCCCCCAACTATAATACAGCAGCTGTTTAGCATCCATACTACAGCTGCAACACCTCGACCCCACTCTCTAAAATTAGATAACTATAGATCACTCTAAAATGTAACTTTTACTTAATTCTCTTTAAAACCCATTTAGTATCCAAAATTCATAGATTGCTAGCATGTATTAATTACCGTAAATACTCGAGTATAAGCCCAGTTTTTCAGCACGATTTTTCATGCTGAAAACTCCCCCCTCGGCTTATACTCGAGTGAACTCTCCGCCTGTCAATCCCTTCTCAGTGGTCTTCAACCTGTGGACCTCCAGATGTTGCAAAACTACAACTCCCAGCATGCCCAGCCAGCCATCGGCTGTCCGGGCATGCTGGGAGTTATAGTTTTGAAACCTCTGGAGGTCCGCAGTTTGGAGACCACTTCGGCCTTCGTTATCATCCAGACCCCCCCTTTAGTTTTCTACTCACCTCCCCTCGGTGGGAAGGAAGGGTGAGCTGGTACGGGCCATCTATGCTGCAGGAACCGTCCGGTGGGGAGGGTTAGTCGTTCCGGGCTGTCCATTTTCCCCGGGGGGGCCCTCTTCTCAGCGCTCCGGGCCTGCCCTGGACTAGTGAAGTTGCCTTGACGACGACGCACAGGGACGTTCATGCTCGTCCTTGTGCGTCGTCGTCAAGGCAACGTCACTAGTCCGGGGCAGGCCCGGAGCGCGGAGAAGGGGCGCCCCCCCCCCCCCCCCCCCCCCCGGTGAAAATGGACAGCCTGGAACTACTTACCCTCCCCACCAGACCGAGGGGAGGTGAGTAGAAAACTAAAGGGGGTTCTGGATGATGACGAAGGCTGAAGTGGTCTTCAACCTGCGGACCTCCAGAGGTTTCAAAACTACAACTCCCAGCATGCCTGGACAGCCGATGGCTGAAGGGATTGACAGGCGGTGATGATGAAGGGGGAGGATAGTGACGGGGGTCTGGATGATGACGGGGTATGGATGATGACATGGGGGATGATGTATTTCCCACCCTAGGCTTATAGTTGAGTCAATAACTTTTCCTGGGTTTTTGGGGTGAAATTAGGGGCCTTGGCTTATATTCGGGTCGGCTTATACTCGAGTATATACAGTAATTAAGACAATGGATCTAAATAGTCAATACATTAAATAATGAAAATGAATAAACAGAGCACTCCTACGAAGATTATTCCTTCTCATAAGGTTCCAGTCGTCCAAGGTTCGATACTGAATATCGTTCATTCATAGGAAAGATTACTGTCCAGTCTCAGTTCACACTATAACCCTACTTACATTTATGGGTACCCTTATCTACTACAACCATTACTTTTGAAAGTCCTGTCCGGTCAAAGCAGTGTCTATATAGTCTGAAACCATAATAATAATTACCGTCTCCAAAATATTACTGCCACATAAAAAATGACTGTTTCATATCAAACAATTCCTCTCCATGTTATCTCATGAAGGAATTATCTTCATATGACATGTGAGTGTTCTGTTTATTCTCATTCATATATATACCGTATATATTTTTTATTTTTATTTTTTTCATTATTAACTTTATTGACTGTTTAGGTCCATTGTTGTGGTCAAGAAAATTTTCGATACTAAATGGGTTTTTAAGAAAATTACGTATAAGTTACATTTTAGTCAGCTTTTTTTTTCACTCGGTGATAGTTTCCTAGATATCAAGCTGAACATTAAAAGCATGCATGAAAAGTTGAATTTTCAGCTCAACTTAAGCTCCCCCTAGTGATGGTTAGTAGCGTCTTTAATTTTATCATTTTATTTAATGACTATACAGGAAATCAGCAATATGGAGCTCAGAGTGTTATAAAGATACTTAATATCTAAATCAATTATTCTAAAATTTTAGATTTAAATTTTATAAAATAAATAATAAAGTCTAAGGATATGTAAAGGTGAGTTCTGCATGCATTATATGAGTAATACTATACAGGTCCTGAGCAGGTTTAACCACTCAAAACTTGCTACATTTATGTTATGGTGTTTTTGTAATCACTTTGCAAGGAATTTGTAAGTTATACCCCTTCTTTGTCACTTTTCAGCTTTCTGTGCAGGGTTTTATCTGGCGTTTTTTTTTTTTTAGAAAACTGTTACTGCAGCTCTTGAGCCAAAGTCAGAAGTGGATCCAGAAGGAAGGGGAAGTATAAGTCCTTTTTTTATGTTTTCCATTCCTTCTGAATACACTTCTGACTTTGGCTCAAAACCTGCAGTGGCAGATATCCAAAAATAAAGCCCAGAAAAAACCTGTGTGAAAACCTAGCCTTCAAGTGTCAGATTGAACGCCAGTCTTTTCAATGCACTGCTAAATTTGGCCTACTGTCAAAATCAGTTCAACATAAGTACAGTAAAAGCAGATACATTTTCTAACAATGAATTAACATGCACGGTGCACCGCCACCTTAAGGCACGGCGTTCTTCTCAAGCTGCACTTACAATTACCTTATTCATTATCAATTACCACTACAGTGAACATTTCCCTGCCTGTATAGGACCCCATTCAATATATTTAAAAGGAACAATCTAAAGTAAACTAAAATTGATTCACTGGCATTTTAAATCAATGTTAGCTTTTCAATATTGTGAGGTGAAGTGAATTGACTAAACAATGTGTTTTGTTAAGGTTTTGCAGTAGGAAAATTCAATGGAGATATTTTGCTCTCTCATTCTATATCAAATTAAATTATTTTACTGTTTGACAAAATAAAATGTCTTTATCTCTGTATGCTTATGGCTCCTTATTTTGTAAGCATATTACTGGCACAGAGCTGTGACATCATAATCCTATGGGCACGTCTGAAACCATATCCAAAGAACACAATAATATATGATCAGTTGTGCCAAATGATGAACTTGATACTGCCATTCAGTGTGTCCAAATAATACAGCCATGCAATGTCTAAATAATATCCCCCCCATAATACTTCAATTCCACAATGCAACAGCTACATAATGCTGCTATGTAGTTTCCAAACAGCAAACAATAGAAGACAAAAGGGAAGCACTCACTGTTCTACAGACCACTCTGTAGATATTTCTTTTATTATCGATGCAAAGATTAATTCCAAGCGGCAGACGCCAAACATACAGCTACAGGTGAATAACAGCCATCCCACGCCAATCCGGTTACTTCTTCTGATTAGTTTCCAAATAATGCTACAGTGGTCCCTCAACATACCATGGTAATCCGTTCCAAATGGACCATCATTTGCTGAAACCATCGTATGTTGAGGGATCCATGCAATGTAAAGTATAGGACAGTGGTCTACAAGCCTGCGGACCTCCAGATGTTGCAAATCTACAACTCCCAGCATGCCTGGACAGCCAACGGGACGGTGTGCGCAGCGACGTGATGACGATGATGGAGAGCGCTGACAATGTAGGGATCCCGAAGAGGACGCGCCGGAGCCCTGAGGACAGGTAAGTGATCGTCAGCGGACCACACGGGGCACCGTAAACCGCTATCCGGTGGCAGCTGAAGCAGTCTGCGCCGCCGGATAGCCGTTTATGCGATGGCCCTGACATACAAAAGCATCGTATGTTGATGCTGCCTTCAACATGCAATGGCCTCTGAGAGGCCATCGTATCTTGAAATGATCATATGTCAGGGCCATCGTAAGTCGGGGGGTCACTGTACAATACAGTGAACAGATTATAACACTATATATTGTCACATGTACATTTATGAGCCATAACATAATAAAACCTAATATAAGATAGTTTCCCCTTGAGCCACCAAAACAGCTCTGACCTGTTATGGCATGGACTCCATAAGACCTTTGCAGGTGTTCTTGGTATCTGGCACCAAGACATCACCAGCAGGATCTTCAAGTCTAGTTGAGAAGTGCGGCCTTCATGGATTGTACTTGTTTTTCTAGAATCTGTTAGCTTCGCAGCTGTATTGAGATCTGGGAAATTCTGAGGCCAACACCTTGAATTCTTTATCATGTCCCTGAAACCATTCCTGAAGAATTTTTGCAGTGTGGCAAGTTGCATTTTCCTCTTTAAAGGCACTACGGTCACAAGGGAATACTGTTGCTATTAATAGATATACTTAGTCTGCAACAATGGTTGGGTATGTGGTATACGGTATGTCAAAGAAATATTTAGTGTGGCTTCTAACTTTGTATAAGACCCAGCTTGCATATTATTCCATCATCTAGTGCAATTTTCTATATATTTATGTATATTTAGATGAACTGTGTGATAGTTGGTAAATAAAAAAGTTTTTTGGGTATAGAAATGCAAGTAAAAGTGGACTTTTTATACAATGGACCATACAGTAAGCATCCTTCTTTGGCCATCCAAAAAGTTGATATGCTAATGTATAGAGGAAATGTTAAAGACCACGCGCCAGAGCTGTGGTCCTATTATTTGCAGGATTAGTGGGGGTTTGGCCACCTGACCCCTACCAATGGCATATTTTTACGACATTGGAAAACCTCTTTTAGACATATAAAGGTGTTACTTGAGTTCTTTTGCATGGAAACCTTTATAAAATGATATAAATCTGATACCAGAATGTCTTTTATTACACCTTTATAGGGTAAAAAAGAAACCAAGAACACTAGACAGACAAATGACCGACAAAAAGAAAAACTTACAGATGTTGGGCAGAAATAACATTTTTTTTTTCTCGCTTCGGCATATGTGTTGTTTTATGAGGATTATCGTTTTTGTCACATTCACCTTAATTCCTGTAATAATACCATTACAAATGATCATACTCAAGAATGAGCCTGAAATACAAGATGACTCCTAAAAGGCTTATTTCAACGGGTACCGTTCTCCAGAGAGAGGTCTTGCGTATATTTCTGAAAAGGTTGAATGTGATTTCATAGGTCATTGTGAGAGACATATACAGATGTTATATTTTTGTCATCAGATAAATTGGATTATTCTCTTACTTTATATGCTCTATGTCAACACCCTCTTTCATATCTCAGGATAGTAAACCTTGATTCCAGTTCAATAATTGAGCTCACGATGGCAAATAATTCTGCCTATAAAGTAAAGGTTAATATTTGAGATAATGTCCTATGTAAGTGGAACCCGGGTTGAGGATGTTGGCGGTGAATTGCTGTCTTCTCAGGATGCCATTGATTTTTCTGACAGGAACAACCCAGATGCCTTCCCCTGACTCAGGATGTTCTATTGCCAAGTTAAACAGTTTTGATGAGGTGTGAAGAGAGATTAATGCAGTTTTACAGCACTGTTAAGAGAGCACATTAAAAGAAGCCGACTGGCTCTTGCTGAAGTGCTGTAATAGTGTGATCTCATTCATTCCATTACTTCCAATCAGCTGACTGGAGAATAGGCCATTGTCAAACTCATCTTGGACCTTAATTCCAGGCAATAAATGTCTCTATGACATATGCAATGGTTGACCCAAAACCTCGTTGTCCCTGGTGCAAAGTCTTAGTGAGTCCACATTCTTGTATGAAAATTTACAGCTATTTCCATGTGCACAGGGCTGCCATCAGAAATTTTGGGGCCCCTTACACTGCTCAAGGCCTGCGCCCCCCCCCCCCCCGACTCCTCCCCACCTATGCCCATCCACCCTCCAGGGCCTGCCCGCTATCTTCCCAATCATCAATAAAAAAAAAAATTTAAACCACAGGACAAGAAAAACAAGAGCCCTTTAGTTCAATTGGGAAGGAAGGAGGAATATTATCACCATACATACTGTATTACCATCATACTGTTACTAACCAAATTCTGTATACTGAAACCAATACTACCAATAATACCAGTATACAAGGAGGAATATTATCACTATACATATTACCATCATACGGTTACTGACCAAATCCTGTATACTGAGACCAATATCCCCAGTATACAAGGAGGAAATATTCCCCCCATACAGTGACCATATAGTGATACATATCAGCTCTACACAGGCTTTGCAGACCCTATAAGGGATTACGTAGTTACATCAGGTGAAGTCTTCTCTGTTTGGAGTCGTTCACTTTCCTTTTTCTTCTACTGGCCCAGACGGTCATGACGACTTCTACCTTTCACAACTCGTCTCCACAGAACCTGCCAGACAAACATTTTAGGCCCTTAGGTAGGAATAAGTAGCCCCCTTAGGTAGAAATCAGTAGCCCCCTTAGGTAGGAATATGTAGCCCCCTTAGGTATTATAAGTAGCTCCCTTAGGTAGGAATATGTGGCTCCGTGCACCGGCACATGATGATGACATCATTCATGTGCTGGAGTGCAGAGGACGGAAGCCCGGGCCTCTTGTCGGCACCTGCATAATGTGGGCAGGCCACGTGAGTGATTGACAGGGCAAGGGGCCAATGACTCTCTGCTCTTTCAATCAGCCGAGCCCGAGCGGCGCATTGAACTATAGGCGTGCCTGTAAGATGCGCTTATAGTTTAATGTGTCCGGGACTGTCCATGGAAGCAGGAGACTGCTGTGTAGACAGCGGTGCTCTGCTTCTGTGCTGCTGCAGCTGCAGGGGGTCCAGCGGGGACCCGGGACCCCCAGGAGCTCAGGTCCTTACTGGAGTACTGGCTGTACCCCCCTGATGGCTGCCCTGCATGTGCAAATATAATATGCCATACAATCATATTAAAGCAATCATGTAGAAAAATGAGCACTCACCTTTAAAACATAGCATTCATTGTTACTTCATATTACAAACCGCTCTTCTGGCAAGTGAACAAGACAAACACCGGCGGCCACCCGTGTTTTTAATTGTTCCCTTGCCAGGAGAGCAGTTTTTAACATGAAGTAACAATAAAAGCTAAGTTTTAAGGGTAAGTGCCCGTTTCTTTCTACATGATACCTTTTAGTGTGGATTCTGCTGGACTATATTTAGTGTGAACACCATCCTATGCATTTTATTACCGACATATATAGTATGTTCACATCTATGCGCTTTCTTTTGTCTCCGACAGTTACAACAGTAGTGACACCTGCCAATCTTCTTGTGCCTAGTGCCTATTAAAAAGCTGCATCACGGGCAAAATCATCATTGGTGGAGCACCCTTAACAAAATATTGAATGAAGGCTATTTTGGAAGAAGAAGGGAAAAATAGATGATAAATCTATTGTCTCTAAATTGTAAATCTATTGTCTATAAATTGTCTCTTGATAATGAAGAGCTGTAAAGCAAGACTCTTCTGTTGTACTGTGAACTGTGGGGAGTAATTCACCATTGGGCAGGGGAGAGTAGTACAAATCTATCAAACATTTCATTGAAAAATAATTACCAGGACTGACGTCATATGGAAAAGTGTAAAGAGGTGCTGGGAAGGGTTTCTCCTAGGTATCCCAGTGTCTACCCAAATGCTTAAAGGGGTATTCCAGGCATAAACATCTTATCCCCTATCCAAAGGTTAGGGGATAAAGTGTCTGATCGTAATGGCCGCAATGCCGTCTCTCATAGACATGAATGGAGGGTCGTGGCGTGACGTCACATCCCCATCTCTGAAGCCCGGCAGTTTCCGAAACTTCAGACGCAGCTACGCATAGAATGCGGGCTGCTGCAGGGCCCCCGCGATCAGACATCTTACGCCCTATCCTTTGGGTAGGGTATACGATGTTTTTGCCCGGAATACCCCTTTAAAAAAACTGATGATTTCATTGGCTTTCCATACATTTTTTGAATGATATAATTCTGCAAATGCAATAGAGGGGTTGTTTTAGCACAAACATTCATGGCATATCTATAGGATTTGCTACGAATATCTGATTGGTGGGGGAAGGGGGGGGAGAGGTAACCCTCTCAATGATGAGACCAAAGTGCCAGGCCATTTTCTAAGTCTCCTATAGGTTCTATTCTGTTATTCCAGATGCCACATGGTTGCAGAGAAAAAAATAGGGACACAAAATGGCATAGTGCTTTCATAGCATAGCTACCACTTCATTCCAGCCATCAGTGGAGAAAATCTCAGCAAAGCAACAACATCAAGGTTTGGCAACTAACAAATCATAGCACAGGTGTCCTTAAAGGGGTTATCCACCATAAGGGGATTTTCGTATGTACCTGCCAGACAGTAATGGACATGCTTAGGAAGGATCCGTGTTTGTCTTTTGGTTAAATGGCTATGTTGTGAGATTACCGTAATGCTGAAGCTATCTTTTTGTAAACTGGCTATTTGCTGTTGGAGTTTGTTCTCTTAAACTACAAATCCCATGATTCCTTATTTGTAAGTGTGAGGTCACTTTTCTCCCTCCCACACGTTAGCCACCCCACCCATTGAAACATCCCTGGGATCCTTTCAATGCAATAGACCAGTGTTTTCTGACCAGGGTGCCTCCAGCTGTTGCAGAAACAGAATGACCTGCCTTCCACCCAGCGGTCGCTCCACCCATTGAAGAAAAGAAAGGCTGCCTCGGAACACCTGACTAGTGACGAAATGTCTTGAGCCATATTGCAACCTGGGAAAACCAGAGACGGTACTTATTTTGGATGCTGTTAAAAATAAACCTTGGGCCAAAAATCACAGAAAAATTGTGAGATGACCATGAAACATAGATACAGACATTATGAACTACACTAACTTTCCAGCCCCTGTAGCATAGTCAAATAAATAAAAAATCCCAGAATACCCCTGAAACTTTCCAACTGAGCCATATTAGGGCATGTTCTTCCATCATTTTACCACATATTGTTTTGTGAAATAAGAAAACGCAAGGGTGCACATTTTGTGGGACATTAATTTTTCTACGTTTGTGTATTAAAAATAACAGGTTAATCTTAATTTGCAAAAAAGGTCAGAGGGAAAACCTTTTTTTTAGTGGATTGGGAGGGTTGTGGTCCAGAAGAGAGATCCTGGGAACCTGAGGACAACATCCTAGACAAAAGTCTGCTCCTCAGGTTCTCAGGCTCTAAGAAGAGGGGGAGACCCAAGGGGGGGGGGTACTGTTACGCCGAGCGCTCCGGGTCCCCGCTCCTCCCCGGAACGCTCGCTGCACTCTCCCCACTGCAGCGCTCCGGTCAGTTCCACTGACCCGGGGCGCTGCGATTCCGCTTCCAGCCGGGATGCGATTCGCGATGCGGGTAGCGCCCGCTCGCGATGCGCACCCCGGCTCCCGTACCTGACTCGCTCTCCCTCGGTCCTGTCCCGGCGCGCGCGGCCCCGCTCCCTAGGGCGCGCGCGTGCCGGGTCTTTGCGATTTAAAGGGCCACTGCGCCGCTGATTGGCGCAGTGATTCCAATTAGTGTGTTCACCTGTGCACTTCCCTATATCACCTCACTTCCCCTGCACTCCCTTGCCGGATCTTGTTGCCATTGTGCCAGTGAAAGCGTTTCCTTGTGTGTTCCTAGCCTGTGTTCCAGACCTCCTGCCGTTGCCCCTGACTACGATCCTTGCTGCCTGCCCCGACCTTCTGCTACGTCCGACCTTGCTTCTGTCTACTCCCTTGTACCGCGCCATCTTCAGCAGCCAGAGAGGTGAGCCGTTGCTAGTGGATACGACCTGGTCACTACCGCCGCAGCAAGACCATCCCGCTTTGCGGCGGGCTCTGGTGAAAACCAGTAGTGACTTAGAACCGATCCACTAGCACGGTCCACGCCAATCCCTCTCCGGCACAGAGGATCCACTACCTGCCAGCCGGCATCGTGACAGTAGATCCGGCCATGGATCCCGCTGAAGTTCCTCTGCCAGTTGTCGCTGACCTCACCACGGTGGTCGCCCAGCAGTCACAACAGATAGCGCAACAAGGCCAACAGCTGTCTCAACTGACCGTTATGCTACAGCAGTTACTACCACAGCTTCAGCAGTCATCTCCTCCGCCAGCTCCTGCACCTCCTCCGCAGCGAGTGGCCGCTCCTGGTCTACGCCTATCCTTGCCGGATAAATTTGATGGGGACTCTAAGTTTTGCCGTGGCTTTCTTTCCCAATGTTCCCTGCATCTGGAGATGATGTCGGACCAGTTTCCCACTGAAAGGTCTAAGGTGGCTTTCGTAGTCAGCCTTCTGTCTGGAAAAGCCCTGTCTTGGGCCACACCGCTCTGGGACCGCAATGACCCCGTCACTGCCTCTGTACACTCCTTCTTCTCGGAAATCCGAAGTGTCTTTGAGGAACCTGCCCGAGCCTCTTCTGCTGAGACTGCCCTGTTGAACCTGGTCCAGGGTAATTCTTCCATTGGCGAGTATGCCGTACAATTCCGTACTCTTGCTTCAGAATTATCCTGGAATAATGAGGCCCTCTGCGCGACCTTTAAAAAAGGCCTATCCAGCAACATTAAAGATGTTCTGGCCGCACGAGAAATCCCTGCTAATCTACATGAACTCATTCACCTTGCTACTCGCATTGACATGCGTTTTTCCGAAAGGCGTCAGGAGCTCCGCCAGGATATGGACTCTGTTCGCACGAGGCGTTTCTTCTCCTCGGCTCCTCTCTCCTCTGGTCCTCTGCAATCCGTTTCTGTGCCTCCCGCCGTGGAGGCTATGCAGGTCGACCGGTCTCGCCTGACACCTCAAGAGAGGACACGACGCCGCATGGAGAACCTCTGCCTGTACTGTGCTAGTACCGAACACTTCCTGAGGGATTGTCCTATCCGTCCTCCCCGCCTGGAAAGACGTACGCTGACTCCGCACAAAGGTGAGACAGTCCTTGATGTCTACTCTGCTTCTCCACGTCTTACTGTGCCTGTGCGGATGTCTGCCTCTGCCTTCTCCTTCTCTACTATGGCCTTCTTGGACTCTGGATCTGCAGGAAATTTTATTTTGGCCTCTCTCGTCAACAGGTTCAACATCCCAGTGACCAGTCTCACCAGACCCCTTTACATCAATTGTGTAAACAATGAAAGATTGGACTGTACCATACGTTTCCGCACGGAGCCCCTTCTAATGAGCATCGGATCTCATCACGAGAGGATTGAACTTTTGGTCCTCCCCAATTGCACTTCTGAAATTCTCCTTGGACTTCCCTGGCTTCAACTTCATTCCCCAACCCTGGATTGGTCCACTGGGGAGATCAAGAGTTGGGGGCCCTCTTGTTCCAAGGACTGTTTAAAACCGGTTCCCTGTAACCCTTGCCGTGACTCTGTGGTTCCTCCAGTAACCGGTCTCCCTAAGGCCTATATGGACTTTGCGGATGTTTTCTGCAAAAAACAAGCTGAGACTCTACCTCCTCACAGGCCTTATGATTGTCCTATCGACCTCCTCCCGGGCACTACTCCACCCCGGGGCAGAATTTATCCTCTCTCTGCCCCAGAGACTCTTGCCATGTCTGAATACGTCCAGGAAAATTTAAAAAAGGGCTTTATCCGTAAATCCTCCTCTCCTGCCGGAGCCGGATTTTTCTTTGTGTCCAAAAAAGATGGCTCCCTACGTCCTTGCATTGACTACCGCGGTCTTAATAAAATCACGGTTAAGAACCGCTACCCCCTACCCCTCATCTCTGAACTCTTTGATCGCCTCCAAGGTGCCCACATCTTTACTAAACTGGACTTAAGAGGTGCCTATAACCTCATCCGCATCAGAGAGGGGGATGAGTGGAAAACGGCATTTAACACCAGAGATGGACACTTTGAGTATCTGGTCATGCCCTTTGGCCTGTGCAACGCCCCTGCTGTCTTCCAAGACTTTGTTAATGAAATTTTTCGTGATCTTTTATACTCCTGTGTTGTTGTATATCTGGACGATATCCTAATTTTTTCTGCCAATCTAGAAGAACACCGCCAGCATGTCCGTATGGTTCTTCAGAGACTTCGTGACAATCAACTCTATGCCAAAATTGAGAAATGTCTGTTTGAATGCCAATCTCTTCCTTTTCTAGGATACTTGGTTTCTGGACAGGGACTACAAATGGATCCAGACAAACTCTCTGCCGTCTTAGATTGGCCACGCCCCTCCGGACTCCGTGCTATCCAACGTTTTTTGGGGTTCGCCAATTATTACAGGCAATTTATTCCACATTTTTCTACCGTTGTGGCTCCTATCGTGGCTTTAACAAAAAAAAATGCTGATCCCAAGTCTTGGCCTCCTCAAGCGGAAGACGCCTTTAAACGACTCAAGTCTGCCTTTTCTTCGGCTCCCGTGCTCTCCAGACCTGACCCTTCCAAACCCTTCCTATTAGAGGTTGATGCCTCCTCAGTGGGAGCTGGAGCTGTTCTTCTACAAAAAAATTCTTCCGGGCATGCTGTCACTTGTGGTTTTTTTTCTAGGACCTTCTCTCCGGCGGAGAGGAACTACTCCATCGGGGATCGAGAGCTTCTAGCCATCAAATTAGCACTTGAGGAATGGAGGCATCTGCTGGAGGGATCAAGATTTCCAGTTATTATTTACACCGATCACAAGAACCTCTCCTACCTCCAGTCTGCCCAACGGCTGAATCCTCGCCAGGCCCGGTGGTCTCTGTTCTTTGCCCGATTTAATTTTGAAATTCACTTTCGGCCTGCCGATAAGAACATTAGGGCCGATGCTCTCTCTCGTTCCTCGGATGCCTCAGAAGTTGAACTCTCTCCGCAACACATCATTCCTCCTGACTGCCTGATCTCCACTTCTCCAGCCTCCATCAGGCAAACTCCTCCAGGAAAGACCTTTGTTTCTCCACGCCAACGCCTCGGAATCCTCAAATGGGGTCACTCCTCCCATCTCGCAGGTCATGTGGGCATCAAGAAATCTGTGCAACTCATCTCCCGCTTCTATTGGTGGCCGACTCTGGAGACGGATGTTGTGGACTTTGTGCGAGCCTGCACTATCTGTGCCCGGGATAAGACTCCTCGCCAGAAGCCCGCTGGCTTTCTTCATCCCCTGCCTGTCCCCGAACAGCCTTGGTCTCTGATTGGTATGGATTTTATTACTGATTTACCCCCTTCCCGTGGCAACACTGTTATTTGGGTGGTCGTTGATCGATTCTCCAAAATGGCACATTTCATCCCTCTTCCTGGTCTTCCTTCAGCGCCTCAGTTGGCTAAACAATTTTTTGTACACATTTTTCGTCTTCACGGGTTGCCTACGCAGATCGTCTCGGATAGAGGCGTCCAATTCGTGTCTAAATTCTGGAGGGCTCTTTGTAAACAACTCAAGATTAAATTAAATTTTTCTTCTGCATATTATCCCCAATCCAATGGACAAGTAGAAAGAATTAACCAGGTCTTGGGTGATTATTTACGACATTTTGTTTCCTCCCGCCAGGATGACTGGGCAGATCTCCTTCCATGGGCCGAATTCTCGTATAACTTCAGAGTCTCTGAATCTTCCTCCAAATCCCCATTTTTCGTGGTGTACGGCCGTCACCCTCTTCCCCCCCTCCCTACCCCCTTGCCCTCTGGTCTGCCCGCTGTGGATGAAATTTCTCGTGACCTTTCCATCATATGGAGAGAGACCCAAAATTCTCTCTTACAGGCTTCATCACGCATGAAGAAGTTCGCGGATAAGAAAAGAAGAGCTCCTCCCATTTTTTCCCCTGGAGACAAGGTATGGCTCTCCGCTAAATATGTCCGCTTCCGTGTCCCTAGCTACAAGTTGGGACCACGCTATCTTGGTCCTTTCAAAATTTTGTGTCAGATTAATCCTGTCTCTTACAAACTTCTTCTTCCTCCTTCTCTTCGTATCCCTAATGCCTTTCACGTTTCTCTTCTTAAACCACTCATCATTAACCGTTTCTCTCCCAAATCTGTTCCTCCCACTCCTGTTTCCGGCTCCTCGGACATCTTCTCCGTCAAAGAGATCCTAGCTTCTAAAAAGGTCAGAGGGAAAACCTTTTTTTTAGTGGATTGGGAGGGTTGTGGTCCAGAAGAGAGATCCTGGGAACCTGAGGACAACATCCTAGACAAAAGTCTGCTCCTCAGGTTCTCAGGCTCTAAGAAGAGGGGGAGACCCAAGGGGGGGGGTACTGTTACGCCGAGCGCTCCGGGTCCCCGCTCCTCCCCGGAGCGCTCGCTGCACTCTCCCCACTGCAGCGCTCCGGTCAGTTCCACTGACCCGGGGCGCTGCGATTCCGCTTCCAGCCGGGATGCGATTCGCGATGCGGGTAGCGCCCGCTCGCGATGCGCACCCCGGCTCCCGTACCTGACTCGCTCTCCCTCGGTCCTGTCCCGGCGCGCGCGGCCCCGCTCCCTAGGGCGCGCGCGCGCCGGGTCTTTGCGATTTAAAGGGCCACTGCGCCGCTGATTGGCGCAGTGATTCCAATTAGTGTGTTCACCTGTGCACTTCCCTATATCACCTCACTTCCCCTGCACTCCCTTGCCGGATCTTGTTGCCATTGTGCCAGTGAAAGCGTTTCCTTGTGTGTTCCTAGCCTGTGTTCCAGACCTCCTGCCGTTGCCCCTGACTACGATCCTTGCTGCCTGCCCCGACCTTCTGCTACGTCCGACCTTGCTTCTGTCTACTCCCTTGTACCGCGCCATCTTCAGCAGCCAGAGAGGTGAGCCGTTGCTAGTGGATACGACCTGGTCACTACCGCCGCAGCAAGACCATCCCGCTTTGCGGCGGGCTCTGGTGAAAACCAGTAGTGACTTAGAACCGATCCACTAGCACGGTCCACGCCAATCCCTCTCCGGCACAGAGGATCCACTACCTGCCAGCCGGCATCGTGACAGCAACTCAGTACAATTACAACAATGCCAAATCTATACAGTTTTTATCTAGTTTTACGCCTACATTTTTATTCCATTTTTTTGTTTTCTACCATGCTATGTACAGTCATTTGTCCTGTCACATGACACCTTTTTAAGAAAACAGATTAGATGTATTTTTATCATGACTAAGGGTGGTACACACCTAAGAAGTGTCACTCGATGATGCACCACTTGTATCGTTAGTTTTTATGGAATAAAAAGACTCATTCACTGCATTGTCCCTGCACTGAATGAATTTCTCTTTCTTCTCAAGTTTCTACTCCGACTGCTGCCCAGCACCATCCGTGTCACAGGGGAGACAAGATCTGGGTGAGCAAATTACCATTTGCATTAGAATTTTTTGTCTTCAAAGCTGTTTGAGAGTTCATTCTTTCTGATGTGCAGTTTTTATGAATCCTGGGTAATTTTTATTATATTTTGTTCAGGGATGTGAAAGGACCAAAAGAAAAAAACGCAATTCTGCCAATAGGCATTTTTTTGTTTTTGTTGTTCACCTTACAGGATAAATAACAATATATTTAACTAGTCTGGCCATTTCAGATACATATTGGCCCTCATTTACTTAGAAAATCGGGTTGTAAGTCTATCTTGCTTTCTTACCCGACTGCTTTTTTCCCCTGGTATTTATTATCATGTCGCATCCTGTTTGTCGCACGTGGGTTTTGTAGGTTTTGGTTTCCAACTCCTCTGAGTTGTCGGGAAAAAATCCACAACAATTCAACAAATTCGGGTTGGAAACCTTTATAAATAGGTGGGAAAGCTCAGAAATGTCGGGTTACGCCCCTTTTTCGGGTTTGGGAGAATCCACATCGGGTCCGTCGGAAAAAAATTTTGCATCGTGTCGCAGACTGGCGCACGATGTCTGCAACATGTCGCAGACAAAGATGCGCCAAAAAAACCTGACAAAACAAGTCAGGTTTAGAATAGTAAATGAGGACCATTATGTTAGTCTTTTTTGTACTTAAGAATTTTTAATCTGAAAAATGATAAAATTTGTTAATAAAAAAACTATTTTTTATTTTATTCTTTTTAACCCCTTCTTTGAATTACTTGTAAAATACACTGGGTATTGCAGTGTACTGTCACTCCTGTGATATATTATCACAACCTACCTGTGACAAGTTGTAATAGGAGATTTAATATTGCAGCCACATAGGTCTTTAGAAGGCTTCTGTCTGTATGGAGTGGTGGCCATGCAGGCATGGCCCACACTATTCAGTTCAGTGACAATTATGTCCCTGTTCTTGGTGGTCCCAGCGGTTGAACTCTCACTGATAAACTTGTTATTCCCTATTCTATGGATAGGTGATAACAAGCTGAGATGGGATTACCCCTTAAATTTCTTATAACATGACCATGATAAAAAGTAAATTGTACAGGTAATATTTTAGTTAATTAAAAATAAAAAATAAAACCCAAAAACTAGAACATTCTCAGAGCATGGATTTACAGACTCAATATTTCACATGCTTTATGAGCCTTTACTGATGGGTCTCTACCTATATTCCAACATTATCACTAGACCATTAACCTAACTAATGAGACCTAGTATGTCAGACGGGAATGCACTACAACGTCATTTAAATGCACGCCTTTCATGAGCTTGTCACATGGCTGCAGCAGGAAGAAAATAGGCGGCTGTCAGTAGAAAAATGACAGGCACTTGCCAGCACGCCGGCATGTCAGCAATTATGTGAAAATGCTCCAGACATGGTGTATTATGCAAACAGTCAGTCACCGAGAAGAAGACATCTTGCACTACACATGACTTAACAATGCAAATACAGTAAGTTGTGTAAATTGTTCTGATCAACAATAGTGGAGCCCCATATGGATAACATATTTTAAAAGATGATAGATAGATACCTATTTTGATGAAAATTCGTGCCCAGCAGTACACACGCAGATCCACAGGCGTATAATTGTATAAAATTTAAAACCACTGAAAAGCACTTAAAAATAGTGGAAAAAAGGTGAAATACTCATAGAGTTTTTGCTTGAGAAAAGTTCTATAGCAGGGCTGAAATGTTGTGGTCTAATTGGGTGAGAATATAACATTTTTTTTCTAGCTATCTATGTAGAAAGGACCGCAGCACACAAGATTTCATCCAAGGAAAGTGCATTTATTGTATCCTCAGCAAAACAAAGTGCGACGTTTCTTCGGTCTCTCACTGCCTTTATCAAGCATAACAAGCAGTGGCGTAGCTATAGAGGTCACATGCAACTGCAACCAGGCCTCATAGCCAGGGGAGGCCCGCAGGGCCCCCGCCACTGCACTATCTGCTGCACTGCAGTTCACCTGACAGGTCGGCACTCGGGCATTGCCCGAGGGCGTGGGCCTGAGCGGGGGTGGCCCATCGCTGCCTGCCCTTTTTTTTAATACTTCTAAAATGCTGGCTCGGCCCCTTTAAAAATTCAGCGCACGTCCTCTCCAAGCCCCTGACATCTCCCTGCCTGTAACCACAGGTGCCTTTGACCCCGCTACATTCCCCACCTTTAGTGCATGGATGCTGCAGCCTCCCCTCCACCCCACGCTCCATGACTGATGCCGCTGACTCGCTACATGCTGAGCAACTGGTGAGTGGCGGCCCGTGGGGGGGGGGGGGGGATTTTGGGTCAGTGGTGGCCTGTGGGTTATGGCAGCCGGGGGGGTTGGTGGACGTTGTTTTGCTTTATGATGTGCATATACAAGTATAATGTCTGTGGCTGTATGTATGATGTATGTATGTATGTATTGTATGCTGTGTGGATGTATGTGTGATGTGTGTGAATGATATATGTATATGTGATGTGTGTGGATGATGTATGTGTGTCTATGATGTGTGTGGATGATGTATGTATATGTGATGTGTGTATGATGTATGTGTGCGTATGATGGATGTGTGTGTATGATGTGTGTGTGGATGATGTATGTGTGTGTATGATATGTGTGGATGAAGTATGTGTGTGTGTGGAGGATGTATGTGTGTGTATGATGTGTGTGGATGATGTATGTATGTGTGATGTGTGTGTATGATGTATGTGTGTGGATGATGTATGTGTGTATGATGTGTGTGTATGTTAGTATGATGTGTGTGTGTGCAGCTGAGTGGCAAAGAGGGCAGAAAAATCTGAATCCCCAGCCACTCACTGACAGTGGATTCACTGGGCTGACATATATGTGCTGGCGGCCGCCTTCTGGGCTGAGGAGCCATGGCTGTGTGCGACTGTGGTGGACTGGTGGCGACAGGCAGCAGCAGCGCTCTTCCCATCGTCATTCATAAGCTGTAATAACCCAATGTAAACATCCAGGGTGGGCAGGGTTAAATTACCTGCTGCAGCTCCTGACTAACGCACGCTAGGTACGTTGCTGCTGAATATTCTGTCTGTAAGAACGCTGTCAGGTGATAGAGTAAAGAAGTAACGAGCGATGTCCCTTGCGTAACCAAAGTGCGGCAGAGCATGGAAGAGGATGCTGGTCTGAGCTACAATACAAGGTTGGAGTCAGTCAGGGCTGAGAGGGCAGAGGTGCATTTTAGTGTGGGTCAGTGCATCGTGATACATGGTGCATGGTGAGTGGAACAGCATATGCCGGTATGGTTTATATAGGGACACAGTAAGATGGCACTGGCCAGTGCCACCATATGTACAGATGAGCCAGGTGTAACAGATGAGCCAGGAGGAGGAGGAGGGCAGAGGGGTCTGGAGGGGTCTGGAGGAGGAGGACAGTGAAGGGGTGGGATTCAGTTGAACTGAGAAGAAAGTGTGTGACAATATTATTATTATGGGCCCAGTGTGTGCCAGGGTTATATTCATGTGTTACAGTGTGTGGCTGTATTATATTTATGGGGTACAATGTGTGGCAGTATTATATTCACGGGGTACAGCGTGTGGCCGTATTCAGACCCCCACCAAAAAAAATGGGCTGCTTATTTTAAAATGCTTAGGCCTATTTTTGGTCCCAGTCCACCCTGGGAGGGGAGTGTGTACGTGTGTGTGTGTGTGGGGGGGGGGGGGACAGGGGGTTTTCCGCATTGGGGCCCTGTGGTTTCTACCTATGCCCCTGATAAAAAGTGAACACACATAGGGGGTTCAAATAATCCCATATACAAAGTGCAATTAGTAGATAACAAGCAGTCAATTACATGTAAACAAACATAATAAAGTGCATTTAAGAGCTGAGGTTATTTGGTGTATATCTTCTTCCATCTAAAGTGCATCAATATATGTGCAAAATTATAAAGCATACTACCGATGAATGTGCAGATTAAAAGTATTACAGTAAAATGCTTAATTAGAGGCGGACACTCACCACAGAAGTAGGCATAATCACAGTAAACACACGAAAGCGTTGGGAAATAAACACTGCGCAGACGCAGGCAAAAGCCCGCGTCCATGTCAGTAGGAAGTTGGACTCCATAAGAGGAATAAATCACCAATCATCTCTTAGCATGAGTGGAGCCATGGAGACAGCATCCCTTACAACTC
Organism: Hyla sarda; assembly: GCF_029499605.1. Lineage (NCBI taxonomy): Eukaryota > Metazoa > Chordata > Amphibia > Anura > Hylidae > Hyla > Hyla sarda. The sequence continues at coordinate 83,950,573 of NC_079193.1, read as the reverse complement.
GCGCATGCGCACAGATGATGGTGAAGGTAGCAACGGTCAAATTAGTTAAGGTGAACAGAAGCATAAGTAAAATATGTTACAAATCACAAGTATATAAATAATCTGCAGAACCTCCAATGTCCACATTATAGGTAAGTAACCAATCCCAGACCAGCATTAGTGCCCAGACGGGTCACAGTGTGGCTGGGATGAACCGGAATTAGAGGACCTATGCCATTTAGGCATCATCCCTAACCAAGTTCACAGGCTCTCACCCACTTGAATCCCAATACAGGATATTCCATTATCATCATGTATCACATATAACACTCATGGCCTGATATAATATAAGAGACTGTCAGACCGTATCCTGAATATGATAAATATATAATAATCTGTGGTGTTGTAGCCTCTCTTCACAGTTGTAAATTTCTGAAAAATAAACAAAACATAAAAATAGAAAAGAATCATATATATATATATATATATATATATATATATATATATATATATTCACCTGTTATTCCATACCGAACATCACCTCTCACATAGACTATATCAGGAGCACATCTACCTGTATTTAAAGATCTTGTTGTATGTCCATTCGGCTTTAAAGTGTTTAATGTATATATCCACTTTAATTCAAGTTTTTTAAGCAGTATAACCCTATCCTCTCCTCGCTTCAATTGTGGGACATGATCAATAATCATCACTTTCAAATCTTTTTCAGAATGTTTTTGTTCAAAAAACTGCTTAGACACCGGTAAATCCAATTTGCTTTTGCAAATACTATATCTGTGTTGGTTTAATCATGTCCTCAAATCATATGTGGTCTCCCCCACATAAAGTAAATTGCAAGGGAAACTTAGGCTGCGTTCACATCACGATTTCTCCATCCGACTTAAGTTCGGATGTTCCCCTTAACCAATATTGCTACCTTCACCACCATCTGTGCGCCTGTGCGGGTTGGGAGGGATGCTGTTTCTATGGCTCTATTTTATTTTTAATATTTTATTTTTTACATTTACATTGGTGCTTTATTCCTCTAATGGAGTCCGACTTCCTCCTGATGTGGGCTTTTGCCTGCGTCTGCACAATGTTTATTTCCTAACGCTCTTGTGTGTATACTGTGATTATGCCTACTTCTGTGGTGAGTGTCCACCTCTAATTAAGCATTTTACTGAAATGTTTTTAATCTGCACATTCATCGGTAGTATGTTTTATAATTTTGCACATATATTGATGCACTTTAGGTGGAAGAAGATATACACCAAATAACCTCAGCACTTTAATGCACTTTATTATGTTTGTTTGCATGTAATTGACTGCTTGTTATGTACTAATTGTACTTTGTACATGGGATTATTTAAACCCCCTATGTGTGTTCACTTGCTTATGCTTGATAAAGGCGGTGAGAGACCACAGAAACGTCGCACTTTGTTATGCTGTGGATGCAATAAACGCACTTGACTTGAATGATATCTTGTGTGCTGCGGTCCTTTCTACATGGATTGAAGTCTTGGTATCGCTGACCAGGAGCCATAAATCCGTGTGCACCTAACAGATACTTCATAAATGGTTTTGGATGTGCTGTTCTTTGGACTGTATTATCTATCTATATATCTCTAAGTGAGTCCACCCCTCAACTTTTTGTAAATGTTTCCAAATATGTTTTCATGTGACAACACTGAAGAAATAACACTCAGCTAGTGAGTGCACAGCCTGTGTAGGGCTAAGTTTCCACTTGGTTTTTTTTCTGCCAGATTTTGGAAAACTGTCACTGCAGTTTTTGAGTCAAAAACTACCAGAAAAAAAAAAACAAGTGGAAACTTAGCCTAACAATGTTTATTGGTGTGTTCCCTCAAAATAACTCAACCTTCTCTAAACCTTGGAAACAAAAATGTGAACACCCTTATGTAAAAATGTCCAAATTGGGCCCAAAGTTTCAATATTACTTTAATAGTACTTTAATACATAATCCGGGCTGGGATTATGTATTAAATGGGAGAACAATTTGGACGACTGACATGGAAAAGGACTTGGGAGTCATAGTTAACAGTAAATTTAGCTGTAGTGACCAGTGTCGGGCAGCTGCTGCTAAGGCTAATAAAATCATGGGGTACATCAATAGGGACATAGATGCCCACGACAAGGAAATAATTCTACCACTGTACAAATCACTAGTCAGACCACACATAGAATACTGTGTACAGTACTGGGCACCAGTGTTCAAGAAAGATATAGTGGAGCTGGAGAGGGTTCAAAGATGGGCAACCAGGGTAATATGGGCAATGGGAGAACTACAGTACCCAGAAAGATTATCAGAATTAACTATTCCTGTACAAGTCTTCACTTCAGCCAAGTCTTCCTTCAGAGCTACATCATTTTTGGATTCCGGATCAGCAGGTGACTTTATTGATGCGGCTTTAGTCCACAAGTATCATCTTCCCCTTACTCGGCTTGCCAAGCCCTTGTTCATCTCCTCTGTTAATGGACACAATCTGTACTGTAAGGTTCACTTCCGTACTGAATCTCTCGTCATGCAAGTGGGAGTATCGCATAAAGAAAAGATTGAATTCTATGTTCTGCCACACTGTACTTCTGAGATTCTTCTTGGTCTTCCTTGGCTGCAACGCCATTCCCCGCAACTGGATTGGAGAACTGGAGAAATAATTTGCTGGGGACAACCCTGTCAAAATTTTTGCCTCCAACCTGTTCTGCGTAAAGTTGTTTCTTGTCTTTCACCTTTACCTGGCCTGCCACCACCTTACCAAGATTTCTCGGATGTCTTCTGCAAGAAACAGGCTGAATCTCTGCCTCCACATTGTCCTTATGACTGCCCTATTGATCTTCTGCCTGGTACCACTCCTCCTCATGGGAGGATATACCCTCTATCAGTTCCTGAGACCAAAGCCATGGCTAAGTATATCCAGGAGAATCTCCATAAGGGTTTTATCCGTAAGTCCTCTTCTCCTGCTGGAGCAGGATTCTTCTTTGTAGGGAAGAAGGATGGCTCACTCCATCCATACATTGACTACAGGGGACTTAACAAAATCACAATCAAGAACCGTTACCCTCTACCTCTTATCTCAGAGCTTTTTGACCGCCTACGTGGTCTTCAAGTTGGACTTACGCGGTGCGTATAACCTCATTCGTATCGGCAAGGGAGATGAATGTAAAATGGCCTTCAAAACTCGTGACGGACATTTTGAGTATCTTGTAATGCCTTTTGGTCTCTGCATTGCTCCAGCTGTTTTCCAGGAGTTCATCAACGATATCTTTCGTGATCTTCTCTACCCCTGTGTTGTCGTATACCTAGATGACATCCTGATCTTCTCTTCCAACTTAGAGGAGCATCGTACTCATGTTCATCTGGTTCTTCAGCGACTACGGAAGAATCATCTCTGTGCCAAACTGGAGAAATGCCTGTTAGAGAAATCTAGTCTTCCTTTTCTTGGCTACATTGTCTCTCATCAGGGCCTGCAAATGGATCCAGATAAGTTGTCTGCAGTATTGGATTGGCCTCATCCCTCGGGCCTATGTGCGATTCAATGCTTTCTGGGATTCGATAAATATTATCGTCAGTTTATCCAACATTTTTCATCCTTGGTTGCTCCTATTGTGGCTCTAACTAAAAAGGCATTTAATCCTAAATCTTGGCCTCGAGAGGCTGAAGAGGCCTTCTCCCGTTTAAAATCAGCGTTTGCCTCTGCTCCCGTGCTTACAAGACCTGATCCAGAGAGGCCCTTTGCTTTGGAGGTTGATGCCTCATCTATTAGAGCAGGTGCCGTTCTCTCTAAGAAAAACGCCAAGGGCAAGAGTTTAACTTATGGGTTCTTCTCCAAGACTTTCTCTCCTGCTGAGAGGAATTACTCCATTGGAGATGGTGAACTTCTTGCTATCAAGCTAGCTTTGGAGGAATGGCGACATTTCTTGGAAGGTTCTTCTCATCCGGTCAGCATCTACTCTGATCATAAGAATCTTCTATACCTTCAGTCTGTTCAGCGTTTGAACCCCCGCCAGGCAAGATGGTCGCTGTTCTTTTCCAGGTTCAACTTTTTCATTCACTTCCGTCCAGCAGACAAGAACATCAGGGCTGGTGCTCTCTCCAGGTCCTCTGACGTCATTGGTTTGGACTCCACGCCTAGGCATATTATTCCTCCTGACCATTTGATTCCTGCCGCTCCTGCCGAGATTCAGCAAGTTCCTAAGGGAAAATCCTTTGTGCCCACCAGATTGAGACGCAAAGTAATGAAATGGGGTCATTCTTCCTTGACAACAGGACATCCTGGAATACGCAAGAACCTACATCTTATTTCCCGGCACTACTGGTGGCCCCATCTTGAACGTGATCAAAATCTGATTTTGTTCGGTCCTGTGTAACTTGTGCCCATGACAAAACTCCTCGGCAAAGACCTGCAGGACTTTCACAGCCTTTACCCTTTCCAGAGACTCCCTGGTCCCAAATTGCCATGGATTTCATCACCAATTTGCCACCTTCTCATAATAACACTGTCATCTGGGTCGTGGTAGATCGGTTTTCCAAGATGGCTCATTTCATTCCTCTACCAGGTCTTCCTTCTGCTCCGCAGCTGGCGAAGTACTTCTTGTTGCATGTATTTCGTTTACATGGTCTTCCACAGCATATAGTTTCAGATCGAGGGGTGCAGTTTGTCTCTATGTTCTGGTGAGCCCTTTGTAACCGTCTGGACATCAATCTGGACTTCTCATCGGCTTACCACCCTCAGTCCAACGGTCAGGTGGAGAGGGTTAATCAAATCCTTGAGACATATCTTCGGCATTTTGTTTCAGCTCGCCAAGATGATTGGGTCGACCTTCTCCCCTGGGCTGAATTCTCATACAATCTTAAGGATTCCGAGTCCACGAGGTTGTCTCCCTTTTTTGTTGTCTACGGACTCCATCTCTGTCCTCCTCTTCCTCTCCCAGTCTCCTCTGGTGTGCCTGCTGGTGATGAGCTGTTCAGTGACTTCTCCACCATCTAGCAACAGACCCGACAGTCGTCCCAAGCTTCTTCACGCATGAAGGCGCAAGCAGATAAAAGTAGAAGACCTCCTCCGTCCTTATCTCCTGGTGACACGGTGTGGCTTTCATCCAAATACATCCGCTTCAAGATCCCCTGTTACAAGCTCGGTCCCCGCTACTTTGGTCCCTTCCAGATTCTACAAAAGATCAATCCAGTGTCCTACAAACTCCGTCTACCTGCTATGTTACATATTCCCAATTCCTTCCACGTCTATCTCCTCAAGCCTCTTGTCGTAAACCGGTTCTCTCAGAAGAATCCTGTCCCAACACCTGTCTCCGGCTCATCTGACATCTACAAAGTTGAATAGATTCTTGCTGCAAAAACTGTGAGAGGTAAACAATTTTTTTTTTGGTCGACTGGGAGGGTTACAGTCTTGAGGAGAGATCTGGGGAACCTAAGGAGAATATCCTGGACCGTGACCTTCTCAGGAGTTTTCTCTCTCGTAAAAGGAGGGGGAGACCAAAGGGGGGGGGGTACTGTTACACTATGCGCTCCGGCATCACACGCTGGCCGTGAGCGCATGGTCCCCTTACCTTCTGCTGCCAACGGGGCTGGGACTCGCATCACGGTACACGCCCGCATGCGAGCCCCAGTCCTTCACTCTCCGGGTGTTTCTCCTGCCTCTGCCTCCACGTCTCTGCTCCGACGCACATGTTCCCGTCCCTTAGGGCGTGCATGCCCCGGAGCTTTAAGATTTAAAGGAGCAGTACGCTCATTAGTGTAACCACCTGTGGCTTGTTTATAAATTCCTCCAACCTCCTCAGTTCTCTGCTGGATCTTTGTTGCCTTGTGCCCTAGAGAAAATTTTCCTTTGTATTGCCTTGCCGTGTACCAGATCTCCTGCTCTTGTGACTTGACCTTTCTCCTCTGCCGCCTGCCTACTGAACTCCTGCTATGTCCTGACTACGCAAATGTGCCGCCTGCCCTACTGCTATCCAGACTATGAGTTGCCTCATCCCTCCAGTGCCTCACATCTCCTTAGCCACCTGTGTGGTCGAGCCGTGCCAGGGGTAGCGACCTGGGTGTCGCCTGCAGCTGCAAGCCCATCCTGCTTTGCGGCGGCTCTGGTGAAGACCAGCGGCACCTTAGACTCTGCTCCTTGGTACGGTCCGAGTCATCTGCCACACAGGTCCAGCGGATCCACATACACTGGAGTCCTGTCTTCAGAAACCTGAGTGTTACAGCTGGTTATGTATACTAGATCTATAGGGACAGAACATTGATCCAGGGATTTATTCTGACTGCCATATTTGGAGTCAGGAAGGAATTTTTACCTCTAGTATGAGTTTTTTTTTGCCTTCCTCTGGATCAACTCAACTTAGTAGGGACTTATTAGGGGTATAGGTAGGACTCTGGTCTTTTTTCAACCTTATGAACTATGTTACTATGTTACTTTCCAGCACTATCCTAAGCCTCAGAGTTCACCAGAGCTTTACAGGTTGCCACTGGAGTCCTCTTCCACTCCTCCAAGATAACATCATGAAGCTAGTGAATGTTAGATACCTTGCTCTCCTCACCTTCCATTTGAGGATGACCCACAGATGCTGAATAGGGTTAATGTCTGGAGGCATACTTATCTAGTCGATCACCTTTACCCTCAGCTTAGTTAGCAAGGCAGTGATAATTTTGGAGGTGTGTTTGGTGTTGTATTCATGTTAGAATACTGCCCTGCATCCAAGTCTCTGAAGAAGGAGGATCATGCTCTCCTTTAGTATGTCACAGTACATACTTTAGAACAAAATGCTCCAACTGGCCACTCCGTTTATGTCCAGCATTAAATTAAATAAATGCATATCGCCAGGACAAAGGTTATTGACTAGTCTGTAATAACATTATCAACAACATGTTATGAACACTAGGAATTATACACAAGAAGACAAGTTGCATGTGTAATATAAAAAAATCTATCTATTTATTTCATTGATTAAAAAAACAAAGTGCATATAATAGAACTAAATGTTTAAAAATGGTTCAGACAACAAGCCAGTACAATGCCATATACAAGTAATGAAAACTGTGTCCACAATGAGTGCAGCTAATCATTTGTCCAATCAATATATCCAATATATATACAAAACAGGCAGAGAGGAAGGCGTCTGTATAACTCACTGTTTGTAGAGCTTCCTGATGGTACTAGCCTTGTGATTAACTGCCCTGCAGGTGTTACACAAACAGCTTACCAAATGAATAACTCACCCATGATAAAGTTTGGCTCGGCAACCTGGACCCCAACATGTACTGGACAATGTCACAGTACATGTTGGCGTTCATAGTTCCTTCAATGAATTGTAGCTCCCAGTACCAGCAGCACTCATGCAGCCCCAAACTGTGACACTCACACCACCATACTTGATGTAGCCAAGAAACACTTGTCTTTGTACTCCTCACCTGGTTGTTGTCACTTGACACTATCTGAATCAAATATCTTGGTCTCTTGGTCTCATTGGACCCCAGGACATGGTTCCATTAATCCATGTCCTAAATGTGCTTGCCTTCAGCAAACTGCTTGTGGGCTTTCTAGTGCATCTTTAGAAGAGACTTCCTTCTGGGATGACAGCCATGCAGACCAATTTGATGCAGTTTGCGGCATATCGTCTGAACACTGACAGGCTGACCTTCCACCCTTTCAACTTCTTCAACAATGCTGACAACACTCATACATCTATTTACCAGAGGCAACCTCTGTATATGACGCTGAGCACATGTGCTCAACTTCTTCTTCTCAACTTTGGTCAAACACAGCTTCCGGCCTCAGCTTCCCCATCATTGCACTGCCCCTCAGCAATGTCCAGTAAGCCTGCAGCTTCTTGCTGTAGAAGTCCAATGAGTGCTGCCCTTATATTCCCTACCGTAGGGGTCCCATTGTACTTCTAGCGGGCACAGCAGTTCCTGTTCATTCCAGTGAGTTGGGTCCTAAAGTAAAGTACAGAATGAGCTCAGAGCTTCAAAATAAAAGTGTTAATATATTTACTATATTTACTGTCCCTTATGCTATATACATGAGGCACAGGGTGAGGTTAGTACTGTATATATATATATATATATATATATATATACTGCACTGAGCTCACCCTCTCTTACTAATATATGCCCCCATATACTGATCTCACCCCTGCCCCTTATATATGCCATTTCTAGGGATCATGAACCAATTGCCAGTCTTCCATAAAATTATGGAGTCCACATACAATATTTTTTACATACAATGGTACTCTTGGAACCGATTAATATGGTATATTGAGGGACCACTGTAAATAGAAAGATATGAAAAACAGTAGAAAGATTGTTAGATAGATAAACAGACATATAGATAGATAGATAGATAGATATTGCTAACCCATGTTATCATTCATTTATGCACCTATAATTCTGCTACAGCCTATGTGAAAAGGGATTCAGCATGAAAGATGTCAGATCGATGGTACACATTACTAAATACTGAAGCAGGAAGTAAAAGTGATATAATTGTGCCAATGGATCGTATGTATTCTGAGAAACATTGTACTTGATTTAACCCATGCTTCTACCTAAGGAGGTCTAATTTGTGCTGAATAATGTACATTATTGATTTAATTAGACATTCTTCACATCGAACATCTTAGTGTCTGTCTAGACCACAAGTAACTTGAATACGGATGTGCTGCTGTGTTGCTCAATTAGAAGAGAGGCCCATATGTGCTGAGAGAATATACAGCAGGAAATCTAATGAATCTCATCAGGTAAGATAGTTAGCTGAGATAGTGTGATGGAATATTACATTTTTATTACTAGTATCATTATCATAACTCATTATCATGTGAATGTCCATGTCTTTTTGAAGCTCTCTCCAAGTGGTCCTTGGTTAGTGGACAACTGTCACGATGCCGGCTGGCAGGTGGTGGATCCTCTGTGCCAGAGAGGGATTGGCGTGGACCGTGCTAGAGGATCGGTTCTAAGTCACTACTGGTTTTCACCAGAGCCCGCCGCAAAGCGGGATGGTCTTGCTGCGGCGGTAGTGACCAGGTCGTATCCCCTAGCAACGGCTCAACCTCTCTGGCTGCTGAAGATAGGCGCGGTACAAGGGAGTAGACAGAAGCAAGGTCGGACGTAGCAGAAGGTCGGGGCAGGCAGCAAGGATCGTAGTCAGGGGCAACGGCAGAAGGTCTGGAATCACAGGCAAGGAACACACAAGGAACGCTTTCACTGGCACTAGGGCAACAAGATCCGGCGAGGGAGTGAAGGGGAAGTGAGGTGATATAGGGAAGTGCACAGGTGTAAACACTAATTGGAACCACTGCACCAATCAGCGGTGCAGTGGCCCTTTAAATCGCAAAGACCCGGCGCGCGCGCGCCCTAGGGAGCGGGGCCGCGCGCGCCGGGACAGAACTGACGGGGAGCGAGTCAGGTACGGGAGCCGGGGTGCGCATCGCGAGCGGGCGCTACCCGCATCGCGAATCGCATCCCGGCCGGAGGTGGTAACGCAGCGCCCCGGGTCCGTGGAACCGACCGGGGCGCTGCAGTGAGGGAAGTGTAGCGAGCGCTCCGGGGAGGAGCGGGGACCCGGAGCGCTCGGCGTAACAGTACCCCCCCCCTTGGGTCTCCCCCTCTTCTTGGGGCCTGAGAACCTGAGGATCAGACTTTTGTCCAGGATATTGTCCTCAGGTTCCCAGGACCTCTCTTCTGGACCACAACCCTCCCAATCCACTAAAAAAAAAGTTTTTCCTCTGACCTTTTTAGAGGCTAAGATTTCTTTAACAGAGAAGATGTCCGAGGAGCCGGAAACAGGAGTGGGAGGAACAGATTTAGGAGAAAAACGGTTGAGGATGAGAGGTTTAAGAAGAGAGACGTGAAAGGCATTAGGGATACGAAGAGAAGGAGGAAGAAGAAGTTTGTAAGAGACAGGATTAATTTGACACAAAACTTTAAAAGGACCAAGATAGCGTGGTCCCAACTTATAGCTCGGGACACGGAAACGGACATATTTAGCGGAGAGCCATACCTTGTCTCCAGGGGAAAAAATGGGAGGAGCTCTTCTTTTCTTATCTGCGAATCTCTTCATGCGAGAAGAAGCCTGTAAGAGAGAATTTTGGGTCTCTTTCCATATGGTGGAAAGATCACGAGAAATTTCATCCACAGCGGGCAGGCCAGAGGGCAAGGGGGTAGGGAGGGGGGGAAGAGGGTGACGGCCGTACACCACGAAAAACGGAGATTTGGAGGAAGATTCAGAGATTCTGAAATTATACGAGAATTCGGCCCAAGGTAGAAGATCTGCCCAGTCATCCTGGCGGGAGGAAACAAAATGTCGTAAATAGTCACCCAAGATCTGGTTAATTCTCTCTACTTGTCCATTGGATTGAGGATGGTATGCAGAAGAAAAATTTAATTTAATCTTGAGTTGTTTACAGAGAGCCCTCCAGAATTTAGACACAAATTGGACGCCTCTATCCGAGACGATCTGTGTAGGCAACCCGTGAAGACGAAAAATGTGTACAAAAAATTGTTTAGCCAACTGAGGCGCTGAAGGAAGACCAGGAAGAGGGATGAAATGTGCCATTTTGGAGAATCGATCAACGACCACCCAAATAACAGTGTTGCCATGGGATGGGGGTAAGTCAGTAATAAAATCCATACCAATCAGAGACCAAGGTTGTTCGGGGACAGGTAGAGGATGAAGAAAACCAGCGGGCTTCTGGCGAGGAGTCTTATCCCGGGCACAGATAGTGCAGGCTCGCACAAAGTCCACCACATCAGTCTCTAGAGTCGGCCACCAATAGAAGCGAGAGATGAGTTGCACAGATTTCTTAATGCCCGCATGACCTGCGAGATGGGAGGAGTGACCCCATTTGAGGATCCCAAGGCGTTGGCGTGGAGAAACAAAGGTCTTTCCTGGAGGAGTTTGCCTGATGGAGGCTGGAGAAGAGGAAATCAGGCAGTCAGGAGGAATGATGTGTTGAGGAGAGAGTTCAATTTCAGAGGCATCTGAGGAACGAGAGAGAGCATCGGCCCTAATGTTCTTATCAGCAGGTCGAAAGTGAATTTCAAAATTAAATCGGGCAAAGAACAGAGACCACCTGGCCTGACGAGGATTCAGCCGTTGGGCAGACTGGAGGTAGGAGAGGTTCTTGTGATCGGTGTAAATAATAACTGGAAATCTTGATCCCTCCAGCAGATGCCTCCATTCCTCAAGTGCTAATTTAATGGCTAGAAGCTCTCGATCCCCGATGGAGTAGTTCCTCTCCGCCGGAGAGAAGGTCCTGGAAAAAAAACCACAAGTAACAGCATGCCCGGAAGAGTTTTTTTGTAGAAGGACAGCTCCAGCTCCCACTGAGGAGGCATCAACCTCCAATAGGAAGGGTTTAGATGGGTCAGGTCTGGAGAGCACGGGAGCCGAAGAAAAGGCAGACTTGAGTCGTTTAAAGGCGTCTTCCGCTTGAGGAGGCCAAGACTTGGGATCGGCATTTTTTTTTGTTAAAGCCACAATAGGAGCCACAATGGTAGAAAAATGTGGAATAAATTGCCTGTAATAATTGGCGAACCCCAAAAAACGTTGGATGGCACGGAGTCCGGAGGGGCGTGGCCAATCTAAGACGGCAGAGAGTTTATCTGGGTCCATTTGTAGTCCCTGGCCAGAGACCAAGTATCCTAGAAAAGGAAGAGATTGGCATTCAAACAGACATTTCTCTATTTTGGCATAGAGTTGATTATCACGAAGTCTCTGAAGAACCATACGGACATGCTGGCGGTGTTCTTCAAGATTGGCAGAAAAAATCAGGATATCGTCCAGATATACAACAACACAGGAGTATAGGAGATCACGAAAAATTTCATTAACAAAGTCTTGGAAGACGGCAGGGGCGTTGCATAGACCAAAGGGCATGACCAGATACTCAAAGTGTCCATCTCTGGTGTTGAATGCCGTTTTCCATTCATCCCCCTCTCTGATGCGGATGAGATTATAAGCACCTCTTAAGTCCAGTTTGGTAAAAATATGGGCACCTTGGAGACGATCAAAGAGTTCAGAGATGAGGGGTAGGGGGTAGCGGTTCTTAACCGTGATTTTATTAAGACCGCGGTAGTCAATGCAAGGACGTAGAGAGCCATCTTTTTTGGACACAAAGAAAAATCCGGCTCCGGCAGGAGAGGAGGATTTACGGATAAAGCCCTTTTTTAAATTTTCTTGGACGTATTCAGACATGGCAAGAGTCTCTGGGACGGACAGAGGATAGATTCTGCCCCGGGGTGGAGTAGTGCCCGGGAGGAGGTCAATGGGACAATCATAAGGCCTGTGAGGAGGTAGAGTCTCAGCTTGTTTTTTGCAAAAAACGTCCGCAAAGTCCATATAGGCCTTAGGGAGACCGGTTACATGAGGAAGCACAGGGACACGGCAAGGTTTACTGGGAACCGGTTTTAAGCAGTCCTTGAAACAAGAGGGCCCCCAACTCTTGATCTCCCCAGTGGACCAATCCAGGATTGGGGAATGGAGTTGAAGCCAGGGAAGTCCAAGAAGGATTTCAGAAGTGCAATTGGGGAGGACCAACAGTTCAATCCTCTCGTGATGAGATCCGATGCACATTAGAAGGGGCTCCGTGCGGAAACGTATAGTACAGTCCAATCTTTCATTGTTTACACAATTGATGTAGAGGGGTCTGGCGAGACTGGTCACCGGGATGTTGAACCTGTTGACGAGTGAGGCCAAGATAAAATTTCCTGCAGATCCAGAGTCCAAGAAGGCCACAGCAGAGAAGGAGAAGGCAGAGGCAGACATCCGCACAGGCACAGTAAGACGTGGAGAAGCAGAGTAGACATCAAGGACTGTCTCACCATTGTGCGGAGTCAGCGGACGTCTTTCCAGGCGGGGAGGACGGATAGGACAATCCTTCAGGAAGTGTTCGGTACTAGCACAGTACAGGCAGAGATTCTCCATGCGGCGTCGTGTCCTCTCTTGGGGTGTCAGGCGAGACCGGTCGACCTGCATAGCCTCCACGGCGGGAGGCACAGGAACAGGTTGCAGGGGACCAGAGGAGAGAGGAGCCGGGGAGAAGAAACGCCTCGTGCGAACAGAGTCCATATCCTGGCGGAGCTCCTGACGCCGTTCGGAAAAACGCATGTCAATGCGAGTGGCAAGATGGATGAGTTCATGTAGGTTAGCAGGGATTTCTCGTGCGGCCAGAACATCTTTAATGTTGCTGGATAGGCCTTTTTTAAAGGTCGCGCAGAGTGCCTCATTATTCCAGGATAATTCTGAAGCAAGGGTACGGAACTGTACGGCATACTCGCCAACGGAAGAATTACCCTGGACCAGGTTCAACAGGGCAGTCTCAGCAGAAGAGGCTCGGGCAGGTTCCTCAAAGACACTTCGAATTTCCGAGAAGAAGGAGTGTACAGAGGCAGTGACGGGGTCATTGCGGTCCCAGAGCGGTGTGGCCCAAGCCAGGGCTTTTCCAGACAGCAGGCTGACTACGAAAGCCACCTTAGACCTTTCAGTGGGGAACTGGTCCGACATCATCTCCAAGTGTAATGAACATTGGGAAAGAAAGCCACGGCAAAACTTAGAGTCCCCATCAAATTTATCCGGCAAGGATAGTCGTATTCCAGAAGCGGCCACTCGCTGCGGAGGAGGTACAGGAGCTGGCGGAGGAGATGATTGCTGGAGCTGTGGTAGTAACTGTTGTAGCATAACAGTCAGTTGAGACAGCTGTTGGCCTTGTTGCGCAATCTGTTGTGACTGCTGGGCGACCACCGTGGTGAGGTCAGCGACAACTGGCAGAGGAACTTCAGCGGGATCCATGGCCGGATCTACTGTCACGATGCCGGCTGGCAGGTGGTGGATCCTCTGTGCCAGAGAGGGATTGGCGTGGACCGTGCTAGAGGATCGGTTCTAAGTCACTACTGGTTTTCACCAGAGCCCGCCGCAAAGCGGGATGGTCTTGCTGCGGCGGTAGTGACCAGGTCGTATCCCCTAGCAACGGCTCAACCTCTCTGGCTGCTGAAGATAGGCGCGGTACAAGGGAGTAGACAGAAGCAAGGTCGGACGTAGCAGAAGGTCGGGGCAGGCAGCAAGGATCGTAGTCAGGGGCAACGGCAGAAGGTCTGGAATCACAGGCAAGGAACACACAAGGAACGCTTTCACTGGCACTAGGGCAACAAGATCCGGCGAGGGAGTGAAGGGGAAGTGAGGTGATATAGGGAAGTGCACAGGTGTAAACACTAATTGGAACCACTGCACCAATCAGCGGTGCAGTGGCCCTTTAAATCGCAAAGACCCGGCGCGCGCGCGCCCTAGGGAGCGGGGCCGCGCGCGCCGGGACAGAACTGACGGGGAGCGAGTCAGGTACGGGAGCCGGGGTGCGCATCGCGAGCGGGCGCTACCCGCATCGCGAATCGCATCCCGGCCGGAGGTGGTAACGCAGCGCCCCGGGTCCGTGGAACCGACCGGGGCGCTGCAGTGAGGGAAGTGTAGCGAGCGCTCCGGGGAGGAGCGGGGACCCGGAGCGCTCGGCGTAACAACAACTCTTCTGATCTTTTCAGAAATCTTTACAGAAGCACCTGGTTGAGGCACATTTTTTGAGAAATTATTGTCCATATTATTGTCGTATTATGGCCCCAACAGTGCTCACTGGAACTTTCAAAAGCTTAAAATGCACCTGTAACCAACATCATAGTTATGTTCTGGAACAATTAGATTCTGAAGGTCTTGAGGCAGCTCTTGCATTTACCCATCATGAGATGTCTCATGTGTGACTCCTTGTAAATGAAACCTTTTTGTAGGCCATTAGTTGGGACTGAACCAACTGATATTAATTTGCACTGAAAGGGATTGACTTGCTTTTTAATACAGATAGATTTCAGCTGTTGCCTTTGCTTTTCGTGCCATTTTGCACCTCCCTTTCATGGTGCTATACTTTTTCCCTATACCAGTTCACATTTTCACACATAGCTTAATTTCTGCGCTTTCTGAGCTTATCTTTGTTTGTATGGATTACTTGGGTTGTTACAAACATCTGGTAAAATTTAACATCAATAGTACCTTTGAAAAATATATTTAACAAGAAAAATGGTGACGTGTTCAATACTTATTTCGCCTGCTAGTAATACCACAAATACAAAAGGAGTCATTTAGATAGAGTAAAATATATATAATTTTATTGATATGTATTAAAAACGTACAGTTCATGAAACATAAAAAAGGGGAGGAATACAACTACAGGGGGAGATAAGACAAAAAGGGGCAACACTACCTGCTTGCGCATAATACATTAACACAGGAATAAAGTTCGTGGCTGGTGGACAAATACAGAGTGCATAATAGGGGCTATTGCAGCTTCCATAAAGTGCATGATCATGTCTGAAAACCAGCATACATACCAAAAGGATATGGAAAAACAATATAGCAGCTGAACCAAGCAGGAGTGACGCCACCCCAATGATCGTTTCGGTGATAAAAGTAGACAATAGGGGGAGATTTATCAAATCCTGCCCAGAGGAAAAGTTACCCATAGCAACCAATCAGATTGCTTATCATTTTTAAGAAGGCAACTGGGCTCTTTTCTTCTGCACAGGTTTTGATAAATCTCCCCCTAGGAGTCTAAATCACCTACTGTTTCCTTGCTTAATTTAAATTAACTTGTAAAAAGAATAATTGCAACAGTAGGTATTTGTTGTGGAATTGCCATTTCAGTGATTTCCTTACATATCATTGATGCTATTTCTATTAGCTAGCACTATTTATTTTAGGCATAGGGTCTTTGAAAGATTTAAGATTCACTGCACGTTCTTTCCTTTTTCTTTTCTTCTTCTACTTTCCGAAGCACAATGGGGTAGGTTTAGGATAGGATAGGAATGGAGGGCAGGTAGGGGAATAGAAACAGAGAAATGAAGGAGAATCTCTCCCTTCCTGATGTATTTTGTTCAGAATTTACTGTATTGACTAAAGAGGAGAAAAAAAAAAGATAACTGCATGCCTTCTCCAGTCATTCTGGTTTCCTTTAACAGTGTTGTCCTACACTCTCAACCTGTATGGAACAAACTCACCCGGATTCATGCATACCTCCCAACTGTCTCAGATCCAGTGGGACATTCCGGCTTTTGAGGTACTGTCCTGGAACGGCCCCCACATATCCTGCATTTAACTGTCAATGCCTCCTAATGAGAGGACTACAGATTAAAGCAGCTCTCGGTAGGAAGTTTGACAGGGTGAAGAGCCATTGGCAGACACAAGAGGCTACCTCTGCACTCCGGTGCCCGAGAGATGTCATCAGACATCAGAAGAGGCCAAGCTGAGGGAGCCTCTGGAGCCGTCAGGAAGAAGACAGAAGAGCTGCAAGAGGTAAGTATCCAGGAGGGGGAGGGGGGAAACTGCTGCTGCCTACCATGGTGGAACTGCTGCTGCCTACCATGGGGAAAACTGCTGCTGTCTACTATGGGGGAACTGCTGCTGCCTACCATGGGGAAAACTGTTGCTGCCTAATATGGCTGACACTGCTGTTTAGTATGGGGGACACTGTTGCCTAATATGTGGCTACTGCTGCCTACTATGGGGGACATTGCTGCCTAATATGGGATTACTGCTGCCTATTATGGGGGTACTGCTGCCTAATATGGGGACACTGCTGCCTACTATGGGGGACACTGTTGCCTACTATGGAGGACACTGCTGCCTTATACGGGGGTACTGCTGCCTAGTATGGGGGTACTGCCGTTGCTTACTATGGGGGAAACTACTACTTACTATGGGGGAAACTGCTTCCTACTATGGAGGGGAACTGGCACCTACTATGGGGGACACTGCCGCCTACTATGGGGGACATTGCCGCCTACAATGGTGGACACTATAATTTAATATGGAGGACACTGCTGCCTAACATGGGGGTTCTGATGCCCAATATGGGGGTACTACTGCCTACTATGGGGAAACAGACGCCTACTGTGGGGATACTGCTGCCTTCTTTGGGGGTACCGCTGCCTACTATGGGGAACCTGCTGCCTACCAAGGGGGGGGGGGAATCTGCCCCATACACCCACCCCCACCCCCCGCCGACCTGCTTTCCCAACCCCTGATGACCCCCTTACTCGGCCTCAGCCACACAAAGATATCAGTGACTACAGCACAGATGGGACAGAGTCAGAAGAATACACAGTGATTTAGGTGACTTACAGACAGGGCCGGACTGGGACCAAAAATAGGCCCGGGCATCCCATTCTTATGGTGAGGGTCCAACTGATGGGACCTCCACCAATCCCCTTTGTTCAAGTGGCTCTCCAGATGTTGGAAAGCTGCAACTCCCATCGTGTCTGAAGAGCCTCAGGATTTATGGGAGTTGTAGTTTTGCAACAGCTGGAGAGCCACAGATTAGAGTACAGTGTCATCCATCATAACTACAGAACTTACAATTGACTACAGCTTTGATTGGATAGTCAGGAGAAAACACAATGATATCAGTGACTACAGCTCTGATGGAACAGTCAGGAGAATTCACAATGATATCAGTGACTCCAGCTCTGATGGGACAGTCAGGAGAATACACAATATCAGTGACCTGAGTGACGTCTTCTCTGTTGTCTTTCCTTTTCTTCCTCATCTGGTCTAGATGCCAGGACTTCTTCCAGTTAAATCATCTCTACAGAGTCTAACGCCCGGACATCATTGGTTCCTTAATTTGTCAGCAGATCCTTATCCTCTGTATGAAGACAATAATCATTAGATTTCTGCCAAATACTGTACCCCCTGAATATAATACTGCCAAATGCTGTACCCCTGAATATAATACTGCCAACCACTGTACCTCCTGAATATAATACTGTCAACCACTGTACCCCTGAATATAATACTGCCAACCATTGTACCCCTTGAATATTACCCTACCATGCACTGCACCCTCTAAATATATTATTGTCACACACTGTACCCCCTGAACATAATACTGCCACTCACTGTTACCCCTGAATATAATACTGTCAACCACTGGACTCCTTAAATTTAACCCTGCCACACGTTGCACTCTCTAAATATATTATTGCCACACATTATACCCCCTGTGCCCCGAGTGTAAAAATGCCACCCACTGTACCCCCTGAATATAATACTGCCATACACTGTATCCCTGAATATAATACTGCCACACACCAGGCCCCTGAATATAATACTGCTACACACTGAACCCTCTCAATATAATACTGCCACACACCGGGCCCCTGAATATAATACTAGCCACACACTGAACTCTCACAATATAATACTGCCACACACTGTACCCTCTAAATATATTATTGCCACGCACTGTACCCCCTGAATATAATACTGGTACACACTTTACCACCTGTGTAATATACTGCCACACACTGTAGCCTCTAAATATAACCCTGCTATACGCTGTACCCTGAATATAATATAAATCTTCCTCCCAATTCATTTGTTCCACCCTCTTTCCCCCTAGACTTGTAAGTCCTCTTCATGCTCCCCTGAACTCCCCCCTACATTCCTTAGTCCTTTCCCATGTAAATAGCATCACTCCCCTATGACCAACATACAGTCCCATGTAAATAACATCACACCCCAACCATCAACATACAGTCCCATGTAAATAACATCACTCCCCTACCACCAACATACAGTCCCATGTAAATAACATCACTCCCCTACCAGCAACATACAGTTCCATGTAAATAACATCACTTCCCTACCACCAACATACAGTCCCATGCAAATAACATCACTCCCCTACCACTAACCTACAGTCCCATGTAAATAACATCACTCCTATACCACCAATATACAGTCCTATGTAAAGAACATCACTCCAATACCCCCAATATACAGTCCCATGTAAACAACATCACGACAATGCGTGTCTCCATTCCTACGGGAGGTTCCTGTTGCTTTTTCATGGCAAGAATAATGGGGAAGATTTATCCAACCTTATGCAGAGGAACAACAGAGCAGTCCCCATAGCAACCAATCACATTTCAACTTTCATTTTTTTTTATAAAAGCTGGAATCTGATTGATTGCTATGGGCAACTGCTCCAGTGTTCCTCCCGCATGCCCGGAAAGCCCTTCAGCTGTTGCAAAACTACAACTCTCAGCTATTCGCTGTCTGGGCTTGCTGGGAGTTGTAGTTTTGCAACAACTGCAGATCTGGTTAGAGGAAGGCATTTTGTATAGTGAAAGCCCCTCTCTTTTTTCCCTCACTCTTTCCCGTCTTTTGAGGTCCACACTCACAGACTCTTTCTCCCATTTCCTTTCAAAGTGGCAGTCATCTATCCGCCCCCTTTCTCACCTCAAATGTTGCTTGATCATTTTGCTTCCTGGCTCCCTCATTTCTTTTTGTCATGAAAAACCTACTCTCATCATAGGTGATTTTAACATCCCCACTGAGACCCCAATCTCCTCATCTGCCTCTCAAATGTTATCTTCAGCATCCTCCTTTGGCCTTTCACAGCTTACTGACTGTCCTACACACAAGGATGGGAATACATTAGACTTGGTCTTCTCTATACTTGGCTCTGTCTGTAACTTCACTGTCCTTATGAGCAATTTGTCCACAATCTTCTCTCCTCTATCAAAAACTCTTTTTCCTGAGACTCCAACCTCATACACTTCCAGAAACCTAGACGCCATAAACACCAATCAAATTATAGACATTGCATAGTCTTCCTTGTGAATCTCTTTACTATTACACCAACAAAGCTATCCTGGACAAAGCAACCCCCCCCCCAATATGCAGACCTCCTGACACAGACAGAAGCAACCCTGGCACACGCAAATAACTTTCCTTCTTCATAATCTTCATCTACACTATAAATCCATGCTTAAAGCCTATTACTCGGTCCTTTACCACATCAAGCAAACTTATTTCACCTCCCTTATCTCCTCTCTGTATAACAACCCAAAACGATTCTTTAAAGGGGTACTCTGGTGGAGAACATTTTTCTGTCATATCTACTGGCTCCAGAAAGTTAAACAGATTTGAAAATTACTTCTATTAAAAATCTAAATCCTTCCAGAACTTATCAGATGCTGTATACTGCAGAGGAAGTTGAGTTGTTCTTTTCTGTCTTACCACAGTGCTCTCTGATGACACCTCTGTCTTTGTCAGAAACTGTCCAGAGCAGGAGCAAATCCCCATAGCAAACCTCTCCTTCTCTGGACAGTTCCTGACGTGGACAGAGGTGTCAGCAGAGAGCATTGTGGTCAGACAGAAAAGAACAACTCAACATCTGATAAGTTCTGGAAGGATTAAGATTTTAAGACTGAAAAAAAACTGCTAACTTTTTTGTGGAGCATACAGCAGCTGATAAGCACTGGAAGGATTACATTTTTTTTATAGAAGTAATTTACAAATCTGTTTAAGTTTCTGGCACCAGTTGATTTGAAAAAAAAATTCCCACTGGAGTACCTTTTTAACACATTTAACTCTCCTTAGGGCTGACGTGCCGATGCCTATCATCAACTTCTGTGCTGAAAACATACATTATAAAATCATCTAGCAGTCCCCCAAAAGGGCTTATCACTGTTACACTTCCTCTTCATCACTCTCAGTTTTTGAGCCAGCGACAGGGGATGATGTCTCCATCCCCTCACATCTCCTCCAGTCTCTCTTCTTTAGTTGAATATCACCAAAGGCGTAGCTTGTAGCTTATGGGCCCTGATGCGAAATCTGCAACAGGGCCCCATATGACAATTATATTACTAGCCTCTAATGGGGCACATGTACTTTGGGGCCCCCTTAGGCACCAGGGCCCCAGTGCGACTGCTACCTCTGCTACCTATATAGCTATGCCCCTGAGTGTCATCTGTCACTTAACTAAAAAATTTAACTTCTCCATGTCCTCTGGAATCATTCGCTATGCCTTTAAACATTATGTCATAACCCCATTACTTCTCCTCTTCGTGTTACTGTCAAGGTTCCTCTTTTATCTCTACACAAACCCCCATTGGAAAAACGACCAGTAGATTTGGTTTCCAATACCATCTCTATGATGACACACAGCTCTATACCACTTCCAATGATTTCACTCCTGTACTCCTGCAAAGTACCAGCAACAATCTCTCTGTTGTCTCAAACATCATGTCCTCCTTATATCTGAAACTAAATCTTTCTAAAACTGAACTTCTTGTATTTTCTCCATGGACCGGACATTTTCACCTGTGTGTGTGGTACTACCATAACTCTGAGGCAGCAAGCTCTCTGTCTTGGAGTTATTATAGACTCGTTTCTATCTTTCACTCGTTATATTGAATCCCTTTCATGTTCTTGTCACTAGTGTTGAGCGGCATAGGCCATATTCGAATTCGCGAATATTCGCGAATATATGGACGAATATTCGTCATATATTCGCGAATATTCGCCTATTCGTTATACCCTCGCTTTATTTTCGCGTATGCGAAAATACGCGTATGCTAAAATTAACATATGTGAAAATTCGCATATGCGAAAATTAACATATGCTAATTTTCGCGTAGCGAATTTTCGCATTTGCGAATTTTTGCACGCCAGTCTCACACAGTAGTATTACAGCCTTCTTTACACCACACAAGCTGGAAGCAGAGAAGGGTGATCACTGTGATGTGTACTGTGAAGAAAAAAATAAATAAAAAACGAATATTCGTAATTACGAATATATAGCGCTATATTCGCGAATTCGCGAAATTCGCGAATTCGCGAATATGCGATATTCGCGAATAATATTCGAATTGCGAATATTCGCGAGCAACACTACTTGTCACATGCACCTCAAAAACATCTGCTTCTAAATGCTGAAACTTGCATTGTTTCACTCTTGTCTTGACTACTGTAACTCTTTAGATTTAGGCCTTTACTTCTCTTAACTCTCTCCTCTCCAGTCCAACTTAAATGCTGCAGCACATCTAATTTTTCTCTCTAGTTGTTAGAGCTAGAGAGAAAAATCCTCGCTCTCATCTACAAAGCTCTCCACAGTGCTGTATCTCCCTCCATCTCCTCCATCATCTCTGTCTACCATCCTACACATGCTCTCCGCTCTGCTAGTGATCTAAAACATCTTCTATAATCCGAACCTTTCACTCCCATCT
The DNA here is from genome assembly GCF_029499605.1 of Hyla sarda. NCBI lineage: Eukaryota > Metazoa > Chordata > Amphibia > Anura > Hylidae > Hyla > Hyla sarda. Next base: position 83,928,522 of record NC_079193.1, on the reverse strand, counting down.
CCAAGACTTTGCTCATGTTGCACCAGTTCTCTGGAATGCAATACCCCAAACCCTCAGGTTTTTGCCCACAATTTTAAACATGCCCTAAAACACATCTCTTCAAGCCGGCCTATAACATTCCCTAATTGGTCTTCCCCACTATGACTTTGTTCCCTTTTGAGACCTCTAAGTATTGGAGACTAGTGTTGCTCGCGAATATTCGCAATTCGAATATTATTCGCGAATATCGCATATTCGCGAATTTGCGAATTTCGCGAATATAGCGCTATATATTCGTAATTACGAATATTCGTTAAATTTTTTTTTTTTTTTTTCACAGCACACATCACAGTGATCACCCCTCTCTGCTTCCAGCTTGTGTGGTGTAAAGAAGGCTCTAATACTACTGTGTGAGACTGCCGAACGAAAATTCGCATATGCGAAAATTAGCATATGCAAATTTTCGCATATGCGAATGTTCGCATATGCGAAAATAAAACGAGAATATTACGAATATGCGAATATTCGCGAATATATGACGAATATTCGTCCATATATTCGCGAATATTCGCGAATTCGAATATGGCCTATGCCGCTCAACACTATTGGAGACATCATTTTCAGCAGTCTCCTACTACGTTCTCAGCACTCCAGACATTTAAAGTTTATTAACCTCTTGGGGACGAAGGTCGTACCGCAGTGTCCCGATCAGCTAGGACGCACAAGGAGGGTTCCTTACCTGCCTCCTCCGAGTCCGAACGCCGAATGACTGCTCTGTCCCTGAGATCCAGGCAGGAGCAGTCAAGCGGCGATAACACTGAACAATGCTATGCTATGGCATAGCAGTGATCAGTGTAGGAAATCAGTGTGTGCAATGTTATAGTCCCCTATGGGGGCTATAACATTGCAAAAAAAAGTGGAAAAAAAAGTTAATAAAGATCATTTAACCCTCCCCTAATAAAAGTTTGAATCACCCCCCTTTTCCCATTTAAAAAAAAACAGTGTAAATAAACATGTGTGGTATAGCCACATGTGTAAATGTCCGAACTATAAAAATATATTTTTTATATTAAAACCGCAAGGTCAATGGCGTATGCGCAAAAAAATTCCAAAAACAACAAACAAAACAAAGATTGTACCGATAAAAACTTCAGATCACGGTGCAAAAAAATTAGCCCTCATACCACCCCGTATGCAGAAAAATAAAAAAGTTATAGGGGTCAGAAGATGACAATTTTAAATTTATTAATTTTCGGGCATATACCGTATTTATCGGCGTATAAAACGCACTTTTTAGGCAACATTTTTTAGCCTAAAGTCTATGTGCGTGTTATACGCCGATACACCCCCAGGAAAGGCAGGGAGAGAGAGGCCGTCGCTGCCCGATTCTTTCCCCCTGCCTTTCCTGGGGTCTAGAGCCCTGCTGCCGGCCCTTCTCTCCCCCTGGCTATCGGTGCCGCTGCCCGTTCTTTCCCCCTGACTATCGGTGTCGGGGGGGAGAGAAGGGGCAGCGGCACCCATTGCCGGCGTCGCTGCCCCGTTGCCTCCCCCCATCCCCGGTGGCATAATTACCTGTTGCCGGGGTCGGGTCCGCGTCCGCGCTGCTGCAGGCCTCCGGCGTGCGTCCCCTGCGTCGTTGCTATGCGCTGCACGTGCATAGCAACGATGCAGGGGACGCACGCCGAAGGCCTGCAGCAGCGCGGACGCGACCTCGGCAACAGGTAATTATGCCACCGGGGATGGGGGGAGGCAACGGGGCCGCTGCCCCTTCTCTCCCCCTGGCTGTCGGCGCCGCTTCTCTCTTCTCTTCCGGCACCGATAGTCAGGGGGACAGAACGGGCAGCGGCGCCGATAGCCAGGGGGAGAGAAGGGCCGGCAGCAGGGCTCTAGACCCCAGGAAAGGGAGGGGGAGAGAAGCGGGCAGCGACGGCCTCTCTCCCCCTGCCTTTCCTGGGGGTGTATCGGGGTATACACGCGCACACACGCACCCTCATTTTACCATGGATATTTGGGTAAAAAACTTTTTTTACCCAAATATCCTTGGTAAAATGAGGGTGCGTGTTATAGGCCGGTGCGTGGTATACCCCGATAAATACGGTAGTTATGATTTTTTCCAGAAGTACAACAAAATCAAACCTATATAAGTAGGGTATCATTTTAATCGAATGGACCTATAGAATAAAGATAAGATGTAATTTTTACAGAAAAATATACTGCCTAGAAGCGGAAGCCCCCAAAAGTTACAAAATGCTTTTTCTTCAATTGTGTCGCACAATGATTTTTATTTGGGGTTTTGCCATAGATTTTTGGGTAAAATGACTGATGTCATTACAAAGTAGAATTGGTGTTACGCCGAGCGCTCCGGGTCCCCGCTCCTCCCCGGAGCGCTCGCTACACTTCCCTCACTGCAGCGCCCCGGTCGGTTCCACGGACCCGGGGCGCTGCGTTACCACCTCCGGCCGGGATGCGATTCGCGATGCGGGTAGCGCCCGCTCGCGATGCGCACCCCGGCTCCCGTACCTTACTCGCTCCCCGTCAGTTCTGTCCCGGCGCGCGCGGCCCCGCTCCTTAGGGCGCGCGCGCGCCGGGTCTTTGCGATTTAAAGGGCCACTGCACCGCTGATTGGTGCAGTGGTTCCAATTAGTGTTTACACCTGTGCACTTCCCTATATCACCTCACTTCCCCTTCTCTCCCTCGCCGGATCTTGTTGCCCTAGTGCCAGTGAAAGCGTTCCTTGTGTGTTCCTTGCCTGTGATTCCAGACCTTCTGCCGTTGCCCCTGACTACGATCCTTGCTGCCTGCCCCGACCTTCTGCTACGTCCGACCTTGCTTCTGTCTACTCCCTTGTACCGCGCCTATCTTCAGCAGCCAGAGAGGTTGAGCCGTTGCTAGGGGATACGACCTGGTCACTACCGCCGCAGCAAGACCATCCCGCTTTGCGGCGGGCTCTGGTGAAAACCAGTAGTGACTTAGAACCGATCCTCTAGCACGGTCCACGCCAATCCCTCTCTGGCACAGAGGATCCACTACCTGCCAGCCGGCATCGTGACAGTAGATCCGGCCATGGATCCCGCTGAAGTTCCTCTGCCAGTTGTCGCTGACCTCACCACGGTGGTCGCCCAGCAGTCACAACAGATTGCGCAACAAGGCCAACAGCTGTCTCAACTGACTGTTATGCTACAACAGTTACTACCACAGCTCCAGCAATCATCTCCTCCGCCAGCTCCTGTACCTCCTCCGCAGCGAGTGGCCGCTTCTGGAATACGACTATCCTTGCCGGATAAATTTGATGGGGACTCTAAGTTTTGCCGTGGCTTTCTTTCCCAATGTTCATTACACTTGGAGATGATGTCGGACCAGTTCCCCACTGAAAGGTCTAAGGTGGCTTTCGTAGTCAGCCTGCTGTCTGGAAAAGCCCTGGCTTGGGCCACACCGCTCTGGGACCGCAATGACCCCGTCACTGCCTCTGTACACTCCTTCTTCTCGGAAATTCGAAGTGTCTTTGAGGAACCTGCCCGAGCCTCTTCTGCTGAGACTGCCCTGTTGAACCTGGTCCAGGGTAATTCTTCCGTTGGCGAGTATGCCGTACAGTTCCGTACCCTTGCTTCAGAATTATCCTGGAATAATGAGGCACTCTGCGCGACCTTTAAAAAAGGCCTATCCAGCAACATTAAAGATGTTCTGGCCGCACGAGAAATCCCTGCTAACCTACATGAACTCATCCATCTTGCCACTCGCATTGACATGCGTTTTTCCGAACGGCGTCAGGAGCTCCGCCAGGATATGGACTCTGTTCGCACGAGGCGTTTCTTCTCCCCGGCTCCTCTCTCCTCTGGTCCCCTGCAATCTGTTCCTGTGCCTCCCGCCGTGGAGGCTATGCAGGTCGACCGGTCTCGCCTGACACCCCAAGAGAGGACACGACGCCGCATGGAGAATCTCTGCCTGTACTGTGCTAGTACCGAACACTTCCTGAAGGATTGTCCTATCCGTCCTCCCCGCCTGGAAAGACGTCCGCTGACTCCGCACAAAAGTGAGACAGTCCTTGATGTCTACTCTGCTTCTCCACGTCTTACTGTGCCTGTGCGGATGTCTGCCTCTGCCTTCTCCTTCTCTGCTGTGGCCTTCTTGGACTCTGGATCTGCAGGAAATTTCATCTTAGCCTCTCTCGTCAACAGGTTCAACATCCCGGTGACCAGTCTCGCCAGACCCCTCTACATCAATTGTGTAAACAATGAAAGATTGGACTGTACTATACGTTTCCGCACGGAGCCCCTTCTAATGTGCATCGGATCTCATCACGAGAGGATTGAACTGTTGGTCCTCCCCAATTGCACTTCTGAAATCCTTCTTGGACTTCCCTGGCTTCAACTCCATTCCCCAATCCTGGATTGGTCCACTGGGGAGATCAAGAGTTGGGGGCCCTCTTGTTCCAAGGACTGCTTAAAACCGGTTCCCAGTAAACCTTGCCGTGTCCCTGTGCTTCCTCATGTAACCGGTCTCCCTAAGGCCTATATGGACTTTGCGGACGTTTTTTGCAAAAAACAAGCTGAGACTCTACCTCCTCACAGGCCTTATGATTGTCCCATTGACCTCCTCCCGGGCACTACTCCACCCCGGGGCAGAATCTATCCTCTGTCCGTCCCAGAGACTCTTGCCATGTCTGAATACGTCCAAGAAAATTTAAAAAAGGGCTTTATCCGTAAATCCTCCTCTCCTGCCGGAGCCGGATTTTTCTTTGTGTCCAAAAAAGATGGCTCTCTACGTCCTTGCATTGACTACCGCGGTCTTAATAAAATCACGGTTAAGAACCGCTACCCCCTACCCCTCATCTCTGAACTCTTTGATCGTCTCCAAGGTGCCCATATTTTTACCAAACTGGACTTAAGAGGTGCTTATAATCTCATCCGCATCAGAGAGGGGGATGAATGGAAAACGGCATTTAACACCAGAGATGGACACTTTGAGTATCTGGTCATGCCCTTTGGTCTATGCAACGCCCCTGCCGTCTTCCAAGACTTTGTTAATGAAATTTTTCGTGATCTACTATACTCCTGTGTTGTTGTATATCTGGACGATATCCTGATTTTTTCTGCCAATCTTGAAGAACACCGCCAGCATGTCCGTATGGTTCTTCAGAGACTTCGTGATAATCAACTCTATGCCAAAATAGAGAAATGTCTGTTTGAATGCCAATCTCTTCCTTTTCTAGGATACTTGGTCTCTGGCCAGGGACTACAAATGGACCCAGATAAACTCTCTGCCGTCTTAGATTGGCCACGCCCCTCCGGACTCCGTGCCATCCAACGTTTTTTGGGGTTCGCCAATTATTACAGGCAATTTATTCCACATTTTTCTACCATTGTGGCTCCTATTGTGGCTTTAACAAAAAAAAATGCCGATCCCAAGTCTTGGCCTCCTCAAGCGGAAGACGCCTTTAAACGACTCAAGTCTGCCTTTTCTTCGGCTCCCGTGCTCTCCAGACCTGACCCATCTAAACCCTTCCTATTGGAGGTTGATGCCTCCTCAGTGGGAGCTGGAGCTGTCCTTCTACAAAAAAACTCTTCCGGGCATGCTGTTACTTGTGGTTTTTTTTCCAGGACCTTCTCTCCGGCGGAGAGGAACTACTCCATCGGGGATCGAGAGCTTCTAGCCATTAAATTAGCACTTGAGGAATGGAGGCATCTGCTGGAGGGATCAAGATTTCCAGTTATTATTTACACCGATCACAAGAACCTCTCCTACCTCCAGTCTGCCCAACGGCTGAATCCTCGTCAGGCCAGGTGGTCTCTGTTCTTTGCCCGATTTAATTTTGAAATTCACTTTCGGCCTGCTGATAAAAACATTAGGGCCGATGCTCTCTCTCGTTCCTCAGATGCCTCTGAAATTGAACTCTCTCCTCAACACATCATTCCTCCTGACTGCCTGATTTCCACTTCTCCAGCCTCCATCAGGCAAACTCCTCCAGGAAAGACCTTTGTTTCTCCACGCCAACGCCTTGGGATCCTCAAATGGGGTCACTCCTCCCATCTCGCAGGTCATGCGGGCATCAAGAAATCTGTGCAACTCATCTCTCGCTTCTATTGGTGGCCGACTCTAGAGACTGATGTGGTGGACTTTGTGCGAGCCTGCACTATCTGTGCCCGGGATAAGACTCCTCGCCAGAAGCCCGCTGGTTTTCTTCATCCTCTACCTGTCCCCGAACAACCTTGGTCTCTGATTGGTATGGATTTTATTACTGACTTACCCCCATCCCATGGCAACACTGTTATTTGGGTGGTCGTTGATCGATTCTCCAAAATGGCACATTTCATCCCTCTTCCTGGTCTTCCTTCAGCGCCTCAGTTGGCTAAACAATTTTTTGTACACATTTTTCGTCTTCACGGGTTGCCTACACAGATCGTCTCGGATAGAGGCGTCCAATTTGTGTCTAAATTCTGGAGGGCTCTCTGTAAACAACTCAAGATTAAATTAAATTTTTCTTCTGCATACCATCCTCAATCCAATGGACAAGTAGAGAGAATTAACCAGATCTTGGGTGACTATTTACGACATTTTGTTTCCTCCCGCCAGGATGACTGGGCAGATCTTCTACCTTGGGCCGAATTCTCGTATAATTTCAGAATCTCTGAATCTTCCTCCAAATCTCCGTTTTTCGTGGTGTACGGCCGTCACCCTCTTCCCCCCCTCCCTACCCCCTTGCCCTCTGGTCTGCCCGCTGTGGATGAAATTTCTCGTGATCTTTCCACCATATGGAAAGAGACCCAAAATTCTCTCTTACAGGCTTCTTCTCGCATGAAGAGATTCGCAGATAAGAAAAGAAGAGCTCCTCCCATTTTTTCCCCTGGAGACAAGGTATGGCTCTCCGCTAAATATGTCCGTTTCCGTGTCCCGAGCTATAAGTTGGGACCACGCTATCTTGGTCCTTTTAAAGTTTTGTGTCAAATTAATCCTGTCTCTTACAAACTTCTTCTTCCTCCTTCTCTTCGTATCCCTAATGCCTTTCACGTCTCTCTTCTTAAACCTCTCATCCTCAACCGTTTTTCTCCTAAATCTGTTCCTCCCACTCCTGTTTCCGGCTCCTCGGACATCTTCTCTGTCAAAGAGATTTTGGCCTCTAAAAAGGTCAGGGGAAGAACTTTTTTTTTAGTGGATTGGGAGGGTTGTGGTCCAGAAGAGAGGTCCTGGGAACCTGAGGACAATATCCTGGACAAAAGTCTGATCCTCAGGTTCTCAGGCCCCAAGAAGAGGGGGAGACCCAAGGGGGGGGGTACTGTTACGCCGAGCGCTCCGGGTCCCCGCTCCTCCCCGGAGCGCTCGCTACACTTCCCTCACTGCAGCGCCCCGGTCGGTTCCACGGACCCGGGGCGCTGCGTTACCACCTCCGGCCGGGATGCGATTCGCGATGCGGGTAGCGCCCGCTCGCGATGCGCACCCCGGCTCCCGTACCTTACTCGCTCCCCGTCAGTTCTGTCCCGGCGCGCGCGGCCCCGCTCCTTAGGGCGCGCGCGCGCCGGGTCTTTGCGATTTAAAGGGCCACTGCACCGCTGATTGGTGCAGTGGTTCCAATTAGTGTTTACACCTGTGCACTTCCCTATATCACCTCACTTCCCCTTCTCTCCCTCGCCGGATCTTGTTGCCCTAGTGCCAGTGAAAGCGTTCCTTGTGTGTTCCTTGCCTGTGATTCCAGACCTTCTGCCGTTGCCCCTGACTACGATCCTTGCTGCCTGCCCCGACCTTCTGCTACGTCCGACCTTGCTTCTGTCTACTCCCTTGTACCGCGCCTATCTTCAGCAGCCAGAGAGGTTGAGCCGTTGCTAGGGGATACGACCTGGTCACTACCGCCGCAGCAAGACCATCCCGCTTTGCGGCGGGCTCTGGTGAAAACCAGTAGTGACTTAGAACCGATCCTCTAGCACGGTCCACGCCAATCCCTCTCTGGCACAGAGGATCCACTACCTGCCAGCCGGCATCGTGACAATTGGTGGCGCCAAAAAAAGTGCAAAATTGAAAGGGTTATGATTTTTCAAAGGTGAGAAGGAAAAAACGAAAGTGCAAAAACGGAAAAACCCTCTGTCCCCAATGGGTTAAGTGACTGATACACCCTCCTTTATGTAACCTCCCCTATTTATAAAACATAGCTGGACCATTGTGTCAATAAAGAACTTTCTGCCTTTTGTCTCAACCCCATTCCTCATAGTCTGTAAGAGCAGGGCTCTCACTTTGAGTATTTAATTTTTAATATTGTAATGTGTGATACTTGTCATATATATATATATATATATATATATATATATATATCCAAAGAAAAAGATCGCAACACACAAATTTCAAGCAGATCCAGGTGAAATTTATTCCATCCTCAGCACAGTACAAAAAGTGCACATTTCAACGATCTCACATCATCTTTCTCAAGCATGTTCAAGTGAATTTCAGGGGCTCTTTAAGTAGCTCAAAAACAGTGTACAATTAATTACATACAGTAACATCCAATTATAATAAAAGTGCATAATCGTCAATGTATACATCATATATATATATATATATATATATATTGCAAACCCGACATGTTTTTTCAGGTTGTGCACCAGATTCTGTCGCATTGCGCCAGAATTTGTGTCATAATTGAAAAAACCCAGACTAACTCTCCACTTTGCTAAGAAAACCCGAAAAAGGGGCGTGGATGCTGGGGAAATGGGGCGTGGTCTCCGAAAAGGGGCGTGTTCCCGTCATTTTCACAAAAAAACAACATATTTACTAAGGTTTCCACATAAAATGTGATCGATTTCAGCGGAGATCAGAGCATGTGTAAAAAAAAGCAAAGTGTAGGGAAAGTGGAAAATGTAGGGAAACCTTAGTAAATACTGTGGAAAATAAATTGTAGGGAATTAAAACCCACAAAGAAACCTACACAACACTCTTAGTAAATAAGGGCCATTGTGTGAATAACCAAATACAACAGTTTTTATGTTTGCTTTTGCCTAATGTGTCTGCATTTCTACTTGTACTACAGTCTCCATGTGTTTAAGTCTTAGCGGATTTGTCCTAATCTTGACATCTAATATCCAAAATAAAAAGCAGTTCAGTTCAACTCTGAAAAGTCTTTCCAACTCCAACCTCTTGTGTTTGTTGACGGGTAAATCAAACGTAGTGTTTTGCATCAGTTATGACCCTGGTTTGGAGCTAGGAGACCATGATAAATGGCTGCTTTGTGTTTGCTGCGAGCCTAATTTTTAGATTAAGTTTATATCTGTAATTACTGGAACTCTCCCATAAATAAAGTGTTTTCATGCCAGCCAGAAAGGAGGCTCTGTGTTATGAGAGTGTTGCAACCAGCGCTGACCTAATGGTTCTTATGAAAACCCGCCATTGCTTGTGTAGTAAACACAGCCACATGAGCCAAATAGTTTAAAGGGAAGGCATTGTTTTTCAGTGTGAATTTTCTCTTAATTTGACTTGATTGGCCTTGTGGCTAGCAAAACATTGAGGGATATGTATCAATAATGGTGTAGCAATGTGTGATTTTATGTATGTTTTTTTGCGACAAATGGTGCATTTTGGTGGCAGATTTATCATTTGTCGCAAACCACTTGTTAAATTTGGTGCAATTGATGCGCCTATAAAATGCGCAGAATCCTGCCCCAGAATTCCAGGCAACATTTTCTGGCTGTGTTGTAGCAGCTGAAACCTGTTAATTCTCCACTTGGATTTTGCCCTGCTTTGCAAACTTAAATCTAACCCACTTAGTTCCTTTTTCCAACTTAAAAATCTGTTCCTAGGGTTGATAAATTCTTTTTACCTTAGCTAAACATCATTTTTTGGGGTTTTTTGCTTTGTGGTCCTTTTAAACAAGCTCTTTTTTTTTTCTTTACATGGGTTAAAGTTTTTGTTTTGTTTGTGAACTTGAAAACAGCCACGTACTAAGACATTGGTAAGCCACTTTGTTTGACCTGTGTTCTACCTTGTAATGTTGTTTAGCTACTTTCTGAGTCACTTTTTTCTTGGTGCAAGTTTGCGACCTAACGGGCATGATTGTGTCTGAAAATGCGCCAAAACAAAAGTCGCAAATGATGAATTTCATACCAAGGCATGATTGTAACTGAAATCAAGACTAACAAAGTGAAATCAGTGATTTTGTTCTAAACCATTTGGTGCAAACATTTGTCGCAAAAAAATGACATAAAGGAAAAATTGCGACAAATCACAGACAAAAAAACAGGGTAAAAAGCTTCATACATACCCCCCATTATGATTTAAGCTCCCCTGCTATAGGACCCCATACACATTATTATAAATTAAAGGAAAACTGTCACATGTTCACTCCCACACTAACCACAAGTACTGGCGGATAGTGTGGGGGAGCGCTGATTCATATGATCCCTACCTCGCTCGGATCCGTCAAGCCGTTCGCCCGCAATCTCAGTTTTTCGATATATGCAAATGTGGCTGTAACTGGCACAGGTGGGGTTTTCAGGAGCCTAATGGCACTGGGATGTCAGTGCTGCCCCGTCGGCAGCACCGCCCGCTTATGAATATTCATCCCCCCTCCCTCCGGCTCTCCCTGCCGCTCCTATGTGGTCTTCACTGCGCATGTGCTGCTTCCTGACATGCGCAGTGAAGACTAGTTAGGAGCGGCAGGGAGAGCCGGAGGGAGAGGGAATGAATATTCATAAGCGGGTGGTGCTGCGGACGGGGGGTGCTGACGTCACAGTGCCACTAGGCTCCTGAAAACCCTGCACATGCCAGTTACAGCCACATTTGCATATATAGAAAAACTAAGATTGCGGGCGAACGGCTGGACGGATCCGGGCAAGGTTGGGGTAATATGAATGAGCGTCCCCCACACTATCCATCAGTACCTGTGGTTAGTGCAGGAGTGAACATGTGACAGTTTTCCGTAAACCAAGCCAACTTTTTCAGCAGGTCTGGTTGTCTGTCTCGTGTATGGGGGCCTACAGACTCTCTGTGGCAGAGGAGTCTGGCATCAGATTATCCTTCCTGTCTCCAATGGGAACACATGAACTACTGGCTGAGTTAAACATTCATGTATGTGGAGGAAACGGGAGAAATAGCTGTCAGGAAAACACTGTTTGATCGACGGATATCCCACGTGTATGGGTTCTTGAAAGTGGGTGTGCTTAGATCAGTGGGTACCATAGCAAAGGAGATAAGGTATATTTGCAAATATAAGTAATTGAAAGTCCTCTTTAAAAAAAAAAAAAAGAAAGCACTAAATATAAAATATATCCAACCTAAAGAAAACCTTTAAGTACCTCAGAGGTAGCAGTTTCATTCAGGCCTGGCAACTGAGTGTCTCAATATCCCCTCTAGCACATAACACGACCTTAGCATTATATGTGGCACAGGGTAGGTTGGGACTCTAGTGGAGATTTTGCATTGGGGACAATAAGTTCTGCCTCTTTAAGTACCATCTACAACTGAAAAAGATATATACATATTAACACCTAGGAGGTATAGAGGTCATCACACTTGTCAGGACACTAAACCACTCTGTCTTGTGTTTGTCTAGTGTCCTCCTGCGGTTATTTGACAACAAATGGGCATGTTTTCCCAATGACATTTACCAGTAAGGTCTGTATTTCAGGTCTTAGTTACCGTTAAACAAGGTGGTTGTCCTTAGGGAAGCAGGAATGAGGCAGCACTGTCAGCCCTGTGTTGCTAATTCCCCCCAAAAAAGGAGTAAAATGAAAGAGGTTGTCTGCAACAGCTTTCAAGCTGGCTTGTCCTTGACAAATGATCCTGTCACCATCACCATTGATTAGCGATGTTATGACATTTCCCTTCACAAACACAGAAGTGACATGGTCTAGGAACTATAGCAGATCCGGGCCTGACCAATAAGGTTATGCTTTGTTCTCATACCCTACTAGGCATCTGTTAGTTAGGTCACTTACTAGGTACATGAATGGTCTGGGGTACAAAGGTGAATCTATCGAATGTTATTTCCCAGATGAGTAAACTCCAGGATCTAAGTCAAGATGTAACACTGCTTATTCTAGATGATCTAAGAATATATCATTATCTTATCTTCATCAGGGTCAAAATGATATACTATATACTGTGAATTTACAATTCATTTAAGCTTTAAAAAGAACTGTATTTGTAAATACATATGTGATAGATAGATAGATAGATGATAGATAGATAGATAGATAGATAGATGATAGATAGATAGATAGATAGATAGATAGATAGATGATAGATAGATAGATAGATAGATAGATGAGATTAGATAGATAGATGATAGACAGACAGACACAGACAGACAGAGAGATAAATAGATAGATAGATACATAATAAAATAAATACAGTAAAGATAGATAGACCAACATAATAAAGTATATACAGAGATAGAATTCACCTACTGTTTGCCTACATACTGTGGGAAGAACCAGCTAGCCATCACAATATAGTATTATATGGCAGAAATTCAAATGTTATATTGATAGATTGGATGCAAAGAACAGGAACCGCTCTTATTTAGAAGCTCCCTACTCTGTCATAGAAGTTAAAGGTTTACTCCGACGTCATGAGGAGGCGGGGCTATGACGTTGAGAGCTCCCGGCGCCAGCTCTAAGCGTTCGGAACAGTTTGTTCCAAATGATGAGCAGCAGAGCACCCCTTTAAATACAGAGTAGGGGTTCCCCTGTATGACAGCCACATGCCATAGTAATCCACGTGGATGATCCTAACTTGTTAGAAGAGTCCTTTGACAATAAGCTTATCACAAAGGTTCTGACTGCTGGAACAACAGTGATCACCAGTAATCTGTGGGGAATCCTGACAGTAGTCTAATTTCCCCGGCAGTGCTACTTCAGGGGGGGAGGGGGGTTTACACAGCATTACACAGGCCCATTTAAATAAAAATGTTAAACTGTTTCTTCTTTTAATACTTGCTCTGTATTGCCATATTTTGCAACTCAAAACTTTTTTTCTTTTTTTTTTTTATACCAATGGGCCTGTATAAAGGTTTGTTTCTGTGGAGCAGACTGTAGTTTTTATTGATACAATTTTGTGGCACATTTGACATTTTGATCACATTGTATTCAAATATACAATGATGTTGATGTTATTATTTATATATATATATATATATATATATATATATATATATATATATATATATATGATAAATGGAAAAAATATTCTGATAACTTTAATTAAATTTTGTCTTATTTATTCCCACTAGGATTCCATACCACTAGAGGGTTCAATACAATACCCTGCAATGTGTTTTGTTTTATTTTTTTCAGTGAACAGTACTCATCAAATAGTGTTGTTGCTATTGACTGCAGCATCTAAGTGATCTAAAAATTGGGGTCACTACACTGGTTACTCATTCACTCTCACCCACAAAGCTCTCCACAGTGCTGCACCTCCCTAACCTCCTCTCTCATCTCTGTCTACCATCCTACATATTCTTTCTGCTCTGCTAATGATCTTAAATTTACAATTTCTATCATATGAACCTCTTTTTCCTGTCTCCAAGAGTTTGCTCATGCTACAGCAATTCTCCGGATCACAATGCCCCAAACCCAAAGACTTATGAATTAAGACTTAAACCCTTAAGGACAATGGACTGAAATGTACGTCCTGATGTGCTGGTGTAATGGATAAGGTAAAATACCTATTTAGAATATGCTTGCTAAAATGGCCACTAGCTAGCTGCTCCCCCTCCCATCATACTTGAAACAAAGTGTATAATAACATGGTACTTCCATCTGGAGCTGCACACAAGATGATAAGACCCACATCCTGGATAAATAACACCTGCAGATGGAAGAAACCAATTGCAAAGGACAGCACATTGCTTACAGTCTATATAAACACATGTAACCTGTTGCAATAGAGGAAGTATAATCTAGCTGAACTCTGTGTCAGTGTGGTTCTTCTTGTACATGCACCAGCCTTGATATCTAATTAGGGAAGATACTCATTGGGTATAGTCAGTATCCATTTCAGCTGGCACCCAATGTGGGGCTCCGGCTTGTGAGCCGACAAGCAGCCGTGAGGCGAAACGCCAAGGTGGACCAACAAGGCGGACGCAGAGGAGACTGATTACTTCCAGAAACTACGGTGGGACAATTCCAGTTTTCTTACTAGTGCATCTGTCTGCCCTGTTGGTCTGTTTCTGTGACTTTTTACAGCTGTTCCGCAGCCACCATAGACAGGTAATATAGTTTCTTGACCAGAGCCTGGTTACCTCGAACCTGTCATATTGACTATCTGCTGCCCGGTTATTGTTCTGTGTGTGTCTGTTGGTGGTTGGTGGGGACTCAGAGGATTAAGTGAACCGGAGGGTCTTCAAGATTGGCACAGGTATTCCTCTGACGGCAGCGTGGTGTGCGCGTCACTTAGGAAGGAGCGCTGAGGGCGCGTCATGGTCGGTGACAGCGCGGGAAATCCGTAGTAACAAGTATCCTCTGTAGTCCTTTATCACCGCTGTTGCTCAATGTCATGTCATATCTTAAGTGTGTTACTGGGCTGATGTTTGGTATAAATGAGGATGGCTGGTGTTTAGTTAAAGCTTAGAGACCAGGCTTTCAGGTTGCAGTGATAGAACACTGTCCCATTACGCTCTGTTGGCCCGAAGTCCTGGTTTTCCCCCTTAACATTCACTATCTGGTTAAGGGGAGGGTGGGGCAATCTTTGAAGGAGATAGAGGAAGCAGTAGCAGGTGGACACAGTATTGAGAGGTGTCCATGTCACCAGGATCAACCAAAAGATTGTGGGGGAGATTTATCAAACCTGTCCAGAGGAAAAGTTGCCCAGTTGCCCATAGCAACCAATCAGATCGCTTCTTTCATTTCACAGAGGCCTTGTTAAAAATGAAAGAAGGGATCTGATTGGTTGCTATGGGCAACTCAGCAACTTTTCCTCTGCACAGATTTTGATAAATCTCCCCTTGTGAGTAGGCTGAACAGGAAAGGGCCAAGGAATTAGGGTTCCAGTTAGGTAAAGTGATATAAAGTGGGGAGATGGGTGCCAAACAATTTAAACTGCAGAAAGGCACTCTTGCATGTGACCTGGTGATGGCGAAAGAAGGGGGAGAATATACTAAGAAACTTGTTTCTTGATGAAAAGTTTATGAAAATATGTGGGTTACCTTATACTGTAGGAGAGAGATTACAGCCTTAGAAGTAATGGCAGAAAATGGAAAGTAGCGCTACAGTTGCGAAAAAAGAATGTAAGGAGTTAATAAAGAAATAAGGATGTAACAGTGATGGAATACTGAGTGATCAGCATTAGAAAGAATTTGGGAAATCTAAGGTGAAAGATAGAGGGTTATGGGATATGTTGCCAAGTAAAGTTGAATAAAAGCTAGTGAAGAAACTAGGAAGTTATAAGCAGAAGTTTTCTATGAAGTCCATGTGAACTCCATGTGAATCTATGATGTTGTGAAATCTGTAATGTTATCTACTGTATACACCGCACATGTTATATCTAACATGTTAAATTTTTTAGTGAGTACAGTGACCCCCCCCCCCCCCGACCTACGATGGCCCCAACATTCGATAATTTCAACATGCGATGATTTTGTATGTCAGGGCCATCGCATAAACGGCTATCCGGCAGCCCTGACTGCTTCAGCTGCCACTGGATAGCCTTTACGGTGCCCAGTGTGCTCCGGTGATGGTCTCCTACCTGTCCTCGGGGCTCCGGAGCGTCTTTTTCAGGATCCCCTGCATCGCAGGCGCTCTCCTCCGTCGTCATCACGTCGCCACGCATCCCTTCCTGTCATCCAATAGGAGCGGCATGCGTAGTGACGTGATGGCGCCGATGGAGAGCGAGGATCCTTGGGAAGCAGAGACGTCCGGAGCGGCGGGGACACCCCGGGAACATGGCGACAGCAATGGAGGGCAACATCCAGGGCAGCGGTGACGAGCGGTGACGGGTCCGGAGCGGCGAGGACAGGAGTGTTACGTCCTATACTTTACATTGCACAGATCCCTCAACATACCATGGTTTCAACAAACGATGGTTCGTTTGGAACGGATTGCCATTGTGTGTTGAGGGACCACTGTATTGCATTTCTATGGTAATGGAAGACATAAAATCAAACTTTTTTTTCCCTATCTCTTATATGAGATATGATACATGTTTAAACTTTGTTGTATAAAAAGATAGAATCTCCAAAGTATAGTGCCTTGTCTCAAAATGGCGTCCAGGGACTAGCCAACGACCAAGCATTCCAAAAGGAGGGGCTTGTATGTTACATAAACAAAGAAATGTGTAATTAAAGAAAAACTGTCAGCTTTCTCCCCCCCGCACTAACCAGCTGTACTGGCTGGTAGTGCAGTGGACGGTGATCAGTTTGATGCTTACCTGTGCTAATCCGCCGCGCCGTTCGGCCCTAATCTTCTATTTTCAGGATATGCTAATGAGGTGCTAACTGGCACCGGCTGGGCTAACTGTCATTCTTACGTCAGTGCTGCTGTCCGCAGCACTGCCCAGCTCATCAATATTCCTCCCTCTCTCTTCATTACAGAGCGGGGAGAAGAGGGAGGGGCCGAGGGAAGGGAGGAATATTGATGAGCTGGGCGGCGCTGCGGCTGGCGGCACTGACGTCAGAGTGCCAATTAGCCTGGCCAATGCCAGTTAGCACCTCATTAGCATATCCCGAAAATAGAAGATTAGGGCCAAAGGGCGCGGCGGATCCGGGCACGGTAAGCATCAAACTGATCAGCGTCCCCCACACTACCAGCCAGTACTGCTGGTTAGTGCGGGGGAGAAAGCTGACAGTTTTCCTTTAACATAGTAGGAGAATTTGTGAGCGGATTTAGCAAATGCTAAAGACATAATTTCATGGGATAAATAAGGTATTTAATATTTGCAGTAAATACATTTAGTACATGTAAAAGTTGCTGGATTAGTGGAAATTCTGGAGTATGCAACATTTTAGTTGAATAAGGAATAGCAGAATACAATTTCTCAGCGAGGCTGCTTATCAGGCTGTTAATTTTGGTTAAGGTTCTGTGTCTCTCAGTATGTTCACGAATGTATTAGTGTCAGTACAGTTTTTGTTTGGTTGTAATTCTGGTTCTCCTAAGATAAAATTCTGTTCCTATCTAGGAGTTTGTTAAGGTCTCTTGTGACGTTATTTCTGTTTGGTACATGTGTTTCTCTATGTTTGGAGTCCAGTGTCTATTTTGATATAGGATGTGCTTAACCAGTAGCTCTTTAGCTGTTGTTGACATGTTTGTGTTGGGTTTTGTCTGCTATATACTAACCCTGATATTATGTATTGATATATCTGTTTATTATTATGTAGTATTCTCTCTCTCTTTTTATTTAATTATAAAAATTATGCTCACCTGATGTCCCACGCAGCGATCTTCTCCTCCAGGGCACAGCAGGGGCCTGCGTTTCCCTTTCTCCAAAGTGCAGGCGCTGATGTGTGAGGTCATCGGCGCCTGCACTGCGTGCTGCGTGGGGGCAGAGGTCACGTCTCCTCTCTGTGTAGGCTGCATTACAACAGGGGCGGACTGACCGGCCAGTCCGATCGGATCCAGGAAACTGCCTTGGGATCCGGGACAAGTTTCAGTAGCAGCGGGCTCTTTACTCGGCCAAGTCCTCGGACCACGTCCGATCGGACCGGCCAGCCAGTCCACCCCTGTTCTAATGTCTGATAATTGTCTTTACTTGCACACCCAAAATTGTAAAGCACTGCAGAATCGGTTCGCGCTATACAATTAAACAGTATTATTATTATTACCTATAATTAGAGTTGAGCAAACTTACAGTAAATTGGCTTGTAGCGAACCTCGCAGCTCGGCTGTTGATTACTTTAGTCTGCGTAAATTAGTTCAGCTTTCCAAGGGCTCTGGTTGCCTGGAAAGTCTGTGATGACAGTCTTAGGTCTCCTAGGTCTGTATCCAGGGCCAGATTAAGGCTGCCTGGAGGACGGAGCACTTCGTTATAATGGGGCCCCCCTCCCCAAAAAAAAAAATTGTCCTGGGCATATTAGACTGTCGCTTTTTTTTTTTTTGTGGGTGTCACAGGAGTCAGGCCCCTTTAAAATAAAATGGGCTGCATGGTCTAAAATCACTTCAGTTCAGGTCACTCTTTCCAGCTGTTGCAAAGCTACAACCCCCATTATGTCTGGAGAGCTTCAGGCATTATATGAGTTGTAGTTTTGTAACAGCTGGAGCCTCAAATTGGGGTACAGTGTCATCCATTATTACTGCAAAACTTAGAAGTGACGAGAGATCTAATGGGACAGTCAGGAGAATACACAAACATAAAATGACTCACAGGAGACATCTTCTCTGTTGTCTTTCCTTTTCTTCTTCATCTGGTCCAGACGCCAGGTCTTCTTCCAGCTCCATCTTCCTCTGTAAAGTTTAACGCCTGGACATCATTGGTTCCTCACTCTGCCAGCCGATCCTCATCCTCTGCATAAAGACAACAATCATTATAACCCTTCAAGAGATATGTGCTTCCTAAATATAATATTGCCAAACCCTGTGTACCCTGTATATAATACTGCCAAACCCTTTGTTCCCTGTATATTATACTGCCAAACATCATGCCCTCTAAAAATAATACTACCACACACTGTGTCTTCCATAGTGTGCCCAGAGTAGCAGAATCCCATTGAAAACAAGCAAAATTCTGCTGGCGGAAGTTCATAGTGTGGATGAGCCCTAATTCCCCCAGACCCCTAAGTCCTCCTCCAGACTCCTGCTCCCAGAGACCCCTAAGGCTAGGTTTCCCCCTTTTTTTTTACCTGCAAAAACACATTAAAACTGCTACTGCTTTTTCCTGTGTTATGGTAATTTTTTGGCATTGTTTTTGTTGTGCTTTTTCCTTCTCCGGAAACTTAGCCTTAAAGAGTACCTGTCATCATCTAAACTTTCCCTGATCCCCCTCCCCATCTGTCCCATACTCTAACTATGCCTATCCCTGTGTTTATTTAGGTTTAAAACGCTGTGGAAATACCTTTTTTTTATCCCTCTTCATTAGCTCAGGAGCACTGTCTTTCTGAGGGGTGGAAGGAGGCGGATCCTGGCAGGCATGATGTCACATGAAGCCTGGCCGGCACTATGCTTCTGCCAGTCTTCCTGTATGCTGCTCTCCCTCTGCAGCAGTGTTTCCCATCCAGGGTACCTCCAGCTGTTGCAAAACTACAACTCCCCGCATGCCCAGACAGCCAACAGCTGTCCGGGCATGCTGGGAGTTGTAGTTTTGCAACAGCTGGAGGCACCCTGGTTGGGAAACACTGCTCTGCAGTGTGCATACAGACTAAGTACAGGGGAGGGATGGTAGCCTGTCTCTCTCTCTCTCCTGTGTCTCTCTGCACTAAAAAGTCAATGCTGAGAACCAGGGGCGGTGGGAGCAATTACAGAGGCAGTAATTAAGATGAATGTCAGGGGGGGAGGGGCACAGAGCAGGGAGTGCAGTGAGATAACACAATGTATAAGATAACGTGTGGTGAGGGGCAGGGAGAACACAGAGCAGGGGGGAAGGGGAGGTGACTGGCTGTTATATGAGAGGCATGTGCAGGCTTGTAGCTCACAGACTGGGAGCGAGTCCTGAGCTGAGAGTACTGAACTTCCCGTGGAAGGACCAGAGCCCTTTCAGCATTAGTCCTAAAAGCTGTACACTTACTATGAAAAGCATAGGAAGCTGCCTGCAGACCAGGCATAGAAGAGAGACCCCTAGTGGCCAAAAGTATAAAATGAAAAAACTGGTATAAATATTAATATTTTTTAATGAAGATATATTACAATATCTCTTCATTAATGATTATGAACAACATATTAAAAGTTTTTGTTGATGACAGGTACTCTTTAAGGACCAGGGGAGGACTAAGGCTAAGTTTCCGGAGAAGGCAAGAGCACAAGAAAAAAAAAAAAGCCAAAAAATTGCCATAACAAAGGCTTCAACACTCCTGGTCCTTCTCCACTATTCCAATTTTCTGCATCCACACTGTGCTGCCGGGATATAATAGTGCCACACACTGTGCTGCCTGAATATAATTGTGCCACACACTGTGCTGCCAGGATATAATAGTGCCACACACTGTGCTGCCAGGATATTATAGTGCCACACACTGTGCTGCCTGGATATTATAGTGCTGCTAGGATATAATAGTGCCACACACTGTGCTGCCAGGATATAATAGTGCCACACACTGTGCTGCCAGGATATAATAGTGCCACACACTGTGCTGTCAGGATATATTAGTGCCACACACTGTGCTGCCAGAATATAATAGTGCCACACACTGTGCTGCCAGGATATAGTAGTGCCACACACTGTGCTGCCAGGATATAATAGTGCCACACACTGTGCTGCCAGGATATAATAGTGCCACACACTGTGCTGCCAGGATATAATAGTGCCACACACTGTGCTGCCAGGATATAATAGTGCCACACACTGTGCTGCCAGGATATAATAGTGCCACACACTGTGCTGCTAGGATATAATGGTGCCACACACTGTGCTGCCAGGATATAATAGTGCCACACACTGTGCTGCCAGGATATAATAGTGCCACACACTTTCCTGCCAGGATATAATAGTGCCAAACACTGTGCTGCCAGGATATAATAGTGCCACACACTGTGTTGCCAGGATATAATAGTGCCACACACTGTGCTGCCAGGATATAATAGTGCCACACACTGTGCTGCCATCATATAATAGTGCCACACTATGCTGCCAGGATATAATAGTGCCACACACTACACTGTGCTGCCAGGATATAATAGTGCCACACACTGTGCTGCCAGGATATAATAGTGCCACACACTGTGCTGCCAGGATATAATAGTGCCACACACTGTGCTGCCAGGATATAATAGTGCCACACACTGTGCTGCCAGGATATAATAGTGCCACACACTGTGCTGCCAGGATATAATAGTGCCACACACTGTGCTGCCAGGATATAATAGTGCCACTGACTACACTGTACTGCCAAGATATGAGTGCCATACAATGTACCCCAGAACATATTAGTGCCACACAATCTACCCCAGGAAATAATAGTGCTACACAATATACTCTAGGACTTAATAGTGCCACACACTTTGCTGCCAGGATGTTAAAGTGCCACACATAGTGTTGTTAGGATATCATAGTGTCACACACTGTGCTGCCAGAATATAATAGTGCCCCACACTGTGTCGCTAGGATATAATAGTGCCTAACACTACACTGCCAGGATATTATGGTGCCATATGCTGTGCTGCAGGACATAATAGCGCCATATGCTGTGCTGCCAGGACGTAATGGTGTGACACACTGTGTTGCTAGGACATAATAACGCCACACAATGTACCCAGGACTTAAAGGGAAACTGACAGTCTGTTCACCTGCACTAAACCTAATACACTGGGTCATAGTGCAGGTGAACTGGAGTAGAAAAGGGTATAATGTACATAAATTTGTGAAGTAGTTTAGAAGATATTGTTCCCTGTAGATTAAATGCAGAGCAGCTTTGCTGGTCAATGGAGGCTGCTCCTGCTTCCCAGCCTCCTCCCGTATGAAGCGCTAGGCCTGCCCATTATTTCAATATTTATTACATATACACTCACTATATACATGTACTCATCAGACATTATATATACACTCACTATATACATGTACACATCACACATTATACATACACTCACTATATACAAGTACACATCACACA
Source organism: Hyla sarda (assembly GCF_029499605.1). Taxonomy (NCBI): domain Eukaryota; kingdom Metazoa; phylum Chordata; class Amphibia; order Anura; family Hylidae; genus Hyla; species Hyla sarda. Next base: position 83,906,876 of record NC_079193.1, on the reverse strand, counting down.
TTAGATATACACTCACTATATACATGTACACATTATATATACACTCACTATATACATGTACTCATCACACATTATATATACATATATACTCACTATATCCATGTACTCATCACACATTATATATACACTCACTATATACATGTACTCATCACACATTACATTACAAGCACCAATACACTTACATTTTCCCCACATTGAAGTCAGAATCAGGTCTATGTCCTCCTGATGGTTGCAGACTTCCTCCCCATACTCTTCACCAGCAGATGGAGCCATGCAGTGCAGACGGGGCCAGCCGAGGGGGAGGGGGCTTGTTAAGGAAGCACAGCCAGGATCTCCTCTTATGGCGACAATACAGCTGTGTTGTGAGATCCTCGGCCAGCAGGAATTAGCTGTACCAAGGATCTTTTTGACACAGTCTGCTGCCTGTGATCTCCTTCCCCCGGTCCACTGGCACCATGGAAGCTGCAGGGGACTTCTCAGGGTTTTTACTTGAGGGGGGGGGGGCACAGCATGATGTAGGGGGGGCCTTGGCCCCCTCTGGGCCCTCCTTTGTGATGCCTCTGAACAGCAGTAGTGAGACTTCGGTGGCAGTGGTGAGGATCCCCCTCCTGCAGGGAGCACAGCTGGGGCAGGGATAAGCCGGTGATGTCAGCAGTGTCCCTGCCCTGGCTTACTGTGCATGAGGCCCCAGTGAGTGCTGCACACACAATATACATCCACACACACAATTATAATACCCCCGTCATCCTCCTTACCTGCGGCCGCCATGAAGGGAGATCACCGATGAGGCCTGTTGCTGATCAGGTCCCGGGTCCCAGCAGCGTCAGAGGCACAGACTTCCTACTTCCTTGCTCCCCTTCCTGGCTCCCGGACCTGCTGGCAGTAGCGGGAGGGGCCCCCCTTGTTTCACTGGGCACATGGGGCCCGGAGCAGGAGCTCAATAAGCTCCAATGATAATCCGGCCCTGTCTGTATCCACTTTTTCTAGGCAACTGGAGCTCTTGGAAAGTTGAACTAATTTATGCAGACTACAGTAATCATCAGCCGAGCTGCGATGTTCGCTACGAGCCAATTTACTGTAAGTTTGCTCAACTCTACCTATAATCTAAAAATAGGTATTTTCAGAACAAGCTACAATGAGCAGTAATAATGATGTACTTTCCTAAGCAGGAAACCATGGTGTTATATAAAGGAATGTTGCAGCACATTCACATAACAGCAAAGAAGAAAGGCAATATCTGCTACGCTGGTGGTATGACTTCTGGGTGACAAGCAAAGAAGGATCTTGATTCACATTTCTATTACACTATATCTTTATTACATTTCTGTGTTTGCAATGCCGAAAAGTTGTGGCACTAATACCGAACTGCAGTCAAAATCATTCACAGAAAACAAGCTACATGCTAATAGTTAAATGGCTAGCAATGTAACTATCTCCAATGGCACAGCTCCATCATCTGGAGCTTTTTGGAATTGCAGCTATCAATCTGAATCTCATGGAACAAATCTGTTTACCCTACTGTTTTCTGCAGTTTTTTTTTATGTCTTAATGCAGTCACCAGAAAGAAATTCTACAGGTCATAACTGTGAACTGCTAAACTGACAGCATGTTACTGTGTTGGGTGCTTTACTCATTATAGTGTTAGTATAAAGTACAGATTTGTTTAGTTTTTTAACACATTTCTATTTACTATCTCCACTAGTTATCCCCTATCCTATGGTTTATTAAACTTTAATGCTGGGGAAACACCTTTAATCAAGAAATCAGCATTCTAGTGTTCAGAAGTGTCATAACTGTTTACTCTAAATCCATTGTACACTCTGCATGTAATATGTAAGTCCAATCTAATTATTATTGTCAGGAATAGATATCATCATGAGACATAAGTTGCAGCTCTGTCTAGAACCCTTCCTCTTTATTTAAAGTCTCTGTCACCAGAGATCAAAAGAATATGCAGCTGTGGAAAGGGGTTACTGTGGATCACCGGGGTATTAAGGCTTTCAGCCCAAGTTGCCAGTTTCATAATTTACCATCATCTGTAAAATCGGAGCTGAGATAATCTGGATTCTTTGGGCAGAAATGGGAGTCAGTACAAAGGTCAAAACAATGCCGGCACTAACACTTAAAGAGAATAATACTGTGTACTAAGAAGTGATCAGTAGTGTGGAGGATTGGATGAAAGTGACATTCAGTGATGAATTCTGGATCTTTTGTCTGGTGCTCTTCTGTTTACAGAATATGCTTTCAAGAACCTTGTGTAGGAGTTAAAGGGTTACTCCGCTGCTAGACATCTTCAAAGGATAAGGGATAAGAGGCCTGATCTTGGGGGTCCCACTGCTGGGGCCCCATGATCTCCCGCAGCACCTGGCGTTCTAAACAAACGCTGGGTTCCTGCGGCAATGGTTGTGAAGTCACGGTCACGCCCCTCATTATGTCACGCCACGTCCCCTCCATTAATTTCTATGGGAGACACGCCCCTTCCCATAGACATGAATGGAGGGGGCACGGCGTGATGGCACAAGGGACGTGACCGTGACATCACAATCACGGCCTCCAGCTCCCAGCATTCTGAACAAAATGTTCAGAACACTGGAGCAGCGGAGTACGCCTTTAACATGCATTTTCCACTTCAAGTAAAATATACAGCATTTTTCTTTAACTTAAAGGGGTATTCCAGGATTTTTTTTTTTTATTTGACTATGCTACAGGGGCTGAAAAGTTAGTGTAGTTCATAATATAGTGTCTGTACCTTTGTGTGATGATTTTCTCACAATTCTTCTGTGATTTTCACCCCAATATTTATTTTTAACAGTATGCAAAATGACTGTTGTCTCGGATTTTTACCCAGCTTGCAATGCGGCCGAGACCTGACTCACTAGTCAGCTGATGACAGGGAGCCTGTCTGCTTCAATGGGTGGAGGGATTGTTTGGTGGGAGAGAGATCAATCTGCAACTAATGCAACAGCTGTAGGCACCCTGATTGAACACCAAAGGTCTTTTGTTTCAATGGGTTGGGGGGGGGGGCTGATGTGTGGGAGGGAGGAAAATGGAATTGTGGGATTTGTAGTCAAAAAAAGAAAAAAAAAAACAGGAATGGTAATCTCATGACATAGCCATTTAGCCCCAAGACAAGCGCAGATCCTTCCTAAGCATGTCCATTACTGCCTGCCAGGTACGTACTAAAATCACCTTATGGTGGAGAACCCCATTAACTGCTTAGGAACTGAGAGACTGCTTAGATGTTAACACACAAAGCTGTTGTGTTTGTGTGTAGGGTAGGTGTTATGTGGTGTTGGTGGTCTTCTGTCCAGGGTGGTTGGGGGTTGGCAGCCAGTGATGCTCAACTGTGGTACTAGACTCCATCTCTTAGTTTGACAGTGGGGACAAGTTGCTTTTCAGCTGACAGAAGTGTATGCTTGGGCCCGGGAGAAGTCTGAAGTCCTCCATAGTCACAGCTCTAATTTATTATAAAAACATTTACACAAAAATACTCATAGTGCCTCCATGACAGTGCTTCCCTACCACCCAAAAAGACACAGCACTATCTCATTGATGCATTTTTCCCTTCAGCAGGTGACTGCTCTGTCACTTCTCTTGTCCAGCAATTTCTTTCAGTAGTGGATTATTGCTCTGGTAGATACAACCATCTCTGGATGTCATTACAGTTTATATATAGAATTAGAAATATTTATATGGAATTAAGTACCTGTAAATACATTGCTTATCTGATCCAGTCCAGACAGTTTTTGAGTTGCACATTCTGCAGGTCTCAGAGCAGATGTCTCCCAGTATTCCTTGCTGATTTTGAGCTTTTGGAGGTTGCTATTGTGAGTTGTGAAATAATTACGTATTATTGTTCAGTAAACCAACTCACTGTATATTACAGGAGCTTAGCTGTGTCAGGGCTGCTCAGAAACTAGAAAGGATTCTGCTGCACCATGCACACTGCAGAAGTTCTGCAGCAGAAATTCAAATGCACAACTCCACTGAAAAAATTAACATGTTCATTCTTTCAGCAGAATTCCGCACTGCACTGCCATCAATGCTGACAACGCATGTTCTATTGCCTGTTGCAGACAGAATCTCTGCCCGTAATATCTACTCATGGATGTGTCTGACAAAAAATCTGTTTTCCCATTGACAGATGTTTCCAAGAACAGAATTTTGTTAGTATTTTTAGCTAAAGACTGGAGTTGCAATTATTTCCATTATACATTCTCTCTGTGTCAGTCCCTCTCCAGGTTTTGGCTATAAATACATGTACACCAAACTTTATACTGGAGGTAGGATCAGTATAAGATACAGTAAGTATAAGAAGCAATGAATTGTATTTACTAAGTTAGAGATCAGTGATGAAAAATAACTTATCCCCTATCCAAAGGATGGGGCCCTGGCAGTTTGCTGGAAGGGGGCGTGACGACCCCTGCACGGAGTGCCGGCCAAAACGCCCCCTCCATATATCCCACATTGAAGGGGGTGCGTCGGCCGTGGGGGTTGGAACGGCCGCTTCCAGCAGACTACCGGGGCCCTGTTCAGGAGATCACAGGGGCTCCCAGCGCTCAGACCCCCGTGAGCTATAATTTATCCCCTATCCTAAAGTTATTTTTCACAGCACTACTCCTTTAAATAATTGTTTACAGGTTATACTGCATACATGTCTTTATGTATGTGTATGTGCCCTTTGTAGCATTTCAAAGCCATATATATTTATATATACACATAGCGCATGTTCTCTACCTGTAAATAAATGGAATAGATCCACAGACAGAAACTGTTGTTTTACCAGTTGTAAAACCTGATGTAAATGATTACATTCATGAATAAATAAATAACAATAAACCTAATATAATAAAGCCCGTAAAATAATCCTAAAATCAATCCAGTACCATGTGCTCTGCCACCGTGACACTCTGAGCCTATGCAAATGACATGCTGCATATAATTATTTGTGTCTCTTTTCTTAAGATTTATATTGTCATGCACAGTGCTGAAGTATTTGTGATTCATCCGGTTTAATAGGCTAACAAGCACTCTTCAGAGATAGAAAGTGGGGGGCGTTGGAGGCTCAAGCTTTCTGATTAATCAGTATACAGCACATAAGTGAGATGCCTGGGAGACTTGAAACCCCCTTGTATCATACAATAGCAGTATATCTATATCTATGGTTAATACTCTAGGTGGTCTATTAAAAGACATTGCTTCCTAACCTAGAAAATACTTTAACCCCCTCAGGTCAAAACATGAAGAAAAAAATACTTACCTATGTGCGTGTTCCAAAAAATAGAGCAGTGATTTGATCAAAGTTTCTAGTTCCAAATGCTTTTCTGAAAATAACATGCATCATAGCAGTCTTTTTTTAAACCAAGGTGCATGTAGGCTGTCATCCGGAGGTTCCTACTTCAGCTATATTTTATCCATTCAGGAAACAAACTGGTTCTTTAACACGTGAAACAGTGTGCTGTAAAAAGAATATTCAGTCCCGGAATTGTAGTGCACCGGATGCTGACAGTATTTGTTTGAATATAAATCCAGCATAACAGTAATTTAACTCATTAAACTCCATTTAGTGCGGTCCAGGCTCCAGGGCATCTAAAATGGTGGATCCACATGTGAAGACATGGGGCAAGGAACTCAGGAAAGGCGGGTACGCAGGATGACCCTGAATCACATACAGGATGCAGCCTATGAGCAGCCAGCCAGCCCTGTGATGTCACAGCCCTATAAAATCACAGCCATCTTGCGGCCAGCCATTCCAGCATTTTATTTCAGAGACAGCATTTTATTGCAGAGACAGAGCAGTGTGTGTTCTGAACAGAAAATCAACTTAACAGCAGCGACTCACCACAAGCCCAAATCTCTGCAGAAAAGCACTGACAGGGAAGGGAGAGAGAGAAAGTACACTTTTGGGTGTACTACACAGCGACTCTGTACTGCTGCAGCGGGGTATACAATAACTTTAAAGCTTATAAGGGGCCAGTTAGGCTAAGCACTAAAAGCCATTGTCACCTGCTATTAGTGCAAAATAATACTGCACTGGGCTGTACTACACAGCAACTCTGTACTGCTGCAGTGGGATGTACAACAACTCTAAAGCTAATAGGGGCCAGTTAGGCTGAGCACTAAAAGCCATTGTCACCTGCTATTAGTGCATAGTAATAATGTACTGGGCTGTACTACACAGCAACTCTGTGATGCAGCACTAGTGTGTACTACAACTCTAAAGCTAATGAGGGCCAGTTAGGGTGAGCATGAAAAGCCATAGTCACCTGATTTTAGTGCCTAATACAGGCTGCAAAGCATATTGTCCTCTCATATGTGTAACCTGTGCATACATAGGTGGAGTACGTTTTATTTCCTGTCAAACTAATTTGATCCTACTTACTGTGAAAGGCCAGCCAAAGCTACACACTTGGTTTTGTAGCCTAATACAGTTTGTAGTGGAGTGCATAGTACTCATCTCATAAGTGTAAAATGTACGTACACCTACGTGTAGTCTTTTATATATTTTCCTGTTAAACTAATTTGGGCCTAGTTACTGTGAAAGGCCAGCCAAAGCTACACACTTGATTCTGTAGTCTAATACAGTTTTAAGTGTAGTGGAGCGCATAGTCCTCCTCTCATAAGTATAAACTGTACGTACACCTACGTGGTGTCCTTTCTATATTTTCCTGTTAAACTAATTTGGGCCTAGTTACAGTGAGAGGCCAGCCAAAGCTACACACTTGTTTTTGTAGCATTATACAGTTTGTAGCGGAGCGTATAGTCCTCCACTCATAAGTGTAAACTGTACGTACACCTACGTGGTGTCCTTTATATATTTTCCTGTTAAACTAATTTGGGCATAGTTACTATGAAAGGCCAGAAAAACTACACACCTGCTTTTGTAGTCAAATTCAGTTGGACCTGAAGAAGAGGGGAGCGTGTCCCTTCGCAACGCGCAGTCCCGTTTTACGTTGAAAATAAAGTATGCCTTTACTTACCATCGGCTTGTGACATCCATTCTGCCACACGGGTGAGCGCAGTATCAGGATCGTTTCTTCACTTTACTGAATGCAAATCCAGTTTTAAGCATAGTGGAGCATATTGTCCTCCTCTCATAAGTGTAACATATACGCACTCAGCTGGTATATAAGTATGTCAGGCAGAGAAGTGCCAGGACGTGCCCAGAGGAGTGTCAGAGGCCTAAGTTCATCCACTTCATTACAAGTGACATCTGACACCCCAGTCAACAGTCGGTGGGTTCCTCAAACACAACCCTCAGTTGGCATGACACGGGAGCAGTCCCTGTCCTCCAATTGCCTCTGTCCTATGCTGTTTCCTCCCCCACAGAAGTATTGAATGCTGTGGGTTCAGCTCCACTACTTAGTGAGGACAATCTACTAGAGGACAGTCAACAGCTACTGCCCAGCCAAGAAGTGGAGGAGACATCCACCGCTTCCTCAACTAGGCGGGCAAGTAGTGATCAGGAAAGGGAGGTGGTGTTGCGAGCGTTCAGGCTCCAGAAGCAGACACTGTTGAGGAACCTGAGGAGGACATCAGTGACGTGCAGACACAACTTGATGATGATGAAGCCGATTGCACTTGGGAGCCGGGTGCAGAAGGGGCTTCATCATCATCAGGAGAAGAGGGTTGCAGGTTGCCCGTGAGGCAGCAGATGAGCCAGCAACGTGTTAGGAATGTTGGGAGTCAGCATGATAGCAGAAGTGGGAAGTCTAGAGCCAAATGTGCACGGGGTAGACCATCTGCTTTGCAGCAGCCTACCTTCCCAGGAGGTATTGGAACAGGGGTTCCTGGAGTCGGCGGCAGTAGCAGTCAATCAGTGCAGACTGTTGGTGGGAAAATCAGCTACTCGGCGGTGTGGCAGTTTTTCATTAAGCATCCGGAGCATGTTAACCTGGCCACATGCTAGATGTGTCGGCAGAAGGTGAAGCTTGACCAGGGTCCCAATGTTGGCACCATGGCTCTGTGTCAACATATGCAGTGTCACCATATAGCGGCCTGGGGGAGCCGTGGCTCCGATGCAGTGGTCCAGCCTGCTGCATCACCCAGTAGCATACCAGTTCCTGTTTCAGCCAGCCAAGGCTCCACCACCTCAGCTGAAGGGAGATGTCTTTCATACCCATCTTCTATGCGCCCACTCATCCAACGGCACGGAACCTGAATGTGCTCCTGTCCAAGTTGCTGGTGCTGCAGTGGTGGACTCTGCACCTTTCAGAGAACTGATGGCTTTTGCCGAGCCAAGGTGGAGAGTCCTAAGCCATAATTTCTTTGCAAAAAAGGCAGTACCAGCCCTGCCCAATTATGTGGAACAGAAGGTGGGCCAGTCCTTGAGCCTATTGATGTGTACCAAAGTGCACAGCAGTGCTGCCGTGTGGAGCTGTAACTGCGGTCAATACATGTCTTTTACGGCCCATTGGGTGAATGTGGTGCCTGCACAGCCACAATAGCAACTTGGACAGAACACCCTTGCTTCCGCCTCCACCCTCTCAGGCCGTTGGTCCTGTGACAGTGTGCGACTCCGCCTCCTCATCCTCCACCGTGTCCTCAGCCTCCACTGCACCGACAAGTCTCAGTGCCCCACCAGCATACCATGTGTGCAGGGCACAGCGGTGTCATACTGTTCTTCATATGGTTTGACTTGGCGAACAGAGTCACACAGGAGAGGAACTGCTGAAAGTGTTTCATCAAGAAATCGAATCATGGCTTACTCCACAAAAACTGGAAATGGGAACCATGGTGACCGACAATGGGAAGAACATCTTGTCTGAGCTGCGTCAAGGTAGCCTGAGCAATGCGCCCTGCATGGAACATGTGTTCAATCTGGTTGTCAAGTGGTTCCTGAAGTGTTCCCCCATCTGCAAGACATCCTAACAATGTGAAGAAAACTTTGCATGCACTTCAGCCACTCGTACACCGAAAAGCACACCCTACTTGAGCTGCACTGACATAGTCTGATCTGCGATGTTTCCACCTGTTGGAATTCCACCCTCCATATGTTGACCGACTATACGAACAGAGAAAAGCCATCACCGATTTCTTGATTATCCAAGCGGATAGGGGGACTCCTCTGTGTAACGTCAATGTCAATCAGTGGTAGCTCATACGTGACACCTGCCGTTTGCTCAGGCCCTTTGAGGAAGCCACATTATTAGTCATTTGCCAGGATTACGGGATGAACAACGTGATTCCACTGCTTCATTTCCTACAACACATGTTGGAAACGATGGCTGGTCAGGGCACTGGAGACGTGGCGCCTACATCTCATGGCCAAATGAGTCCTGTGGGGGCTGAACTGGAAGAGGAGGAGGTGGGGGAGGGGGAGCACAGGCAAGGTTTCATGAAATGGGTAGTTTTCATAGTCATCTGACAGGAGAGGAGGAGCAGGAGCAGGCTGTGAAGCTACAGGGTGATGAGGAAGACGAGACAGGGGACCCAGACACACCATGGCCATGTGGTCTCCTCCTGCTGCTGGTACATTAAATAAAATGTTTTATGTTAATCTATTTAAAATTTAAAAAAATATTTTTAATCTTTTCAATTGTGAGGCCCTATGGTCTCGTCAGGCTGCTGCCACCTCCAGGCTGAGTCATTCTGCCACTATATGGTCTCCTCATGCTGCGGTGACCTCCAGGCTGTGTCAAACTGCCACCATATTAAACTTTTGCAATGGTAATCTATTTAAAATCTTCAATGTTAATCTATTTAAAATCTTCAATTTAACTTCATTTTTAGTTATGAGGCCCTATGTTTCGTCAGGCTGCTGCCACCTCCAGGCTGTGTCATTCTGCCACCATATGGTCTCCTCATGCTGTTGGCACATTAATTTAAAATTTTGCAATGTTTATCCATTTAAAATCTTCAATTAAAAATTAAAAAAATATATTTAATCTTTTTAATTGTGAGGCCCTATGGTCTCGTCAGGCTATTGCCACCTCTTGGCTCTGTCATTGTGCCGCCATGTGATCTCCTCATTATATTGGGTTTTGTGGTCATACAGTATACGTATACAAAGTAAATGCTTCTGCCACCTGGGACATTAAATTTGTGAATCTATTCAAAATGTTCAATTTTAATAAATCTATGTAATGTTTTCCAGACTGAGGCCCTATGGTCATCGTCATATATTATCTGTGGAATTACCACAAGAATCCAACGAAAAAAAGGTTGGAGCGATAACAATGAACCCTAACTGATTAAATGAAACATTCACAGTTTCATAGTCAGGGGGTGGGGGGCGTTGTGTGCTGAGAGGCAGGGGCTGAAACAGGTGGTAGCTCGCCTTACGGAGGACCGCCAGCTTGATTTTAAGTTACAGGTACTAGCTTTTTCACTGTAGCAACTTGTAGCAGTATGCAACCACTTATCCAACGGCGCAGAAGCTGAATGTTCTCCTGTCCAAGTTGCTGGGGCTGCAGTCCCTCCCTTTTGAAGTGGACACTCAGTCATGAGCATGGAGGTGTGCTGAGGGGCAGGGGCTGGAACAGGTAGTAGCTCGCCTTGTGGCGGACCGCCAGCTCGATGCTCACCAGAATGGGTCCTCAAAAAAGGATTTTAAAAAATGAAAGTAAATTAAAGTAAATAAAAATGTAATTAAAAAATCTCTTTAATCTCTTTAATTGTGACGCCATATGGTCCCCCAACCCTGCTGCCACATCCAGACGCTCTGCGGCAGTGTTTCTAATAGCGATGTAATCTGCATGTCATACTGAATAACAGTATTAGTTCACTAACCCAGCACACTCCCTATGCGTGTTACAGCAAGGCAAAGTGTTCTACACCCCTATTGAGGCTCTCTGTAGCCCGGAAATAACCAAATTTTTTCTCAAAATTTGGCGAATCGGCCGAATTGAATTTTTCTCAAAATTCACTTATCTCTAATGTTAACCATAAGTAACATTCATTGAGTGAAATTTAAATACAATTGTTTTAGCCAAGCTGGCATTATCTGGAAAGAAGTCAGTCACTTTTGAAATTTTCATCAGATAAAATATCATTCATCTGGGAACAATCTTTCTTTAAAAGAACATTTAGTCCAGAAAATTGCACACATTTAGATAGATAGATAGAGAGCATAAATATTTAAAAATATAGATAGAGAGATAGATACGATAGATATAAGATGGATACGATAAAAAGATAGATAAAAGATGGATATGATAGATAAAAGAGATAGATAAATAGATAGATAGATAGATAGATAGATAGAAAGAAAGATAGATAGATAGCTGTAAAGAGGTGGGGGCTCCACCAGATGGGCCCTCACCAATCATTAGATTAGAAGTCATAAGTTTCTCTTCATTACATTTTTTTTTCAGAGTGATATTTGAAGTCTGGAGCGGCACTCTGATGTCCAGGCTCTCCAAAAATAAGGTAGAGATGGTTCATTACTGTCCCTGACTTTTGGATCACTGTAAACAGGATGCATAATAAGTGTTGTCTACATTACTCAACAGGAGCCATAAGACTTCCTGCTTCTTGTCCTGACAATCATGTGATGGCTGGGTGCTGGGTTGCTGCAGGATAGTAGTAGACCAAGATGACTCTATAGTGAGCATCGGGGGGGATGTATTTCCCCTATAACTAGGGATTTAATATCATTCCCAGTTATAGGGGAAGTCAGTATTAAAGCGGTTATCCATCAATTTCTTTCTACAAAAGTTCCTAGGCTTTGTGTCCCAAAGCTGCAGACAGTATGTTGCATTGCCGCTGAGGCAGGACACCACTAAAGTCAGGGATTTGCTGAGAAGCAATGTGATATATTGTCTGCAGCTTCGGTAAACAAAATTCTGCAGGGTCTGGGCGACGTGATACCTGAGGCTGCGGAGGAGCGAGGGAGGTGAGTACAGAATTTTTTTATTTATATTTTGTTATGACACAGCCTGGGCCCTTGTATTGAAGATAAAATGTGCTGAATAAACAGTTTAAAACAAAAATATGGTGCTGTTAAAATGTATTGAGAACTAAATAAAAATCAAATTAAAAAAGGCCCACACAACTAGTATTGGCCCCACCCCTTACATACATCCCCTATATGGAAATAACCATAACAAAAAATGGTCACAATATAAAAAAAAAATAGTTTAGTGCCTATTGCAAAAAACTATTATGAAAAACAAGCACTTAATTTAGTTTTTGTGTTTAACATTTTTCTCAGATATATATATAAAAAAAATTACTAATGAAAAAAATACATAAAAATAAAGCCCTATGTATCAGAGCATCAATGATGCAAAAAAAATATTTAAATAATCAAACAAACTTTATAGCTTTCAAATCCAAATGCACATAAAAAAAATCTGTCTGGGGGTAAACTGGCCATGTCTCGAAGTTTTTAAGGGAAAAACATTTTGGAAAGTGATTATAGGAAATGCAAAAAAAAAAATAAAATAAAATAAAAAAGAGGAATCCCATTTCATACTATTTATTCTAGGGATTGTCTATGCATCATGTGTTGTTATTGTCACCTTTTCACCTTTACATTAGCTGTGATGTTCTCTCACAAAGGTCTCGGCGTACAAACTATTTCTCTAGCTCAAAGAGCCATGGATACAAATGAATGCTCTGTTTGCAGCAGCTGGATTAAAAACCCCAGCAGAATTTGCATGCAACTAATGTTATTCTATTCTCAACAGTAACTCTATGGTTTGCAGAACATGCCATATGTTTGTCAGTTTGCCAATGAATCAAGATGTTTTGCTGCCTTCAGAGTCTAAATAATTAATGGTAATGTCTAAAACCAAACCCAAGGTTCAGGATGGAGAAACAAAATTGGATAGTTCCTTGTGATGCCCAACATCATCAGGACAGAGGATCCAACGTTTTCTGTCAAAAATTGGAAATTTTCAATATTTCATTCTATTTAGTTTTTAAATGTATACAAACTACAGACTTAAAGCAATAATGTACCATTTGCATTTATATCAGTCTCAGCTCAGCTATGATTCCACTGCTGTATATGTTTTTATTGTTCATTTTTATATGCATACATACAATTTTTATGGGTTGTCGTTGATTTATTTGATGTAAAATTTATGTTCATCTCCCAGATTACATGTTTTGCATAATTTATGCAGATTTTTGCTGTTATTTTTATATTTTTTTGTTTGTTTCAAATTGTACTGCATACAGTTGGGTAATAGGACTGTTGTTGGCTTATAATTGGACTAAAAATAAATAGTAATGGTATTATTATTATTATTATTAATAATAATAATAAGCAATTTTTTATACAATATTTTCATTTATACTGTTTACTGTTCCCCAGTAAATATAAAACATTAATTTAGGTTTCATCATTGTCTTCTCTAATATTTATAATTCTTTCAAATATTTTCTAAATCATTTATTTTTTCTCACCTGATATGTAAAAAGAATTGTGTTCAGCACTGGATTTATCTCTCCCATACGGTGTCCATTTTAGGAAATAGTCAGTCGTCATCCGTAACTCCATCCTGCGTCAGGCGAAACAGCATCCAACCTCCTCCCTCGGACCAATCTCCGTCAGGCGTCAGCTGCAACTCCCTCCTCCGTCATCCGAAACTCCCTCATCCGAAACCCTGTCATCCCTCAGATGAAACACCTTCCTACCGTGTAGCAGAGCCGAGTCAGTGGCGATCTCGGCTGCAGCACCCCAGACATCCGGTGCATGGAGTGAAGTTTGCTCCCTGCTGGATGGCTTTGTTGTATTTGCCTTGGGGTGTAGTGTAGTTGGGTTGTTGCTTCGGTATATGAGGGGTTAATTTAACCCCTGTCACTCGTGACGCCAGGGTGAGGATTAATACGCTGAGGTAAATCTTCGACCTATCGCCACCCTTCCCAGAATAGGTGCGTGCTTAAATGAATGAAGGTCCACAATAGAGATGAACTTGAACTTGCATAAACTTTACTAAGGTACTTGCAGTACATCCAATTAACAGCAACAGTCTTACAAATACAGTCTCTATATAGCACGGCAGTGATTGACAGATGCCAAGAACCATTGATTTATCCAAAGGAATATTAGAATAAGGATTGGTGCAGAGATCCATCCGGATTTAGGGGTCTATTTAGGTCCCGTGATCTTGCTGAGTTAACAGGGATTGAGATAACTCACAGTTTTGTAAAGATGGCCGTTGCCGCAAGGCTTGGGCCTAGTCACTGCTGATGACAGCTGCACAGATCCTCCTTCATCAGCAGCCCACGAGGAAAACCAAGTAATGGCCGCCGTTCCCTTATATGGGCAGGGGCAGGGCCGTTTTGGATTGGTCCGTGTCAGCTGTCACTCACCGTTACAATGCATGGTGGGCGATCACCTGACTTCCTCCAAAGGTCCTTAAATCAGAAAACCATAGAGTTTTGGAACGCATCACGTGACCCGCAGGTCCTGCGACACTACAGCAAGATAAGTACAAATTATATACATATTTACACATTAAATTGAAATAATTTTAACTATTAAAGTGGTGACAAGGGGCTAACTATTGATGAGGACCCCACTTTGGGGACCTCACCACAAGGTAACGGATGCAATACGGTACCAGGACACCACAAACCCCCTTAAAACAAGTCGACCCCGACGCCTGTCCCCTAAGGCAGAGGGACTAGGGCAGGTAGAACAGGATTGCTAACTGGACAGAATATATATCCTGACAAAACTTTTATACACATTAGGTACTTTTAAACCTACAAGATATTTTTCTAGGCATTTAAACATTTTTTGACTGGTAATCCTACTAGACACTTATAAAGGCTTGCAAGATCTTTATGAAGCTATCTAGACCTTTAGTTTCTAGCTTCTTAGACATTTTAATTAAGCTAACTATACATTTTAAAGCTTACTAGACAATTAGGCAGCTATCTGAAATTTAGTTGCTAGCTCCTAAAACATTTAGTTTTAGCTCTCTTACACATTTTATGAGGCTAACTAGACATTAGTACAGCTCTCTATACATCTAGCTTCAAGCTGACTAAACATTTTGGAATCTCACACATTTTTTCTTTTTGCCAACAATGAGTTACCTGTTAGTACACGAAAGGTATACTGGCTAGCCGGAAGCTAGGTCACAGTAAGTTTGGCTGCTAGGGTCTATTGGCAACACGCTACTTACCCCTAGAGCACTTCAAAATAACCTACCTAGGTTACCTTTAGAACTATGTGTTTAACTCTATACTCGCAAGAGCACCTACTGGCCAGGTAGAGCATCTCAGACACGTAATACAGAAAAGAGACGTATGAGTGTACCTAACAGTGTCAGGAATTGGGTATCAATAGGTTACAATTTCTAAGTGTTTCTTGAATGTGAGATACATTTAGTTTTTTGTGTATGTACTGAAGTAGACTGAAGAAGTACATCTTAGTGAGTAGTCTAGAGTACTATGTGTGCAAGTACTATCTTAAGGGTAAGTTATCCTGTTATTTTTGTTGAGACAGGTGCTAGCGATTGGAAACTAGAAACAATGTCACTCTCGGAGAAGCCAAGAGAGTCACCCATTGAGCAACTACTAAAACACCTTTTTGCATTTTAAAAACCTTTGTATGTACAGGTGTACAAGTATTATTAAAATTTTTGTGTTTGGTGTACACGTGCATATAGCGGGCAATTTTCTGTGTACAACCTTTACTTACTCTTTATGTACACAAACATGAAGCTATTTTTCTTGTGTACAATAGCCATATACATCTTTATGATTAGTGTTGAGCGGCATAGGCCATATTCGAATTCGCGAATATTCGCGAATATATGGAAGAATATTCGTCATATATTCGCGAATATTCGCATATTTGTTACATTCTCGTTTTATTTTCGCATATAGGAAAATTCGCGTATGCGAAAATTAACATATGTGAAAATTAGCATATACAAAATTAGCATACGCGAAAATTAGCATATGCAAATTTTCGCATATGCAAATTTTCGCACGCCAGTCTCACACAGTAGTATTACAGCCTTCTTTACACCACACAAGCTGGAAGCAGAGAGGGATGATCACTGTGATGTGTACTGTGAAGAAAAAAAAACCAAACATTCGTAATTACGAATATCTAGCGCTATATTCGCGAAATTCGCGAATTCGTGAATATGCGATATTCGCGAATAATATACGATTTGCGAATATTCGCGAGCAACACTATTTATGATACATTTATCAACACTCCAACAAGGTTCAGGCGCACACACCTGATAAGTGCAACATCCAGCAGAGAGTCCTATAAATATAGGGTTATGTACATAGAACGGACGTGTAAGGATCTGCAGTCCACCTACACTAGGAGTCTATGGGAAACACGGCTTTACCACAATCAGCCGGGCACAAAACTTACAAATCTCCTACTGGCTAGGAGTCTCTTGACCTAATGGTCAGGCACAAAGCTTGATGGTTATGTTGCTGAACTTAAAACTGGAACAATCTTAGCCCAGTCCTGCTTGGCACATGTCTTGAACTTTGTTACTGTAAAAAAAAAGTGATTAGCACAGAAAAGCAATAAACATTACTTTATAGTCCTTCAAAAGACATTTCTTCTGAATCTTCCTGTGCCTCTAGTAGTTCTTCTATATCTGCCAACATCTGGAGCAGGCGAGGAGTTAATGTAACTCTCCCACACCACATTGGTGAGAGTAGAATGGGTAACAGTAGGATTTAGGGTGACCAGATGCTTACTGGCTGGGATCAAAGTGGGTGCATAAGGTTTTTGCACCATCTCCATATTAGGAGTGGGCCAAAGCACTTTCGTTGGTACCCTGGAAGCAGACAAACTCTCCATGTCAGAAGAGGGCCTTGGTACATGCGTTGGTACCTGTGGAACAGACAAACTCTCATTGCTCCGAGAGGATCTAGGTACAGTCTTTGGTGCCCGCGCAATTTAGGCTTAATTTCTTGAACTTGAGCAGAACTTGGCTCTTTACTGTACACAGAAGATGATTGATGCTGTAGAGGCTCCTCCTCCTTGATTACGTTGGTGGAGGCATCAGGAGAAGACCATTTCGGCCTCAGGGATCCGATTTCCAATCTATAGATGGAAAATATTTTAAGGGAAGCTGTGTTGGGGCCGTTGGTCTTGTGACCACTGCAGCCCATTCTCAACGCAAGCTCTGGATGGGGGTGTACTCCACAATTTCACCCACCTCCAAGGAGTAGAACTTCTTCTGAAGATATGGCCTCTGTATTGCTCGCCGGTTTACGAGGATGGTTTGCCCTGCGTGGCAATCTAGAAGTGTCCCATAACCTCTGACCTTGTCGAACTTGGCCACAGTTGCTCTTCGTCATTCTAGAGGCTCCTCCCCTTCTCGGGGATGGTCCCATTTGTGGATGAATAAAGCTTCCATTTCTTTAGTATTCTCCTGGTAGCGAATTCTTTCCTCAGGTGGCAAATGCACATGCCTAGGGGCGTACAGTTCTTTGTGTCAGGCCTTTAATCTGTCCATCAGTTCAGCCAGCTCGGCTTCTTGATGGGCCCTTTCCCTTTGTGCGGTTGGAATTGATGGGAGTGGCTTCCCAGGTATAGGTTGTAGAACCACGTGCATATACTCGATGAGTCCCGGCTCGTCCCAAAAGATCCACTGGGGCAAATCTGGTGAGTACGGTCGCGCACTTGGCAAAGTAGATAGAGATATTTTAGCTTCAGGGCTGGAGGAGGAAGAATAGGCTGCCTCTGGCGGGGTACTCACTGCAGACTCCTCCGATGGGATCTCAGCCCACAAGCCCCAAGTTCTGTGGTGAGGGGACAGTCTCACCGGCGATGCACCTCCAGGTGTCCTTGTGCTCTCCACTGGAGGTGTCTCTGGCCAATCGTCGCCATCATCAGGCAGTGGGGGAAGATTGCAGGCCCCCTCTTCGTCTAATGACAACCGCTGCAGACGGTAAGCAAGTTCTTGAAAAAGTCACGCTGTGACTGCCACAACTTTCCGCTGTTCTCTCCGCCATGTCTGTACTCTCCGGCTCCCTGTACAGACTGAAGAGGTCGCTGTGCGTGGTGTCTTTTATAGTGGGCTTCCCCAAAATGGCGGCCGGCAGGAAGGACGTCATCGGTGCATCCCCAACTTCCGGTCCTTCCAGAGACAACTCCTGTATCTCCAAGTTCCCTTTCGGCTGTGATACAGCAACTTGGCAGCCACCCCCAGGGTGGCCTTCGTCGCGCGCTTTTCTGGCAGCAGTTTAGCTCCGCCTGTGCTGACCGGACCAGAGGATCGCAGCATGAACTCATTGCGCAGTTTACACATTTTAGTTGCAGATAAAGTTCCGCTTCCCCCCTTACTGTTCTCGTGGCCTCCTTGTATGGCGCACCATGGACACCGCTCCCGTACACAACAACACGGTTCACAGCACATGAATAAAGTTTGTTACTTGGGGGGGAGTAAACTTTCACCTGTGGCAACAGTAGTAGGCACACACCCGAATCCTGTTCGTGCGACGACAAAAAGGCTTTGTGGTATTTGCCTTGGAGTGTAGTGTAGTTGGGATGTTGCTTCGGTATATGAGGGGTTAATTTAACCCCTGTCACTCGTGATGCCAGGGTGAGGATTAATACGCTGAGGTAAATCTTCGGCCTATCGCCACCCTTCCCAGAAACGATAGGTGCATGCTTAAATGAATGAAGGTCCACAATAGAGATGAACTTGAACTTGCATAAACTTTACTGAGGTTCTTGCGGTACATCCAATTAACAGCAACAGTCTTAGCAATACAGTCTCTATATAGCAAGGCAGTGATTGACAGATGCCGAGGACCATTGACTTATCCAAAGGATTATTAGAATAAGGATTGGTGCAGAGATCCGTCCGGATTTAGGGGTCTATTTAGGTCCGGTGATCTTGCTGAGTTAACAGGGATTGAGATAACTCACAGTTTTGTAAAGATGGCCGTTGCCGCAAGGGCCTAGTCACTGCTGATGACAGCTGCGCAGATCCTCCTTCATCAGCAGCCCACAAGGAAAACCAAGTATTAGCCCTTATATGGGCAGGACCATTTTGGATTGGTCCGTGTCAGCTGTCACCGTTAGAATGCATGGTGGGCGATCACCTGACTTCCTCCAAAGGTCCTTAAACCAAAAAAATCATAGAGTTTTGGATCGCATCACGTGACCCACAGGATAAGTACAAATTATATACATATTTACAGCAAGATAAGTACAAATTATATACATATTTACACATTGAATATAAATAATTTTAACTATTAAAGGGGTGACAAGGGGCTAACTATTGATGAGGACCCCACCGGTACCTAGGGACTCTGACTTTGGGGACCTCACCACAAGGTAACGGATGCAATCCGGTATCGGGACACCACAACTGGCAATGCGGGGTGGAGACTCATGACATCACGGTCACGCCCTGCTCGTGACGTCATGGCCATGCCCCCTTAATGCAAGTCTATGGGAGCTACAGTTCTGTGCGGCAACCATGTTCCTGTGTTGTGACCATGTTCCAGCTCCTGCTCTGGGTCCTTTCCCAGGCTGTTTTGCTTCCTCTGCTCATAGGCATATGTTCCCTCTATAGTTTGTACACATGATATTTGGCTTCTTAAAGGGCATCTACCAAATCTTTCTGTTTTTATCAAATCCTCTTTTGGAGGCACTGACATCTCTTGCTGTTCTAATTTCAGTACTGCCACCAGCCTAGGTGCCTTCTCTGTAATCTGCCTTCTACAGTACTTTCTTGCATTTGCTTGTCCATCCTGTTATAACGGCAATCCCAAAATATGCAGTGGATTGCTTAATCAATGTATTAACTACTTTGAAGTCATGGCAAACATTTTCCTTACAAGTCTTCTTTAATGTCAGCTCTCCTTTCAGACACCCTGGCCGTGAGCGCTCTCCTGAAGTTATGGATAGTTCCTCAGTCGTTCTTCAGTAGCACCAGTTAGCTCGTCAAGCGCAACCACTGAATCAACTTTCTGCTATGGTGCAACAGCTTCTTGCCACTGAGCAGCAACAACAGAAGCAGCAACCTGTGCCTGAGTCTCCTCCTGTGTCAGCTATTTATTCTGGGGCCAAGCTTCTCTTATCCTTGCCTTCAAAGTTTGATGGAGATCCTAAGATGTGTAGAGGCTTCGTGACTTAGTGTTCCTATACATCTGGAGCTCATGGCAGATCAGTTCCCGACGGAACGAGCTAAAGTGGTGTTTGTGGTCAGTTTTTTGTCCGGAGAAGCCCTGGCCTGGGCTACACCTCTCTGGGATCATAATGAGCCGATCTCCTCGAACCTGCTGGCCTTTCTTGTAGAATTCCGCAAGGTATTTGAAGCACCCGCGCGAGCCTCCTCTGCCGAGATGGCCCTTCAAACTCTTTGTCAAGGTAATTCCTCTGTAGGCGACTACGCTGTTCAATTACGCACATTAGCTTCTGAACTGGGTTGGTACGATGAAGCCCTGTGTGCAACCTTTAAAAATGGACTTTCCAGTAAAATCAAGGATGCTCTCGCTGCACGAGATCCTCTGACTAACCTGAGTGAACCATTTAGCCACTCATATTGATGTCTTTTTTGCCGAGAGGCACAAATAACTTCATTTGGAAAGAGTATCTGCCCGAACACTGCAATTTCCCCGACTGGCTCCGGTGTTTCAACCTCCACCTCTACCATCTTCTTTGCCTCTTGCCGAAGAGGCTATGCAGGTTGATTGTTTTCGCCTAATGGATCGGGAAAGATTCTGTCAACGCAATGAGAATTTGTGCCTATATTGTGCCAGTCCCAAGCACTTTCTCAAAGACTCTTCTATACGTCCTCCGCGTCCGGGAGAATGCTTGCATCTTGGACAAGTAAGAGTGACTTCCCTAGATGTGATTATTACCTCTCCTCATTTGACCATCCCAGTACAGGTCTTTTTTCCTGCCAAGACATCTTTAAACGCTTCAGAATTTTTAGACTCTGGTTCCGCTGGCAACTTCATTGGGGCCTCCCTGGTTCAGAAACTTCGCCTTCCAGTGACTCGTCTTGCCAAGCCCTTGTACATTCCCTCTGTTAATGGACAAAATCTGAACTGTAAGGTGCTATACCGCACTGAACCTCTCATTCTGCAAGTAGGAGATTTGCATAAGGAAAAAATTGAGTTCTATGTGCTGCCACATTGTACTTCGGAGCTTCTTCTTGGTCTTTCTTGGCTTCAACGTCATTCTCCTCAAGTAGACTGGAATTCTGGTGAAATCACATGCTGGGGACAGTTTTGCCAAAATCATTGTCTTGTGCCGATCCAGTCTAAAACTCTTCACTTCCTCCTAGGCCTGCTAACAAAAACTTCAGAGCTGACGCTCTTTCCAGGTCCTCCGATGTTGCAGGTTTGAATTCCATGCCAAGGCATAATATTCCTCCAGAGCGATTGTCTCTTGTAGCTCCTGTCTATCTTCAACAAGTTCCGCCTGGAAAATCTTGCCTGTTAAACTAAGACATAAAGTCTTGAATTGGGGACATTCTTCTTTGCTGCCTGGTCACCCTGGTAAACAGAAGACTTTTTCAACTTATCTCCTGGCATTACTGGTGGCCGCACCTTGAACGCGATGTCACTGATTTTGTTTGTTCCTGCCTCACCTGTGCCTGTGACAAGACTCTTCTGCAGAAACCTGTGGGCCTCTTACAGTCTTTGCCCACTCCTGAAACCCCTTGGTCTCATAGTGCTAAGAACTTTATTACCAATCTGCCACCGTCCTATACTCCAGAACCTTCTAAATTCCATGAAGAGGGGGAGACCTAAGGGGGGGGGGGGTACTGTAATGTCAGCGCTCCGGCCAGACACGCTGGCCATGAGTGCTCTCGGGTCATGTCCCCGCTGCCAGGGGGCCTGGGATTCGCATCACGGGAAGCGCCCGCATGCGAGTCCCAGCCCGTCACTCACCACCCTGGTCTTCCGTGTTCTCAGCCCTGGTGCGCGTGTCACCGCCTCTCAGGGCGTGCGCGGTGGAGCTCTTACTTTTAAAGGGCCAGTACGCCCTTAATAAGTGAATTCACCTGCACCTTCTCTTATAAATAACTGCACATCCCATCACTCCCTGCCAGATCTTTGTTGCCCTAGTGTCTGAGAGAAAGCTTCTGTGTTCCATTGTTCCTGTTATCTGTGTACCTGACCCTTGCTCCATGTCTTTGCCATGCTATTGTGCCACCTGTCTTGTCCATCAGTTATCCTGACCACATCCTGTCTGTATCCTTCTGTGCCACGCTTCATCCCAGCAACCTGTGTGGACGGGTTGTGCCAGGGGTAGCGACCTGGGTGCCGCCTGCCGTAGCAAGACCATCCCGCTTTGTGGCAGGCTCTGGTGAAAACCAGCGGCACCTTACACTCTGCTCCCTGGCATGCCTCACGGGGATCCACCACCTGCCGTGACCTTACATCTTCATCACCTGCATATGCTGGCTTTGTGAAAAATGTGATGTAACTTTAAGCAGAAGCATAGATCACAGTTAAAACATATACATTACACTCTGCAAGCTGAATATTTTTAAAATGTACAAGGGGTTAAAATTCTCACCAAGCTAGACCTTTACTGTTGTATCTAGAGGAGTAATGGTCACATCATAAAGTAACTAACTTCATACAGAACTCTATATTTTTGTGTGGGCATGTACCTAGACAATATTTAGGCAATTAATTTGAACTCTCCTTGGCAACAGGTCCACACAGTTCTTTCTATCGTTCCTGACAAGCACACTGTAGTACTCGAGCGGTCTTCTGCAATTCCCTGCTTTTGTTAGCCCTATTTCCACTCTCACAGGTAAATGGAGTTAAAGCATTACTGTCATGAAAAAACCCACTGATCACTAGATTTTACAGGGTGAAGCATGTGGCAGTGTGCTTCACTCCCCAGCTCACTAAAGGAGACAACCCCCACTATAGTCTATGAAGCCAATTACCTGCAAAGTGACAGATCAAGCCGGGGAGGTATATGCATGGCAGCAAGCTAAACAAAAATATTTTTTATGACAGTAGTACTTTAATACTAACAGCTGGACTTCTGAGGCTGATGTAGCCTTTCCAGATATAAAGGAGTACTTCGGGATGTGAAAACTTATCCCCTGCCCTAAGGATAGGGGATAAGTTTCAGATAGCAGGGGGTCCAACCGCTGGGGGTCCGACCCCAGGCCCCCTGTGTGGCTGCTCGTAGCGGCGGATCACCACTGCGAGCAGGCCAGAGGCATAGCGAGGTGGGGGAACAGGGGGTGGCAACAGCCGGAGGCACAAAGTGGGTCATGTCACTGGCGGATCTGCAGCGTAAAATACGCTGCGGATCCGTTACGTGTGACCATATCCTTAAAGTAAGCTCACACATACAGGATCTGCTGCAGATATTTGCTGCATCTGAGCATTGAAGTTAATGGATAGCAGAATCAGCTGCCCAAAATCGAAAGGGAAAAAGTACTTAGTTGAAGCACAACGGTTTTCACAGTGAAATTTTCTGCCATTCTTCCCTATAGAATCTGTCGAGCTCTGTCAGGTTGGATAGAAGCAGTCGATTTTAAAGTCTCTCCAATGATGTTTAAATCAGTGCTATGGCTGGGTCACTGGAAGACATTTAGAATTGTCCCTTAGCCATTGTTGTTTTGTCTTTGGCTGTGTGCTTAGGGCCATTGAGGGGAATTTATCAAAAGTGGTGTAGGCTAATGTTTTTTACACCCTTAATTTGTGTTGGGGAAAATGTATATGGGCCCCAAATTTATTAAATGATGGCAGGCTTGTGATATGGTACTGGTACACATTTTATACTTCAATACTGTAATTTGTATGGTGCCTCCTCTGTGACTTATCCTATGAATTTTTAACCCTGCATGTGAAAATGTGCAACAAATACTGTCAGGGCTGGAGTAGTTTTGTGACAAATCGAAGGTTTTGCAACAAGTAACACAGAATAAATTCATGACCCCAGCTAAAAGTTAACCAAACCATGGCATAACTGCACTATTTAAAAAAATTTAAAAAAATGCTTCTTAAGCAAAAGTCGCAATGAAAAGTCTCTAAAGAAACAACTGAGAAAAAGTGTAAGACAAAGCTAAACCACAAGAACAGGGTAAAACCAATGATAAATTCCCCCCAATGTCCTGATGGAAGGTAGTCCCTTGGTACAGTCTGATGTCCAGAACACTCAGGATCAGGTTTTTATTAAGAACTACCTTATCCTTGTGGGGGAAAAGCAACAAAGGAGGAAGCTTTTGTCCTTATATCCCATTCCAAAATCCTGACCCCATATCCCCTCCTCATTTCCCGACCCCAAATCCCCTCCTCATATTCCGACCTCATATCCTGTCCTCATATTTTGTTCTCATATCCTGTCCTCATATCCCAACCTCATATCCCGTCCTCCTACCATGTCCTCATATCCCGACCCCAGATCCCGAGCCAATATCCCGACCCCATATCCCGTCCCCATATCCCGACCTCATATCTCAACCTCATATCCCATCCTCATATCCAATCCTCATATCCCGACCTCATATCCCGACCTCATATCCCGTCCTCATATCCTGTCCCCATAGCTAATCCTCATTTCTAATCCTCATATTCCATCCTCAGGTGGTGCTGCGTTGTGGTAAAGCTATTGTAAGATGAAAATAAAAGGGGTGTGGCTTAAAATGTGGGCGTGTCTTTGTGTGATGGATGTGGCTTACCAGCTGGACTGACACATTCACCAGGAGATGCAGAGCGGAGCTTGTGGAGTAAGGCACCAGAAGTCCTATATACTTGCATGGGACTTGAAACAAAAACCCCATCCTTCACATATGTGGCCAGGTTAGGGGTTAATTTAACTATTATATTTTTTTATTTGACATATAAGTAACATGTGACCAAGAATTATTGAAATATCTCCAGCTGTTTGGAAATTATGCAGTAACAAAAATGTTTTTTAAATAAAAACCCCGACCCTGGCAAATGGGGATGGGTAAGGGTTAAATTACTTATCCTATGTTTGTTGTTGACATAAAAGTAATATGTGTGGCAAGTTTCATGTTAATATCTTTAGTGGTTTGGACGTGATGTCGGAACATACACACACATACACACATATACATGCACACACATTGAGTTATATATATACACTAGCTGAGTACCCGGTGTTGCCAGGTTTTTCCTTCCTAATCCTTGTTGTGGAGGAAAATCAACAGAGGAAGCTTTTGACTTCATATCCCGTCCTCATATATTGTTTTCATATCCCAACCCCATATCCTGACCTCCTATCCCAACCTGCTATCCAGACCTCCTATCCTAATATCCTATCCTGACCTCCTATCCCATCCTCCTATCCAGTCCCCCTTTCCCTTCCACCTATTTCGACCTCCTATCTCGACCTCCTATCACGACCTCCTATCCCAACCTCCTATCTCGTCCTCATATTCCATCCGCATATCCCATCCTCCTATCTCGACCTCCTATCTCGACCTCCTATCCCGACCTCCTATCCCAACCTCCTATCCTGTCCTCATTTCCCGTCCTCCTATCTCAACCTCCTATCCCGACCTCCTATCCCATCCTCCTTTCCCGTACTCATATCTCGACCTCCTATCTCGACCTCCTATCCCTACCTCCTATCCCGACCTCCTATCCTGACCTCCTATCCCGACCCCCTATCTCGACCTCCTATCCCGACCTCCTATCCTGACCTCCTATCCTGACCTCCTATCCCGACATCCTATCCCATCCTCATATCCCGTCCTCCAGTCTCGACTTCCTATCTCGACCTCCTATCCTGACCTCCTATCCCGACCTCCTATCTTGACCTCCTATCTTGACCTCCTATCCCGACCTCCTATCCCGTCCTCTTATCCCATCCTCCTTTCCCATCCTCCTTTCCCGTTCCTCCTATCTCGACCTCCCATCCCAACCTCCTATCCTGACATCCTATCCCATCCTCATGTCCCATCCTCATATCCCATCCTCCGATCTCGACTTCCTATCTCGACCTCCTATCCTGTCCTCATATCCCGTCCTCCTATCTCGACCTCCTATCTCGACCTCCTATCCCGACCTCCTATCCCGTCCTCCTATTCCGACCTGTAATATGCGTACCAGGTATTGAAATATCTCCAGCCGTACGAAATGGAGGTGAGTTAGGGTTAAGTCACCTATCCTATGTTTGTTGATGACATATAAGTAACATGTGCCAAGTTTCATGTTAATATCTTAAGCCGTTTGGACGTGATGTTGGAACATACACACACACACACACATACATACACACACACATTGGCCCTTATTTACTAAGAGTGGAGTGTAGGTTTCTTTGTGGGTTTTAATTCCCTACAATTTATTTTCCACTGTATTTACTAAGATTTCCCTACATTTTCCACTTTCCCTACATTTTACTTTTTTTACACATTCTCTGATCTGTCTGGTTTTCCGCAGCTGAAATCCATCACATTTTATGTGGAAACCTTAGTAAATATGTTGGGTTTTTGTGAAAATGTCAGGAACACACCCCTTTTGGAGACCACGCCCCCTCCCCCCGGAGGCCACACCCCTATTTAGGTTTTCTTAGCAAAATGGAGAGTTAGTTGAGGTTTTTTCAATTCTGGCGCAAATTCGGGCACAAATTCGGGCGCAGACAGAATTTCTGGCGCAATGCGACAGAATCTGGCGCACAACCCAACAAAACATGTCCGGTTTGCAATAGTAAATGAGGGCCATTGAGTTTTATATTTATAGATAACTTGGTACTTTGCTTAATTCAGCTTGTGCCTACCTCTTGTCCTTGCCCTGTTCTGCTCACATGGACATCCTAAGCACATTGAGGGAGATTTAGCAAAACCTGTGCAGAGGAAAAGCTGCCCAGCTGCCCATAGCAACCAATTAGATCCCAAAATTCTAAACAGTATGTGTAGAATGATGGGTTCCCAAACTGTTTAGAATGCCAGGTGCTGCATGGAGAACGCAGGGGGTCCCAGGGGCAGGACCCCCGCAATCAGACATGTTATCTCCTATCCTTTGGATAGGGGATAAGATGTCTAGGGGTGGAGTACCCCTTTAAATGCCCATTGAGAGACCTATTTCTGGATACTAATTTCTTAAACCTAAACTGTGTGCTAGCAAATAAATAGAAAATTGTTTTTTCTACTGTTTGTCTTTGAATGTATTCACCATTTGTATATCACCTTATTGAGTTTTAATATTACAAATCATTTAAATGATTACATTATACATTTAAAAAAGAGAATTTAATGGCTATATATTGAATTATATTTGTCAAATGTGAACATATTTAAAATGGACAATGGCTGCACGATAGCCCAGCATGAAATTTCTGAAATATACAGCATGGTGCTGAATCTCTTCCAACACAGCATTTTCACAGATGGCTCAGTAATAATGCTTCTCACAGTATCACACTCCTGAAATACAAACTCAGCTGAAACAGTCTATGGAACTTGATGATCAGCTAACTTGCTTTTCCATAAATTATTCCTTATTCAGTAAAATAAAGAAGTTACCAGGGAACCTCTAGATTGTTCAACTACATGGAAAAGCCAAGATCAGTTTTAGGGATGTATGAACAAAATATGTTCTCCAGTTCTTGAGAATGCATAAGAATATTCCAATATGTTTCTACCGAACTATCTGAGATATCCTTTCCTTTAACCTCTTAAGGATGCAGGACTTACCTGTACACCCTGCGTCCGGTCCTGTTGTATAAAGCAGAGTCACGCCGTGACCCCGCATCATACCGGGTCGGTCCCCATGGCTAATGAAAGCCGGGACCCTGGGCTAATAGCGTGCGGCACCGATCATTGTGCTGTGCGCTATTAACCCTTTAGACGTGGCATTCAAAGTTGATCGCCGCGTCTAAAATGAAAGTAAAAGCTTCCTGGCAGCTCAATCGGGCTGATCGGGACCATCGGGGTGAAATCGCAACGTCCCGATCAGCTAGAACGCGAGCGAAGGTCCCCTTACCTGCCTCCGTCGCGTCCTTCCCTAATAAAAGTAAGAATTACCCCCCTTTTTTCATTGGAAAAAAAAACTATGTAAATAAAAATAAACATATGTGGTATGGCCTCCTGTGAAAATGTCCGAACTGTGAAAATATAATGTTAATTAAACCGCACGGTCAATTAAACCACACGGTCCAAAAATTCCAAAATAGCGTATTTTTGGTCACTTTTTTATCATGAAAAAATGAATAAAAAGCAAAAAATCCAATCAATATAAAAATAGTACCGATAAAAACTTCAGATTATGTCGCAAAAAATTTGTCCTCATACCGGCCCGTATGCCGAAAATTAAAAAAGTTATAGGGGTCAGAAATGACAATTTTAAACATATACATTTTCCTGCATGTAGTTATGATTTTTTTTAAAAGTACAGCAAAATCAAACCTTTAGAAGAAGGGTATCATTTTAACTGTATGGACCTACAGAATTAAGATAAGATGTCATTTTTACCGGAAAATGTACTGTGTAGAAACTGAAGCCCCCAAAATTACAAAATGAAATTTTTTCTTCAATTTTGTCGCACAATTAATTTTTTTTCCTGCTTCGCTGTGAATATTTCGGTAAAATGACTAATGTCATCGCAAAGTAGAATTGGTGGCACAAAAAATAAGCCATAATATGGAATTTTAGGTGCAAAATTGAAAGTGTTATGATTTTTTAGAAGATGATGAGGAAAAAATGCAAAAACTGAAAAATCCTGCGTCCTTAAGGGGTTAAAGCATTGCTAATAGGACATACTGTATTTTCTGTCTAAGAAATGGATATGTAGATCAGCTCACCCCGAAGCCCACAAATTCAAGCACGGAAGGGGACGGACTCTTCCCAGCTTACTTGCACAAAGAGAAAAGGATTCCAGCTCATTCTTAGATCTAATAGCCGTCTTTATTCACTCGAAGTTACATGGATCACAGGTACAGGACAGAATGTGAAGCGTTTCGGCCAGGTGCTGGCCTTACTCATACCAAATATGAGTAAGGCCAGCACCTGGCCGAAATGCGTCACATCCTGTCCTGTACCTGTGATCCATGTAACTTCAAGTGAATAAAGACGGCTATTAGATCTAAGAACGAGCTGGAATCCTTTTCTTTTTGTGTATTTTCTGTCTGTTACAAATAAGAGAACACAAGGGTGAAGTTTGCTGAGATGGTTTTTTGGGGGCATGTCGCATTTTGGAATCCCCTATGGTGCCATAACAGCAAGAAAAAAAAAAAAACACATGGCATACTATTTTGGAAAATACACCCCTCAAGGCACGTAACAAGGGGTCCAGTAAGCCTTAACACCCCACAGGTGTTTGACAACTTTTCGTTAAATTCAGATGAGTAAGCGAAAAAAAATGTTTTCGCTAAAATGTAGGTTTTTTTCCCCATATTTACCATTTTTACAAAGGGTAATGGGAGAAAATGCCCCCCCCCCCAAATTTGTAACCCCATCTCTTCTGAGTATGGAAATACCCCATGTTAGGACGTAAAATGCACTACAGGCGAACTACAATGCTCACATTTGGCTTTTGGAAGGCAAATTTAGCTGAAATGTTTTTTTGGGGGGGCCGGGGAGGGCATGTCGCATTTAGAAAGTCCCTATGGTGTTAGAAGAGCAACAACAAAAAAAAGTGGCATACTATTTTGGAAATTACACCCCTCACGGAATGTAACAAGGGGTACAGTGAGCCCCACAGGTGTTTGACGACTTTTTGCAGGCGAACTACAATGCTCAGAAAAAGAGGAGTGCCATTGAGCTTTTGGAGAAAGAATTTGTTTGGAATGGAAGTCAGGGGCCATGTGCATTTAAAAAAAAAAAACAGTGTTGCCAGAACTGTGGACCCCCCACATGTGACCCCATTTTGGAAACTGCACTCCTCACAGAATGTTATAAGGGGTGCAGTGAGCATTTACACCCACTGGCGTTTTACAGATCTTTGGAACAGTGGGCTGTGCAAATGAAAAATTTCATTTTTCATTTTTACGGACCACTGTTCCAAAAATCTGTCAGACACCTGTCGGGTGTAAATGCTCGTTGTACCCCTTATTACATTATGTGAGGGGTGTAGTTTCCAAAATGGAGTCACATGTGGGGGGGTCCATTGTTCTGGCACTATGGGGGCTTTGTAAACACATCATGGCCCCTGACTTCCATTCCAAACAAATTCTCTCTCCAAAAGATCAATGGCGCTTTTTTTTTTTTTTTCATTTTCCCATCGAACCTTAAAGAAAATTTGTCAAACACCTGTGGGCTGTTAAGGCTCACTATACCCCTTATTATGTTCCGTGAGGGGTGTTGTTTCCAAAATGGGGTCACACGTGGGTATTTATTTTTTGAGTTTATGTCAGAACCGCTGTAAAATCAGCCATCCCTGTGCAAATAACCAATTTAAGACTCAAATGTACACTCAAAGGTGCCCTCTCACTCCTGAGCCTTGTTGTACGTCCACAGAGCATTTTATGCCAACATATGGGGTATTTCCGTACTCAGGAGAAATTGCATTACAAATTTTGGGGTTCTTTTTTTCCTTTTACCTCTTGTGAAAATGAAAAGTATGGGGCAACAACAGCATGTTAGTGTAAAGATTTTTTTTTTTTTTTTACAATAACAGGCTGGTGTAGACCCTAAATTTTCCTTTTCATAAGGGGTAAAAGGAGAAAAAGACCCCCAAAATTTGTAGTGCATTTGCTCCTGAGTACGGAAATACCCCATATGTGGCCCTAAACTGTTTCCTTGAAATACGACAGGGCTCCGAAGTGAGAGAGGACTAAATTAG
Organism: Hyla sarda; assembly: GCF_029499605.1. Taxonomy (NCBI): domain Eukaryota; kingdom Metazoa; phylum Chordata; class Amphibia; order Anura; family Hylidae; genus Hyla; species Hyla sarda. Next base: position 83,876,240 of record NC_079193.1, on the reverse strand, counting down.
GGATTGCCTAGGGGTGGACATAGGGGTATTCTACACAAGTGATTCTCAAACAGGGTGCCTCCAGCTGGTGCTAAACTCCCAGCATACCTGAACAATCAGTGGCTGTCTGGAAATGCAGGGAGTTGTTGTTTTGCAACAGTTGGAGGCTCCATTTTAGAAACACTATCGTACAATGTAAGGGGGTGCATATGTGGTGTTTTACCCTTTATTTTGTGTTAGAGTAGTGTAGTGTTTTTAGGGTAAATTTGCACTGGCGGGGGTTTACGGTGAGTTTCCAGCTAGGAGTTTTCGCTGCGGGGAGATGTACTTTTGCAACAGCTGGAGGCACACTGGTTGGAAAACCTTCAGTTAGGTTCTGTTACCTAACAGTATTTTCCAACCAGTGTGCCTCCAACTGTTGCAAAAGTACAACTCCCAGCATGTACTGATCGCCGAAGGGCATGCTGGGAGATGTAGTTATGCAACAGCTGGAGGTACGCAAATACAACTACCAGCATGCCAAGACAGCAGTTTGCTATTCATGCATGCTGGGAGTTGTAGTTTTGCAAGATCTGAAGGGCCACAGTTTAGAGACCACCGCACAGTGATCTCCAAACTGTGGCCCTCCAAATGTTGCAAAACTACAAATCCCAGCATGCCCAGACAGCAAACTGCTGTCTGGGCATGCTGGGAGTTGTAGTTTTGCAAGATCTAGAGGGCCACAGTTTAGAGACTACTGCACAGTGATCTCCAAACTGTAGCCCTCCAGCTGTTGCAAAACTGCAAATCCCGGCATGCCCAAACAGCAAACAACTAGCAACCGGTGGCCCCATCACCAAAGACCGCCCATTGTAACACCCCAAAAAATCCCTCCAAACCCCCAGATCCTTACGCACATCAGCTGACACATACAAAATGGTGAGGTGGCCACGCCCCGGCCGTAGCAGCTGACAAGGGCCGGCAAAAAATCCTCCCCATAGGCATGATGCGACAAGCAAAATTAAGACGGCCCAGCAAGGACTGCACCTCCCATAACCGCATCTTCCCTGACCTACAACTGTGCCTCACCGCATCCGCCAACTCCGACAGCGTATCCTCGAGCAACCGACACTCCAAAGCCACAGTGTCAATCACGATCCCCAAAATCTTAACCCAAGTGATGGGCCCCTCAGTCTTGTCCGGGGCGAACGGGACCCCAAACCTGCGCGCCACCCGCACCATCACCTGCAGCAAAATCGCAAAACCTTGAGACTCTTCCGGGCCCACGAACAAAAAATCATCCAGGTAGTGGAACACCGAGTCCACCTGAGACTATTGTTGCACTACCCATTCCAAAAATGTGCTAAACTGTTCAAAATAAGTGCAGGAAATGGAGCTTCCTATGGATAAACACAAATCAACAAAACGAACACCCCAACAGGGAAAAACTATCCGGATGCAATGGCAAAAGGCAGAATGCTGCCTCAATATCCGTTTTTGCCAACAGCGCACCCGCCCATAGTGACGCACCCAGACCAACTCAGCGTCAAAAGAGGTATACGTGATGGCGCACACCACCGGGTCAATATCGTCATTCATGGTGGTGAATAAGGCGGAACTTGTTGGGTTCCTTTTTAAGGACCAGACCCAATGGTGAAATACGCAAACCCGGCAACGGAGGGAGACAAAAAAAAGCACGGCCATCCAACCCAAGGTCACCTCATTTAACAACTTCTCCTCTACCAAATCCATTCACGCCAACGCCGACACGAGGTTGTGCACCACCCCACTAGACCCACTTGCCTTACTGGGGAACCGAAAACCACCACCCAAAAACAGCCATGCAACAAAACCGCTGCCTCCCTATTTGGGTACCGGTCAAGGAAAGGCGCCATCCTTTCCACCCGCACCAGTGTCGCTCCTTTTCTGGTCAGCATCTCCGCCACATCACCGACCCTTCTTGACATTCGAGTTTGAAGCCACAATCAGCCCCAAACCTGCAGTTCCCTTCATTAAACTGCCAGCAATCCCCTTTTCCAGCATGAGCCGCATGCATGAGCGCATTCATAAACTGATAGCATTGTGGTCCCACCGAAGCGATAGGCGGACCGACATGCGCTGCCTAAACTGCTCATCATATCTGAGCCACGCCATCCGCATAGCAGAAAAGGCCAGAACAGTGTTCCGGAGCCTTCTCACCCACCACACTAGCTAAAATTGTGAACGCTTAAAGCCAGTTAGAAAAGGTGCGCGGTATTAGCCGGTACTGTGGCCTCTCCTCATCCTCCTCCTTTCACGTCCCCTCCTCTGGCTCAACCCTATCCAAGTTAAACTTCTCCAGAGGAAGCAGGGAAAAAATCTCCCCTTACTTGCCTTCCAAACTTTTTCCTGAACTCCGCCTTCAAATGAGCCCCCAGTGGGCCATCAAAGCAAACGGCCACCTCACCCCGAGTCCGCCAAACAAACATCACTAGCCGTACCTGCTGCCACCGCCGCCTAGGCCGAAGCTACACCAGCCGGACCTTGCACCTCACTAACCACATGCCCACCCGCCGGCGATCTGCCAACCTGACCGGATACCCCACTCGCCACCGGCCCCACCACCGGCGCCCAACTAACCACACTGGACACCCCACTTGGAATAGGCCCCACCGCAGACCCAACCCCAGGAAGTACTGATGCCCCTTACACAGGAACCGGGGAACCCGCCACCACCCCCAGCCCCCGAACACTCAACAAGGCCTGCATCCCACTAAAAAAAAAAAATTACTGCAAACACGCCAACCCGCCAACAGAAGCCCCTCCCCCCCCGAACAGGAGATGGTGGTGCACTCACCCGACCTCGCCGGCAGCGAACCAGCGGCCGTCACTCCTGGTGAAGAAATCCGGATATCTGGGCCATCACTCCTGACAGGCAGACCAAGGACCAGGCGATTCCCATCCTCAACAGCTGGAACAACAGCAAGCCAACAGGAAAACTCCCCAGCAGCAGCAGGAACCCCAGGAGCAGGAGTCAGGAGGGTAGAGCTATAGCCAGAGGAGGTCCAACCCCCCTCCACGCTGGAATGCACAGGATTAACTGAACTCTGTACAGAGGGCCCCTGGTCCCCATCATCGAGCATCAGGGCATCAAATGGGCTTGTCAGACCAAGGGGTGGGGCTAGCGCCGTCACCCCCGTCACTGTCCTCATCAGTAATGTATCCATGTGACCGCCGGCTCCCCTCTGTACCGGGAGCTGCGGCGTCAGAATCCTTCCCAGCCTGGGAAGGAACCAGGCCTGCAGCCCTACTTCCTCGCTTCCTACTTCCGTGCTGAATGCCGGCTCATCGCAGCAGACAGGGGCCAGCGGGCTTCCCAGCCAGGTCGCCCGCCGGAGGACTGCCCAGAACCCCCAGGCGCCGTGTGCTTGGAGGCTCGTCAGGGGACAAATGAGCAGGAGCCCGTAACCACCGACCGCTGGTCCAAGTAGCCTGCACAGCCGCAGGCCGAGGCACCAGGGCAACAAATTGGGCCTCCAACCATCCCGGTGGCGCAGCGCCTCCTCCCAGATCCAGTCCAACATGGAACAGAGGGATGTTATCTCCACAGGAGAGCAGTCTTCAGCCCCACTCGCTAACACTTCTTCTTCTTCTGTGGCCGCGTGTCAACTGTCCCTAACCCCCCCTCCCTCTGCTTCTTATAAACTCCTAGCTCCTCCCCCTCTATGCTACGCCATCCTCCTGCCCTTACACTGACTCTAATAACCCTTCTACTGCCTTCCAGTTTTCCCCTGTCATGCACCCCTCCACTCTGATTCTCTCCATTCTCACCTGCCCTTTTGCCACTCAGCTATTAAGGCTCAGTGGCATGGTAACAAAAAGGTTTATATCTCGGCACAAAAGGTATGCCTGGAATCCTGAAGACTACCCCTATGTAGCCATCTACTTAGTTACACACATGTTTTTCTGCTGACAGGTCCGATATAAGTTTTATAAAATATAATATATAATCCCCTATAATAGTCTGTCCAGTGTGTTTTTATTTAAGAAATAAGTTCATCCCTAGCAAGGCTTTGAAGACCATGTCAACCATAAAATTTGAAAGCAATGTGAGGGTGTAAAGGATTGAATTAATATTGCTTTCCGTTTTCCCCTGAGTTAATGAATATTATTAGGCTGAAAATCCGCTGTTATCATCACCTTTCACAAACTCATTATTGATTTACTTGCCGTCTTAAAAAGTATTGCAGTGGAAAATCTTGCCTTGAAGAGGATCTGCCACTGAATCAATAAAGTTAAGTTTATCATAATTTAACCAATCCACCTGTTTTACGATAGCACACTGGACTCGCTCTAGGTTGAAATTCTTGCCCTTATGTTGAGCCAATGTAATACCTTATTATGTTTTGCCTGCTGTAAAGGATTGGAAAAAGTTGCACTCTAGATATGCTTGGGAAAAAACATTATTTCATAAAAGCAACAGATTGTTTCCTGTACCCTAACGCACTTCTTCGGGCTGCTGTGACCAGCTCTTCCTATGCTGATATGGCACCAAAAGTGTTCCTCTTCTCTTCTCCCATGGCTTCAGTGTCATGTTACTGGTTTCAGACTAAATAAACCAGGCAATATTTGCAGAAGCGAACATTTTCATTGGTCAGAACAAGTTTTGACCAAATCCGGGTTCTACAGGTTAAGTTGGCCCAACTCTACTGCTGACAGGTCTGCTTTAAATACCAACTGGATCTAAAGTAGCACAGTGATAAAATTAATGGGGCATATGTATTATTTTCCCTCAGTTATATTTAACAATATACTCAATTCAACTGGCAATAAAGTACACCTCTTGGGTAGGGAATTAGACTGTAATTGTAAAGTTACAATAATATATAAAACAAAAATGTCATCCTGATCATTCAACAATTTATAGCCTACAAATTCCATCTTTGTTGCCCGTCACAAAACAGCTCATTAGTACAAGAATTGCATTTATCCTGTAAACCCTTGAAACCATTTGTCACTATGGAAAATGTGTTGCTCAGTTGCTGAACAGAATCTGAGAATGTCTCCGAGATTTGGTACAATCAAATGCCTACCTGAAGCGTTGCCATAAGTGCCTGATCAGGAACATTTTTACAGAGATATCCTAGAAATTGAAATGTCCCAAACTAAACATCCTTTATTATTATTACCACTAGCCCTTGTTTTATTATTATCTAAAATAATGAATAGAGGTCTAAGTAATATCCCAGCATGATTAGCAAAAAAAAATAACTACTGAGCAGTATTTAAAGGGGTGATGTTAGTACTTACCTGTCAGACAGTAATGGTCATGCTTAGAAGGATTCGTACTTGTGTTGGTGGTAAATTGCCGTGTCCTGAGTCCCCCTTAATGCTGCTGGCTTGTTTGTGTAAACTGGTTATTTCCTGTTTCTGTGCTCTCCCTCCGACTACAATCCACAGGATTCCTTGTTTCTAGGTGGGAGGTGACTTATCTCCCTCCCACACATCAGCCACCCCACCCACTGCAGCACAGCTCAGCTAGGCTCCCTTCCATGCATGCTGTGCTTAAAACTACAATTCCCTGCAGCCCTGAGGAGAATGATATTCCTCCCACCCAGTGGTCACTCCACCCATTGAAGTAAAGATACGCTCCCTTTCAACACTTGACTATTGATGTAATGTCTGCAACCTGGGAAAAGCCAGAGTCAACCCTCATTTTGTATGCTGCTAAAAATGAACACCAGGGCAAAGACCACATAAGAATTTCAAGGCCAGCCATCAAATACAGGTACAGATATTATATTATAAACGACACTAACTTTACACCCCCTGTAGCACAGTCAAATAAAAAAAAAATGGAATAAAAACCTGGAAAAAACCCTATTTGTAATGAAATAAATATTAAAATGTTCTGCACTAAATACATAAAAAAACAGTAGTTACATTTTTAAATACAACAAAAAGAAAAACATGTCGTCTGCTGAATAAGTACATAATTGAAAAAAAAAAAAAATATATATATATATATATATATATATAAAAAAACACAGAAAGAAAAATGTGTGACCCTTAATACCTGTACCCTATTTGTCCCAAAAAAGGGACAAACTATCCCAACTACAGGGATTTAGCATACCTAATTTTATCATGTCTCAATAGCCTTTTTAATATAATTATTTGACATATAGTTTAATAATTCCATTTTAATACTATTGTGGTTAAGCAAACCATGCACAAATTAGAAACATTTAAACATTACTGTCACTAAAAACAACTTTTGATGTGTTGATAAGTGTTTTTATTTTTTAGGAAGCCATGTTATTAAAGCTTGATCATGATCATAAACTTTGAAGTAAACTTTGTCTGATCTCATAGATGGCTTTGGGGTTGAAGGGGTTATCCAGGAGGAAGAAAAGTAATACTTTTCCTGTTTCCTGCTGCCCTAGTTCCACCCCAGTTCCGTCTGAGAAGTATATTTTCATAGACGTGGGGGGGTGGGAGTATATTATTTACCATGATTGGGGGGGAGGGGGGGGGGGAGAAGTGGAGCATATTACTTTTCCTCCTCCTGGATAACCTATTTAACCCTTTCCCGCAAATTGATGTATATTTACGTCCATTGCGGGCTTCCGGCGTATGATGCAAGCTCAGTAGCTGAGCGTGCATCATACCTGGTGGGACCTACGGCAAATGCCGGACATCACCGATTAGGCCAATGTCCGGCATTAACCTTTTAGACACCAAAATCACAGTTGATCACGGCATCTAAATGCGGTAAATCCCGTTCCCAGCTAGCTCAGTGGGATGATTGGGACTGCCGTGCCAAAATTGCGGCATTCGGATCATCTGAGAGGACGGCGGGAGGACTCTTGCCTCCTTTCCATCCAATCAGTGCACCAATGCTCTAGTCAGCCATAGCAGGCTGAAGCAATAGAGCACCGATAACACTGACCAATGCTGTTCTATGGAGCAACATTGATCAGTGTCTGCAATCTAAAGATTGTATGTTATAGTCCCCTATGGGTCTGAAAAAAGTGTATAAAAAGTGTAAAAAAAAAGTAATAAATATGCATTATCCCCTTCCCTGATAAAAGTTTAAATCACGCCCCTTTTCCAATTTTTCAAATATAAAAAATTGACACAAAAACATAAATATGTGTGGTATCACTGCATGCATAAATATCTGAACTATTAAAATATAATGTAACAGCACTGTCAAAGGAGCAAGCAAAAAAAATTCCAAAGTCCAGCAATGAGTATTTTTGGTCCCTTTATATACTAAAATATTGAATAAAATGGGATCAAAAGGTGCCATCAAAACAAATGGTCCCAATAAAAACTACAGATCACGGCACAAAAAATTATTCCTCATATATCCCTATATGTGTAAAAATAAAACAGTTATAAGCATACTAATTTTCGTACAAAAAGTTAGAATTTTTTGCCATCGAATGGACCTACAAAATAAAGTTAATGTGTCATTGTTATCGAAATGTGCACTGGGTAGAAACAGAAGCCTGCAAAAGTTTCAACATTTTATATTTTTTTTGCCCTACAAATAATAGATTTTTTCACTGTACATTTGGAAGTAAAATGAGTGATATCATTACAAAGTACAATTGGTGATGCAAAAAACAAGCCCCCATACTGGCCTTTAGATGAAAAATTTAAAGAACTATGTTTCTTAGAAGAAAAGGAGAGTTTTTTTTATTTATACCATTAAGTCAAGACAAGTATTTTAATAGGAAACATGATCATTTTAAGTTAATAGACAGGCAGGGGATCTATAGGTAAAACTGGTAAAAATCTATAGAAAGCCTAATATCGGCGTGTCAAGGTTTGAGTAATTACACTATGGCTGCTAAGAGGAATCATGAAAAACATATTTAACAAAAGACCTGAATGTTACATGCAGGAAATGCAGAAGAGCATGTCATTTATTGGGGTTCTGTGTAGTGATCACATGACCAAGCTGCTATAACGAAAGGGCTCAATATGTTGCCAGCAACTGAGCTAGGATGAAACAAATTACCCAATAGAAAATAGCAAGACACAGTCCTATGTCGACACTGCCACTAGGACTAATAGGAGCCGCACTGTGACCGCACTACAACTACTACTCACGGACCGTTTCCTCGCTGTGCTACCGGTGCTCATCCGGAAAAAAATAGAGCCAGATTCACAAGAAGAGACACGGAGGCACTCGGACCTTCAGCGGTGAGTTTTATTTAGAACAGGTCATACAACAATGCCTGGCCAGGACTGTCTTCCTCCCATGTTTGACAGTTGTACAAGGAAAGATATCAGGGGCCAAGCATACCAATAATGAACACTCAATTGTTATAGTATAGTTTGTTATTGCTAGGAACAGCCTCGAAGTTAGCAAGCAATTGAGGTGGTGATAATCTTACCTGACCAGAATTAAAGTGATAGGTAGTGATGCCAAATAGCACACCTTATACACCAAGAAAAACTACATAAAATTATAGCTATACCTTTTTTTTTCCTTAAGTAATGATATTCTAGTACTGGAGTGAGCACCCACAGATAGTGGACCGTTACAGCTGTTGAGGCTGCTACAACTTTAATTACATCCATCTTAGACTCCAGATAGTCAGGAGAATTATCACATGATCACCAAGACTTATACAAGCCCAGCTAAATCCTCTTTTGTGCACACCTTAAAGGGACTCTAAGATACAGAAGTGCAGGCAGTTACTCAATGTAGGATCTATCTATCTATGGCAAACAGAAATGCAGCAGCGCTCCAAGGTAGTGATCAATAGTGGCTTTATTGAAGCTTGATGATGGCCACATGAGGTGGTCAAAACGTCGCTGTTACATTTCTGGTGATTTAATAAAGCCACTATTGATTACTACCTCGGAATGCTGCTGCATTTCCTTTGCTGTATCAAGAGGGGCTTGGGACAAGAGCCTAACCACAGCTTGCACCCACCTACTCAACATTTGAATGCTGCTCCACCTGCTAGATATCTATCTATCCATAAAAAGGACCGCAGCACACGTTCAAGCTTGAGAAAGGAGGTGAGAGACCTCAGAAACGTCGCACTTCATGTTGTAAGGATGAAATAAAATACTGGACTTTATTTTAACCTGAAGTGTGCTGCGGTCCTTTCTATGGATTGATGTTGGTTTCCCTGACCACGAACCCGATGACGGCGTGCACCATTTACTCTTTTTTCATCTGGGCGGATGTGCTACTTGTTGGGGCTTTGTTATCTATCTATCTATCTATGGACTTCCCTAACACATGGGCAGCAGCAACACCAAAATGTGTAACATAAAAGGACCAATAAAATAAACAAGAATGCATTCATCTATTCTGGACTAGAAAGAAGCCACATGTTAGGTTATTCATAAAAAAAAATGAAGAGTCCCACAGAGAAACATGTTGGATACAAAATGCTCCCCAGAATCATATAAATAGTCATATAAACAGATCCTCCAGTCGTTCATTAAGAAATACTGTAAATATAAGTCCTTAACAATGGATCTCAGTGGTAAAAAGCTCATTTGTGGAATGACACATTAAATAAGTCTGTGTTTTAGCAAATAAGTTTATGAGAACATTACAATAAAAAGGGCATTTGGGCTTTTTAAATAATGACATCTTGTTAAATCCTTTCCCTTGTTTTACTGCCCAGAATTTTTTTTTCAATGATAAATCAGCCCATTGTGACCATAATGATGACCACATTAAGGGAGCCTGCTCACCAGAAATGTGCTGCAAATAGTCATCTCTGGACAATAAAAACTGCTAAAAGACTTGTTCATTAATCCGCACTGACACAAATTGTTGGGTTTTTATGATATGTACTCCAGTTGCTCTATGCAGATGCAGCTAATAAGCAGGAGGATCTTCCAGCAGTGTCTGGCTCATTGCATTTCACAGGTCAGATGATTGATTTGAGGTTTCTTGAATTGCCTCTGCCTTTGTTACATGGTTCAGTGGTGTACTGGCATCTAAGGTATTTGGTAGGGATGAGCGAATCGAATCTGACGAATCTGAATTTGTTACAAATTTCAGGAAAATTCTGCTTCACAACGAATATACGAATATCGTTGTGATTTGATTGCACAAATTGCTTAATTAAACTCAATTTAGTGCGGTCCAGGCTCCAGGGCATCTAAAATGGTAGATCCACATGTGAGGACATGGTGCAAGGAACTCTGGGAAGGCAACAAGGCAGAGAGAGAGAGAGAGAGAGAGAGAGAGAGAGAGAGAACACTATTTGGGTGTAATACACAGCGACTTCACTGCTGCAGTGGGGTGTACAGCAACTCTAAAGCTTATAGGGGCCAGTTAGGAAGAGCAGTAAAAGCCATTGTCACCTGCTATTACTGCCTAATAATACTGTACTGGACTCTATTACACAGCGATTCTGTACTGCTGCAGTTGGTTGAACAACAACTGTAAAGCTAACAGGGGCCAGTTAGGGTGAGCACAAAAAGCCATAGTCACCTGATTACAGTGCCTAATACAGGTTGCGTAGTGGAGCTTATTGTCCTCTCATGAGTGTAACCTGTGCATACACAGGTGGTGTAAGTTTTTGTTTCCTGAAAAACTAATTTTGGCCTAGTTACTGTGAAAGGCCAGCCAAAGCTACACCCTTGTTTCTGTAGCCTTTTACAGTTTTAAGCTGAGCGTATTGTCTCATAGTTGTAAACTGTACGTACACCTACGTGGTGTAGATTTCTTTTTCCTGAAAAACTAATTTTGGCTTAGTTACTGTGAAAAGCCAGCCAAAGCTACCCACTTGTTTCTATAGCCTTATACAGATTGTAGTGGAGCGCATAGTCTTCCTCTCATAAGTTTAAACTGTACGTACACCTACGTGGTGTCCTTTATATATTTTCCTGTTAAACTAATTTGTTTAGTTTGTGGTGTAAGTTTTTGTTTCCTGAAAAACTAATTTTGGCCTAGTTACTGTGAAAGGCCAGCCAAAGCTACAAACTTGTTTCTGTAGTCTAATACAGTTTTAAGGGTAGTGGAGGCTGAGGTTTTAGCAGACTAGGGGCAATTGGCAGCAGGAGTCACAGCAGGCCTGAGCTCCTGGTATCAGCCAGCAATCGTGTCTCGACCATCAACCCATCTGCCGTCATTGATTAGTTAACTCGGTTATCCACTTCATCACAAGTGACATCCGACACCCCCAGTCAACAATCGGTGGGCTCCTCAGACACAACCCTCAGTTGGTATGGCCCGTGAACAGTCCCTGTCCTCCCATTGCCACTGTCCTATTCTGCTCCCTCCCCCACAGAAGTATTGCATGCTGTAGGTTCACCTCCACTATTTAGTGAGGACAATCTACTAGAGGACAATAAACAGATACTGCTCAGCCAAGAAGTGGAGGAGACATCTGCCGCTTCCACTGCTAGGCGGGCAAGTAGTGATGAGGAGAGTGGCGTGGGAGGTGGTGTTGCAAGCATTCAGTGTCCTGAAGCAGACACTGTTGAGGAACCTGGGGAGGACATCAGTGATGTGCAAACACAACTTGATGATAATGAAGCCGATCGCACTTGGGAGCCGGGTGCAGGAGGGGCTTCATCATCATCAGGAGAAGAGGGTTGCAGGTTGTCCGTGAGGCAGCAGCTGAGCCAGCAAGGTGGTAGCATGGTTGGCAGTCAGCATGGTGGCAGAAGTGGAAAGCCTGGAGTCAAAGGTGCCTGGGGTAGACCATCTATTTTGCGAAAGCCTACCTTCCTGGGAGGTAGTGGAACAGGGGTCCCTGGAGTTGGCGGCAGTAGCAGTCAATCAGTGCGGACTGTTGGTGGAAAAAACAGCTTCTCGGCGGTGTGGCAGTTTTTCATCAAGCATCCAGAGGATGTTAACCTGGTCACATGCAAGATGTGTCTGCAGAAGGTGAAGTGTGGCCAGGGTCCCAATGTTGGCACCACGGCCCTGCGTCAACATATGCAGCATAATCATAAAGCGGCCTGGGGGTACCATAGCTCCGATGTGGTGGTCCAGCCTGCTGCATCACCCAGTGGCACACCGCTCTGTGTTTCAGCCAGCCAAGGCTCCACCACCTCAGCTGAAGAGAGCTGTCAATCATACCCATCTGCTGTCGCTCCAGATGCTCCTGCTACTCCTACTTCGAGTCAGTCATTCTGCCAGCAATCCATCAGCGAAGCCATGTCCAAGAGACAACAGTATGTGCCCACTCATCCAACGGCACAGAAGCTGAATGTGCTCCTGTCCAAGTTGCTGGTGCTGCAGTCCCTCCCTTTTCAAGTAGTGGACACTGCACCTTTCAGAGAACTGATGGCTTGTGCCGAGCTGAGGTGGGGAGTCCCAAACCATCATTTCTTTACGAAAAAGGCAGTACCAGCTCAGCACAATTTTGTGGAACAGAAGGTGGACCAGTCCTTAAACCTGTTGGCGGGTACCAAAGTGCACAGCAGCGCCGACGTGTGGAGCTGTAACTACGGTTAAGGACAATACATATCCTTTACGGCCCACTGGGTAAATGTTCCTGCACAGCCACAAGAGTAACTTGGACAGGTCACACTGCTTCCACCTCCATGTTCTCAGGTCATTGGTCCTGTGACAGTGTGCAACTCCACCTCCTCATCCTCCACCGTATCCTTAGCATCCACTACACGGACAAGTCACAGTGCCCCTCCAGCATACCATGTGTGCAGGGCATGGCGGTGTCACGCATCTTTTCACATGGTTTGCTTAGGGGAGGAACTGCTAAAATTCCTAAAGAAATCAAATCATGGCTTACTCCACAAAAACTGGAAATGGGAACCATGGTGACCGACAACGGGGAGAACATCTATTCTGCGCTGCGACAAGGAAGCCTGAGCCATGTACCCTGCATGGCACACGTGTTCAATCTGGTTGTCCAGCGGTTCCTGAAGTGTTCCTCCCATCTGCCTAACAATGGGAAGGAAACTTTGCATGTACTTCAGCTACTTGCACACCGCAAAGCACACCCTCCTAGAGCTGCAGCGTCAGAACGGTATCCCCCAACATAGTCTCATTTGCGATGTTTCCACATGTTGGAATTCCACCCCCATATGTTGGACCGATTATACAAACGAAGAAAAGCCATCACCGATTTCTTCATGATCCAAGCGAATAGGGGGACTCCCCTGTGTAACTTCAATGTCAACCAGTGTCAGCTCATACGTGACACCTGCCGTTTGCTCAGGCCCTTTGAGGAAGTCACATTATTAGTCAGTCACCAGGATTATGGATGAATGACGTCATTCCACTGCTTCATTTCCTACAACACGTGTTGGAAACAATATCAGGTCAGGGCACTTGAGGCATGGCGCCTACATCTCACGGCCACATGAGCCCTGTGGGGGCTGAACTGAAAGAGGAGGGGGACAGTGGAGCACAGTTTAGATTTTGCAAAATGTGTGGTTTTCCTAGTCATCTGAAAGGAGATGAGGAGCTGGAGAAGCCAGAAGAGTTAGAGGGGGATGAGGAAGACGAGACAAAGGACCCACAAATGCCACCATATGTTCTCCTCATGCTGATGCCAGCTCCAGGCTGTCTCATTCTGCCAGCATATGTTCTCCTCATGCTGATGCCAGCTCCAGGATGTCTCATTCTGCCACCATATGTTCTCTTCATGCTGATGCCAGCTCCAGGCTGTCTCATTCTGCCACCATATGTTCTCCTCATGCTGATGCCAGCTCCAGGCTGTCTCATTCTGCCACCATATGTTCTCTTCATGCTGATGCCAGCTCCAGGCTGTCTCATTCTGCCACCATATGTTCTCCTCATGCTGATGCCAGCTCCAGGCTGTCTCATTCTTCCACCATATGTTCTCCTCATGCTGATGCCAGCTCCAGGCTGTCTCATTCAGCCACCATATGTTCTCCTCATGCTTCCGCCACCTCCAGGCTATGTCATTCAGCCACTATATGGTCTCCTCATGCTGCCACCACCTTCAGGCTGTGTCATTCAGCCACTCTATGGTCTCCTCATGCTGCCGCCACCTCCAGGCTGTGTCATTCAGCCACTATATTGTCTCCTCATGCTGCCGACACTTCCAGGCTGTGTCAATCTGCCACTATATGGTCTCCTCATGCTGCCATCACCTCAAGGCTGTGTCAATCTTTGCCAGATAGCTCAGGGGGCTGTTCGGGATGTCCGTGGCGAAATCGCAGCATCCGGAACAGCTGTAAGACAGCAGGAGGGTCCCTTTCCTTGCCTACTGGTGTCCGATCGCCAATTGACTGCTTAGTGCCAGAGATCCAGGCATGAGCAGTCAAGCGGCAGAATCATTGATCAATGGTTTCCTATGAAAAACCATTGATCAATGTAAAAGATCAGTGTGTGCAGTGTTATAGCCCCCTTTTCCCATAAAAAAAACCTGTAAATAAAAATAAACATATGTAGTTTGATTTCCCCCCAATAATGGACTCTATTCTAAGAGCACACAATACCTATATGTCTAACTTGTCCCTGTACTCTCCTTGCGGTCCGTTCACTCCGGTATTTAACAATCCTGATTTCTTCCCTGCCCTTTCAGCCCCCGCTTTCTTGACTCTAGACAGGAAGGAGGGCCCTATGTTTACCTCACTACTGACACAATCCGGATTGAGGCCGTTCTCTGACATAGTGGGAGTAGCTTCGCATACATTCACACAACAGTTCCAATATGCCCAATTGTCCAACTTCTATGACACACAAAAGGACCACCTCTCTCTTCATTGTGACCTTACTAGGTTTGAAGCTATTTGTAGTGCCTTGGGCCCTGTCCCACATATGGTGAGCGCACTTTACTCCCTGCTATTAGATGAATCCAAGGACTCGCCGCTCCCCTATAGATCTTTGTGGGAAAGAGACCTGGGTCTTCCCTTCTCTGACAGTGAATGGTCACGCGCCCTGACTCTTTGCCATAGGGCATCGATCTCCAGCAAAGCGCAGGAGACCAACTACAAAGTAATGTCTAGGTGGTACAGAGTGCCGTCTTTGTTGACACCCATGTACCCGGGCCTCCCTGACAATTGCTGGAGATGTGATCGCCCGGGAGGGGATATGATTCACACATGGCTCCATTGTCCTGCTTTGGACCTCTTTTGGTCCAATGTGTTGGAGAAAATACGCACCATCACTTCTCTCTCTTTGCCTAGGGAACCCCCGGAGATATTATTATCCATTCTCCCGCAGCCTGTCCCTGGGTCTAACCCAAAACTTGCACACTATCTGCTAATAGCGGCCAGGGCAGTAATCCCACGACACTGGAAATCCAAGATGCTTCCATCTTTTTCTGAGTGGTTGGCAGAAGCCTCTCATATATGTTGCATGGAGGAACTGCTTTCTGACTCTCAGAAACAGTTGGACAAACACCACAGCATTTGGGCCCCTTGGTAGGCTTTTATGTCCTCACCGGACTTTGACACTGCCCATTTAGATCCTCCTTGACCGACGTTTATCCTCTGCCGGAGGTGACCTACCTAGTTGTGATCCGATGCACTGCTGGAAGGATTTTGTGATTGTGGGTGTTCCACGAGGTAAGACCTTTTCCCCCTGCCTGACTTTAGTCCATTGTTTTCGACCCCCTGAGGAGTCATTCTGGTTTTCTTTCCCTTCTCTCCTCACTTTCTCTTCTCTCCTTTCCTTCTTTTTTCTTGTTTTCTTTTTTCTCCCTTGCTAAAGATGCCTCTCTCTCCCTTATGCCAAACGTACTTTTTTGCATGGTGTCTGGAGTTATGTTGTTGCTATTACTATTGCTTCATCCGATATGTATACTTGTGTTTGAAACTGCCAGCCTTAGACTTTCTTACAACTGAGATATTACATTCTGTCCTGTCATCACGACCCTCAACTGTGTAATAGCCTATTTAGATAGTCCGCTTATGTCTTATTGCATATGCTCCATGTCTCTCCCTGCGGTCTTCAGGTTTAAGTCCAAAATAGATACTGGTTTCTGAGACTGTTTTTGAAGAGGGAAAGGTCCCTCCCACTTGTTATTGTACATCTTGATTGCGTGTATGTTTCCTGTTGTACCTTTTACTGGAAAACACCTTTAATAAAACTTTACTATTGAAAAAATAAAAAATAAACATATGTGGTAGCGCCGCGTGCAGAAATGTCCGAATTATAAAAATATATTGTTATTTAAATCACATGGTCAATGGAGTACTCGCAAAAAAATTCCAAAGTCCAAAATAGTGTATTTTCGGTCACTTTTTATATCATGAAAAAATGAATAAAAAGCGATCAAAAAGTCCGATCAATACAAATATGGTACCGCTAAAACTTCAGATCATGGCGCAAAAAATTAGCCCCCAAACCACCCCATACGTGGAAAAATAAAAAAGTTATAGGGGTCAGAATAGTACAATTTTAAACGTATAAGTTTTACTGCATGTAGTTATGAGTTTTTTCCAGAAGTACGACAAAATCATACCTACCAAAGTAGGGTATCATTCTAATCTTATGGACCTACAGAATAAAGAGAAGGTATCATTTTTACCAAAAAAAAATTACTGTGTAGAAACGGAAGCCCCCAAAAGTTACAAAATGGCGTTTTTTTTTTCAATTATGTCTCACAATGACTTTTTTTTCCGTTTTGCCTTATATTTTGGGTAAAATGACTGTCATTACAAAGTAGAATTGGTGGCACAAAAAATAAGCCATCAAATGGATTTTTAGGTGCAAAATTGAAAGAGTTATGATTTTTTAAAGGTAAGGAGGAAAAAACAAAAAATGCAAAAATGAAAAACCCTGGGTCCTTAAGGGGTTAAAAAATATCTTTAATCTTTTCAGTTGTGAGGCCCTATGGTCTTTTCAGGCTGTTGCTACCTCCAGGCTGGGTCATTCAGCCACCATATGGTCTCCTCATGCTGCCACCACCTCCAGGCTGAGTCATTCAGCCACAATATGGTCGCCTCATGCTGCCACCACATTGAGGCTGTGTCATTCAGCCACTATATGGTTTTCTCATGCTTCCACCATCTCCAGGCTGTGTCATTCAGCCACTATATGGTCGCCTCATGCTGCCGCCACCTCCAGACTGTGTCATTCTGCTGCCATATGGTCTCGACATACTGATGCCACCTCCAGGCTCTGTCATTATGGCGCTCTGCGGCAGTGACTCTAATAGCGACGCCTGTAATCTGCATTTCATACTGAATTATTGAATAACAGTATTATTTCACTAACACATCACACATCACACTCCCTATGAGTGCTATGACAAGGCAAAGTGTTCTACATCCCTATTTAGGCTCTCTGTAGCCAAGAAATAGCTGGTTTTAATAGCGATTCTCCGGAAATAAATTCGGACCGAATCAAATTTTTTCAGAAAATTCGGCGAATAGGCCGAATCAAATTTTTCAAAAATTCGCTCAGAGTAAATGTTTTCATTTTAATACCACTGAAAGCATAAAAGGCATAAGGCTCCTGTGCCAGTCATATCTGGCATATGACACTGGTAACTTGTTGTGTATACCTGTGTAGGTATGCTACAACTGGGATTGTACTAAAATGATCAGTGAGGTTCACGTTTTTGTGGACAGTTTAATAGTAGAAAGTATAATAAAGTGTAAAGTAGAAGTGCACAACGAAAGAATTTGTTCTGTTTGTTTAGTTTAATTAATCATTATTAGCTATTCATTATTCTGGAGTGAAATTATCTTTTCAGTCTGATATGGCATTGATAAATGTGTTCTTTCTTTAAAGTTACAATTCTTATAGCAACCAATCAGATTGCTTCTTTAATTAAAAAAAAAATCTGATTGGTTGCTATGGGCAACTACTTAACTTTTCCCCCTGCATAGGTTTTGATAAATTTCCCCCAAAGTCTCTCTCTCAGTCACAAGATCTGTTCCGACTCCTCCTAATACATTAACAAGACCCTCCCTCTCTCAGTAGGTCAAGTCCTGGGAAAAAAAGTATGGGAACTCACCCAAGATTTCCACTCAAGGACTCCTACTAATGGTAACAGTGTTCTTTCTGTGCAAAAAGTGCAGGAACTCAGTTCCCATGCATTCCTGCAGGACTTAAGCCCTGCCCTGTCTGCAGTCTGACTCAGCGGAAGCTGATTGGGCAAAAAAGATACACATGACAATAACGCTGCACATCTGAAATACCAATCAATAAGATCCTAATGCACTTTTAGTATGCTCAACAGAAATTTAATAAAAATATTGGAATGTATTGATAATTATACAGTTTTCGTTTTCATAATTTTAGTCTTCTGTATCATTGGGATTTCCGTCATTTTGTTCATATTGTGTATTTGGATTATCGGATTTGTAGGAATATATGAAAACATTTTGTTTCTAGCTTTGAATGGATCCTAATTTCGGAATCAATTCACTACAAAACAATTTGCACATGTATAATGTAATGATATCAATAATATACAGTACAATCTCACCATAGGACCACATTAGTTCAATCATATGCTGCAGTCATGGAGCAGGAACCCAGTTGGACAACCTTCACCACTTGACAGTAAAATAGAATACTTGTGAGCAGGCTAGGCAGTATAGTTCTACAGCCTTGTCACAGATCACAGACATGAGGGGTAATCCCTGTCCCTATTGGACTGACCTGTGGAAAGAAAGGGGGAAAGTAATGCAAGCTAGGGCAGGATGTGCTACAAAGAAACAGCCAGACAATGCAGAGTTTGCTTAGGAACCATTCCCTTTCTTTACTGATTCAAATAAAAAATATGCAAGGACAGGTTGAAAATGTAGTAGATCCAATAAATTAAAATGCAGCACATGGCTTGTCTCGCCAGAGCAAGGAAACATCCTGAAGTTTCTTGAGACGTATGATTACTTTCTCTGCTCATAGGTATTCTCTTCTTTGTGGTTGAGGCTATAACGTGACCAGCTGCCTGCGACTAATCACTACAATAAAATAACGCTCAATAACGCTAATAACGATAAACCGTAATAACGATACAGTGATAATGATAACGGTTATAATGATAACCACAGTAATGATGCCAGTAATAACGATAACCATAATAATGATGGCAGTAATAAGAATGACTGTAATAACAATACCGTAATAACGATATGCGTAATAACAGTAATAATGATACCAGTAATGATGATATAATAATATTCATTATAATAACACTACAAATGACACCAATAATAATACCACTACCATTGAAAATAACAATAACAGGAATAAGGATAACATACTTACAGCGGTCAGAAGTGTGCCCAAAACCGCGACCGTGGGCAAGCCTATAGAGTGCCTTCCCAGATGGAGAATGATAGAAATAAGGGAGGGTTGGGCGGATGTCACTATACGCCGTACACGCCCTGACCTGTATGCAGGGGGGGGGCGTTATGTACTCTCACGCCCCTCCCACATACTCAGGCTTAACAGGCTTACACTTTTGGTCGAGGCTACAACGTGACCAGCTGCCTGCGACTAATCACTACAATAAAATAACACTCAATAACAGTAATAATGATAAACCGTAATATTGATACAGTGATAATTATAACGGTTATAACTAGAGATGAGCAAACTTTTGAAAAATTCCATTCGGCCAATTTGCCGAATTTTTCAAAAAATTTTGTTTCGATCCAAATTTATTCTCGCCGAATCTATATTAAAAACGGCTATTTCTGGCCTACAGAGAGCCTCAATGGGAGTGTAGAACACTTTTCTGTGTTCCAACATGCATATGGAGTGTGCTGGGGTAGTGAAATGATGCTGTTATTCAGAATAACATGCAGATTACCGACATCACTTTAGAATCACTGCCGCAGAGCGTCACAATGACAGAGCCTGGAGGTGGCATCAGTATGAGAAGACCATATAGTGGCTGATTGAGACAGCGTGGAGGTGTTGGCAGCATTAGGAGACCATATAGTGGCTGAATGACACAGCATGGAGGTGGCGGCAGCATGAGGAGACCATGTAGTGGCTGAATGACACAGCGTGGAGGTGTTGGCAGCATGAGGAGACCATATAGTGGCTGAATGGCACAGCGTGGAGGTGACGGTAGCCTGAGGAGACCATTTAGTGGCTGGATGACACAGCTTGGATGAGGCTGAAGCATGAGGAGACCATATAGTGGCTGTGTGGAGTGTGGAGGTGTTCGCAGCATGAGGAGACAATATAGTGGCTGAATGACACAGCGTGGAGGTGTTGGCAGCATGAGGAGACTATGTAGTGGCTGAATGACACAGTGTGGAGGTGTTGGCAGCATGAGGAGACCGTATAGTGGCTGAATGACACAGTGTGGAGGTGTTGGCAGCAGGAGGATACCAGATAGTGTCTGAATGGCACAGCCAGGAGTTGGCAGCAGCATGAGTAGACACTAGGCCTTCACAATCCCTATGATTATAAAATTAACTCTTAAATTTAAACCAAAGATGTTGGGTAGCTAGTGCTACCATAACAACATTTTTATTCACAGACTCAGTCCCAGCAGCATCAGTAAACCATATATTGCCTGAATGGCACAGGCTGGAGTTGGCTGAAGCATGAGGAGACCATATAGTGTCTGAATGGCACATCCAGGAGTTGGCAGCAGCATGAGGATACACTAGGCCTTCACAATCCCTAAGATTACAAGATGAATTCTGAAATTTAAACCGAAGATTTGGGGTAGCTAGTGCTACCATAACAACATTTTTATTCCCAGACCCAGTCCCAGTAGCATCAGTAAACCATATATTGCCTGAATGGCACAGCCTGGAGTTGGCTGAAGCATGAGGAGACCATTGAAATATAAGAATTTTAAATAGAAATCTAAGATTTTCAAATTGAAATTGAGGGTTTTGAAATGTAACTTTTAACTCCCAAGTTTTAGTGTCCCGGGCCCCAGTGTGTGGGTACAAAGCACCTAATCTAACATGGAGTCACATGTCACATGGCAGCACAATAACAGAGCCTGGAGGTGGCATCAGTAGGAGGAAACCATATAGTGTCTGAATGGCACAGCCTGGAGTTGGCTGAAGCATGAGGAGACCCCAGGGCTTCACAATCCCTAAGAAAAAAAGACGAAGTTTTAAATTTAAATGGAAGATTTTGGGTAGCTAGTGCTACTATAAAAAAAATTATGCCCAGGACCAGCAGCATCAGTAAACCATATATTGCCTTAATGACACAGCCTGAAGTTGGCTGAAGCATGAGGAGACCCCAGGGCTTCACAATCCCTTAGAAAAAAATGACCAAGTTAGAAATTTTAACTGAAGCTTTTCGGTAGCTAGTGCTACCATAACACATTTTTTATCCCCAGGCCTAGGCCCAGCAGCATCAGTAAACCATATATTGGCTGAATGACACAGCCTGGAGTTGGCTGAAGCATGAGGAGACCATATAGTGTCTGAATGGCACAGCCTGGAGTTGGCAGCAGCATGACGAGACCGTTGAAATTTATGATTTTTAAATTTAAGATTTTGAAATTGATATAATGGATTTTGTAATTGAAATTTCACTACTCTGCCTGACATACTTATTGCGTATATGAGGGGATTACAATACGCTTCACTTAGCTTAAAACACTATTTGTCTAGAACAGCAGCAGGTGAGTACTATTGGCTGTCCTTTCACAGTATATAGACACTTGACAGATTAACAGGTACAAAATAGTACACTACTTAGATGTAGGTATGTGGTATGCACTAATGAGGGCAGAAAAATGTGTTACAAAATGCTTAAATATACTTATTTTTACCTGTGTCCCAGATTACAAAATTCCTTTATAATCAGAAATTGTCAGAATACCACCTGACATTCAAAATAATAAAATGATAGATACGTTCTCTGAAGAAAAGGATCCTTCATTAGATGACAATATGAGTATGGTGTGTCCAGTGACATTAGCTCATCGGAGGAACAGGAAAACATGATAAAACTTAATTCTGCAACTGAAGAACCACAACAAAGAATGAACGACTTAAAGCCTACTGAAACTGAGGAATTTCAAAATGGTAAATCTACCACCTGGGATAGTCAGTCAATTCCAACAGCCGGTGGTCAGTATCCTCAGTTCCCTGTTTCTGCTAGTCCTAGTCCTAAAAATTCCTTTTATTACTGGTCTTGTATCAACGTGGCAATAATGCTGGGAGAGTAACTCAAGGATACCTCATGTTTCCTAGAATACACAGTCAATATATGGAGACCATATAGTGGCTGAATGACACAGCCTGGAGGTGGCTGAAGCATGAGGAGACCATATATTGTCTGAATGGCACAGCCTGGAGTTAGAAAAAGCATAAGGAGACCATTGAAATGTAAGAATTTTAAATCAAAATTGAAGATTTTTAAATAGAAATTGAGGATTTTGAAATTCAACTTTTAACTCCCAAGTTTTAGTGTCCCGGGCCCCGGCGTGTGGGTACAAAGGTCCAAATCTAACAAGGAGTCACATGTCACATGGCAGCACAATGACAGAGCCTGGAGGTGGCATCAGTATGAGGAGACCATATAGTGGCTGAATGACTGCCTGGAGTTTGTGGCAGCATGACGAGACCATATAGTGTCTGAATGGCACAGCCTGGAGGTGGCTGAAGAACATATGGCGGCCCAATGACAGAGCCTGGAGGTGGTAGCATTAGCATGAGGAGACCATAGAGCAGCAGAATGAGAGAGCCTGGAGGTGGCAGCATCAGCATAAGGAGACCATATGGCGGCACAATGACAGTGCCTGGAGGTGGTAGCATCAGCATGAGGAGACCATATGGTGGCACAATGACAGAGTGTGAAGGCGGTAGCATCAGCATGAGGAGACCGTAGAGCAGCTCAATGAGAGAGCCTGGAGGTGGCAGCATCAGCATGAGGAGAACATATGGCGGCACAATGACAGAGCCTGGAGGTGGTAGCATTAGCATGAGGAGACCGTAGAGCAGCAGAATGAGAGAGCCTGGAGGTGGCAGCATCAGCATGAGGAGACCATATGAAAGCACAATGACAGAGCGTGGAGGTGGTAGCATTAGCATAAGGAGACCATAGAGCAGCACAATGACAGAGCCTCGAGGTGGCAGCAGCAGCATGAGGGCCACGCAAACTGAGGGTTGAGTCTAAGGAACCCACCAACTGTTGACTGGGGGTGTCGGATGTCACTTGGGATGAAGTGGATGACCGAGTGAACCTCACTTGGGATGAAGCGGATGACCGAATGAACTGATCAATCATGGCTGCAGGGTTGCTGGTAGCTACACGACTACTAGCTGACACCTGGAGCTCAGACCTCTCGCTGTGACTCCTGCTGCCACACACCCCTACTCTGCTGTGACCTCTGCCTGCGCCTGATGAATTTAGGCCTCTGCCACTCCTCTGTGCACGTCCTAGCACTACTCTGCCTGACATACTTATTGCGCATATGAGGGGAGTACAATACAGTGACCCCCCGACCTACGATGGCCGCGACATACGATAATTTCAACATGCGATGGCCTCTCAGCTGCCGCCGGATAGCCGTTTACGGTGCCCCGTGTGGTCCGGTGATGGTCTCATACCTTCCTATTCTTTACATTGCACGGATCCCTCAACATACGATGGTTTCAACAAACGATGGTTCATTTGGAACGGATTACTATCGTATGTTGAGGGACCACTGTACGCTTCACTACGCTTACAACAGTATTTGTCTACAACAGCAGCAGGTGTGTACTATTGGCTGTCCTTTCACAGTATGTAGGCCCTTGACAGATTAACAAGTACAAAATAGTACACTACTTAGATGTGGGTATGTGGTATGCACTTATGAGGGCAGAAAAATGTGCTACAATGAGCAAAAAAACTCTGTAATTTATTTAAAACACCAGCCGGTGATTACTTTTGGCTGTCCTTTCACACTATGTAGGCCCTTGACAGATTAACAGGTACAAAATAGTACACTACTTAGATGTACGTATGCGGCATGCACTGATGAGGGCATAAATATGCGCTACAATACGCCGAAAAACTCTGTATTTTTGTAAAACACCAGCCGGTGAGTACTTTTGCTTGGACTTTCACAGTATGTAGGCCCTTGACAGATTAACTGGTACAAAATGATGTAGGTATGTGGTATGCACGTATGAGGGCAAAAAAATACGCTACAGTACACTTGGAAAACGTATTTTCATAAAACAACAGCCAGTGATTACTTTTTCCTGGCCTTTCACTGTATGTAGGCTTGTTACAGAATAACAGGTACGAAAAAAGTGCACTACTTAGATGTAGGTATGTGGTATGCACGTATAAGGGCAAAAAAATGCACTACAGTACACTTGAAAAACGTATTTTCATGAAACAACAGCCAGTGATTAGTTTTCCCTGGCCTTTCACTGTATGTAGCCTTGTTACAGATTAGCAGGTACAAGAAAGTGCACTACTTAGATGTAGGTATGTGGTATGCACGTATAAGGGCAAAAAAATGCGATACAGTACACTTGGAAAATGTATTTTCATGAAACAACAGCCAGTGATTAGTTTTCCCTGGCATTTCACTGTAAGTAGCCTTGTTACAGATTAACAGGTACAAAAAAGTACACTACCTAGATGTAGGTATGTGGAATGCACGTATGAGGGGGAAAAATGCGCTACAGTACACTTGGAAAACGTATTTTCGTAAAACACCAGCCTAACAGTAGCACAAGTTACAATCTAACAGTAGCACAACTCCTAACTATATATATATATATATATATATATATATATATATATATATATTTTTTTTTTTATAACAATACTCCTACTGAAGCCAGGGACACTGCCGCCAGTGAAATTTCTACCTGTGTGCAGTGACACCGGCAGCTACCCATGTGACCCGGAGCCATCATGATCACACCAACCATGTGCTTACCGGCTCCAGCAAGCCTGCAGGCATGACAGGACAACCCGCGTGACACAGAGCTAATATAAGAGAGGGCCTGACCTGTGCCACCATAGGGGATGCGCAACCCAGCATCCGGCACTGAGACAGCCGATGTGGTTGCGCCAGAAGCCGGGACCGCATCACCCAGACTAAGCTCGACTGATAACCGGTTACTAAAGGCCGAATAGCCGCCAGTGTGCGGAACCACATGAAATCCAAATGCCGCTACAGGACTCCAGCGCCAACTTAAAGGCAGATTTTTTTCGGATTGCAATACTGCAACACCCGGCTGCATACCTGAATGCACTTACCCCTCGGACGCCCCTAGCCCCATGTGTACACACGTCGCTTCCACATTATCATGTCACCAAACACCGTACACGCCCTGACCTGTATGCAGGTGGTCGTTATGTACTCTCATGCCCCTCCCACAAACTCAGCCTTAACAGGCTTACACATGGGACATAGGCTGCTCACCAGTTGGCTTCTGGCAGATTCTCCTGTTACTTTTAGTTGCACAAATTCTTTACAGTCCCCAACTGCAGGGTATAGACAGATGTTCAGCCACTTTAGATTTCAGGCCCAGTCTGAAGTCTGTTTGGGTCCTGGAATGCAGGGAGCCAGTTGTACACACTCTTTTTCTTGCTGACTAACTTGTAAGGTCTTCGTTGGGATGTATGCTTCCGCAACTCAAGGTCTGTGCAGACTTCAATTTAGCTACACTCTCTCTGTACACACTACTTTTTTACCCTCAACTCTAAACTCCTAAAGGGTTATTTAAACCAAATACATCTTATCCCCTGTACAAAGAATAGGGGTTAAGATGTCTGATGGCGGGGGGCCCACTGCTGGGACCCCCACAATCTCCGTGCAGCATCCGCATTCTATGCGGGGCTGCGTCTCAAGTCTCAGAAACCTCTTTGTTTCCGGGACTGGAGACATGAATGGAGGGGGTGTGGCTGTAACATCACGAGGGGGCATGGCATGACATCACGTCTCCAGTCCTGGAAACAAAGAGGTTTCTGAGACTGGAAACGCAGCCCCGCATAGAATGTGGATGCTGCATGGAGATCGCAGGGTGTACAGGCAGCGGGGCCCCTGCGATCAGACATCAGATGTATTTGACCGGAATACCCCTTTAAGTAGCACCTCTCTATGAAGGCAAGATATCCTTCTCTCAGCTAGAGTTCCCTTTCTATAACTTTTTGACGATATTTGGGTAACCGGTGCAATATGTTAAAGTCACTTGCATAACCATTAGGTGTCAGTACAATAAACTAGGTATGAAATGCATTATATATACATAGGCAGGGCTTTATTTGCCATTAGATACCAGTGGGCCTGTGCCTAGGATGGCAGTGTGGAGGGGGGGTAGAACTTCAGTGAGTAACAAAAAAATATTTTAGATGCTTTTGATATAACAGTTGCGGCAATGCTTTGGCCTGGAACAATTTCCCTCTTGGGTTGAATTTACATGAGTCAGAATTGCTGCAAACCTTACCTGCAGATTTGCAGCCATAGCAACTCATTATGCTTTAGATGTGTGATTTCCCTACTTTCTGTGTATAGTGGTAAGATCCATGGTGAGAACCACCTGCAACAAACTCTGCATGTAACTCATCGGTTTTTGCTATGTTATTCTGAGAAGTCTGCATGAAAATATTTGAACGCTTGTGGAATCACCTTAATGGGGTGCAATTATTGTGTGAGTGCAGGGTAGCGCAAGTTCTGAATATGGCATAACATGACAAATGCATAACAAGTGCTATATTGGGGGCAATATGCCCAACAATAAAACAAATGTACTATCTGTTGAGATGAGATGGCTACCATGCTCCACAAGCATTTAAAGGGTACTACTCTCCTAAAAATCTTATCCCCTATCCAAAGGGGTCCTGCTGCTGGGACCCCCGCGATCTCTGTGCAGCACCCGGCATTCTAAACATTATATTTAGAATGCACGGTTCCAGCAGCGTTGGTCGTGACGTCACACCACGCCCCCTTGGGACATCACACACAGCAAAATTTTACGTAAGTTAGAGCCCATAAACCAGAAAACAACGCAATACATTGTTTTATTAACAATAAAAAACACACATAAAATGATAATACATATAATGAAAAAGCAAAAACTTTTTAGATGGGTAATACTGTAAATATGAAATAATTTTCATAATATAGGTACATCTATGTTCCATCCGTTTTTTTTTTTCTCCAGTGGTGAATGTCGACCAACCCAATTTAGATTAATGGGATAAGTCAAATAATTGATTTTCCTCCTTCCTACTTCGATTGAAGTAATATACAAAACAACAAGAGGATATAGCACTTCTGATTGCTTTGGGAAGTTGCTCACTAAGCACATAGATTGCTAATTAGTAATTAGATATCTTATAAGAAAAACTTTTTTCATGAAACACTGTAAGAATTTTCTCCAAGGGACCCGAAGACACTATACTGATTAACCTTAGTTTATAGTGTCAGATATATGTAGAATGCAGGGGCATAACGATAGCAACAGGGCCCATAGGTGAAGGGGGACCCACCAGATATTCCAGAACATGTCCTGGATCCCTACGCAAGTGCAGCTTTTAACTCTCTGTGCATCTTTAACACAACACAATTGGACAACAGGGCTGCTGGGACTTTGCAGGCTGCTTTTTTGTTCCACGCTGCCCACACCAGAAGACCAGAGACAGAAGACGACCAGCAGGGGAGTGGTACTTTGGGAGGATGCAGAGTAGCTGCGGAAGGAGCAGCGTGACATGCTAGTATTTTTTTATGTTGAATTCACCTAACGAGGGGATAATATATGTACCCTCGTATATAAATTATGATAAATGCCCTTAAATGACAAATATATAATCTACTTGCACTATCAGAATCATTAATTAGGCCTAGATATATAAAACTAAACTTTAATAAATGACAAATAAATTTAGACATAGAGACATATAAATATTTTCAAAAACAGTACAACATTGTGTCTTTCAACCAAATAAGGGACACAAATCACAGGTAAGGTAGGGAAGGGGTGAAGGGTACAGGTGAACCCCTACTCAATAAAGAGCCCTACCTAGTCTGATGTCCTTGCCCTCACTAGTCAATAAGTGTGGACAGGGGTTGGGTAATATGAACATTCCTTTATAAAGAATTCATCAACACAACAGGTTTGTATAGCATCTCGTGCTCCCTTTCCAACGCGTTTCTCCCTTAGCAAATGACTAGGGTTCATCAGGGAATGGAGGAGAAATTTTTAAAGAAATCATATAAATATCAAGAATCGCAGATAATGTACCGTAGTAGAGTTAAATCAAATAATGCTAACACACAGTTGAGTGGGTCACGACTGTCAAAAGATAATAACAGTCAAGCATACAAGCTGAGTTCATTAAGCAAATGTGTATAAATCAGTCCATTATTTGATAAGAACGGCCCCTTCCAAAGCGATACCAGCTTAGGGCCGAAGAAAACTGTAACAAAAACAGAAAAATATATATACCAATCAGGTTACTGTTGAAGATTCTCACATATAGGCATATACAAAAAAGTAAAAAAGATCAAGTACCTCTGTATTAAGTTCACAATGGAACAACAGAAAAGCGAGATGATCCCAGTGTAGTTCAGACAGAGCTAAATTAATAGGATATAGATGATCCCAAAAGCTGTAGAGATAAGATCCACCATTTATCAAAAAATATATATATACAGAGCAGTGTGACATCGTCCCTACACATGTGTGAAGAAAATAAGAAATGATAAAAGATAGCATACCAGGTTCAATTCAGGACCTAGACACGCAATCGGAAGATGGTACAGTCCTACAGATTAGACGGTGTTGGCCCATCCTGATGCAAGCCAAAGTACGTCTCTTCTCATACAGTAATTACTGTGAAGGACAATAAGAGCCAAATAACAACATCGCTCCCAACAATGTGTACAACAAACCAAATTAAGCGTGCAAGCCTGGTCTAGGAGTCTTACCCTGATAGTAAAGTCCCATAAATGGAGCCGTGGTCAGAAAGTAAGACTATGTGTCCCTGTTCATTCGACTTAATGGCCTTCCTAACAATCAAGGATATCAAAGTCAGGCTAAATAAAAGTGCCAACAAAACGGTCAAATCATATGAAACACCAATGTGGACAACTTACCCCGCCCCGATAACTCAGACGCATGGACCCACAAGATGTGCGTGTCTAGCCTGAGTCCCGCGCCCTTTTTATATCAGTCCAGACAGGAAATACAGAGGAGGTGTGTAACAGACTAAACACTGCGTTTCCGGCCTGTGGAACGCACTCATATGTCAGCGATTCCCGGCCGATGCTCAATCCATGCTGCTGATATAGTTTAGTGGACTTCCGTCCAGTGATGTAATTTCCTGGACTTCCGCCCAATGGAACGCATCCGCGTATCAAAGGAAGATAGTGTGAAACTTCGATGCGGGTCACCGGTGGAACGCAAATGCATATCGCCGGCCTTCAAACAAAAAGTAATAGTTGCTGATTATTGGGCCCTATTAATTTTACGCCCAGTGATCGTATATGTACAAGGGACATCACAAATATGTCCAAGTGGCCAATTAACTATCAATATTATCAATCTGATAATTAAAGCGATAGCCACACTTTTGCGCATGCGCCCGATGATAGAATACTTCTATATAGGCGATGCTAAAAATATCTATATCAGCAGTGTTGTAAAAACTGATGAACAATAATGGTGGCTTAATAGGGGCGCATCTCAATATATCCTTAGTATAATTGCATATGTTAAGGTACCTAAGTATAATGCAAAGTGATGAGGGCTATAAAGTAACAAATAATAGTAATTAATGAATAAATCAAAAGAAATAATGCATAGTGATGTGAACTCAACTCCAAAGCTACATGATAAATCATGCTCACTAAACTGTCAATTAGATGGTAAAAAATACGTGATAGTACCACTACCAAAAAATAGAAATTATTATAAATGCAGGTAATTCAAGATGAACCTGATAATTATGTTAGGCTATAGTCGAATAGATTATTACCAAAGGTAGACAAGAATCTGGTTACATAAGGCATCTACAAGGAGATTCCTTGGTGGTCAAGCAAACATCATAGATTCACTGACAAAGTTAGTGATCTATGATAACACAGGAAATTTTTGAACAAATCAAAGCATTGGCCTTCTCCAAAAATGAATTATAAAAATCCCATGGGTTATATAAACGAGCAAAACGATATCTGCTCATTTAGGCCATGTGGAGTTACCGTCCGAAGACGGTAGATCCACCTGGCCTCTACTTGCAATAGCCTCTTATCGACGTCACCTCCCCTGACATCATGTTTGAGTACTTCTATAGCCTGGAAGCTAATATTCAGGGGATCAACCGAATGCTTTTGATTCATATGGAGTGCCACCGGTTTCTCCTTCTTGTGTTTGATATCATTAATATGTTCAAGAATTCGGCGTCTTAGTTCTCTCTTCATCTTTCCAACATAGCCCAAGGGGCAGGGGCAGCTGGCTAAATAAATAACTCGAGTTGTCTTGCAGTTGGCATAATTGTAACATTTGTATGTTTTTTGGTCCTTATAGCATTGGAACGTCTTAGATACCCGTACATACCTACACGCTTTACATGTACCGCATTTGTAGGTACCACAGATCTTGCGATTCAGCCACGTACCGGGGGGTCTGGGGGGGTGTACAAGCTGTGTACCAGATGGTCCCCCAAATTCTTGCCCCTCCTGTATGTAATCATCGGGCGGTCCTCAATCAGTGGACCAATTATTGGGTCAGTTTTTAAAATAGACCAATGGTTAGAAATGACGTTACGG
This sequence comes from Hyla sarda, assembly GCF_029499605.1. NCBI lineage: Eukaryota > Metazoa > Chordata > Amphibia > Anura > Hylidae > Hyla > Hyla sarda. The sequence goes on along the minus strand of NC_079193.1, from coordinate 83,845,704 downwards.
ACCTCCCGTGCCGCCGCGTCAAAAGTCCCCACTATACGAATCGGAGGGGGATTTTGGTCTTGATCTCTGGGTTTTGATCGTAATAAGGTAACCCTATCCAGATCTTTAGTCTGAACATAGGCCTGTTTAAGGATCCTATCAGGGTAACCCCTAAGTTTGAACCTCTTGCGCAGTTCGTTAGCCTCCGAATGGAAACTGGCAGGTGAAGAACAATTCCTTTTAACTCGTAAATACTGTCCTTTCGGTATGCCTTTTTTAAGGGCATATGGATGATGGCTTTTCCAGTTTAGAAGGTTGTTCCCCGCCGTTGGCTTCCGATAGATAGTTGTCTCCACCAAGCTTGTTTCCCCTCGTTTGAGGAGGACGTCAAGGAAGACCAAGGAGTCTCTGTGAATCTCAAATGTAAACTTGAGTCCGATCGGATTCTGATTAAGTGTGGAAACAAAATCTTCAAAACCTAATTGTGTACCTGTCCAAATGACCGCCACATCGTCGATGTAGCGGCCCCAAAAAGAAATGTGTTGAAAAAACTCAAAACCACTCTCCCCAAAAACAAATACTTCCTCCCACCAGCCCAGGAGCAAATTGGCATAGGTGGGCGCCACTGGCCGTGCCCCTGAGCTGGTGGAAGAAACGGGAATTAAAAGTAAAATAATTCCGAGTGAGAATGAATTCTAATAAAATCAAAACAAATTGATTGTGAGGATGAAAATGTGTGCTACGACTGCGCAAGAAGTGGGCTACTGCTTTAATTCCAAAATCATGGGGAATTGAGCTATATAAAGCTTCCACATCGATTGAACATAGGAAGCTATCTTTCTCTAAAGTGATGTCCTGAACCTTCAGAAGCAGGTCCATCGTATCTCGTAAATACGATGGAAGACTAGTTACAAAAGGGCGTAAGATTTCATCCAGATAGATACCCACATTTTGGGTCAAATTCCCGATGCCCGATACTATTGGTCTGCATTTCAGCGGGTCTTATCTCTACAGCTTTTGGGATCATCTATATCCTATTAATTTAGCTCTGTCTGAACTACACTGGGATCATCTCGCTTTTCTGTTGTTCCATTGTGAACTTAATACAGAGGTACTTGATCTTTTTTACTTTTTTGTATATGCCTATATGTGAGAATCTTCAACAGTAACCTGATTGGTATATATATTTTTCTGTTTTTGTTACAGTTTTCTTCGGCCCTAAGCTGGTATCGCTTTGGAAGGGGCCGTTCTTATCAAATAATGGACTGATTTATACACATTTGCTTAATGAACTCAGCTTGTATGCTTGACTGTTATTATCTTTTGACAGTCGTGACCCACTCAACTGTGTCTTAGCATTATTTGATTTAACTCTACTACGGTACATTATCTGCGATTCTTGATATTTATATGATTTTTTTAAAAATTTCTCCTCCATTCCCTGATGAACCCTAGTCATTTGCTAAGGGAGAAACGCGTTGGAAAGGGAGCACGAGATGCTATACAAACCTGTTGTGTTGATGAATTCTTTATAAAGGAATGTTCATATTACCCAACCCCTGTCCACACTTATTGACTAGTGAGGGCAAGGACATCAGACTAGGTAGGGCTCTTTATTGAGTAGGGGTTCACCTGTACCCTTCACCCCTTCCCTACCTTACCTGTGATTTGTGTCCCTTATTTGGTTGAAAGACACAATGTTGTACTGTTTTTGAAAATATTTATATGTCTCTATGTCTAAATTTATTTGTCATTTATTAAAGTTTAGTTTTATATATCTAGGCCTAATTAATGATTTTGATAGTGCAAGTATTTTTTTATGTTGCCACATATGAGGACAGTGTGAGTTACCTAACTACTATATGGGAGCAGAGTACATGACCTTTTTACTATATGGGGGCAGTGGGGTGGATCTACTTTATAGAGGCAGAGTGGGGGATGTAACTACTATATGGGGGTAGTGTTGGGGACCATGCCTCAATTCAAAGCATTATGTCAAGAGGAAACCAGGTACTGCTTATCACCTGCCCAATACCATGCTTACAGTGAAGTATGGTGGTAGCAGCATCGTGTTGAGGGGGTGCAAGCTTGCTACAAAAAGGACATTTTATCACCTAAAGTACACAGGGTGTAAATTTCTGGGTGTATGGAAGCATGCTTACTAGCTGAGCACTCTTTTTATCCGGCGGTTTGAAGAAGATTGACAATTACACTGATCAATACTATGCTATGCTATGACAAAGCATTGTTCAGTGTTAGCAAACAAGCAATTACTAATAGTAATAGTCTCATATTGGAACTAAAGAAATAACTTGTAATAGTCTTATATTGGGACTAAATAATTATGAATGTGAAGGCCAGTCCATGATAAAAATTTGAATCACTCACCTTTTCCTATTTTCCAAATATAATAACGTAAACAAAAAGCAAACAAAAGCCACGTGTAGAAATATCAGAGCTATTAAAATATAATGCTAATAAAATGGTTAATGCCATAAACGTAAGCCACCTGTAGCTAACTATACATATAAAACAGGAAGTTTGTAGTTAGCGGTGGACAAGCCAGATTTATTTTTGGGCTTATGTCTTGTGAAGGCTGCATTTATTTTATTAGAGAAAAAAAAATACAAGAGAAGCCCTATGTAAACATTACTTTCATGTCCCTGTCTCTGACTGATATCTTGCTGCTATTAAACTGGATAAAGACATGTTACTTCAGAATGTTTACAAACTTTAGTTTGGAAAGAGCTGCCTGTGGGTTGGAGATCCCCCAAAAAATGGCTATGTAGAACTTAGTGTAGGCTGTAGTACACTGTGTGGCCACTAGAGTGGTGCATTTTGTGAGGATTGCAAGCTGGTGTATATAGCACTTGGTTAAATGGTTAATGTTATTTCACACAAATTCCCTCCATTTGATAGCCTATGTGATTTCTAACATATCTGTAAATTACTTTGGCAAACCGGCTTCTAAATAAAGAATAAACACAACTGCTGTCCATTCCATGTTGTTAGGGAAATTCTGTATCTGGCAGCAGAAAGACTTAAATGGAACACAGGACATGCACAGGACATGGGGCATGTCTTATGCTAATGTGTTCCAAACTAGGTCTTAAAAATGAAATCAAGGCTTCCTCTTCTCTCTGAAAAGCTTGTTTCTAGTGTCAATACATATGTTCTAACTATGTACACAGTACTGCCTCCTGAATGTAATCCTCTCCTCATTCCCTTTATCTTGTCATCATCAGCAGCAACAGTTGACTCCTCAGACTAGGGGCTGCTATTGTGATGTAACCTTTTCTCTTTTTTTAATACAGTTCCTGTTTTCCTTTCTTCTTGGATAGCACCTTGCAAACCTAGTGCATCAGTAACTCCTTTCCCTCCACATACATAGTACTGCTAGCAAACAGCCAGCAACAGGGACATCAAGGGCTTCTCTCATATTTATTTTTCTGTAACAAAATAAATGCAGCCTTCACACTAAGACATAAACCCAAAGATAAATCCGGCTTTTCCAGTGCTAACCATACATATAAAGCTTCCTGTCTATACAGATGGCTCAAATTAACGCCATTTACCGTTTCATTATGAGTGTACCCTGCTGTTCACTGTTGCTTATTGTGTATTAAAATCTCTGATTCATGAAATGTTATATTAGTGATATTATTAAAAGTTATGTTTTAATTTTATTAGTGACACTATTTTTCAGAAAATCTATAGTTTTCTTGGTGTGCATTATTTCATTGTCCCGCTGAGACCCCCACCGATCACTAGGTATAGATGGGAGAACTGCACAGTTGCTCCCTTTAGTCCCCTGCTCACAGCTCAAGCTGACATGTTGTAGCAGATAGCCTATCATATAAGTCTATGGAAACTGTCACGATGCCGGCTGGCAGGTAGTGGATCCTCTGTGCCAGAGAGGGATTGGCGTGGACCGTGCTAGAGGATCGGTTCTAAGTCACTACTGGTTTTCACCAGAGCCCGCCGCAAAGCGGGATGGTCTTGCTGCGGCGGTAGTGACCAGGTCGTATCCCCTAGCAACGGCTCAACCTCTCTGGCTGCTGAAGATAGGCGCGGTACAAGGGAGTAGACAGAAGCAAGGTCGGACGTAGCAGAAGGTCGGGGCAGGCAGCAAGGATCGTAGTCAGGGGCAACGGCAGAAGGTCTGGAATCACAGGCAAGGAACACACAAGGAACGCTTTCACTGGCACTAGGGCAACAAGATCCGGCGAGGGAGTGAAGGGGAAGTGAGGTGATATAGGGAAGTGCACAGGTGTAAACACTAATTGGAACCACTGCACCAATCAGCGGTGCAGTGGCCCTTTAAATCGCAAAGACCCGGCGCGCGCGCGCCCTAGGGAGCGGGGCCGCGCGCGCCGGGACAGAACTGACGGGGAGCGAGTAAGGTACGGGAGCCGGGGTGCGCATCGCGAGCGGGCGCTACCCGCATCGCGAATCGCATCCCGGCCGGAGGTGGTAACGCAGCGCCCCGGGTCCGTGGAACCGACCGGGGCGCTGCAGTGAGGGAAGTGTAGCGAGCGCTCCGGGGAGGAGCGGGGACCCGGAGCGCTCGGCGTAACAGTACCCCCCCCCTTGGGTCTCCCCCTCTTCTTGGGGCCTGAGAACCTGAGGATCAGACTTTTGTCCAGGATATTGTCCTCAGGTTCCCAGGACCTCTCTTCTGGACCACAACCCTCCCAATCCACTAAAAAAAAAGTTCTTCCCCTGACCTTTTTAGAGGCCAAAATCTCTTTGACAGAGAAGATGTCCGAGGAGCCGGAAACAGGAGTGGGAGGAACAGATTTAGGAGAAAAACGGTTGAGGATGAGAGGTTTAAGAAGAGAGACGTGAAAGGCATTAGGGATACGAAGAGAAGGAGGAAGAAGAAGTTTGTAAGAGACAGGATTAATTTGACACAAAACTTTAAAAGGACCAAGATAGCGTGGTCCCAACTTATAGCTCGGGACACGGAAACGGACATATTTAGCGGAGAGCCATACCTTGTCTCCAGGGGAAAAAATGGGAGGAGCTCTTCTCTTCTTATCTGCGAATCTCTTCATGCGAGAAGAAGCCTGTAAGAGAGAATTTTGGGTCTCTTTCCATATGGTGGAAAGATCACGAGAAATTTCATCCACAGCGGGCAGACCAGAGGGCAAGGGGGTAGGGAGGGGGGGAAGAGGGTGACGGCCGTACACCACGAAAAACGGAGATTTGGAGGAAGATTCAGAGATTCTGAAATTATACGAGAATTCGGCCCAAGGTAGAAGATCTGCCCAGTCATCCTGGCGGGAGGAAACAAAATGTCGTAAATAGTCACCCAAGATCTGGTTAATTCTCTCTACTTGTCCATTGGATTGAGGATGGTATGCAGAAGAAAAATTTAATTTAATCTTGAGTTGTTTACAGAGAGCCCTCCAGAATTTAGACACAAATTGGACGCCTCTATCCGAGACGATCTGTGTAGGCAACCCGTGAAGACGAAAAATGTGTACAAAAAATTGTTTAGCCAACTGAGGCGCTGAAGGAAGACCAGGAAGAGGGATGAAATGTGCCATTTTGGAGAATCGATCAACGACCACCCAAATAACAGTGTTGCCATGGGATGGGGGTAAGTCAGTAATAAAATCCATACCAATCAGAGACCAAGGTTGTTCGGGGACAGGTAGAGGATGAAGAAAACCAGCGGGCTTCTGGCGAGGAGTCTTATCCCGGGCACAGATAGTGCAGGCTCGCACAAAGTCCACCACATCAGTCTCTAGAGTCGGCCACCAATAGAAGCGAGAGATGAGTTGCACAGATTTCTTGATGCCCGCATGACCTGCGAGATGGGAGGAGTGACCCCATTTGAGGATCCCAAGGCGTTGGCGTGGAGAAACAAAGGTCTTTCCTGGAGGAGTTTGCCTGATGGAGGCTGGAGAAGTGGAAATCAGGCAGTCAGGAGGAATGATGTGTTGAGGAGAGAGTTCAATTTCAGAGGCATCTGAGGAACGAGAGAGAGCATCGGCCCTAATGTTTTTATCAGCAGGCCGAAAGTGAATTTCAAAATTAAATCGGGCAAAGAACAGAGACCACCTGGCCTGACGAGGATTCAGCCGTTGGGCAGACTGGAGGTAGGAGAGGTTCTTGTGATCGGTGTAAATAATAACTGGAAATCTTGATCCCTCCAGCAGATGCCTCCATTCCTCAAGTGCTAATTTAATGGCTAGAAGCTCTCGATCCCCGATGGAGTAGTTCCTCTCCGCCGGAGAGAAGGTCCTGGAAAAAAAACCACAAGTAACAGCATGCCCGGAAGAGTTTTTTTGTAGAAGGACAGCTCCAGCTCCCACTGAGGAGGCATCAACCTCCAATAGGAAGGGTTTAGATGGGTCAGGTCTGGAGAGCACGGGAGCCGAAGAAAAGGCAGACTTGAGTCGTTTAAAGGCGTCTTCCGCTTGAGGAGGCCAAGACTTGGGATCGGCATTTTTTTTTGTTAAAGCCACAATAGGAGCCACAATGGTAGAAAAATGTGGAATAAATTGCCTGTAATAATTGGCGAACCCCAAAAAACGTTGGATGGCACGGAGTCCGGAGGGGCGTGGCCAATCTAAGACGGCAGAGAGTTTATCTGGGTCCATTTGTAGTCCCTGGCCAGAGACCAAGTATCCTAGAAAAGGAAGAGATTGGCATTCAAACAGACATTTCTCTATTTTGGCATAGAGTTGATTATCACGAAGTCTCTGAAGAACCATACGGACATGCTGGCGGTGTTCTTCAAGATTGGCAGAAAAAATCAGGATATCGTCCAGATATACAACAACACAGGAGTATAGTAGATCACGAAAAATTTCATTAACAAAGTCTTGGAAGACGGCAGGGGCGTTGCATAGACCAAAGGGCATGACCAGATACTCAAAGTGTCCATCTCTGGTGTTAAATGCCGTTTTCCATTCATCCCCCTCTCTGATGCGGATGAGATTATAAGCACCTCTTAAGTCCAGTTTGGTAAAAATATGGGCACCTTGGAGACGATCAAAGAGTTCAGAGATGAGGGGTAGGGGGTAGCGGTTCTTAACCGTGATTTTATTAAGACCGCGGTAGTCAATGCAAGGACGTAGAGAGCCATCTTTTTTGGACACAAAGAAAAATCCGGCTCCGGCAGGAGAGGAGGATTTACGGATAAAGCCCTTTTTTAAATTTTCTTGGACGTATTCAGACATGGCAAGAGTCTCTGGGACGGACAGAGGATAGATTCTGCCCCGGGGTGGAGTAGTGCCCGGGAGGAGGTCAATGGGACAATCATAAGGCCTGTGAGGAGGTAGAGTCTCAGCTTGTTTTTTGCAAAAAACGTCCGCAAAGTCCATATAGGCCTTAGGGAGACCGGTTACATGAGGAAGCACAGGGACACGGCAAGGTTTACTGGGAACCGGTTTTAAGCAGTCCTTGGAACAAGAGGGCCCCCAACTCTTGATCTCCCCAGTGGACCAATCCAGGATTGGGGAATGGAGTTGAAGCCAGGGAAGTCCAAGAAGGATTTCAGAAGTGCAATTGGGGAGGACCAACAGTTCAATCCTCTCGTGATGAGATCCGATGCACATTAGAAGGGGCTCCGTGCGGAAACGTATAGTACAGTCCAATCTTTCATTGTTTACACAATTGATGTAGAGGGGTCTGGCGAGACTGGTCACCGGGATGTTGAACCTGTTGACGAGAGAGGCTAAGATGAAATTTCCTGCAGATCCAGAGTCCAAGAAGGCCACAGCAGAGAAGGAGAAGGCAGAGGCAGACATCCGCACAGGCACAGTAAGACGTGGAGAAGCAGAGTAGACATCAAGGACTGTCTCACCCTTGTGCGGAGTCAGCGGACGTCTTTCCAGGCGGGGAGGACGGATAGGACAATCCCTCAGGAAGTGTTCGGTACTAGCACAGTACAGGCAGAGATTCTCCATGCGGCGTCGTGTCCTCTCTTGGGGTGTCAGGCGAGACCGGTCGACCTGCATAGCCTCCACGGCGGGAGGCACAGGAACAGATTGCAGGGGACCAGAGGAGAGAGGAGCCGGGGAGAAGAAACGCCTCGTGCGAACAGAGTCCATATCCTGGCGGAGCTCCTGACGCCGTTCGGAAAAACGCATGTCAATGCGAGTGGCAAGATGGATGAGTTCATGTAGGTTAGCAGGGATTTCTCGTGCGGCCAGAACATCTTTAATGTTGCTGGATAGGCCTTTTTTAAAGGTCGCGCAGAGTGCCTCATTATTCCAGGACAATTCTGAAGCAAGGGTACGGAACTGTACGGCATACTCGCCAACGGAAGAATTACCCTGGACCAGGTTCAACAGGGCAGTCTCAGCAGAAGAGGCTCGGGCAGGTTCCTCAAAGACACTTCGAATCTCCGAGAAGAAGGAGTGTACAGAGGCAGTGACGGGGTCATTGCGGTCCCAGAGCGGTGTGGCCCAAGCCAGGGCTTTTCCAGACAGCAGGCTGACTACGAAAGCCACCTTAGACCTTTCAGTGGGGAACTGGTCCGACATCATCTCCAAGTGTAATGAACATTGGGAAAGAAAGCCACGGCAAAACTTAGAGTCCCCATCAAATTTATCCGGCAAGGATAGTCGTATTCCAGAAGCGGCCACTCGCTGCGGAGGAGGTACAGGAGCTGGCGGAGGAGATGATTGCTGGAGCTGTGGTAGTAACTGTTGTAGCATAACAGTCAGTTGAGACAGCTGTTGGCCTTGTTGCGCAATCTGTTGTGACTGCTGGGCGACCACCGTGGTGAGGTCAGCGACAACTGGCAGAGGAACTTCAGCGGGATCCATGGCCGGATCTACTGTCACGATGCCGGCTGGCAGGTAGTGGATCCTCTGTGCCAGAGAGGGATTGGCGTGGACCGTGCTAGAGGATCGGTTCTAAGTCACTACTGGTTTTCACCAGAGCCCGCCGCAAAGCGGGATGGTCTTGCTGCGGCGGTAGTGACCAGGTCGTATCCCCTAGCAACGGCTCAACCTCTCTGGCTGCTGAAGATAGGCGCGGTACAAGGGAGTAGACAGAAGCAAGGTCGGACGTAGCAGAAGGTCGGGGCAGGCAGCAAGGATCGTAGTCAGGGGCAACGGCAGAAGGTCTGGAATCACAGGCAAGGAACACACAAGGAACGCTTTCACTGGCACTAGGGCAACAAGATCCGGCGAGGGAGTGAAGGGGAAGTGAGGTGATATAGGGAAGTGCACAGGTGTAAACACTAATTGGAACCACTGCACCAATCAGCGGTGCAGTGGCCCTTTAAATCGCAAAGACCCGGCGCGCGCGCGCCCTAGGGAGCGGGGCCGCGCGCGCCGGGACAGAACTGACGGGGAGCGAGTAAGGTACGGGAGCCGGGGTGCGCATCGCGAGCGGGCGCTACCCGCATCGCGAATCGCATCCCGGCCGGAGGTGGTAACGCAGCGCCCCGGGTCCGTGGAACCGACCGGGGCGCTGCAGTGAGGGAAGTGTAGCGAGCGCTCCGGGGAGGAGCGGGGACCCGGAGCGCTCGGCGTAACAGAAACCATATCTTGCAACAAGTTAGATTCATCATTAATCGGGAAAGTGAAGTGCACAGCCACGCACTTCTCCTGGTTATATTTAGCAGAGTGTGGGAGAGAGTCTCAGCTCCTAGATCTCGATTGATCAAAACATTTGACAAGTCTGTGTAACATGTCAACCTTTTTTTAAATGACAGTAAAACTTTAAATGGGTACTACATTGCCAGACATCTTATCCCTATCCAAAGAATAAGGCATAAAATAACTGATCGTGGGGGTCCGGCCGCTGAGACCCCCCGTGATCTCCATTCAGACACTGGGTTTGGCGGCCGTGGTCGTGATGTCATGCCACACCCCCTCCATTCATGTCTATGGGAGGGGGCGTGACGGCTGCAATGTTCAGAACGCTTAAGGTTAATATAAGAGCAGAAATATTTTTTTGCATGTAACATAAACTTTTTCATGTCAGTATTGTTCCCGGTTGCCTAGGATCCCATATGTCATGGTCACCAACCATGATGGTAACCTCAAAGGGATACTCCGCCCCTAGATATCTTATCCCCTATCCAAAGGATAGGGTATAAGATGTCTGATCACAGGAGTCCCAGCGCAGGGACCCCTGTGATCTCCGTGCAGCACCCAACATTCTAAAAAGTATGTTTACAATGCTGGCTTCCCATACTGTTTAGAATGTCGGGTGCTGGACAGAGATTGTGGGGGGTCCCAGTGGCAGTCCCCTCCCGATCTGAAATCTTATCCACTATACTTTGGGTAGGGGATAAGATGTCTAGCAATGGAGTACCACTTTAAAGCTTCCCATAGAATTTAATGGACTGGGGCATGCATAAGTGCAGGCACCACCCTACTTAACTCCACTCTCCCAAGTTGTATGTACATGCCACTAATTCTGAACATGGAAATACCTTTTTAATAATAAATACAGGAATTCTTGCCAGCATTGTATTGGTAATTACTACAGTAAAATCTCCCAATAGTGGACACTCATGGGGAATTAAAAAAAAGTGTCCACTATTGAGAACTGTCCCTTATTGGGAAAAAAGGTTCAAAAATCTTTCTAAATAACTGAATGCTGTACTGTACTAACATGATAAAAAGGAGTATTACAGTAGAATCTCCCAGTGCTGTTTAATCACCCCTTGTCCCTCCCCTGTATCATTTCATCCCCCTTTATACCCTGTGCCACCTTATTCCCCAGTGTCTTGTGCCAAATTATTTCCCCCTTACACTTGTGCCAGATCATTTCGAACCATTGTGCCATTTCATTCCCTCTTTATAACCCTCTGTGTAAATTAATCACCCCCCCCCCCCCCCACACACACACACACACACACACCTCTTTATAAGGTGACACAGGGTGAATAAAGGGAAAATTAAATGACACAAGGGGTGGTAAAGAGAGGGTTATGAATTTGCACAGTGGGTAATAAAGGAGGAAGGAAATAGCACAGGGGGGATCAAGAGGAAATTATATAGCACAGAGGGTATTAAAGCAGGGGATGATTTGGCACAGGGGAAATAAAGTGGCAGGGGGGATCAGGGAAGCAGGGGGGTGAATGATGTGGCCGGTGGACGTATAGAAGCAGAAGACCACTGTTTAAATAGTGGTCATCTGCTTCTGTGCTGGAGCTTCTGCAGGGGGGTGCAGCGGGGGCCAGGGCCTCCTGGGAGCCCGAGCCCCTTATTGGAGTATTGGCTGTACCCCCTGATAGTGGCCTTGTGTACAAGGTAGGGCCGAGACATAAACCTGGTTGTCCCCTATTGAGAGTGTTTTGTCCTCTATTGTCCCCTATTGGGAGCGTTTTGTCCCCTACTGTTCCCTTTTGGATGTGCCCGCATCCACTATTGGGAATGTCCCCTATTCTGAGGGTGCAAATACATTAAGTCTCATGGACTCTACCGGAGAATTAAAAACTGTCTGCAGTTGGTAGGTGTCCCCTATTGGGAGGTGTTCACTAACAAAGATTTTACTGTATTAATGACATGTGGAAATATACATTTCTAATGGTAACAATTACATTTGCCGGTCCCACATTCACTGCACATTATTCTTTGTGTGATTGTTTGGACAGATGTATTTTCATTTGTTGCCAGTAAACTAATTTCCCATCATTATATATTATAATGTGCACTATTTTTCCACATCAACATAGACTTAAGACCCTATCTATCATTCTGGACCTTTTCTAAATCTCACTGACAGGCACACATTATTGAATAAAGTTTCAAATGACAAGTTACTTAACACTGGTAGTAGGTAGAATATAAGTAGTAAATCAATACTAGGGGACGTTACAAACATGCTAAAGAGCTAGACATGAAAACTTTACATTTTAGCTAAAAAACACAGAAACAGCCAGCACAACAACTAAGCGCACAGATACATGCCCCCCATGGCAAATCCAAAATGTAGAAAAAGAAGTTTGCAGCAGCACTCTATATTTGATCACAAAAGTAAAATTGAGGCTCTTAGCGTAGTGTATGATCACTCTTAGCGCACTCTTAGATGCTGTATGCCCAAAGGAGGTGAGTAGAGTGAGTGTGTTAGGCCATGTTTACACGGCAAAATTTCAATCATACACTTCTGCATGCCACTGAATGTTTGTAATTGTACATACTTGGCTACTGTATAAAAAAAGTTTAAGTGATGTTTCATCAAATTTTTCCAGCCGATTTCAATAAAGACTGAAAAATTGCATCCATGTATATATTATAAAAATCTAGCGATTGAAAATACCAATTTTATTCTGGACTCCCTAAACATGATAATGCATTGAATGTATTTTATGGGACATTCTGCAATTTAAACATTTTAATATGTTGCTTGACGGATTGCTAAAAAGAAACAATACCCACCCCAGTCCCCTGCAGCTTGCAGTCCGGCAACTTCTGGTCCGTCGCTGCTCCGTTCCTGTAGCTGTTTCTGAGATGACATGTCAGAGCCGGACCTGCCCGCTCAGCCAATCATTGGGTGTCCATCTCAGTCAGTTGTGCTGTTCAGGACACAAATGCCAGTCTTCATGTCAGTTTTATCAATAAATATATATATTTAAAGACACCTGAACTGTTATTATGTCGGTTTACTCTTGTAATCTAAAAAGCTCTGACCAATAAAGGCCTGGTCTTCGCAAGACCTCTGAAGGTGTCCTGTTGTATCAGCCACCCAAATGTTAACCACGATTCCTATAAGTCCAGTATGTTGTTAGATGCAACCTTCATGAACCTTCAGACTTGTTTTTCTAGCACATTCCCCAGATGCTTGATCATATTTAGTTCTCAGGAATTTAGAAGCCAAATCAACACGCTGAACTCTTTGTCAAGTTCTTCAACCCATTCCTGGTGTGGGCTCACACAGCATTATAGCGATGACCAGCATCATCACGTTGGGCCTGCAGGACATTAGTCATAAGTGAGTAAAGGTGAGTAATTACATTATATGCTCATTTTCTGTACTGTGCCAATCCCATGCTCTCTTGGTGTGGAAGTGCTTGCTCTGCTGGTGGCCCAGTTCAATACCATGTTGATATGACATATATATTTATATATATTTATTTATGGAAATCTTAATAGTATGAACGGCCAAATACAAAAAGTAAAAAAAAAAATAGAATATATCTTAATTGTTCAGCATAAAATGTACATTACAGGTTTGGGTATACAGTAATTCATAATTTTCCATTTATTTACATGTACAAATAACACCATACTGTAGATCAGTTACCCCAATGCTGCATTGTTAAAGATGTAGCTATGTTAGTGGGATGCATATAATATGAATGTGACCTCTTTGTTTTATATTACAAGGGTTCAGGGGACCACAAGCTGTATACAGTCCCAAAGGTGTTGCAGAACAGCCTCTAGTGTGCATTAATAATAGGGCTAAACAGCCAGGTTATGATGGGATCTAAATTATGGGACCTGGTCTGGACTTTTGATATTGGTGGAATTTTGGTGTGGAATCCAAATGTGTGTGTCTGAAATCATTTTACAAATTTTAACTTTGACAGCAAATTTTGTCTAAGATCAGTGTTACAAGAAATACCTTCCCTCTAAACTACGCTCACTCTAAGGTCCTCATAGTGAGGACAAAATAGAGGAATGCTGGACAAAAAATATATATTATGGCTAACCCTGCCTTATGGTGAGTAATACCCTAACAAACACCACCCATTACAACACGCACAAACTGATAAACCACTCCCTGCCAACATGAAAGCAAACTTGTCAACCTATGCATACATATATATATATATATATATATATATATATATATATATATGTATATATATATATATATATATATATATATCTATTACTATGATTATTACTATTGTTATTGTCATGTTTCTTTCATTTGGTAGAGTGTGCTGCTTTTCTATAAATAGAAAGGAAAAAAAACCTCAGTAAACTATTCCCGGAATATGCCCTAGAAATATATTAGAATAGACCCGTCTGGGATTTCATCCATAGATAGCCATTAATATTCAGCTCTCAATGTGAACCTGAAGCATTAAGCACATCTATTGCTGAAATGTGTAAAATAAGATTTGTACTTACACTGTGGTTACATCTTGAGTGGTAGTTAAGGTATCATTTCTCCCCACGCTCAAGGTCATGCTATTGAACAAATCTAATCAATTGTCTCTCAACTTATTTTAGCGTAAACAAAATTATAAACAAAGAGAATTATGAGAAATAAAAAATAAAAAAACATATTAAATTGAATTTTTTTTCATTTATAATTTATTTTGTTTCTAAAACTCATAGGATTTGTCATTATTTTAAGTTAGTATCCTTAATGTGAATGTAAAAGTGACCATGATTACAATTCCTGTACATGCCAGTGTATTAAGTAATATACAATAAAAGTAAAGTTACCATCAAAAACTGTTTTAACGGGGCAACCACACTCCCTCTGGACAAAGTCACACCCCCTCCACCATAACCCCCCCCCCCCCCATTTGTCCAAGATAAATTATAAAAAATCACATAATTCTGCAAAAATTTTCACCATGCAAAAAAATTTTACAATTTTTTAAAGAGTTTATTTTTTTTGTTTGTTCATTTATTTATTTATTTTTAAATGCCAACCATAATCTGTAAATAGATATGAATGTCATTAAGTATCTGGATTCTCTCTAAATGCAAATTTGCACTCAACAGTTATCTCCTCCAGGCCAGTAAGAATGTATTCCCCACCGCTGCAAAAGTCAAGAACCTCCCTCCTTAGAAGAGGGCTTTACAGAAATCTCTTTCTTTAATAGAATGGATAGCAACCTAAGCAAAGTGTTGTAATCTAGGAAGCATTGTTGTAGTCCCTAAAGTCCAAATCCTACCAATCCACTACTAGATTAGTGCTGAAACTTCCACCGATCTCTTGGTGTTCAGTCCATCTGACTGCACGCTCACCTTTGTTATGTGGAAGAGGTTTTTTTGATAATTTTTGAAATGCTAAACTTGATATGTTGTATGAAAAGCATGGGTCAGATGCTACCGTAACAGAGGAAAAAGATAATCCAATAGAAACCTGACAAACACATTCCAGTTTAATGGGAGCCAGGAGGATTTATTAAGATTTGCATCAGCACAAATACATCCCCATGGCTCCATTTAAGACAGAAGCTATGGCTTATATGAACATGGGCTAAATATTTTTATTGTCAGAATAGGTCTTTTTATTCATAACTTTGAACAACCCATTCAACAAATTCCTGAAGGTAATCCCTCTATTTAGATGGTTGTCAGGGATCAGAAATACTCTATACCAAGTCAGTACATACTCCCTATGGTATATAGCGGCCTTCTGATAAAGTCAACGGAGAGCAGAGAAAAACTGGACAGTGATTTTGTCTGTGGATTTGTCCCACATTACATCTGCATCAAAATAAAGGGGTCCACATCTTCATACGCCCCCTATCCAAATGCTAACCAGAACAGTCTTCTGGAATCTTTTCTTACATTGACTAGCTGTATGTTTCCACATTCTTCTTGGATTTTATGTGTGAAACAACCAGTCACCACAAAACTCACGCAGGAACTGCTGTAATCCATTTCATAGCTATGGTATTATCAACAGAAAGGGAAATTTCCTTACGACATCAACATTCCCCCAAGGGTTTAGCACATTTTCTCTTATGACAATCTCTTTTCACCAAACAATTAGAATTACATTAGGACTATTTTTAAAGACCCTTTGTAGACAGGCTAGAATAAAAAGAGTTATATTTGCTTCAACATCAGCTACCATGTGTATCTAGAGTAATGAAAGGAATGGCGTATCAAGGACACATTCCAAGCCTTGAGATTCAGAGCCATGAACAAAAGCAAAAATGCTTCTAACTTGCTTGTTAGGTGGAAGTGACCCTTGTCCATCTGATGTAAAGAATTAGCACTTTCCTGCTTATGTACTACAGAAATCCCTGAGCTGGCAGACTACTACAGACAATTTATTGATTTTGTCATTTTCAGCATTTTGTCTTAAAAACACTTTTATTCAATGAGTCAGCAATGCTCTACAGAGGGAAATGAAAGAATACAGAGATCTTCATCATGGTGTACAAAATAATTAACACCAAATGGGAACCATCAGCTTAATGGCTTTTTATTGTATAAGACTAGGAATGAGTGAATCAAATCTAACAAATCCGAATTTGTTACGAACTTCAGGAAAAATTAGATTCGTAATGAATGCGAATATCACCGCAATTCGATCGCGTGAATAACTTCATTAAACTCCATTTAGCGCGGTCCATGCTCCAGGGAATCTAAAATGGTGGATCCACATGTGATGACACGGGGCAAGGAATCCTGGGAAAGCAGGAACATTTTTGGCGGGATTACCCTGAATCACATGCAGCATGCAGCCTATCAGCAGCCAGCCACCCCTGTGATGTCCCAGCCCTATATAATCTGCAGCCATCTTGTGGCCAGTCACATCAGCATTCTATTACAGAGAGAAAGGGACAGACAGCAGTGTGAGTTGCACAGAAAAGCAATTTTACAGCAGCGATTCCCCTCCCAGTCACATCAGCGTTCTATTACAGAGAGAGAGGGACAGAGAGCAGTGTGTGTTGCACATGAAAGCATTTTCACAGCAGCGATTCACCTCCCAGTCATATCAGCGTTCTATTGCAGAGAGGGACAGAGAGCAGTGTGTTGCACAGAAAAGCTTTTTACAGCAGCGATTCACCTCAAGCCCAAATCCAGTCTAGAAGCACTGATAGGGAAGGGATTGAGATTGAGAGAGAAAATGAAAATTTGGGTGTAGTAAACAGCGACTGTGTGCTGCAGCACTGATGTGTACAACAACTGAAAAGCTAATAGTAGCCAGCCAGTTAGGGTGAGCAGAGCACTAAAAGATTATTGTCCTCCATTAAATGTAACCTGTGCATACATCTAAGTGGTGTACCATTTTGTTCCTGTTAAAGTCTTAAGTGCCTAGATACTGTGAAAGGCCAGGCAAAAGTACACACCTACTGGTGTTGTAGACAAATACTGTTTTAAGCATGCTGGAGTGCATTGTCCTACCCTCATAAGTGCATACCACATACATAAATCTAAGTGGTGTACCATTTTGTTCCTGTTGAAGTCTTAAGGGCCTAGATACTGTGAAAGGCCAGGCAAATGTACACACCTGCTGGTGTTGTAGAAAAATACTGTTTTAAGCGTAGTGGAGCGCATGGTACGCCCCTCATATACACACTAAGTATGTCAGGCAGAGAAGTGCCAGGATATGCACAGAGGAGTGGCAGAGGCCTACATTCATCAGGCAGAGGTCGCAGCAGACTAGGAGTGAGTGGCAGCATGAGTCTGAGGCCTGAGCTCCCGGTCGTGTCTAGACCAGCAACCCATCTGCCGTCATCGATTGGTCAACACAGTCATCCACTTCATCACAAATGACATCTGATACCCCCAGTCAACAGTCGGTGGGTTCCTCAGACACAACCCTCAGTTGGCATAGCCCAGGAGCAGCCCTTGTTCTTCCATTGCCTCTGTCCTATGCGGTTCCCTCCCCCACAGAAGTATTGTATGCTGTGGGTTCAGCTCCAGTATTTAGTGAGGACGATCTACTAGAGGACAGTCAGCAGCTACTGCCCAGCCAAGTAGTGGAGGAGACATGTGCCGCTTCCTCTGCTAGGTGGGCAAGTAGTGATGAGGAGAGTGGAATGGGAGGTGGTGTTATGAGCGTTCAGGCTCCTGAAGCAGACACTGTTGAGGAACCTGAGGAGGACATCAGTGACATGCTGACACAACTCATTGATGATGAAACCGATCACATTTGGGAGCCGGGTGCAGAAGGGCTTCATCGTCATCAGGAGAAGAGGGTTGCAGGTTGCCCGTGAGGCTGCAGCTGAGCCAGCAAGGTGGTAGCATGGTTGAAAGTCAGCATGGTGGCAGAAGTGGAAAGTCTGGAGCCAAATATGCGCGGGGTAGACCACCTGCTTTGCGGCAGCCTTCCTTCCTGGGAGGTAGTGAAACAGGGGTTCCTGGAGTAGGCGGCAGTAGCAGTCAATCAGTGCGGACTGTTGGTGGAAAAATCAGCTTCTCGGCGGTGTGGCAGTTTTTCATCAAGCATCCAGAGGAGGTTAACCTGGCCACATGCAAGATGTGTCGGCAGAAGATGAAGGGTGGCCAGGGTCCCAATGTTGGTACCACAGCCCTGCGTCAAGACATGCAGCGTCATCATAAAGCGGCCTGGGAGAATCATCACTCCGATGTGGTGGTCAAGCCTGCTGCATCACTCAGTGGCATGCCGCTCCCTCTTTCAGCCAGCCAAGGCTCCTCAGCAGAAGGGAGCTGTCTGTCATACCCATCTTCTGTCGCTCCAGATGCTCTTTCTTCTCCTACTTCAAGTCAATCATTCCGCCAGCAATCCATCAGCGAAGCCATGTTCAAGAGACAACAGAATGCGCCCACTCATCCAACAGCGCAGAAGCTGAATGTGCTCCTGTCCAAGTTGCTGGTGCTGCAGTCCCTCCCTTTTCAAGTGGTGGACTCTGAACCTTTCAGAGAACTGATGGCTTGTGCCAAGCCAAGGTGGAGAGTCCCAAGCCGTCATTTCTTTTAGAAGAAGGTAGTACCTGCCCTGCACAATTTTTGGAATGGGGGCAAATCCTTGAGCCTGTCGGTGTGTACCAAAGTGCACGGCAGCGCCGACGTCTGGAGCTGTAACTACAGTCAGGGACAATACACGTCCATTACGGCCCACTGGTAAATGTGGTTGCTGCACAGCAACAACAGCAAATTGGACAGGTCACACTGCTTCCGCCTCCATGCTATCAGGCCGTTGGTCCTGTGACAGTGTGCGACTCCGCCTCCTAATCCTCCACCATTTCCTCAGCCTCCACTGCACAGACAAGTCTCAGTGTCCCTCCAGCATACCATGTGTGCAGGGCACGGCGGTGTCACGCTGTTCTTCACATGGTTTGCCTTGGCGAACGGAGTCACACAGGGGAGAAATTGCTAAAAGTCATTTAACAACAAATCGAAACATGGCTTACTCCCCGAAAACTGGAAATGGGAACCATGGTGTCCGACAACGGGAAGAACATGAGACATGCGGCCGGCATGGCACACATGTTCAATCTGGTTGTCAAGCGGTTCCTGAAGTGTTCCCCCCTTGAGCTTCATCGTCAGAACGGTATTCCCCAACATAGTCTGATTTGCAAAGTTTCCACAAGTTGGAATTCCACCCTCCATATGTTGGACTGACTATACTAACAGAGAAAAGCCATTACCGATTTCTTGATGATGCAAGCGGATAGGAGGACTCCCCTGTGTAACTTCAATGTCAACCAGTAGCAGCTCATACGTGACACCTGCCGTTTGCTCAGGCCCTTTGGGGAAGCCACATTATTAGTGTGTTGCCAGGATTACAGGATGAACGACGTCATTCCACTGCTTCATTTACTACAAAACTTGTTGGAAATGGTGGCTGGTCCGGGCACTGAAGACATTGCGCCTACATCTCACGGCCATGTGAACCCTGTGGGGGCTGAAGTAGAGAAGGAGGGGGAGGGGCACAGTGGAGCACAGTTTAGGTTTCTAGAGAGGGGCGGTTTTTCTAGTCATCTGGCAGGAAAGAAGGAGCGGAAACAGCTAGAGGAGCTAGAGAGTTATGAGGAAGGTGAGACAGAGGATCCAGATGCATTGTGGCAGTATGCAGTGGAGATGAAGGCAGGAAGTCCCTCCTAGTCACTTGCACAAATGGCACGATGCATGCTCACTTGCTTGCGTAGTGACTGCCGAATCGTCACCATTTGCCAGCGGGATGACTTCTGGCTCTCCACATTATTGGACCCTCACTACCGCCAGAAATGGGGGCCTTTTTTACACCCACTGAGAAAGAGGACAAACTGACCTACTACAGAGACATCCTACGTAGTCAGTTGGCCAATGCCTATCTGCGCCATTGTCCATCTTCTCGCAGGTCTGACTCAGGGGGCCCTCTGCGCTCACCTTCCACTGCCATGGATGCTGGGGAGGGGCGGTGTGGCAGGAGCAGTACCAGCTCCATCAGCAGCAGCCTGAGTCTACAGTCGCTGATGAGTACCTTTCTTCACCAGCATAGTGAAGCAACTCATCAGCAACAGGTAGACTTTGAGCAGGACCTGAACCAGCAGGTGGTGGCATACCTTGACATGACCATGCCAACACACCTTGAAGATCCGCTGGACTTCTGGGCAGCCAAACTTGATTTGTGGCTGCAACTAGCAGAGTTTGCCCTGGAAAAGCTGTCCTGCCCGGCCAGTAGTGTTGAGTGGCATAGGCCATATTCGAATTTGCGATATTTCACGAATATATGAGCGAATATTCGTCATATATTCGCAAAATTTGCATATTCGTAATATTCACGTTTTATTTTCGCATGTGCAAAAATTTGCATATACAAAAATTTACATATGCGAAAATTTGCATATGCAATTTTTCGCATTTGCGAAAATTCGCACTCCAGTCTCATACAGTAGTATTAGAGTCTTCTTTACACCACACAAGCTGGAAGCAGAGAGGGATGATCACTGTGATGTGTACTGTGAAAAAAACCTGAATATTCGTAATTGTGAATATATAGTGCTATATTCGCGAACATTCGCGAAAATGAGATATACGCAAATAAAATTTGCATTGCGAATATTCACAGACATTTACAGACATTCCTCGGCATCAGACCACAAGTAAGTATTGAGGATATGCATTAGCTAAACTTACCTTTTCTAAGAAAAAAATATATGTACCCAATTTATTTATTTTTTAAAAAAAGGAAAGGTGGGCAAAAAAAACATTTGCCACCTACACCACCAAGTATTGATGTGATGTAAAGACCTCTAAAAGGTGGAAGGGAATAATGTATGGTCCACTGTAACCGGTGGGGGTAAAACCTTCCCCTGTATGGCCCTACTCTCGCATTCTTAATTCCCTTCTTGGCAAGTGTTACTTGCCCTAAAAAGGGTGGCCCCACACAGCAAGCTCTCCCTATTTCCCCCTACAAACACTGCCATTTCACAGGGTTTTTAGGTGGAAATAAGGAGGGTTTTCTGTGTGGGACCACCCTTTTTAGGGCGAGTAACACTTGCCAAGAAGGGAATTATTAGGGCAAGAGTAGGGCCTTTCAGGGGAATTTTTTACCCCCACCTGCTGCAATGGACAATACGTCATTCCCTTCCACCTTTTCTAGAAGGTGTTACTTGTCTTGAAAAGGGCAGCCCCACACAGGAACCTCATCCTATTTTCACCTAAAAACCATGGGAAATGGCAGTGTTTGCAGGTGGAAATAGGGAGAGGTTCCTGTGTGGGGCCGCCCTTTTCAGGGCGAGTAACACTTGCCAAGAAGGGAATTAAAGGGGTATTCCAGTCAAAAACATTTTATCCCCTATCCAAAGGATGGGGGATAAGATGTCTGACCGCGGGGGGTCACCACTGGGACCCCCTGTGATCTTTCTGCAGCACCCGCATTCTATGCGGGAGCTGTGTCTCCAGTTTCAGGAACCTCTGGTTTTCCGGGACTAGTGACATGACGTCACGCCACGCCCTCTCCATTCATGTCTATGGGAGCAGGCGTGACAGTCACCAGTGGCGGGCCCAGCGACGGGCCCCCCGCGATCAGACATCTAAAGGATAGGGGATACATTATTGTATGAACAATATGTGCACAAGTAAGTATTGAGGATACACATTACGTAAAACGTAACTTTTAATAATATTCATTTTTTAAAAGGCCTCTGAAAAATGAAAGAAGCGATCTGATTGGTTGCTATGGGCAACTCATCAACTTTTCCTCTGGACAGGTTTTGATAAATTTCACCACTCCATGTGTGAATGCTGACCACCAGCTGTCACGCCCCCTCCCATAGGCTTGCATTGAGGGTGCGGAGCGTGATGTCACACGGGGGTGAAGCCATGACGTCACAATGCTCCGGCCCCGTGATCGACAGTAATCAGACCCAGAGCGAACACCCTCCAGGGACTGATTCTAACGGGGTGCGGCATGCAAGATCATGGGGGTCCCCAGTGGCGGAACCCTGCGATCAGGCATCTTATCCCCTATCCTTTGGATAGGGGATAAGATGTCTAAACGCTGGAGTACCCCTTTAAATCATACATTACATCTTGCCCAGACCCCTCTGTAACCCATACCTCTCTGTCTTCTGTCCCTCATATCCCTCTGTCCCCACTGACATCAGAATTGGGCCAGAAGGAAGTAGAAACACTGGAGCTGGCTGCTCAGGAACGCACACGCACCACACTCATGACATACCCTTAAGGAGAAAGGTGGAGTCAGTGTAGTCAGGCATCAGGCACTAGAGAGACAGGTTGCCTCTAGTGCCCAGAGCCTTGCTGCAATGATTTCACCTCCCCTGAAAGTATACAAAGCACAGGTATCCAAAACGAGGAGCAGCATCCGCCACTCACAGTACCAACATACCCAGAAGTCACACTTTTTAAGTTGACCATAGAATAAAACAATATTTCAGCTCACCACTTCAGATGACTAACGTAGTGCATGGATATTACACAAGTGATGCACTGATGATCCTGCACATAAATGTCCTTTAAAACCAATCTTCATTTATTAGAGTTTATAAAAAGGTAGCAACAAACTGGGCATCAGTCTCATGCAGATACGATTTGACGTGTTTTGATGCTGTACATCTATTATGCTGTACATCTTATAAAACATTTTTAATTGGGACTGTGGTTAAAACCATGGACTGCCATCAGAAATTTTGGGGACCAATACAGCTGTGCCGCTTTAAAGTGCCCCATTGTCGCAGATGCCATGATCTGTATTGATCATGGCATCTGAGGGGTCCCCTGATGTCCACCATTACCGGTGGTTTCACTGGCTGCTGATAGCAACCAGGACCTGCCGTGCATGATGTGAGCACCATTCTGGTACAATTACAATCTGGTAATAAATTACTTCTATTAAAAAATCTTAATCCTACCAATACTTATCAGCTGCTAAAGTCGAGTTGCTCTTTTCTGTCTGACCACAGTGCTCTCTGCTGACACCTCTGTTTGTCTCAGAAACTGTCCTGAGTAGGAGAGGTTTGCTATCGGGATTTGATCCTGCTCTGGAAAGTTCCTAAGACAGACAGAGGTGTCAGCAGAGATTAGCTTTCAGGTGATCTGGAAGAGGACATGTAGCTGGCAGGGGACCTTGCCTACTCATATCCATGCTAATAACTTGGGTTCCAGGGGCTCTAGTGGTTCAGTGAGGATGCTGTCTGTGTCACTTGCTCAGAAGGCAGATTCAGCTGGCACACTATCCTGACTATTGCCAGATGCTGGATGGTTCTGGGCCACTTGTGCAGAGGGCAATAATTTAAAAATCTAGCATTAGTGCCATCTTAGATTAAGGGAGCAGTAAGTATAGCCTGGCAATTGCCAGGCTATACTTAAAGGAGTATTCCAGATTTTTATTTATTTGACTATGCTACTATGCTTGACTAGGGGCTGTAAAGTTAGTGTAGTTTATAATATAGTGTCTGTACCTGTGTTTGATGGCTGGCCTCGCAATTCTTATGTGATCTTTGCCTCAAAGTTTATTTTTAGCAGCACACAAAATAAGTGTGGTCTCAGGTTTTCCCAGGTTGCAGTGAGACATTAGATCATTCACAGGGAGCCTGTCGGCTTCAATGGGTGGAGCGACCGCTTAGTGGGAAGGAGACCATTCTCCACAGGGCTGCAGGTGGATAACCCCTTAACCTCTTAAGGACCCAGGGCGTACCAATACGTCCTGAGTCCGCTCCCGTTCTAGCGGGACCACGCCTCTAACAACGGCCAGGACCTGTGGCTAATAGCGCACAGCACTGATCACGGTGCCGCGAGCTATTAAGACGTGGCGTTCAAAGTTGATCGCCGCGTCTAATGTGAAACTAAATTAATGCCGGTTAGCTCAGGGGGCTGTTTGGGACCACCACAGTGAAATTGTGGCATCCCGAACAGCTGTAGGACACGAGGAGGGTCCCACTACCTGCCTCCTGGTGTCCGATCGCCGAATGACTGCTCAGTGCCTGAGATCTAGGCATGAGCAGTCAAGCAGCAGAATCATTGATCAATAGTTTCCTATGAGAAACCATTGATCAATGTAAAAGATCAGTGTGTGCAGTGTTATAGCTCCCATAGGGAGTTAATAAAGATGGTTTAACCCCTTCCCTAATAAAAGTTTGAATCACCCCCCTTTTCCCATTTAAAAAAAAACTGTGTACATAAAAATAAACATATGTGGTATCGCCGCATGCGGAATTGTCCGAATTCTAAAAAATATATAATTAATTAAACCGCTCGGTCAATGGCGTACGTGCAAAAAAATTCCGAACTCCAAAATAGCGTATCTTTGGTCACTAATTACGGTATATCATGAAAAAATTAATAAAGAGCGATCAATAAGTCCGATTAATACAAAAATGGTACCGCTAAAAACTTCAGATCACGGCACAAATAAGGAGCCCTCATACTGCCCCATACGTGGAAAAATGTAAAAAAAAAGTTATAGGGGTCAGAAGATGACAATTCTAAAACGTATAAATTTTATTGCATGTAGTTATGATTTTTTTCAGAAGTACAACAAAATCAAACCTATATAATTAGGGTATCATTTTAATCGTATGGACCTACAGAATAAAGAGGAGGTGTCATTTTTACCAAAAAATTTACTGTTTAGAAAAGGAAGCCCCCAAAAATTACAAAATGGCGTTTTTTTCTTCAATTTTGTCGCACAATGATGTTTTTTTCCCCGTTTCATAGTAGTGTGGGCAAAGTAGATTTGTGGGCAAAAAAAAGAGCCATCATATGGATTTTTGGGTGAAAAATTAAAAGAATGATCTTTTTTTAAAGGTAAGGAGGAAAAAACGAAAGTGCAAAAACGGTAAAACCCCGAGTCCTTAAGGGGTTAAGGACCAGGCCCATTTTGGCCTTAAGGACCAGGCCAATTTTATTTCTGCATTTTCGTTTTTTCCTCCTCGCCTTCTCAAAATCATAACTCTTTTATATTTCCATCCACACACCCACATGAGGGCTTGTTTCTTGAGTCACCAATTTACCCTTTGTAATGACATCACTTATTTTACCATAAAATGTACGGCGCAACCAAAAAAATTTTATTTATGTGGAAAAATTGAAAAGAAAACCGCAATTTAGCAAATTTTGGAAGGTTTTGTTTTCACGGTGTACACTTTATGGTAAAAATTATGTTTTCTTTAATCTATGGATCCATACAATTAAAATGATATCCATGTTATATGCTTTTCTATAATTGTACCACTTTTAAAAAAAATCTCAAATTATTTTAACAAAATTAGTATGTTTGAAATTGCCCTATTTTGACCACCTATAACTTTCTAATTTTTCCTTATATGGGGCAGTATGAGGGCTCATATTTTTGTTCCTTGATCTATAGTTTTCATCGGTACCTCTTTGCTTAGGTTTTACTTTATATACATTTTTTATATATATTTTTTTTATAAATGTGACAAAAAGGCAGCAATTTTGGACATTTTCATTTTTTTTTTTTTTACGTTTACACCATTCACCGTACAGGATAATTAACAATATATTTTTATTGTTCAGACTTTTCCGCACACGGCGATATCAAATATGTTATAATTTTTTTTTTTTTATGCTGTTTTGGTGGTAAAATGGGAAAAACGGATAATTGACATTTTATTGGGGGGGGGGGGTTCACATTTTTAAACTTTTTTTTTTTACATTTATCTCCTTATTTTTTAACACTTTAATAGTCCCCATTGGGAACTATTTATAGCAATCATTTGATTGCTAATACTGTTCAGTGCTATGCATAGGGCATAGCACTGATCAGTGTTATTGGTGATTTTCTGCTCTGGTCTGCTCGATCTCAGACCAGAGCAGAAGACCCCTGGAGACAGACAGAGGCAGGTGAGGGGATCTCCATCCAACATTATGTTTGAACGGATCCTTGCGGCAGTGCTGTGGGCGATCCGATCATCCATTTAAAGTACCGAACTGCCGCAGATGCCGTGATCTATATTGATTATGGCATCTGAGGGGTTAATGGCGGACATTAACGCCATTGCGCATGTCCGCCATCACCAGCGGGTCCCTGGCTGCTGATAGCAGCCGGGACCTGCCATGCATGATGCGACCACTGGTCCTGTGCTCGGGTCACTGTGGAACGTAAATGTATTAATGGTGTATTAAGTACCACTTCACCATGATGTACATTTATGTCCATTGTCGTTAAGAGGTTAAAATTGCCAGGGGGCAGGGAGTAGGAAGGCATTTAAAAATACAATCTGCTTGCTTCTTTTCCAGGGCTGTTAAAGGTCTACATAACTTTATTTCCTACATTGCATATGCATTTTCCTGTCATAACTTGCATACTTTCAGCATGCAGAGAGTTAAAATTTTACTATAATTGTCTTGCATTGCATTTGCAAACCGCAAAGACAGAATAATCTAGTCACATGTAAAGCTCTTTGCCAATAAATGCAGGCAATGTCCCTCCCAACTTTCCCACACTAGCCTGGGAAGAGGTGGTTTTAGTTTGCTCTAGTTAGTTGAGTTGTGAGGGGCACATGTTGCTTTACAGCTTTTGTCGCACACTTGGGGAGACTGCTATAGCTAAAAGTCACGGTTACCTTCTACAAATTAATCACAAAAGTTCACTAATCATGTCTACAAGGAAATCAAGCTTGTCTGCCTAGAGTCCTGCTGCAAAAATTAAATGAACTCTTCAGAAAAAGACACAAAAGTTACCAAAGGGGATAACAGTAAAGTAAAGTTGTACAAGGACTCCGAAGAAAATACGCTGGATGTGTTTAAGATCAGGTCCTGGTCAAGTGTTTCACTGTTAAAGGGGTATTCTGTTTTTTTATTTTTATTTGGGGCTGTAAAGTTAGTGTAGTTCATAATATAGTGTCTGTACCTGTGTCTGATCTTGCAATTCTTATATGTTCTTTGCCCCATGTTCATTTTTAGCAGCATAAAAAATGAGTGTTGTCTCAGCTTTTCCCAGGTTCATTGCGGCCAGAGACATTACATCACTAGGCAGGTGTTGAAAGGAAGCATGTCTGTGCTTCAATGGGTGGATGACTGCTGGGTGGGGGGGAGATCATTCTCCACAGGAAAGCAGGCAAGTGTAGTTTTAATCACAACATGCATGGAAGGGTTTTCAGCTCTGCTGCAATGAGTGGGATGACTGATGTGTAGGAGGTTGAAAAGTGACCTTACACTTACAAACAAAGTATCCTGGGACTTGTAGTTGAAGGGGAAAGCTCCAACAGAATAACGCCATTTTGTAAAAATAAAGCAGCAACATTATGGTGGACTCACAACACAGCCATTTAGCCCCAAGACAAGCACAGATCCCTTCTTAGAATGTCCATTACTGTCTGGCAGGTAAGTACTTAAGTCATCTTATGTTGGATAACCCCTTTAAGTTGGGAAACTTCTCCTGAATACACCTTTCCGAGTGTTGTATTGCAGTTTCTCCATAAGAGGTAAGTGAAGCTCTGGTTTTCACCCTTAACCCCTCTACACGTATCTGGAATATACTGCAGGGAACCACCAGGTTGATATGTCTAGGAGTGGTCCTGGTGTTGGTGACTTCTGGCCAAAACCACAATGGGTTGAGCAAGCGATATGTCTTGGTAAATGCAGAAGTGAGGGATTTGCAGAATGCATTCAAAGTCAGATGTCAGGAAATATGTGAGGGAGGGCAGCACAGTTTCCATGGTCAGAAAAAGGCTAGAGTCAGACACAGGTGATCAGGGTGCAATTCATCAGGATGATATGGTAACAAGCTGTAGTCCAACAAAGGTACTGACAAATATATAATAGAACACTTTGACAGAATGCTATCAAGCTAGGAATTTCTTTGTGCAGGAAGGGTGTGCTAGTGAATCTGCCTGATTTACCAGTTGATTGACCAGAAATGACTGGGAAGGATTTGGGTGCGCATGCTGGCCCTTTAAGATGCAGGAAGGAAGTGCCATCCCAAGGCCAGACTCAGCAGTACATGGACAGTAGTGAGGGGAGTGTACACTGTATGGTCTGAAGCAAAGGAAACTTAGTGGATTTT
Organism: Hyla sarda; assembly: GCF_029499605.1. NCBI lineage: Eukaryota > Metazoa > Chordata > Amphibia > Anura > Hylidae > Hyla > Hyla sarda. Next base: position 83,817,660 of record NC_079193.1, on the reverse strand, counting down.
CCAGTCGAAATGTATAGTACACCAATAGGAGCAGACCACCAGAATTACAAGTTGATTCAAAGTTTCACCCAATAGGTTCCCTGCCCAGGAACATAGGTGAAGGGAATGCATAAGTAGTAGTCGCACCGGGCCCTGGTACCTACGGGGTGCCCCAGAGCACATCTGCCCCGTAAGAGACCAGTATTATATTTGGCCCTGTTGCAGATTTTGCATTGGGGCCCAGAAGCTGCAAGTTACGCTTCTGTCCCTGTCCAAGAACATAGCAGGGGAACAAATCCCCATATGTATGTGTTGCTGTTTGGACTATAGAGAAGCATACTGTGAGGCAATTTTGACAATTTTTGTTCTGCACTAGTTTTGATAAATCTCTTTCAATATACTGCTGTAAATACTGTAAGGGCTTTACTAACAATGCTTAGCGGCATAAGTGTTTAATGGTAAACTAGTCATTCATGTGCGGCAAGGCTATCAATATCAGTTCTGGGAATGTAAGCTTTATCAACGCCGACATAGATTGAAGCCATAATGACACACAAAAAAAACAAGTTTATTAACTTTATTTCTTAATTGCTGCTCCTGATGTACCACAGCTCACATCAAGCAGTGATTTAGCCTGAGACCAAATTCTAGGTTTATAGGATATCCCATATGTCAGTTCTATAATATATTTCTACTGGGGATATTATCATAAAACCACAATTTTATACTATAAAAATAACCATTAAAGTCCAGGCATGCACAAACAAGGTAATATGCAATAAATTGTGAAATGGTAAGATACTTCAAATGTAAATGTATTCAACTCCCATTGCGATGCATGTAATTTCCATTGCTTTATTAGAAATCTTGCAGTTGTCGTGCTTCGGCAATGACTTATAAATATAACAGCAATGAGTCAGCATGCAAATCCCTTCTGTGAAAAACAATTTGAGAGGTTTTATAGCCCAAAGCTGTTCATTATTTTATTTTTGAGATCAGTAATACAAGTTCATGTGCAAAACATGCTGAGAGAAGAATTTTAACAATATCTGGATAAAGTAAAAAAAAAAAAAAACTATACGAGGACAAGACAGCAGTGTAGTATGGAAAATAACCATAATGTGCTTAAATTGTGACTTTTTAAAATAATAAATAATAATACTTATTTATATAGTGTATACTCCATATCAATAATTAATCTTAATGATAAAGAAAAAACACAAATTTTGAATTTTAAGATTAATAGCCTTCTTTGATTTATTATCAGTTGGAATGAAGTATAAGATCAATTTATGGCAATGATCCATTAAACAACACAAAGAAGTTATAGCCTACATCATGGGGTATATGAACAAATGGGTCTGCTGATACAATAAGTGACTTCTTCCTCCTGGTCAAATATATCCACAAATCATATTTGTCAATGCAAAGAGATAACTCAATGTTGTTCAATTAAAGCTATAAAGAATTTTTTTTACCCTGCAGTATATTATCCTGTTAGTTATATTCTTTTTTTTACTAATACAGTAATCTAAAAAAAAAACTTTGAATGATAAACTCAAGGAAGTCTATAATTTTACATTGAGGAAACCTCTAGATGACATCAGTGGTTGAAAAATGTAAATATATAGTATTTTACATAAGGGTGTCCACTGCTCAGATTTTTGTAAATATTTTATTAGATCTTTTAATGTGACAACCCAGAAGAAATGACACTCTGCTACAATGTAAAGTAGTGAGTGCACAGACTGCATAATAGTATTTAATGTTGTGTCCCCTCAAAATAACTCAACACACAGCCATTAATGTCTACACATTGGCAACAAAAGCAAGTACACCTTTAAGTGGAAATTACCAAATTGGGCCCAAAGAGTTAATATTTTGTGTGACCACCATAATTTTCCAGCATTGCCTAAAGCCTACTGGACATGGAGTTCACCAGAGCTTCACAGGAGTCCTTTCCCACTTCTCCATGATCCCGAAATATAAGAGAAAAAATCCAGTGCTGCTCGATCGATTAAAAGCTTTTTATTTTATTTTAATCCAAGAGACCAGGACACAAGTGGAGACAAAAGAGTTCCCCATTTCAGTAGATCATGTCAACCTCAGTCATACAACCTACAACATATTGGTTTATGACTAAGGTTGACATGATCATGAAATGCATCACTCTTGTCTCCACTTGTGTCCGTGTCTCTCGGGTTGAAATAAAATAAAAAGCTTTTAATCGATCGAGCCACACTGGACCTTTTCTCTTATATTTCTGGATCATTATTGGTGCTTGTCTACACCAGTCCGGGCACTGCTATGGCAATCAGTGGGTGAGCTGAATATCTTCTGGATCTTTTACTCCTCCATAATGGCATCACGGAACTGGAGAATGTTAGAGACATTTTGCTCCCCCACTTTTCATTTGAGGATGTCCCACAGATGCTCAATAGGTTTTAGGTGTAGAGACATGCTTGACCAGTGCACTACATTTATCTTCAGCTTCTTTAGCAAGGCAGTGGTGGTCTTGGGTGAGTTTGGGGTTGTTTCCATGTTGGAATACTGCTCTGTATCCCAGTCTCTAAACGGAGGGGATCATTGTGTGCTTCAGTAGATGTTGGCATTCATGGTTCCCTCAATCCACTGTAGCTCCTCAGTGCCAGCAGCAGTGCCAGCAGACCATGACACTCCCACCAACATGCTTGATGGTAGGCAAGGCGCTCTGTACTCCTCACCTGGTTGTCACCACGCACACACGTGACACCATCTGAACCAAATAGGTTTATCTTAGTCTTATTAGACCACTAGTGATATGTGATATACTGTAGCTCTAATATTTTTTTTCTAAGATTACTCATTTCTATATCTTTGCCCCCTTGAGACTATGGTCACACTTTGCGGTTGTGTTATGGGTCTAGATATGATGTTAAATCTGAAGTTTGTCTGTTTGTATAGGACTTAAAACAGCAGAAAAACAAAAAGTTTTATAAATCCAATGAATAAGTTGGTCTTCCCCCCTTCTTTATTCTCGCTTTCTTTTCCTGACCATTCTCCCTCCTAAAAGAGGGAAACATTTGTAACCCAAATGTTTCCTCTTTTAAATAATGGAGATGATGGGTGGGTAGTGCTGATTGAACTGCCTGGGACATTTTTGTCAAAAAATGGAAACCCATCCTAAGGTAAGTAAAAATGTACTACACACAATCCTTTTCTGTAACATTTTGTTTGTGTTTTGTAATTAAATGTAGCATGCCCCCAGTATTACTTTTTGGAATAAAAAGTCTATTTTTATAGAGAAAAAAATGTGTTACCGTTTTAATAAACTGAAAATCACCAAGGAAAAATGCTTGTAAAAAACAATGAAAAATTTTTAAAATGGCAAAAAATTCTGAAAGTCTGGGTTCCTCATAGTATCCCAGTCAGTATCTTGTTATCTGATCTTTATTTTGCAGCTATTTTATCGGAGTGGAACAACACAGAAAAAATATCTTATAGAAAGATTTGAACCTTTTTTTATCTTTATTTTGGACCCACTGCTTTGGCTAAAAATTGTAACCCAAATGAGCTTTAAAGTAAGTTTCATGGGGGGAAATTTGACTAAACCTGTGTAGAGTAAAAGCTGACCAGTTGCTCATAAAAAAGGGCTCTGAAAAATAAAAGAAGTGATTTGATTCCTATGGGCTACTGGTCAACTTTTCCTCTAGACTGGTTTGCTAAATTTCCCCCTATATAGTGAGGTACAGATGAACCAAGCCTATGGGTTTTACACACAGCGTTTTTTTCAGAATCCAACACAGTTTTTGTGCAAAAATAAATTATAGGAAACCCTACACTACAAGATAAGTGAATGCTCACCTATGGTGATTATGCACAAGGCACAACAACCTACCAGTCTTTGTGGGTATAGGAGGTAGGTGATGCAGCCTTCACTCTCCAAAAGCCACAGAGCTGGAGATTGTCCAAAGACATCCAGAGGAATTTGGCAAAACCAAGAAGAATGGTGAATTGTGAGCACAAAGGGGGGTACTTATAAAAAGTGGGGTAGGCGCAGTGGCGTACCAAGGGGAAGGGGGGGGGTGCCACTCTCAAGGGGGGTGCCATGGGCGTACTGACCCGCCACTGCCGCAACTACTGAGGATCTGGGACACTCGTCCCAGATCCCCAGCAGACATCGCTACATTCTCCTGTATGCACGATACATGCACATACAGGAGAAGGCGTCCCCTCTGTGTGAGCTATATCTGCAGCTACACAGAGGAGATGTGACCTCCGCCCCCACGCAGCACGCAGTACAGGCCCCGATGACGTCACTCAACCGGCTCCTGTACTGTGGAGGGGAGAAGACGCGGGCCCCTGAAGGAGATCACTGCATGGGATATCAGGTGAGCATCCTTTTTTTTTACTTTTTTTTTTAACCCTGCCTATACCCATAGGGAAGGGGGGGGGGTGCTCTGCATATACCTATGGGGAAGAGGGGGGGTGCTCTGCATATACCTATGGGAAAGGGAGGAAGAGGGGGGTGCTCTGCATATACCTATGGGAAAGGGAGGAAGAGGCAGGGGGTGCTCTGCATATACCTATGGGAAAGGGAGGGAGAGGGGGTGTAGCCATGCATATACCTATGGGGAAGAGGGGGGTGTAGCTCTGCATATACCTATGGGAAAGAGCATGGGGTGTAGCTCAGCATATACCTATGGGGAAGAGGGGGGGTGTTGCTCTGCATATACCTATGGGGAAGGGGGGGGTGTAGCTCCGCATATACATATGGGAAAGAGGGGGGTGTAGCTCTGCATATACCTATGGGAAAGAGGGGGGTAGCTCTGCATATACCTATGGGAAAGAGGGGGGTTGTAGCTCTGCATATACCTATGGGGAAGGGGGGGGTGTAGCTCCGCATATACATATGGGAAAGAGGGTAGTGTAGCTCTGCATATACCTATGGGAAAGAGGGGGGTAGCTCTGCATATACCTATGGGAAAGAGGGGGGTTGTAGCTCTGCATATACCTATGGGAAAGAGGGGGGCTGCATATACCTATGGGAAAGAGGGGGGGTAGCTCTGCACATACCTATGGGAAAGAGCGGGTGGGGGGTGTAGCTCTGCATATACCTATGGGAAAGAGGGGGGTGTAACTGCATATACCTATGGGAAAGAGGGGGGGTGTAACTCTGCATATACCTATGGGAAAGAGGGGGTTACCTGGCTACCTACCTACCTGCTCTTTTACTGTGCAGGACACCAAGGAGGACATTATTACAGTTTGTGGGCCTATAGATGGGAAGATTGTGTAGAGGAGGGGAGGGCACTGAAAAAATGCAGAGTCTGACATGTTTTTCCTGCAGATGTTAAGAGATCCACATGGCGGTCTTATCCGGAAGAAGAAGAAAAGGAAAGAGGACGCCGCTGATCAGAAAAGACGTAATTGTGAGTCCCAAAATGTAACTGTAATCACTTATATGGTATACACATCCTGTGTACAGCTGATATCTACCACCATATGGTCCTGTATATAATCACTTATATAGTATACTGATTCTTTATGGTATACTGGTCTGTGTATGGTGGTTTTATTCATTACAGTATGGTGGTATTATCCAGTTATTGTGTGGTGGTATATATTTGCTCCTTATATACCAGTATTATTGGTCATGGAAATTTACCTACGTTAAAGTGTTTCTTATATATTTAAATTTTAATTTATTGTGTGTGGGATTTGGGGTGAATAGGAGCATGGCAGAAGATTGACGAGCTGATGAGCCTAGCAGGGGCCCTTGCCTTTTTTTGGTCTGGGGACCCCGAGTGTTGTCAGTCCGCCCCTGGGGAGAGGGGAGGGAGGGGGTGTAATTAAGGGGGGGTGCATGTGTGTGTGGGGGGATGCCAAACAAAGGGTCCGCCCCGGGTGCCAAATGCTCTAGGTACGCCCCTGGGTAGGCGAACATCTTTTTACTCCATTAATTCATGTAGTGGAAACTGTGTAGCTGCACCAAATTTATTACATGGTGCAGGTCATGTGATAGATCTGGTGCTGATCACATTTCTTAAATTAATACTCCACATTGTATACTGTTTTCTCTGCGACTTTTTGTGCTACTTTTTAACCTGTTTGACAATTATGCAACGTTTTTATAATGTTGTCCACAGTTAGTTTGTAAGCTATTTTTTATTTGGTGGTGATTTGTGCCATTTTGGGTGCTTTGCGCCAAAGTATGCAACTTTTTAAAAAATTTACAGTTTCATAAATCCCTGACCACTGCAAAAAGTCAATTCAAAACACGTCTACTACAGCAAAAAAAAAAAAAAAAAGCAAATGAAAAGTTACACAAAAAGTCGCAAAAATTGCGCTGAGCCAAAATATTGCAACAAATTTACCAGGTGGAAAACTTTTTTTTTTTAAATCAACTGGTGCCAAAAAGTGAAACAGATTTGTAAATTATATATAATTAAAATTAAAAAATCTTAATCCTTCTAGTGCTTATTAACTGCTGAATACTACAGAGGAAATTATTTTCTTTTTTGGAACACAGAGCTCTCTGCTGTTATCTGCCGGTATATAGCACACAGTATATAACTGGTGGCCAGTGGAACATTCTGGTGGTTTCATGGTCTTTGTAACCCTAGTTGTTCAGTTGTTAAAGGAGTGGTACATGATCAGAAAAACATGGCTGCTTTCTTCTAGTCTCCATCAGTTGTGTGTGAAGTTCAGCATCATTGAAGTAGACAGGTGTGGTATTGTTTGTAGAAGAAATAAGCCATATTTTTCTAATCATTAATAGGCATTGGCTCTGATTTACTAAGAGTGGAGTGTAGGTTTCTTTGTGGGCTTTAATTCCCTACAATTTTTTTCCCATGGTATTTACTAAGGTTTCCATACATTTTCCACTATCCCACATTTTGCTTTTTTTTTTTTTTTACACATGCTCTGATCTGTAGGGCTTTCCTCAGCTGAAATCCACCAGATTTTCTGTTGAAACCTTAGTAAATATGTTGGGTTTTTGTGAAAATGTCGGGAACACGCCCGTTTTCGGTGACCACGCCCCCTTTCTCTGATGACCACACCCCTTTTACAGAGTTAGTTGGTTTTTTTCAATTCTGGCACAAATTTTGGTGCACATTCTAGCACAGACAGAATGTGCGCCAGAATCTGACGCACGACCCGACAAAACATGTTGGGTTTGCAATAGTAAATGAGGGCCATTGTGTCTTGTCTCTATTATATTCAACTTGTCCTGTGAACAGAAACATCTGCGCTATAAGAAGATGAATTCAAATGGTTATCATTTTATTGGTTTTCATTTATTAGTTTTAGATTTTTCATTACTGAATGTAAACGTTTCTATTGTTATCTCTAAACAATTACCCCGAAGACACGATGGGGGTCCTATTCAAAAATCTTCGAGTAAAAAAGTTTGTGTTTTTTTTCATCAGATATTCAAAGTGTTTTACATGAGGTGATCCAAGGTTTACACTAGTCACACCAGTTTTGCAAAAGTGGGCGTGGTCATATAAATTTCATGTTTTACATGACATTTTCAAAGTAAGAGTCCATTTTACATCAAAAATTTCCCATCAGGCCTTGCTAATGTAGAAAGCACAGAAATGATTGTAGGTTTTTTTTTTTGTTCGTTTGTTTTTTTTTTTTTTTTTTTTTTGGTGGGGAAGGTTTTATTTAATCAATTATTGAAAAATAAATAATTATTATTGGAAAATGTTAATTAAAAGAAAAACCTTACTTTTTATTTATTAATTTTTTTCATGGTCACTGCACCTGCACTTACACCCCTGGACATGTTTTATTTATACAATTATCGCTTGGATGGGCACTATTAATCATAGAATATTATGTGAGATGTTTCTGCAATAATTTTCCGGGATTCAATATTTGGTGCCAAAATCAGCAAATTTAGTACAAAAAAATAAAGATGGTGGCAAAAAACTATTTTGGCATGAAAATAAACCAAAAGTGGCACGAAAATTAACTCTCGCATATTTTCATATTTTCAAAGCAGCACAAGAGACCTTTGAAAATGTGAGGAGAAAAAAAAAGGTGTGATTAATATCGCTGGAACAGAAATTACTGTAGTTTTTTTTTATATCTCTCCCAATGCCTGGGGTACAAAACCCATATATGTCAGTGATTACTGCATTACCTTTTATAGACATAATCCTGACTCATTGAGATGTGAACAAGTGGTAATGGAGGCTGGCCGCATGCGCGAGGCCGGCACAGGAGATGGTACTCCTCCATAGCAATAGAACAGTTTGTGGTAGACTGGGGTTATAGGGTTTATGGGGTGTAGCTGTGCATTAACTAAAGGGTGTCTGGTTAATCCTTTCTATTCGTGATGCCAGGTTGAGGGCTCCTCTGTAATGCTTGTCCTACCGCCCGTACCAAGAGTGGTATGGAGGTATTAAATAAGTGAATGTCCACAACCGGAGAGTTTGCTGAAAACTGTTGAAACTTTTACTGAAGATTTTATCAAGGCTTTATAACAGTAACAGTCTCTTTACAAGCAAAGTCTCTTAGATATTGACTGTGGTTGGGACCTTGAGCATTTTAAAGTCCGGAGACTGATATGCATTGTTCCACTGGATTTAGGGGATTTAGTTTCGGTCCAGTAGTCACACTAGCTTTAGCGGGGATTTAGTTTAGGACTCACGGTTTGATTCAGGCTGAGGCCGGCAGGCTTCAGACCTAGCGTTGTCTTTGAAAGTTACGCAGATCTGAACTCTCAGATGATTCGGAACCCAAGAGAGCGATCATTGGCTGCAGCTCCCTTATATGGGCAGGGGCTGGCCTTAAGCTGATTGGTCCAAAACTTCTGTCAATTATCTGCACAAAGGATCATGGCCATGACCACACCATGTGACCTCTGAAAGGTCCTAAAGCATAACCCAAAGTAATTAACATAGTCACATGACCGAAGGTCCTGTAATGCTATAAAGGTAATTATATTAATATACATTATTAAATATATACACATAAGCACTCTAAAATTAGAGAAGGAGGAGGCGACTAGGGGCTGTCTCACCTGAAGGACCCTACCTGAATGTAGTAACTCTTACTTTGGGGACCACCACACAAGGTACGGTATGCAATACGGTACCGGGACACCACAAGTTCATTGACATGCGCAAGAAGTACACAGCACATTGCAAGACTGATACTGGGTACAGAGATATGATACAGGAAAGTGATAGGACTAGGTCATGTGAGTATACTTACCTCTATTTTCTATTTTCATTGGTTGGTAATTGAATTTACATACCTGGTCTGATGTAATGACTATTCTGGAGGTATTGAGTTGATGTGTTGTGATAGGGTGTGGACATAACACATGTGATGAGGTGTCAATCCATAGTCCATAAATACCCCCGGCCTGCACTTGGTAGACTGCTTGCCTCATTTCCTCCAGATGATGATAATGATTTATTGGAACATGTAGATGGGGGAATTGTGTTAGCGTTTTAATATCGTTCCATATTATGCCTGGTTCTTAAAGTGGATGTGGATGTGCACCCATATGTCCCCACGATTAGTTGTGTGACTGTGGATGTACATCCACGTGATACTTCAGTCACTAAGGCACATGGCATGGTGTTTAACAGCACATTCAATTGCTTATTTTACGTTTATTTTATTCCATAAACAAGAAAAGTTAAATTTTAGGGGAATCACTGAGATATAGGGGTTTTGTAGCCCAGGCATTGCATTTTCGGGTTAATTGTGTTTTGTTGATAATCGTATCCCAGGTTACCTTTGGGAAGTTTGTGTATGAATCTCTTGTATGCCCTACCAAACTTAAGCTGTCCTGTCAGGAGCAATCCCACACTGAAAGTTAAGTTGGATGACCCTGGTTTGTCCTTAATTCTGTTGGGGAAGATATATGGATATTCAGCATAAGTAGGTGAGTACATGATGACTATAGCCAACAATTAAAACAACAATTTAAACACTTTAGATAATAGTAATAAATAATTTCAAAATGTATTCCCCACATGAAAAAAGATACAATAGCAAACATCCAAACATCCATTCATGGTTTGTACCTAACACAAAAACAGGAGGTAACATGGCTGGAGCTAAGCACTATAACTTTTTATGTTTATACATTCAAAACATATTACATTTTTAGTGATTATACAGTAGTAGATCATATGACAAACATGTCAAAAATATATTTTACCAAAAACTTTTCCTGTTATATTTAATGTTACGCCGAGCGCTCCGGGTCCCTGCTCCTCCCCGAAGCGCTCACGGCGTTTCTATCCCTGCAGCGCCCCGGTCAGACCCGCTGGCCGGGAGCGCTGCACTGACATGGCCGGAGGGGATGCGATTCGCATAGCTGGACGCGCCCACCCGCGAATCGCATCCCAGGTCACTTACCTGTCCCGGTCCCCGGCTGTCATGCTTTGGCGCGCGCGGCTCCGCTCTCTAGGGCGCGCGCGCACCAGCGCTCTGAGATTTAAAGGGCCAGTGCACCAATGATGGTGCCTGGCCCAATCACCCTGATTAGCTTTCACCTGTTCCTTGCCCTACTTATACCTCACTTCCCCTGCACTCCCTTGCCGGATCTTGTTGCCTTTGTGCCTTGTGAAAGCTATTACTGTGTTCCCATACTGTGTTCCTGACCTCCTGCTATTTCCATATTGACTACGAACCTTGCCGCCTGCCCCGACCTTCTGCTACGTCTGACCTTGTCTCTGCCTAGTCCTTCTGTCCCACGCCTTCTCAGCAGTCAGCGAGGTTGAGCCGTTGCCAGTGGATACGACCTGGTTGCTACCGCCGCAGCAAGACCATCCCGCTTTGCGGCGGGCTCTGGTGAATACCAGTAGCTTTTTAGAACCGGTCCACCGGCACGGTCCACGCCAATCCCTCGCTGACACAGAGGATCCACTATCAGCTAGCCGAATCGTGACATTTAACAACCAGACTTTGTTACAAGATGTTGGAGGTGTTTAAGGTGCATTGCCTATACTGCCAGATGTTCATTTTATTACAAGAGACAAGTATAGGAAGTGTTTCCATAATACAGTTGGGAGACAGTTCAAAGTTGGTGCAGGAAAAAGGTGCTACCTTGTCTCCAGTATAGAGATATTGACAGAAGAGTAATTCCTTCATTTATGTAGTGCCTCATTATTCAGCAGCACTATACAGAGATTGTCATGGTCCCTGTCCCCATTGGGACTCACAATGTAAATTCCATATGAACCTACCAGTATGTTTATTAGTGAATGCCCATGCAAACATGGGGGAACATGCAAACTCTTTGAAGTATACAAATATGATATTCAATGGATTAGTCTTACTACTGAAGTAGAATGACTTCCTCAGGTATACAATGCTTATCTATTCCCGGCCAAATTGAATATATGATGCATGCATCGTAGGAGAAATGAGACAGCTGACCCACGGTTCAGATTACCAAATCTCTTCTGTTTACTAAAGCATTTTACAAGGGTTTATAAGGCCTCAAGATTAACATAAATCAACACCCATATTATCGATCATTATTCAATGACGAGTATGTGTACGTGTATGCGGTTTTGTCATGTGCTAAGCTTACAGTCCTGTTTTTCTCTGTAAGCGCTGAGTAATCATAATTTGTTCCTCTTTTCCCCAGAAGGTCAGCCTGACACTGACATTTTATTGATCGGTCATTATTAGGCAAACAATATCAGGCGTTTTTTCTGGACATGTATCAACATATATTCTATCTACTTGATCGAACAAAGTTTACTCTTGATAAACCACGCTCTGGAAGGAAGGCTACTGCCATCTGTTACATATGAGCTAATGTTTGCACAAGTTAAAAGCAGAGATCTTTGAATTAAAGTGACATAGACTGTATTGAATTATTATATATATGATTATGTTTAAATATATTTTCATTCTATATTTTCATTCTACCACATTTCCCCGTTTTGATAATATTTTTCAACATTATTGGCCTAAAATAAAGTCCTATCTCATCTGTCCTATGTACTGCTCCAAATCTTTTTCTTCTTGCTGTACGTTTGACGAGTCATGACTATTCCATAACCCCCCTTGCCACAGACTTTGTACATAGGTTTTCAGATGCTGTCCCTTACATATTTAATGTTTTTTAGTATTTGGGTATTTCTTCAGGGGTGCATGGGGTTCATCTGGGTATTCTTTGTAGTTGATGTTTGTCATCAAGGGAGTAGCATTGTCCATGGCTTTTTCACACATCTTCTTCAGGCATGGTAGAAAACAACAGATGATAAAAGCTGGGAGAATGAAACTTGTTAGAATTGATATTCCTATTTGCATCAACATTTTCTGCCATCCCCCCATTCCACTAAAGTATTGGTCCCAGGGGTCTGACTCTCCTGAATTTCTTTTGAGTTCTAATTACAGGCTTTCTAATTTCTTTATGGCTAGGGTTACTTTACTGTTGGGGCCTGTGTTATCTGGGATGTACGTACAGCAGGTATCCCCAAACATTTTACACACCCCTCCTTTTTCTGCTAGAATCATATCTAAGGCCCTCCTATTCTGGAAGGTCATAGTAGATGTGGGACTAAGCTGTTCAGCTTGTCCTTTAAGATCCTCTATTTAAAATGTACAAATCTTTGTTGATTATAATACATGTATTTAATCCAGTCTACATTTTTATTTATAGTAACTAGGGGCATTAGAAAAGATTCAAATCCTGCTTTTACTTGGTTTCTAGCCTTAAACTCATTTGGGACCCCCTTGGAACCCCAATGACATCTATGTACACATGCGGGTCAAGGATTCCTTTGGGGCTTCTCCTTTGCTCCTATGATGGATCTCTGGTTCCTCTGCTGGCTCATGGTTAAAGATGTCTTATTTATGCTTTCATGCAGACTCTTTAGACCCAATGTCTAAGAGATAGGATAAATAAACATAGAACCAATACCAATCTTGTTTTTTTTATTACATAGTTTCTCTAGACATATGGTAGAAGTACACAATTCTGATTTTGGAGCCATTTCAATGTTGCCCATTGAAAATGTAGCAAGAGAGACCTCTCAGCATTTCTCAGTACTAAAAAGACGTGAAAATTATTGGATTTTTAAGCTACGTACCTTAATGCCTTTTGGGCTCAATGAACAAATAGAAAGCTCAATATGAACTTTTCTGATCATAATGATCCATGGCATGATACATCTGTTAACTGTACTCCCTGATGATACTGTTTGCCATTTGTCTATTACAGGTGTCACTGTATGCTGATAATTTTAATATATATCCACATATATCTCTGCGATATATCGACCTGTAACGGTACCTTTTTTATTCTGTTGTTTTCAAATTAGCTGCTATTTTTCTTTATATGCTGCTCTTTTTGTGCTATTATCCACCGTGCTATACTATGCTGCTACTTATATGCTATTTTTCTATATGCTGCTCGGTTTGTGCTTTGATTCAGCGTGCTATACTATGCTGCTACTTATATGCTATTTTTCTATATGCTGCTCTGTTTGTGCTATTATCCACTGTGCTATATTATGCTGCTACTTATTAATTGTTCATATGCTGCTATATGCTGCTATTCAACTAGCTGTTTTTCGCTGCTATTTATTAATTAGCTGCTATCCTGTTTGTGTTGCTAACCATCTATTCATTTATGCTGCTATATCTTTTTTAAAATACATGTGTCTGATTTTAATATATATATAATGTATATATAGATTTTTTTATCCTCTCTTATTGTTTTTTTTTATACTATTTATGATCATTATCTATAAGCATCTCTTTGAGATTATGTGCACTTAATTAATAAATTTTTTCTCTAATAGTCACTTCAGAGGCTATAAGTGCATATTTTTGCATACTTCTCATCTGTGTTCCATAGACTAAGGCCGTTTACTTTCTTGCACATAGCCATTATAACAGCGCAATGTAGTATAGAACCTATTAGTCCCATTTGTTATCTGCTGTCCATATATAAGATATAATATGCTTTATAACATCTGCCTTTTGATACTTACCAATATACTTTATGCTTCTCCCCAGGAATGCCGCCAGCAGCCTGTGATATTCACTGGACATTGCCTCTGACAGCGCGAGTGAACTGCGGGCTTCACATCACTGTGTTCACCTCCTGTGCTTGTGATTGGCGTTTTGTTCCCACGTGGGTCCCGGCCCTGGCGATGCGTCCATAGTTACATACTTCCTTGCAACCTGTGAAGCTGTCCATATCCCGTACCCTGGTAACGCGTCCCTGGTTACCAGCTCCGCTACACTATGCGGATGTTTACATTGTTACAGCCATGCGCTTCTATTTATTTACATCCCTCGCTTTCCCTCGCTTTCAACTAACACTGCCGGAGCAGAGGATCACAGGCCAAGCTTTGACTTGCAGTAACGCTACCCTGTGATCTTATACTCTATGTAATTCCAGTACTTTTTACATGTATGCTGTTTGTTTAAATATGTTGTGCACTATGTGAAGTAAATTGATGTATTTTTTGTTCCGTACTGACAAACTTTGGATTTGATGCTGGCTCCGCCCACCTGATTTGGGTGCCCATTTTACTGTATAAATACTCTGTCTGTTGTTCCTATATGTATAGATACAAAAAGAAATAAAGTCCGAGTGGCACTACTAGAAATCCTAAACAGGAATGCCTCATTAACAATCGGAACTGAAAAGGATACAATAGGCGGGTATTCAGACCTGGGAACCTCATCCTGCGGTTGTGCTAGGACCAATGAAAACAATGTCAGAAAAAGGCAAAATACTATAACAAAGACAGTCCTGCATTCACCGCCCAGGTACTGTGTGTTCAGCTCATCTCAAGAGGACAACATCCAACTGGCAGGTAAGCTTGGCGTGGGGCGCTCAGAGGCGACTGCCGGCAATTTCGTGCAAAATAGCACTTCTTCGGGCCAGCTGGAAGATGCGCTATTTTGCACGAAATTGCTGGCAGTCGCCTCTGAGCGCCCCACGCCAAGCTTACCTGCTAGTCGGATGTTGTCCTCTTGAGATGAGCTGAACACACAGTACCTGGGTGGTAAGTGCAGGATTGTCTAATGTTCCTATATGTATGCCAATCTGATGAAGGAGGAGATGTTGTATACTTTGGTCGAGAGCAGCGCCTACATAGGGTCCATCTTCTCCTTGGTTTTCTGTCTACATGTTTATGGGAGAAGACCTCATCCTCTCCCATCTGGACCTCGGGCTTGCAGCTTGCCACCACCTACCTACCTTCATTTGTGTAACCTTAAGTGGTTGATATGCCTGTTTTCTTCGCTCTCTGGTGAGCGACCACTCTATAGAGTCCACGTCACTATAGTCCTGTCCTTGTCGTTTTGGTGCTAAGGGTAAGACACGAGGCGCTGTCCTCTGTCTCCCTGTTTTTTTCTTCCTCTGCATATAGGTCTTTAGAACCATGACACCAATGCAAACATCCTAAATCTTCAATGGCTATATACATAATTAAATCTGCTATAGAGATACAGGGCTGTTAGCATGCACAGTGATCACAATAAGAGCTTCTCATCACTTCTTTCTGCAGTACACAGCCTCTCTATGGCTCCCTTAGTAAACTATGATTGAGTGATCCCAGGAGGTCGTCATAACCATTAGACTACTTCCAGCAGTCTGAAGTATTGGAGACATCTGGCAGCTATGACCCCTTCTTACCACTGGCTCCACTTAAAGTAATGTCACAGGAGAAGAGGTATTGAATGGCCTCTGCTGTGCGGTGCCAAAACAGCATCCCTTGTATCTCAGAGTCAAGAGATCCTTCAGACTGTATTTGAATATTGTAAGCCTGAAATGAGAGGATAGAATCCAAGACAAAGCACAGATTGGAACAAGACAGTGGATTATCTTTGTTTGCGTCGGTGTACTAAATTAGTGATAAAAAATACATTTTTTAAAGGAGTACTGCAGTGCAGTAAAATTATCCAATATAGGGATCTGTCTATTACATTGCTTAACTCCCTTAGAATGTGGGGGTGAATACCATTTGGACCTGATTTGTTTATTTCAAATTTTTTTTAGGCTGCACTGTGCTTCTTCCTTAGTTAGACAGGTGACATGTACTGGGGAGTTTACCTTATCCCATTGTATTTTTCCTAGCATTTCAAGTGTTTTTAATATATTCACTTTTTCCTCATCATTGTCTGCAATTTCTTCCTCATTACTTTCTTAAGGGTCAAGACTTCTATATTTACTATTTATATAATCAAAGAACATTTGGGGTAAATTTACACTCTTTGGCAACAAGTCTTTCTGTCTCCACTTTTGCTGCTTTTATCTGCTTTTACATTTTTCTCTATAGCTTTTTAATGCTCCTTTACTGCCTTCCTGTTTTAGTAGCTTAAATGCTTTCTTTTTGTCATTTATTGCCCCCTTTATATTTTTATTCATCCAAATTGGTTTTGTTCTGTTGCTGACACTTTTATTCTCACAAGGTATGTACCTCTCACAATGACAATTTAAGATATTTTTTTTAAATATACTCTTCTTTTTCAGGACATTATTCAATTTATAATATTAACTCCTTAAGGACCCAGACAATTTTCAGTGTAGGACCCGGACATTTTTTGCACATCTGACCACTGTCACTTTAAGCATTAATAACTCGTGACATATTCTACTATGTTTTGTCGATACTTGCATAATTTCTTGGTGAAAACCATAAATTTTATGAAAAAAATTAACATTTTGATTTTTTTTTTTACTTTGAAGCTTTCTGCTTATAAGGAAAATGAATATTCCAAATAAATTATACATTGATTCACATATACAATATATATACTTTATGTTTGCATCATAAAGTTGACATGTCTTTACTTTTGGAAGACATTAAAGGACTTCAAAGTATAGCAGCAATTTTCCAATTTTTCTCAAAATTTTCAAAATCGAAATTTTTCAGGGACCAGTTCAGTTTTGAAGTGGATTTGAAGGGCCTTCTTATTAGAAATACCTTATAAATGACCCCATTATAAAAACTGCACTCCTCAAAGTATTCAAAGTGAAATTCAAAAGGTTTGTTAACGCTTTAGGTGTTTCACAGGAATAGCAGAAAATTGAAGGAGAAAATTCTAAATCTTCATTTTAGACTAAATTAGGGATTGCATAGGGGTGGACATAGGGGTATTCTACACCAATGATTCCCAAACAGGTTGTTCCAGCTGTTGCTAAACTCCCAGCATGCCTGGACAGTCAGTGGCTGTTGTTGTTGTTTTGCAACAGCTGGAGGCTCCGTTTTGGAAACACTGCCATACAATATGTTTTTAATTTTTATTGGGGGGTGGGGGGCAGTGTAAGGGGGTGTATATGTAGTGTTTTACCCTTTATTATGTGTTAGTGCAGTGTAGTGTTTTTAGGGTATATTCGCACTGGCGGGTTACGGTGAGTTTCCCGCTAGGAGTTTGCTCTGTGCTGTACAGTCACATTGGGGGGGGGGGGGGGCAAACCTCCAGCTGTACCGACAGATCGTGAATGCTGGGAGTTGTACTTTTGCAACAGCTAGAGGCACTCTGGTTGGAAAACCTTCAGTTAGGTTCTGTAACCTAACTGAGTATTTTCCAACCAGTGTGCCTCCAGCTGTTGCAAAACTACAGCTCCCAGCATGTACTGATCGTGAAGGGCATGCTGGGAGATGTAGTTATGCAATAGCTGGAGGTACGCAACCACAACTTCCAGCATGCCGAGACAGCTGTTTGCTGTTTGGGCATGCCGGGATTTGCAGTATTGCAACATCTGGAGGGCTACAGTCTATACGACCAATAGCAGAGATAGGAGGGGTGGCACCCCTGCCACCTCACTCCTATCCCTTCAGGGGGATTGTGGGTGTCTTGGACAACCCCGATCCCCCTTATTTTCCAGGTCACCATAGACCCGTATGACCCGGAATTGCGCAAATCGCCGGTGTGAATTCACCGTCGATTTGCCACGATCGCCGACATGGGGGTCTGATGACCCCCCTGGGCATTTGCGCGGGGTGCCTGCTGATAGATATCAGCAGTCACCTTGGTCCGGTCCACGCAGCGGGGACTGAAATTCCCACGGACGTACAGGTACGTCCTGGGTATTGAACAGGTTAAAGGCCTCTCTGAGCTGATCAAACTTTTCCTTCCTAAAGTTTATTGTTGTTGTGGCTCCTCGTAGGGGTTTCCTTATTAAAGGTGGTCACTATTTCATAGGTGTCCTTCTACCTGCACATTAGTCACTCTGTCAGGTATGTTGGCTAATATCAAATCCAGTAGGGGTCCCCCTCTCGTTTGGTCCTTTACCATTTGGGACAGATCATTATCTTTAGCTATAGTCAGATTTACAATTTCCATATACTGGGGGCATTTCCTACCTGAGGGCACTATCTACTGGGGGCACTCCCTGCTGGGGGCATCTCCTACTTGGGGAACTATTACTAGAGGGACCATCTACTGGGGCATGACCTTCCAGGGGAACTACTTGCTTGGGGCATCTCCTACCTGAGGGCACTATTACTGGGGCACAATCTACCTGGGGCACTATCTGCTGGGGGGCATCTCCTACCTATCTATTAGGGGCAGTATCTAGTAATAGCACAACTTACCTGAGGGAATGACCTACCTGGGGACACTGCGAGGGGCATGAGCTACCTGGTGGCACTATCTTCTAGGGCCATTAACTACCTGGGGGCACTACCTACTGGGGTCATAACCTACCTGGGGTCACTATCTAATGGGGGCATTACCTACCTGGGGGACCTACCTACTGGGGGCATTACCTACTACCTATCTACTGGGGGCACTACTTACCTATTGGAGGCGTTACCTACAACCTACTTTGGGGCACTACCTACAACCTATCTGGGGGCATTGCCTACTACCTACTAGGGGCATCACCTACTACCTACCTACATCCTCCTAGTATTCTGTCAAGCAGGCCCACGATGTCCTCCACTACCAGCACCTGTCTGGACTGCCCTGCAGTTCTCCACCCCTCCCTACTGGAGCAGACGCCCCCCTGGCTGTCAGAGGCAGTACCTTGTTGCAGCAGTGTTATCTCTAGCCTCCCTGACACTTTTCCTATCCCATTTTCTATCTGTAACCCAGCTAGCTGCCTGACTGTCCTGCATCTCCATACCATTATCACCCCCCTACCCCCCCCCCCCCCCCCCCCCAGAGTGCAGCCTCCTCTCCATGTTGTCAGAGTATCTTAGTCGTGTCAGTTGCTCCTCTAGATCCAGGATCTGGGCTTTCAAATTAACAACTTGGACACATCTGCTGTTCAAGGATTGGATACTTCAAGCAAGATGTACACTGAATAGCGTTTTCAAACATGGAGGGAATTTTTGTAATGGTGATAGCTCAGATATAAAACAGACAGAATCAGATAGTAAATAAAACAATTACTACAATTGGCTCTTCGTAAACTCCGCGAAGTCCCTTAATCTCAAGACCCGACACTTCAAACACACTTTGTATAAAACTGCACACCTGCAAGCTCACAAACTTTCTTTCTTTGCATGCTTTTAAAGTTATCCAAAAAAGAAACTCCTCTCTCTTGCAGGATCTGCTTGAAAGTGAATGCAAGCAGGTACAGTTTTTCCCCATATTTTTTGTATGGGCCGTTTATATACCTAAAAAAGTTGATCATATCTCCCTTTAAACATCTCTTAAGACTAAACAAATGTAATTCTTTTAATCTTTCCTCATAGATAAAATGTTCCATGCACAGGCAAGTACAAATCTAAAGTCCCAGTCCCCACTTGTCACCGCTACTCCCCATTTCATGAGTGCCCCTAGAAAGGCAGCTGTAGGGATCAGGGCAGGTGAGCCTGGTTTCTTTTTAATTTTTTACAGAACCTGGAGTCTAACATAATAGATTTGCAGTTCCCAGAATAACCCTTTAAATAAGGGTTACAGTAATTTAATTTAATCTAACATTACATTAATGAAAATTAATTTACCTGGAAAAATAGTACAATTACTGTTCCATCAGCAGCATCTGCTTGGTCTGTTATATAAAAGGTGCATGTGGTGCCACCAGCCTATTCCTTTACTAGCCTTATTCCCATCTGCGAAAATGCCATATGGTCTGGAAAAGCAAAAAAATCTTAAATTTTTCTATTTAAAAGAGATTTAAATACGTTTTTATATACATATTTAATCCTACTTTCTGTGTTCAGTAATCTTACTAATAAAGTTAGCAGGGCCATCCATTAGAGACAGCTGGATCATAGAAAAGAGGCCATAGTCTTCCGTTTCAGGGTCACATTAAAATTCATACAGGAAAAGATCATGGGGGGTATTTATCAATTTTGCCGGTTGACAGTTTCTTTTTACCCTTTTTTTTTCACTTAGGTTTTCGTGGACATGCACCAAATTTATCATTTGGTGCAAGTTGTTAGTAATTTTGGCTCAAATGTTGAAATCAGCTGTTCACAGCGCCTTTTACACAGAACTTACCCCCACAGAGGACGCGTATTTTACCCTGTAGAGCAGCCATTTCGGAGTCCCTCCTGCAGTATATCAGCAAGCGACATTAGTTATTTTCTTTTGTGGGGTTTATAGCCACCATGTGAAATGGATTTTATTTTCAACTTGGGTATTTTTATTTTTTTACTTTAGTGCAGTGGTCTTAAAACTACGGACCTCCAGATGTTGCAAAACTACAATTCCCAGCATGCCCGGACAGCCGTTGGCTGTCCGAGCATGCTGGGAGTTGGAGTTTTGCAACATCTGGAGGTCTACCGGTTGGAGACCACTGCTTTAGTGCTTACCTTTCCTGAACCTGTGTGGTCATGTCCATTGCTGGATCAACGGAGGGTAAAGGTTCCTCAGAGACAACTATGTCGCAGGATAGTATTGCGCAGCCCTGGAGGCGTCGCTGCTTTCACAAAAAGAATTTTTTTAATGTATTTTGACGCCTTTACATTTTCTGACATTGCTAAGTGTGTTTTCCATGTGCAAAAAAAACCTAAAGGCACAAAATTGCGCCAAAGATTGATTGGCACAAATGATGAATTACTGACTAAAGTTAAAATCACACACAGGACCGTGTTATTTTGAGAAAGTTGTAAAAATGACAGTGGAGAAGATGCGCCAAACTTTGGCACAAAAAGACACTGCACCAAAATATTGCGCCAAAGTTGGGGTAAAAAAAAACACATCAATCCTTTGATAAATACCCCCCTATGTCCTGTTAAAAAGTACATGTAGTACACCATTATGCCGGAGACACTGAAAAAATACATAGGTCTCATGCACATAAACATAATCAAAACGTGTACAAGTTTATGGGGCCCTACTTTATCTCCATATGGCACTTATTTCATAGGGAGGCAAAAAAGAAGTCCAGACTTCTGTACAATAAACCGTGGTGCGCTATGCATCGCTGTCTACTGTATGGATATCGCTGTTTTATACATCACCATGGAATGTAGAGCCCCCAGGTTTGCTGAGATTTGCTACCCAGTCAACGCAGACTGGGGTTATAAGATGTGCAGATCAAGCTCTTTTAAAGAAGCACAAAGGAACTGGCAACACTAAGGACCGTAGACGCAGTGGTCTGCAAGGAAGCTTAGTGCAGCAGATGAAAGACACATCATGGTTAGTTTACTTCGAAATCACAAAGGGGGAGATTTATCAAAAACTGTGCAGAGGAAATGTTGCTGAGTTGCCCATAGCAACCAATCAGATCGCTTCTTTCATTTTAAAAGAGGTCTGTGAAAAATGAAAGAAGCAATCTGATTGGTTGCTATGGGCAACTGGTCAACTTTTCCTCTGCACAGTTATTGATAAAGCTCCCCCAAAATGTCCAGCAGTGCCATCAGTTCAGAACTGGGAGGAACCAATGGGACCCTGGAACTTCCATCTACCGTTTAGAGAAGTCATACCTTAATGAGGTACTCCGCCACTAGACATCTTATCTCCTATCTTAAGGATAGGGGATAAGATGTCTGATCGTGGGGGTCCCGCCGATGGGAACCCCCGCGATCTCTCTTGCAGCACCCTGTCATCTGGTGCATGGAGTGAGCTTCGCTCTGTGCCTGATGACTGGCGATGCAGGGGTCATTGGATTGTGATTTCATACCCCGTCATCTCATGATGTCACGCCCCACCCCCTTAACACAAGTCTATGAGAGGGGGCGTGGTTGCCATCACGCCCCCTCCCATAGACATGCATTGAGGGGGAGGGTGTGACAACACGAGGCGGCGTGGCCGTGACGTCACGATCCTCTGGCCACTGCATCGCCAGTCATCAGGCACAGAGCGAAGCTCACTCCATGCACCAGATGACAGGGTGCTGCAAGAGAGATTGTGGGGGTTCCCAGCGATGGGACCCCCACAATCAGACATCTTATCCCCTATCCTTTGGATAGGGGATAAGATGTCTAGGGGCGGAGTATCCTAGACATGGCCAAGTGACTTTACCATATATGAAAACAGGTAACTGTGGTGCAGAAAAATGGCAGCAGGTAGAAAATTTTCTATCAGGTTTGGGACTGCATTTGGGGATGCGGTGAGGACTAATAGCAATATAAACGGACAAATACTTATCCATCATACAGTACCATCAGAGAGTCATCTGGTTGGCTCCATATTTTCATTCTGCAGAAGAACAACAACCCCAAACATAAAGTCAATGTCATAAAGGACTATCCTAAGCATAAAGAAGAACAAGGAGTCTTTTAAATAATTATATGGCCTCAATAGAGCCCTGATATCAATATCATGAAGTCTGTCTGAAATAATATGAAGAGCCAGAAGGATTTTTAGCAAGCCTACATCCACTGAAGATCTGTGGTTAGTTCTCAAAGGTGTTTGAAACAACCTCTTATATCTCTGTGCAAGTGTCCCTAGAAAAATTGATGCTGTCTTGAAGACAACATGAAATATGATCACATGGTATGTTATTTTAAGAACCAGCCCCCCTTATGCACAGTGGACACCATTATGAACCCAGGGTTCTGATGCTTACAAAGCACTTCCGCGAAGAACCTTAAGGGTACGTTCCGCCGCTGAAGGACTACTACAGGGTGCCTTTGGATGTGCCTGCTCGGAGCAGCACTCCGCGGCTACAAGCAGACACACTGAGATGTGCCGCGTGCATGCGCAGTATACTTGCACGGCGCGGCTGCTCTCGGCCTAGCTCAGGGAGAAGGGGGGAGCAAAGGTGATGTGTGCGAGTACACCGCTCACGCGCGGCGACTCGCGCATCGCAGCAGTGTGTCTGCTCATAGCCGCGTAGTGCTGCTCCGAGCAGGCACATCTAAAGGCACCCTGTAGGGGGTCCTTCGGCGGCTGATCCGCATCGTTAAATATGCTGTGGATCTGCTCATCTGAATGTACCCTAAAGCTGAGAAAACTCACATAACACAGCAAGGTGTGTGGGGCTGAACTCTGACTTCTTTAGAGTGTTCATCCAAAATTTAACTGGAGTTGGTGAGTCGTCATAACAAAGTCTCTATTGTATTAAAGGAGACTAGCAACTATGTTATTATTATTACCATTAGTATAATTACAAAAAATACTACAAACTACAATAACTACTAAGTGATATATCAGCTTTGATCACTCTTGGATATTAATACAATACTATATGCTTTATCAGCAATTACATATGTTATTAGTGTATCATTATACTGTTTAACCACAAGGGTCCTGTGGTGATTTATAAGACCAGATCCAGTGGGGGATATGTACAAATTCTGACAAGCCTATATGTTTTCAATTAATTTACATTTTATTGTGTAATCTCTATGGTATTTTAGGATTTGATGATTTTTTTCATTTTGTATACTTGTAATCAGCGGAATCTTTATCCATACAGTGGTCTGCATATTATTCATTATATACATTATTAGTAAAGACACTTGCTACCAATATTTTAATATTCAGATTCCTATTATTAAGTGTCTAGCAGGGCTAGTATCAAGGTGTTTTGTATGGACACCTTTAGACCAGATTTAGAGCAATAATTGGTCACACTCCAATGAAATGGAATTTGGACAAATGTAAAACGTTATGCAGGACTGCCACTTGTATTTCCCATAGAATAAAAATTCTGAAAAAGATTTTCCTATAGCTTTGCGTTATCTTCTTCTGTAACATCTTAGGACTCACCTACCGGATAAATTGACGTTAGGTCTGCGCCAATATGCGGCATCTCCATAAACAGCAAAGCATATCAAAGCAGATTAAGCTAAAAGAATAAACAAGTCCAGAAGTTTAATTTCCGTGGAAAATCTGCCATGTGCAAGGTACAACAGAATCCCATTGAAAACAATAGGAGTATACTGCAGTGGAATTTCCGAGTAGAATTTTTAAGCTGGATTCCACTAGGAAATTCAGCTGTGTTAAAGGGGTACTCCAGTGGAAAAAAAATTTTTTTAAATTAACTGGTGCCAGAAATTTAAACAGATTTGAAAATTACTTCTATTTACAAATCTTAATCCTTCCAGTACTTATCAGCTGCTGTATACTACAGAGGAAGTTATTTGTCAGGAACAGTCCAGAGCAGGAACAAATCCCCATAGCAAACCTCATCTGCTCTGGACAGTTCCTGACATGGACAAAGGTGTCAGAATAGAGCACTGTGGTCGTGACAGAAAATAAATATAAAAAGAAAAGGGCTTATTTTGGAGCAAACAGCAGCTGATGTAATGGAAGGATTAAAGTGGTACTCACCTGGAAAACTATTTTATTTTTATTTTTTAAATCAACTGGTATCAGAAAGTTGAACAGATTTGTAAAACCCTTTCAGTACGTATCAGCTGCAGTATGCTCCACAGGAACTGCTTTGCTTTTTGAATTTCCTTTATGTCTGGCCACAGTGCTCTCTGTTGACACCTCTGTCCATTTTAAGAACTGTCCAGAACAGGAGAGGTTTGCTGTGTGGATTAGCTCCAACTCTGTACAGTTCCTAAAATGGACAGAGGTGTCAGCAGAGAGCACTGTGGTCAGGCAGAAAGTGAAATTAATAAAGAAAAGAACGTCCTGTGGAAGTACTGGAAGGGTTAAGATTACAAATCTGTTTAACTTTATGGCACCAGTTGACTAAAAAAAAATTCCACTGTACCCCTTTAATGGGCCATTACCTGAAATGCATGACTAAAGCCCTCTTCACATCTTTATCTATGGGCTTTATACATCCACATGTACGAGCAGAATATACAATCAAAGGAATAGAAATCCTGTTTTTCTTCTTTATTTTTTAACTGATTTGTTCAAATTTGTCTATTTCATCCAAGCATTATACTGTATGAAACTTACCTTTAAATGGGTTATCCACCATATGGTAATTTTAGTACCTACCTACCAGACAGTAATGGACATGCTTAGGAAGGATCCATGCTTGTCTTGGGGCTAAATGGCTGTTCTGTTCTGAATCCACCATAATGTTGCTGCCTTTTGTGAAATAGTTATTTCCTGTTGGAGTTCTCTCCCTCCAGCTACAAGTCCTAGGATTCCTTGTTTGTAAGTGTGAGGTCACTTTTCTTCCTCTCACACATCAGCCACCCCACCTATTGAAACACACATGTGCTCCCTTCCATGCAATAGACCAGTGTTTTCTAACAGCTGCCTACAGCTGTTGCAAGGCTACAATTTCTTGAAGCATCATCTCCCTCCAACCAAGCAGTCGCTCCACCCATTGAAGCAAAGAAAGGCTCCCTTTCATCACCTGACTAGTGATGTAATGTATCGGATTTAACTGCAACCTGGGAAAACCTGAGATGACATTTTGTATGCTGTTAAAAATAAACATTGGGGCAAAAATCACATAAGAATTGTGAGAACACCGTCACACACAGGTACAGACACTATATTATGAAGCACAGTAACTTTACAGCCCCTGTAGCATAGTCAAATAATAATTAATCCTGTACTGCCCCCCAGAAAAGCTAAGGGGCATTTAAATGTGCAAAATTATCGAATTAAGCAACCACGTAAAGGTTTAGCATAATGTAGCAGTCTATTATGCATTCAGTATTCAGTTACATATTACGCATTTTGAGAATTCTGGGTCAGTAAATACATTAATGTACTTTATACTCTGCCAATTACATCTAATAATATTCTACTGCTTAAAAATAGAGTAAGCACTTCTGGCAATTATGCCTTATTTTCCTTACATTTTAAGAAATTGTAATTTCTCAGCAGATATGCAGTACCTCTATACACAGTGTTACTAATCTGACTATTCTGACTGTATTAACGATATGCAAGCTATATATAGTATAATTATGCCTTTGCTATACATTTATGCTAGCAGTATAATTTCACACAGTGTTGGACCACTTCAGTATTTTGAATCAGTCTATGTAAGACAAAGTTAGGAATGAGTCCAAAACACTAAAGAGATGCAGCCTTTGGTCTACAAATACTGTTATAAAGTACTGACTAAAATACTATCATGTGGCCTAAACATATACTGCTAAGAGATTCTAATGATATCCTGTGCTTCTGATTTTATTTATAAAAAAAATTCCCCAATAAAAGTTGAACAGTTTTCCCCAAAAAGCATCTTGTTCTATAAACTGTTGGGAGTAGCACTGTTTCTGAAATAAAGGGTCCAGGTTAGGCAATATAAAGGTCTTGTTACATAGTCCCATTTACATCAATGCTTTAATATTTAGTATGTGCACAGTGTCTACAAGGGAGTAGCTCTGAATAATGAAAATACAGAAGAGCTCACTTTTTTCTCAATTGGTGAGGGCCACAGTTATTGTTTTTGTAGTTAAAAAGATTGGCTGCTATATTGACATATCTGTAGGAGAACAGGCATCCATTAATCCCAATGCTCTGTTAAGTCTATCCACTGGAGCTGCAAGATGGAGTGAACTTCGCTCTGTGCCAGATGACTTGCAATGCAGCGCCGGAGGTTCGTGATGTCACGGCCACGCCTCCCTTTTGACATCACACCCCCCCTCTCAATGCAAGTCTATGGGAGGGGGCGTGATGGCACAAGACTCCAGCAACACAGCCTGTGTTCAAAACGAACACTGGGTGTTGCAGGGAGATCGTGGGGGGGGGGGGGGTGTCCCAGTGGCGGTACCCCAGCGATCAGACACAGAGGAGTACAGCGACAGGGGAGCGCACAGAGGAGTACTATCAGACAGGAGGGCACACAGAGGAGTACTATCAGACAGGAGAGAGCACAGAGGAGTGCTATCAGACAGGAGAGGGCACAGAGGAGTGCTATCAGACAGGGGAGCGCATGGAGAAGTCCTATCAGACAGGAGAGAGCACAGAGGAGTATAATCAGGCAGGAGAGAGCACAGAGGAGTACCATCAGACAGAAGAGAGCACAGAGGAGTACTATCAGACAGGAGAGAGCACAGAGGAGTACTATCAGACAGGAGAGAGCACAGAGGAGTGCTATCAGACTGAAGAGAGCACAGATGAGTCCTATCAGACAGGAGAGAGCACAGAGGACTGCTATCAGACAGAAGAGAGCACAGATGAGTTCTATCAGACAGGAGAGAGCACAGATGAGTACTATCAGACAGGAGAGAGCACAGAGGAGTAATATCAGACAGGAGAGAGCACAGAGGAGTACTATCAGACAGGAGAGAGCACAGAGGAGTGCTATCAGACAGAAGAGAGCACAGAAGAGCCCTATCAGACAGGAGAGAGCACAGAGGAGAACTATCAGACAGGAGAGAGCACAGAGGAGTCCTACCAGACAGGAGAGAACACAGAGGAGTACTATCAGACAGGAGAGAGCACAGAGGAGTACTATCAGACAGGAGAGAGCACAGAGGAGACCTATGAGACAGGAGAGAGCACAGAGGATACTATCAGACAGGAGAGAGCACAGAGGACTGCTATCAGACAGAAGAGAGCACAGAGGAGTACTATCAGATAGGAGAGAGCACAGAGGAGTACTATCAGACAGGAGAGAGCACAGAGGAGTGCTATCAGACAAAAGAGAGCACAGAAGAGCACTATCAGACAGGAGAGAGCACAGAGGAGAACTATCAGACAGGAGAGAGCACAGAGGAGTCCTACAAGACAGGAGAGAACACAGAGGAGTACTATCAGACAGGAGAGAGCACAGAGGAGTACTATCAGACAGGAGAGAGCACAGAGGAGTGCTATCAGACAGTAGAGAGCACAGAAGAGCACTATCAGACAGGAGAGAGCACAGAGGAGAACTATAAGACAGGAGAGAGCACAGAAAAGTCCTACCAGACAGGAGAGAACACAGAGCAGTACTATCAGACAGGAGAGAGCACAGAGGAGTACTATCAGACAGGAGAGAGCACAGAGGAGTCCTATAAGACAGGAGAGAGCACAGAGGATACTATCAGACAGGAGAGAGCACAGAGGACTGCTATCAGACAGAAGAGAGCACAGAGGAGTACTATCAGATAGGAGAGAGCACAGAGGAGTACTATCAGACAGGAGAGAGCACAGAGGAGTGCTATCAGACAGAAGAGAGCACAGAAGAGCACTATCAGACAGGAGAGAGCACAGAGGAGAACTATCAGAGAGGAGAGAGCACAGAGGAGTCCTACCAGACAGGAGAGAACACAGAGGAGTACTATCAGACAGGAGAGAGCACAGAGGAGTGCTATCAGACAGAAGAGAGCACGGAGGAGTACTATCAGACAGGAGAGAGCACAGAGGATACTATCAGACAGGAGAGAGCACAGAGGAGTACAATCAGACAGGAGAGAGCACAGAGGAGTACTATCAGACAGGAGAGAGCACAGAGGAGTCCTATAAGACAGGAGAGAGCACAGAGGATACTATCAGACAGGAGAGAGCACAGAAGAGCACTATCAGACAGGAGAGAGCACAGAGGAGAACTATCAGACAGGAAAGAGCACAGAGGAGTGCTATCAGACAGGAGAGAGCACAGAGGAGTCCTATCAGACAAGAGAGAGCACAGAGGAGTTCTAGCCCACCCTCACTTACTCGACTTTGTCCATGCCTGTGTTTCAGCTTGGATATAGCCATGATGTTATAAGCCATGATTTCTATAAAAAGGAAATAACATTTTTTTATGAATTATAGGTTAATGTTTTGCCAAGATGTATAACATATAAAAGTCTTTGAATCTGACAGTGCCTGTATAAGAATGAATTCACAGGGAAATCACCAAATGGCACACAGATAACTGTTACAGACACATTACCCCCTAAAATGTAACTGACAGCATGCCACAAATTACCGACCACACTTTACAGCAAATAGACATGTCCCAAATTTCCTTGCATGTGCTCTATGTACAGACACGGCCTTTCTTAGGGAACAGAGTCATATAATAAGACATCCACCCTTCATTAATAAAAATGTCTTAATATTTAGAACACATTCTAGCACAATTCCCGGACGCGTCTGTAGAAAATGCACACTGTCAAACATACATTAACAAAATGCCAACTCCCAAAGGGAATGTCTCGCACTTATTGTGGAACAAGAACGATTCCAACAAGATTAATTTCTATGCTGATTGTTCATTATACAGAGGGACATTACCAGGCCTTGTTATTTTACCCATTCTATTGGGAGTATAACCATATAAGAAATTTAATACAAGAATATAATTGATTTTGTAGTGTTTTATTGCACCTTATCAAATAGTGGATCCCAGATGTGCTGTTTTCTGTAAATATTACAATTCACAACAGTTTTTTTTTTACCTAGGTGTCAATGTGAAATCCCTAAATACCTAATGACAACTGTATCCTTTAATACAACTCAGATTAGGGACAAGGAAATAAATACTAACAAATACATTTACAATAGGTGTCCTTAAATTGCAAGTAAACACGTAAAAAAATATTTTACTCTTTATTTTATGTCTATATGTTTTAAGTATCAATATTGCACTTTGAATCATTTGGAGGGCCACAGTTTGGAGACCACTGATCTAAATGAAAATTGGATTCCATTAGGATCCTAACCTTAGTGGTTATACCATTTAAAGTCCTTGTGTAGCTTGATGTGGGTTATTCTCCAAATATGTTTAGTGTGGCTTCTGAAATAAATAAATCAGATTTAAAAAAAATGAAATGATAAAAGAGGTTTTTCATTTTCAAAAACTTATCCCCTATCCACAGAATTCACAACTTTGTGAATCAACCTGCTTAGAACAAAGACCGGCTTTGTTCTAGACCTGCTTATAGCTCCGGTCCTCCCATTATGAGACCTACCAGGGAGTATGTTTTGGAAAGTGGGGGCTGGAACATTCAATGTGGAGATTGTCCCTTTCATTGGACCCCTGCGATCAGACATTTATCCCCTATACTGGGAGATAGCTCTATTGCAAATAACAGGTTAAACGGGTCTAAAAAGAAGGCTAAATGTGTGAAAAAAAACGTCAGAAAAAATGCCTGAAAAAGCACCATTGCAATTTCTTGACGTTTTTTTTGTAGCTTTTTTGCATTTGAGTGGAAATTGCATTTTTGGCCCCTTTGACGTTTGTTTCAAAATTTGTTGGGTACCAAAAAAAAAAAAAGGATGCAGTAGTGATGAAAAAAAATGTATTAACAAAATGTATATTTTTTATAACATCACTTTAATTAATTTTTAAACAGGGATCAATTTATTGGGCGGGCAGGGCACTTAACATGTAGCCGACAATAATAAAAATGTAGTGTGTGTGTGTGTTTTTCCCTTTTCTTATTCTTTTATTATTTTTAAGGTAGCACTACTACTCCCAGCATGGAAAAACACTGTTCCATGGTGGGAGTAGTAGTTCCTGTACTAATAGACAGATCGCCCCGGGTGTCACTCCTGACATGCGATGCGACTGTCAATAATATAGCAGAGATGCGGAGCGGCTCTATACAGTGCTCGCATCTCTGCACTATACTCCGGCCGGCCAGTGATGTGAATAGAACATCACTCATTCATATATTCATATATTCATATGCCCAGAGTGGGGATTGGCTGGATGGTGGCAGCCAATCCCCACACTCAGCAGGAAATATGAATGGTTAGTGGCCGGCCGGAGTACAGAGCAGAGATGTGAGCGCAGGAGAAAGCCACTCCACATCTCAGGTATGATGGATGATCGCAGCGGGTATCAGGAGTGACATCTGCTGTGATCTGTCCTTAACTGGAGATACTACTGTTCCCAACATGGAGCACACTCTGCTCCATGCTGGGAGCTTTAGTGCCTGCATTACTAGACAGATTGCAGCGAATGTCATTCCTGACACCCGCTGTGATCCTCCTGTATATTTTATAGATGCGGCTGGCTGCTCTTCTATGGTCCCTTGCACTGACGTATATATGCACACCTATTTATATTTCTGGCCAATCACAGCTCTGTGCGAAATATGAATAGGTTTATATATACATCAGTGCAGGGGACCATAGAAGAGCGGCCGGCCGCATCTATAAATTATACAGGAGGATCACAACAGACCCGGGGCGATCTGTCAGTTAGTACAGGTACTACTGCTCCCATCGTGAACAGTGTGTTGCATGCTGCAAGTAGTAGTACTACCTAACAAATGTAAAAAAAAAGTGAAAAACACACACAGACACACACACTTTTTTATTATTGTGGGGTACATTTTTAGTGCCCTGCCTGCCCGCATAAATTGATCCCTATTTAAAAATGTATTACATTTTGTTATAATAAACAAAAATGTTGTTAAATACAAGTTTTTCCATCACTACTGTGTCTTTTTTAATATTTTTTTAATAGTACCATATGAAATTTTATTTAAAAAAAAAGCATCTCCATCACTTTTTTGGATCGCTAAAGTCCAAAATAGAATAAAAACCGCCTGCAAAAACGCCAAAGTTAAAACCCACATTTCTTTTTCCTTGGTGTTATTTTTTACTCCCATAGACTTCTATGGGAGAAAAACGCCACAATTACAGGGGAAAAAATGCCATAGGCTCAACATGCTGCGACTTTGCAAAACCGTCAAGGAGCTGAAAAATGCCAAAAAAAAAAGATTTAAAAAAATGCCATAAGGATAAAAAAAAAAAAAAAGCCAAACTGAAAAATGCAAAGTGGAAAAAGAATTTTGCGATTTCTCATTGATTTACAGCTAACATCTGACCGCAGCATTTTTTGGCAAAATTATATTTTCTCCGGGGTTTTTTTTGTGCGTCTTTTTTGGTGGAACTTTTTCTAAAGATGTCACCCTTCGGGTGTACCTTAGAGCCATTTTTCCTGTAGACATCGATTTACTAACTGCATTTTTTTTTGGGGCGCACAAAAAGAACATAAGTCTCATTTTTTGGAGCAAATATACACCACCTCGGAGGACACGTACCAAAGTGTCTTTTTTCACACAGTAAGGACTGCAACTCCCATTATGGACAGACTCTGCCCATGATGGGAGTTATAGTCCCGGGGTTGAGGTGCAGATCGCAGGAGGTCATTATCCAGAGACCTGCTGTGATCTGCATTTATTAACTGTAAAAGTCGGCAGTACATGCGGCTACATCGCGCTGCCACCGGCTCTGGTATACACTGTCATAATTCATAATCCCCGCCGCCGGAATACGGGAGCTCTGCTATCCACCAATCAGAGCTCCCCTCTCCCGGTGGGGATTATGAATTATAAGGACTGTTTATAGGAGCCGGCGGCAGTGCAGTGTGGCCGCATGTACCGGCGGCTTGTATAGTTAATAAATGCAGATCGCAGGAGAGTGAACTGCAGTGATCTGCCCTTGGACTACTACTCCTATCATGGGACAGAGTCTGTCCCATGATGGGAGTAGTTGTAGTACCGCAGCGCTGCTGAGGGATGGCACTAGCACATCACCCGGCTGCCAGACTTTTAGGACTACTACTCCCATCATGGACAGACTCTGTCCATGATGGGAGTTATAGTTCAGGGGCTGAGGTGCAGATCGCACCAGGTCATTCTGCAGAGACCCGCTGCGATCCACATTTATTAGGATAACAAGCTAGCGGTACATGCGTTTACAATGCACTGCCCGCCGACTTCTATATACACTGTAATAATTCAAAATCCCCGCCCCCGGGAGACGGGAGCTCTGATTGGTCAATAACTATTCTCCAATCCCGTGTTTAGTGTATATACAAGTCGGCGGGCAGCGCGATGTAGCCACATGTACCGCTGGCTTGTTAACTTAAATGCGGATCGCAGCGGGTCCCTGCAGAATGACCCGATGTGATCTGCACCTCAGCCCCTGGACTATAACTCCCATCATGGGCAGAGTCTGTCCATGATGGGAATAGTAGTCCTAAAAGTCCCGCAGCCGGGGGGTGTGCAAGTGCCATCCCTCAGCAGCGCTGCGGTACTACAACTACTCCCATCATGGGACAGACTCTGTCCCATGATAGGAGTAGTAGTCCAAGGGCAGAGGGACAGATCTCTGTTCACATTATGCATTTTGCATAATGGGAACAGAGCCTTTCTGGCAGTGTGCTCCCAAACAGGGAGACTCCAGCTGTTGGTTAACTACAGCCCCCATGATGGGAGTTGTAGTTTAGCAACAATTGGAGGCTCCCTGTTTAGGAACACACTGCATTATGTGCGCTATTCCCAGGTGAGAGCAAAAAAAAAAAAAAGTACTAACCCAATATTTCTTGTTTTTCTTTTCTTCTCATTTCAGATACGTGAATGCGGAGGACTACGTCAGATTCGGTGGAATGCAACGATGACCAGCGTTTTTTTTTATTATTATTATTCAATAAAATGGTTAACGAGGGCTGTGGGGGGAGTGGTTTTTTTCAAATAAAATTTTTTTTCAATGTGTCTTGTTTTTTATAATTGAATTTTCAGGGTAAGTAGTGGAAGCCATTACTAAGCCAGGGCTTAGCGTTAGCCCAAAAATCAGCTAACGCTAACCGACAATTATTACCCTGGTGCCCACCGCCACAGGGATGCCAGGAAGAGCCGTACCAACAGGCCCGGAGCGTCAAAAATGGCGCTCCTGGGCCTAGGCGGTAACAGGCTGGCGTTATTTAGGCTGGGGAGGGCCAGTAACAATGGTCCTCGCCCACCCTGGTAACGTCAGGCTGTTGCTGCTTGGTTGGTATCTGGCTGATACTGAAAATAGGGGGAACCCTATGCGTATTTTTATTTATTTTTTATAAATAAAAAAAAGTGTGTGGTTCCCTAATTTTTTCAGTATCAGCCAGATACCAACCAAGCAGCAACAGCCTGATGTTACCAGGGTGGGCGAGGACCATTGTTACTGGCCCTTCCCAGCCTAAATAACACCAGCCTGTTACCGCCTAGGCCCAGGAGCGACATTTTTGACACTCCGGCCCTGTTGGTACCAGCTCTTCCTGGAACTTTGAAAAAAAATTTATTTAAAAAAACACTCCCTCACAGCCCTCATTAACCCTTTTATTGACATTTTAAAAAAAACGCTGTTCATCATCGCAATCCACAAAATCTGACAGTCCTCTGCACTCATGCATCTAAATTTCGAAGAAAAAAAAAAGTTTTGTACACTTTTTGGTTTCCACACACCAGCAAAAATGCAAGAAGAAAAACACAAGAAAAACTGACAAAAAGCAGGAAAAAGCTGGGACAGTTTTTCTGGTGTTTTTTATGATGGACAAAAAACCACAATGGAATCCGACCTCAAAGAGCGACGGGGGGCGTTTCTATATTTGCTCAAGATTTATCAAAGAACATGCACAGCCTTAGTAAATTCTGAGCAAGAGTGTACAATAGACAAGAAGTGTAAAGGGGTAGAACTGTGTCTACAATAGACACATATTGATGAATCTCCCCCCCCCCCACCCCCCCATTGTGTCTATGTTTAATCCATTAGCCAAATGCATACTCTGCCTGTGTGGAACTCAAAAACATGGAAGACCCACATATCTACACGGGAAAGGATTGCACATAGCCACTATTAGTCTATGTATGGCCCACTGTGTACCAAGTAGTAATGCTTTCCATGACTCCGTATCAGACACTGCTTTATATACATACTCTGGCAGTTTAAAGTGTATGTTAACCTTTGGACACTATTATACACATTAGATATAGATACTGTGGAATCTACTGAAAATATGACTCTAAAATATATTGCTCTTTTCTTACGATAGTTCTAAGTTATGACCTAACCAGTGTAAAGAATTTCCTCCCATAAACACTCTTTACAAGATTAATCTCTGTGTAGTAGTTCAAGGCAGCAACAGATACTAGAAGACTTCAGCTCAAAATGCTGCAGGATTGTGAATGGAACTACAGTAAAAAAAAAAAAAAAAAGTAAAACACAATTTTATGTAAATTGTGAAACAATGCTTTAAAGTGATTCTATACTTTAAAGTGTACCTGTCATTAAGAAAAAAAAACTTCTGACATGTTCTAGGGACATGTTAAAAATTTATATCAGTCAGGGTCTAAGTGCTCTACTCCCTCTGTGTCTATGTGAGCGAGATGGTCCCACAGACCTACATTATGTGACCATTACGGGACACAAAGCTAGGAAAGATCTCGCTAAACTTACACTTCTCCTGGCTCATTTTACTGAACACTCACTCAATCTAAACCTTTTATCTGTCTCTATGACATATAGTGACAGTGCCCATTTAAAACAAATCTATCAGCTGTATTTGTTGCTAAGAGCAGCAGACACCAAAGATTAGAAGCAAACTGTACCTGCCCTAACTATAACTAGCCATCTGTCATGGCTGAGGTGAAGTGGATCCATTGTACCTGTGTGGATGATGACGTGGGCCGTGCCAGGGAGCGGAGTCTAAGGTGCCGCTGGTTTTCACCAGAGCCTGCCGCAAAGCGGGATGGACTTGCTGCGGTAGGCAGCACCCAGGTCGCTACCCCTGATAAGACTCGTCCACACAGGCGGCCGAGGTGTAACGTGGTACTGGAAGGATAAGGCAACACGAAGTCAAGACTGGCAGGAGGTCAGGGCAGGCGGCACAGTAGCAAGGTCAGGTCACGTAGCAAGAGGTCAGAGGGCAGGCGGAACAGGAGCAAGGTCAGGATACGTAGCAATAGGGTCAGATACACGGCAAGGTAAGACACAAACTGAATACTTTCTCTTAGGCTGATAAGGTGCAAAGATCCGGCAAGGGCAAAAAAGGAAGAGCTTGAACTTATAGGATAATGGGGCAGCAAGAACCAATTAATTACGGACTGTCCCTTTAAATTTCCCATAGCCAGCGTGTGTGTGCCCTAGGAGGTGGGGATACTAATGCCGGCAAGCAAGAAGCACACAGGGATGACAAGGAAGGTGAGACGTAGAGGACTGAATGCGATCGCATCGCGGAATGCGCATCGCAACACGGGTAGTACGAGCAGTGCCGGGCAGCGGAGGAGTGCGTCCGCGGCCAGCATGTCTGACCACCCATCGGGGTGGTCTCAGCAAGGATTTTGCTGGGGACACCTGTGGATCTACAGTAAAATCTATAATTTGATGCAGATTTGTCAATTTAAATTTCCTGCCCCCAAATGTGGATAGAAAAGCTAGAGCATTTGTATTGTTTCTAAGCTGTTGTGTATACAATCTACAATGCCATAGAGACATGTCAGAATTTTTGATCTTCGGAACACACATAAAGTCTATAGATAGTATATAGATTTTCTTTAAATCCATGCACCACTCTTGCCACTGAATACACACACACACACAGATATATTCTCAGTATTTTCAAGGACAAAATGTACACTCAGACATTTTGATCAGTGGGATTCCTATAGAAAGTGTATGAATATTCTCTGAATCTATACACAGCCCTTGCCACTGAACACACACTTGTATGCTCAGTACCGTAAGGGACACACATACACTCAGTACATTAAGGGATTTACAATGCGCTCAATACAGTCAGGGATATGCACATGTACGCTCGGTACTGTTAGAGAGGCACAAGCATACGCTCAGTAAAATCTAGGTCATGCACACATATGCACAGTAAAGTCAGGGACACACATGCATGTGCTCAGTGCCATCATGGACATGCACACATAAGCTCAGTACAGTCTGGGGCACGTGTGTATTTACAATCAAGGACATGCACATGGGTGTGCTTAATACAGTCAGACACACATCGTTTAGTACAGTCAGAGGCACATTTGAGCTCAGTACAGTAGGGGGCATGGGTACGTTCAGTATGTACAGTATAGTCAGGCACATGCCTACACTATATTTTTTTCTCTTTTTCATAATTATTTTACACACACTGTCTCTTTCTCTCTCTTGTCTTGTGACTGCTGTCGTCTCCTGCCCACTATCTCCTTTTACCCAATGTCTTCTGCTGCATGCTCTCTCCTTTTTCCCATTGTCTTGTACTGCCCCCTCTCCTATCTCCTGGTGGCCCCACTTTCCTCCAAAGGTGCCCCCTCTCTCCTTTCCAGGTGCACCCTTCTCACCTTATGTCCCCTCTCTTGGTGCCCCCTATCTCTTCTTAGAGTGCCCCCAAATCCTCTGGTGTCCAGGTGCCCGCTCTTTCCTCTCCCTGTGGCCCATCTCTCCTTTTCTGGTGTCCTCTCTCTTCTCTCTTGGTGCCCCTTCTCTTTCCTCTCTTTGCTCCCTCTTTTCTCTCTTGGTGTTTTCCTCTTCTCTCCTGGTGCCCCCTTCTCTTATGGTGAACCCCTCTCTCCTCTCCTAGTGACTAAAATTGTCTTGGTGCCCTTTCCTTTCCTTATGTACTTCTCTCCACTCCTAGTGCCCCATCTCTTCTCTCCTGGTCCACCCATTCTTCTTTTTTAATAACTAGCCCACCAATGTTATGTTGTTATGTTAGAGGACCACTCCCCTGTCTGCAAGATGTGCCACCCGCCAGCTCTGCTGTGTGGCGACTGCTTCCACATGACCACTATCCTGTCAGCCTAGTATTCTTGTCATCCTCTAGTGGTAGTAGGAGGTTTGTTAAAAAAAAATTAAAAAAAGCAAGCACAGAGGATAGCAGGACAAAAGTCTTGGGATCAGGCAGGAGGGCTGGGGGTGAAAAATACTGTGTAGGTTACATCTGTTCAAGCTTTGCTGTTATGTTTACGAACACCACTGCCTCATGGTTGTGATCACAGCAGCAGCTCCAGACTCTCCTAAATATTAGCCACTCCCCTCCCATTAGATTTAGGCTATGTGCTGCACATGAAATTGCTGCTACACAGCTTCTGCAGCAATAGCATGAGTGAATGAGTCGTCCTGATTCTCTCTTGTCCTGTGTATGCCCTATAGTATCTGTTAAAGTGTTGAGATGTGACACCCTACACAGATGCTTTAGTATTGGCTGCCCCCTATGCACCTTATATTGATTAATTGACGACACATGCAAAACAAAATACAAATAAAATCTTCTAGTGCTCTAACATAATCGATTATATAAAAACAAAATTGTGACAATTTCTTGGACATGGATATACTTATGAGCAGATGTTCGCCATTTCATGATATCTTGTTTCCCCACAAAAAAATCTAAAGTCTCTCCTCTATTTCTGAGTTAAACATGGCTCCCGATAATCAGTTGAATGTGGCCCACGAGGTACCAAAGTTTGGGGATTTTTACTCTACAGGCCCAGAAGTATCTCCAGTGAAAACCTGATCGCAATAATTTAACACTGAATAGATACAAAAACAATAAAAAACATACTGGAACTTGAGGAAATTTTACATTTGACAATTTTCCACTATTTTGCTTGTGATATGAACTTAATCCATTTAATAAAAATACTTGGCAAATATTGGCATATTTTATATCACCTTCAACCTGGCAGAGGAGCAGTAATTGTAGTAAAAGTTCTCTAACAGTTGAGTGAAGAGATTCTTCCTTGTATATTGGTCTTGGCCAGTTTTACATCTGATAAAAGTTATAAGAAAATCTGTATTTTCAATTATTTGAACTCAGTCATTCAGTATTAGTATACTCAGACTCAGGAATTACCTTGTATGGATTTGTACTACTACAATTTCATGTCACCTCATCCTATGAACAGTTTAGAAAGAAAATGTTTTGCCACTTTCCATTAAGAAATAATCCGGTCAAAACTTTTTTTTTTCAACTGAAATGTGATCCCTCTGTTAAGCCATAGCATAGAAGATGATGGAAAAGTCTGGTTTTCGCAATAACATATACTTTAGTGGCATAGTTCTAAGCCCAGAACAAAAACACTTATAATATTACATGACAGACATCAGTGGCTATTACTCTTTGGGTTACACAACGGCTGATGACAATCCCTATATGGAGGAATTAAGGACACAAAAACATATCATTTTTATCACCTACCAGGTAGGTGCTGAATTGCTGAATTTTCAGACAGCTTCCTTGCAGAGTGCAGATCAATGAGCAACATTGACCAATGGTTAATGATGTGTGGAGACGTTTATTTTATGATCTGGGCATCGCTTTCAACACCTACCAATGTTGTTCATTTTCACACTGCAGCCATGATCATTATCAAAACACTGATCTGAGAAAGCTCTCCGGGACCTTTAGAATGGCTCTAAATTAATATGTCATCCTGTGGTATGGTCAACAAAACTTACTTGACAATACATGAAAATATTGTGCAATGGGATATGTATAGAATTAAAGGGGTTATCCAGGAAAAAACTTTTTTTTATATATCAACTGGCTCCAGAAAGTTAAACAGATTTGTAATGTCTATTAAAAAAAACTTAATTCCTTCAGTACTTATGAGCTTCTGAAGTTAAGGTTGTTCTTTTATGTCTAAGAGCTCTCTGATGACACGTGTCTCGGGACCCGCCCATTTTAGAAGAGGTTTGCTATGGGGATTTGCTTCTAAACTGGGCGGTTCCCAAGACACGTGTCATCAGAGAGCACTTAGACAGAAAAGAACAACCTTAACTTCAGAAGCTCATAAGTACTGAAAGGATTAAGATTTTTTAATAGAAGTAATTTACAAATCTGTTTAACTTTCTGGAGCCAGTTGATATATTAAAAAAAAGTTTTTTCCTGGATAACCCCTTTAACACTCAATCCACAAAACTGAAAAAGTAAATAGCAGTGAATAGAGATGAGCAAATGGATTTGGATGAATTCGAATTTGTTACGAATTTCCTGAAAAATCCAAATCGTAACAAATTCGAATATCGCAGCGATTCGATAAAACAAATTGCTTCATTAAGACCCAGAAACACATGCTGGCATGCAGTCTATCAGCAGCCAGCCACCCCTGTGATGACACAGCCCTATATAATCGGCAGCCAATGCTGCAGACAGGCATTTCTGGGATTCTTAACAGAGAGAGCAGACATTGTGTGTTCCAGAGAAGAAAAAAAAAGCTTTACAGCAGCGAATTGATTCACCTCAAGCCCAAATCACTGCAGACAGGCAGGGACAGGAGAGAGAAAGTACACTTTTTTTCTGTAGCTATACTGGGGTTGTCACGATTCGGCTTACAGGTAGTGGATCCTCTGTGTCAGCGAGGGATTGGCGTGGACCGTGCTGGTGGACCGGTTCTAAGAGGCTACTGGTGTTCACCAGAGCAGTAGCAACCAGGCCGTATCCACTAGCAACGGCTCAACCTCGCTGACTGCTGAGAAGGCGTGGGACAGAAGGACTAGGCAGAGGCAAGGTCAGACGTAGCAGAAGGTCGGGGCAGGCGGCAAGGTTCGTAGTCAAGGTGGATAGCAGGAGTTCAGGTAACACAGGCTTTGGACAACACTAAACGCTTTCACTGGCACAAGGCAACAAGATCCGGCAAGGGAGTGCAGGGGCAGTGAGCAGATATAGCCTGGGACGGCCATGTCAGTGCAGCGCTCCCGGTCAGCGGGACAGACCGGGGCGCTGCAGGGAGAGAGACGCCGTGAGCGCTCCGGGGAGGAGCAGGGACCCGGAGCGCTCGGCGTAACAGGGGTGTACTACTCTAAGGCTTCTCTGTACTGCTGTACTGGGGTGTACTACTCTAAAGCTAATAGGGGCTAGTTAGTGTGAGCAATAGAAGACAAGTGATGAGCGGCATTGCCCATATTCGAATTTGCGATATTTCGCGAAGATATAGACGAATATTCATCCTATATTCGCGAATTTGGCGTATTCGTCATATTCGCATATGTGAATATTTGCATATTCGAGGAAGAAAACAGGGAGGGGGTGGGCAACTTTACCATTGGTTGCTAGGGATGTTGTTGATTACCTCTGACAAGTGTATTTGCATCATTCTAATTGGCCCACAAGTGAAAAGAAGGAATATGCGAATATTCACATATGCGAATATGCGCATATGCAAATATTCACATATGCGAATAAGCGCATATACGGAAAAAAAGTGAATGTTCGAAATTTCAAATATATAGTGAATATATTCGCAATATTCGCGAATTCGCGATAAAAATTAGAAATGCGAATATTCGAGCCCAACACTATAGAAGACCTAGTCACCTGCTTTTAACGCCTAATACAGGTGTAATGTCCTCTCATAAGTGTAACCTGTACGTACACTCAGCCGGTGTACGTTTTTTTCCTGTTAAACTCATAAGGGCCAGTTACTGTTAAAGGCCAGGAATACTTACACACCTGCTTTTAACTCCTAATTCAGGTGTAAGCATGCTGGGGTGTATTTTCCTCTAATAAGTGTAACATAAGTACATATACTCAGCTGGTGTATAAGTATGACAGGCAGAGAAGTGCCAGGAGGTGCACAGAGGAGTGGCAGAGGCCTAAATTCATCAGGCGCAGGCAGAGGTCGCAGCAGACTATGGGCGCACGGCAGCAGGAGTAGCAGCGAGAGGCCTCAGCTCCTGGTATCAGCTAGCAATCGTGTTTCGACCAAACAACCCATCTGCTGTCATTGATTGGTTAACTCGGTCATCCACTTCATCCCAAGCGACCTCTGACACCCCCAGTAAACAGTCTGTGGGTTCCTCAGACACAACCCTCAGTTGGTATGGCCCAGGAGCAGTTCCTGCCCTCCAATTGCCTCTGTCCTATGCTGCTCCCTCCTCCACAGAAGTATTGTATACTGTGGGTTCAGCTCCACTATTTAGTGAGAACGATCTACTAGAGGACAGTCAGCAGCTACTGCCCAGCCAAGAAGTGGAGGAGACATCCACCGCTTCCTCTGCTAGGTGGGCAAGTAGTGATGAGGAGAGTGGAATGGGAGGTGGTGTAGGAGTGTTCAGCCTCCTGAAACAGACACCGTTGAGGAACCTGAGGAGGACATTAGTGACGTGTAGACACAACTCGATGATGTTGAAGCCGATCGCACTTGGGAGCTGGATGCAGAAGGGGCTTCATCAACATCAGGAGAAGAGGGTTGCAGGTTGCCTGTGAGGTAGCAGTTGAGTCAGCAAGGGGTAGCAGCACCTTAAATATGCACACACCTGGCCAGAAGAAGCATCAGATGATGTGAAACTAGTTGCCACCCACCTGTGTGCCCCTGCATCTCGAGAGCAGCTGCTCTCACTCCCCGCTCCATGGAAATGTTCCTGTTTCTTGCTGCCATTATTTCTTATGGAAGAAACATCTGAATACCCTTGGACACGCTATGTGGTGAGTGCGATTCTTTTCCTACTTCTTGCCTTTGAAGTATACTTGAACATGACCCTGTCAACATACTTATAAGATCCGCTGGACTTTCTGGGCAGCCAAACTGGATTTGTGGCCGCAAATAGCAGAGTTTGCCCTGGAAAAGCTGTTCTGCCTGGCTATGTGTGCCAACAGAGCGGGTGTTCAGTGCAGCGGGGGCCATAGTAACCCAAGGAGAACTCGCCTGTCCACCGAAAATGTGGAGAGACTGACCTTTGTCAAGATGAATCAGGCATGGATCAGTGAGGATTTCCAACCACCAATGCCTGATACATCAGAGTAGATTAACGATGGTGCCTCACCTACACTTTACAAATATGGATACAGCAAAAAATATTTAAGGTGCTGGTCCCCAGTTACAGACATTCCTCTGCAACAGACCAAAAGTAAGTATTGAGTATATATATTAGCTAAAACTTTACTTAAATTTTCTTAGGATAAAATATAGTTACTTGGCCTAAAAGGGTTGCCCCACACAGGAACCTCTCTCTATTTCCACCTGAAAACCCTGGGAAATGGAAATGTTTTTAGGTGGAAATAGGGAGAGGTTCCTGTGTGTGGCCGCCCTTTTTAGGGCGAGTAACACTTGCCAAAAAGGGATTTAATAGGTTGAGAGTAGGGCCTTACAGGGTAAGTTTTTACCCCCCACCGGTTACAATGGTCCATACGTTGTTCCCTTCCACCTTTTAGAGGTTTTTGCATCACATCAGTACTTGGTGGTGTAGGTGGCACATGGTGTTTTTTGTACATTTTTCCTTTTTGTTTGATTCCCAAAAAATTTTGGGTCCATATATTTTATCCTAAAAATCTTAAAAGTCAAGTTTTAGCTAATGCATATCCTCTATACTTGTGCACACCAACACTTTGACAAAAGAGACCGATTTCTTCTGCTTACCTGCCTCAGATACTATTCAAATCCTGCCACCCATCTGATGCCACACATCTGATGCGAAGTGCTCCTTCTTTCACCCACCTTTGTCAGCAGGTATTGCCACCCACCACCCCACTCTGTCACCAGGTTACTCTCAAGACTCCTGATGCTGCTGCCATTTCCCGGTGTCACGATTTGGCTTACAGGTAGTGGATCCTCTGTGTCAGCGAGGGATTGGCGTGGACCGTGCTGGTGGACCGGTTCTAAGAGGCTACTGGTGTTCACC
Source organism: Hyla sarda (assembly GCF_029499605.1). Taxonomy (NCBI): domain Eukaryota; kingdom Metazoa; phylum Chordata; class Amphibia; order Anura; family Hylidae; genus Hyla; species Hyla sarda. Next base: position 83,774,175 of record NC_079193.1, on the reverse strand, counting down.
AGAGCCCGCCGCAAAGCGGGATGGTCTTGCTGCGGCAGTAGCAACCAGGTCGTATCCACTAGCAACGGCTCAACCTCGCTGACTGCTGAGAAGGCGTGGGACAGAAGGACTAGGCAGAGGCAAGGTCAGACGTAGCAGAAGGTCGGGGCAGGCGGCAAGGTTCGTAGTCAAGATGGATAGCAGAAGTTCAGGTAACACAGGCTTTGGACAACACTAAACGCTTTCACTGGCACAAGGCAACAAGATCCGGCAAGGGAGTGCAGGGGCAGTGAGCAGATATAGCCTGGGAGCAGATGGAAGCCAATTAAGCTAATAGGGCCAGGCACCAATCATTGGTGCACTGGCCCTTTAAGTCTCAGAGAGCTGGCGCGCGCGCGCCCTAGAGAGCAGAGCCGCGCGCGCCAGCACATGACAGCAGGGGACCGGGACGGGTAAGTGACTTGGGATGCGATTCGCGAGCGGGCGCGTCCCGCTGTGCGAATCGCATCCCCGACGGCCATGTCAGTGCAGCGCTCCCGGTCAGCGGGACTGACCGGGGCGCTGCAGGGAGAGAGACGCCGTGAGCGCTCCGGGGAGGAGCGGGGACCCGGAGCGCTCGGCGTAACAGTACCCCCCCCTTAGGTCTCCCCCTTTCTTTGTCCGGTAACTGCTTCCCATGGGATGAGGACACCGGGAATGATTGGAGGGTTTCCTCAAAGGCAGGCAGTACAGCAGGAGTGGGAATGGGGAGGGAGGGCAGAGGGTGAAGCTTGGCACGGGGCAGGGTGACACAAGGACGGGGGCCATGAGGAGGCACTGAGGCTTGCCTGACGGGACTGGGAGGGGGGGAGAGGCACTTCCTATGACAGGCAGAGTCCCAGTTCTTGATCTCCCCGGTGGTCCAGTCAAGGGTGGGAGAATGAAGCCGGAGCCATGGCAGACCGAGGAGGACCTCAGAGGTACAGTTGGGAAGGACGAAGAACTCAATCACTTCGTGATGGGGTCCAATACACATCAGGAGGGGTTCTGTGCGGTAACGCACGGTGCAATCCAATCTGACTCCGTTGACCGCGGAAATGTAGAGCGGCTTGACGAGACGGGTCACCGGGATGCGGAATTTATTCACCAAAGAATCCAGAATAAAATTCCCAGAGGCACCAGAGTCCAAGCAGGCCACGGCTGAGAGGGAGGAGTTGGCTGAAGGAGAAATCCGCACGGGCACCGTGAGACGTGGAGAAGCAGACTTTGAACCAAGAGACGCCACACCCACGTGAGCTGGGTGCGTGCGTGCGTTTCCCGGACGTGGAGGACGAATAGGGCAATCCACCAAGAAATGCTCGGTACTGGCACAGTACAGACAAAGATTTTCTTCCCTACGGCGATTCCTCTCTTCCTGGGTCAGGCGAGACCGATCCACTTGCATGGCCTCCTCGGCGGGAGGCCCAGGCGTAGATTGCAACGGATACTCTGGGAGAGGTGCCCAGAGATCTAAGTCTTTTTCCTGGCGGAGCTCTTGATGTCTCTCAGAAAAACGCATGTCAATGCGGGTGGCCAAATGGATAAGTTCTTGCAGGTTGGCAGGAATCTTTCGTGCGGCCAGCACATCCTTGATGCGACTGGATAGGACTTTTTTAAAGGTCGCGCAGAGAGCCTCGTTATTCCATGATAATTCGGAAGCAAGTGTCCGAAATTGGATGGCGTACTCGCCCACTGAAGAATTACCCTGGACCAGGTTCAGCAGGGCAGTCTCGGCAGAAGAAGCTCGGGCTGGTTCCTCGAAGACACTCCGGACTTCAGCGAAGAAGGACTGGACTGTGGCTGTGGCAGGATCACTGCGGTCCCAGAGCGGTGTGGCCCAAGACAAGGCCTTTCCTGAAAGAAGGCTTACTACGAACGCCACCTTAGACCGTTCTGTAGGAAACAAGTCCGACAACATCTCCATATGCAGGGAACATTGAGACAAAAATCCACGGCAGAGTCTAGAGTCCCCATCAAATTTGTCCGGCAGGGACAAGCGGAGGCTAGGAGCGGCCACTCGCTGCGGAGGAGGTGCAGGAGCTGGCGGAGGAGATGGTTGCTGCTGTAGCAGAGGCAGAAGTTGCTGTAACATGGCGGTCAACTGCGACAGCTGCTGTCCTTGTTGGGCAATCTGCTGCGATTGCTGAGCGACCACCGTGGGAAGGTCAGCGAGACTTGGCAGCGGCACCTCAGCGGGATCCATGGCCGGATCTACTGTCACGATTCGGCTTACAGGTAGTGGATCCTCTTTGTCAGCGAGGGATTGGCGTGGACCGTGCTGGTGGACCGGTTCTAAGAGGCTACTGGTGTTCACCAGAGCACGCCGCAAAGCGGGATGGTCTTGCTGCGGCAGTAGCAACCAGGTCGTATCCACTAGCAACGGCTCAACCTCGCTGACTGCTGAGAAGGCGTGGGACAGAAGGACTAGGCAGAGGCAAGGTCAGACGTAGCAGAAGGTCGGGGCAGGCGGCAAGGTTCGTAGTCAAGATGGATAGCAGAAGTTCAGGTAACACAGGCTTTGGACAACACTAAACGCTTTCACTGGCACAAGGCAACAAGATCCGGCAAGGGAGTGCAGGGGCAGTGAGCAGATATAGTCTGGGAGCAGATGGAAGCCAATTAAGCTAATTGGGCCAGGCACCAATCATTGGTGCACTGGCCCTTTAAGTCTCAGAGAGCTGGCGCGCGCGCGCCCTAGAGAGCGGAGCCGCGCACGCCAGCACATGACAGCAGGGGACCGGGACAGGTAAGTGACTTGGGATGCGATTCGCGAGCGGGCGCGTCCCGCTGTGCGAATCGCATCCCCGACGGCCATGTCAGTGCAGCGCTCCCGGTCAGCGGGACAGACCGGGGTGCTGCAGGGAGAGAGACGCCGTGAGCGCTCCGGGGAGGAGCGGGGATCCGGAGCGCTCGGCGTAGCACCCGGCTTTGTCATTGTGCCGCCATATGGTCTCCTCATGCTGCCGCCACCTCCAGGCTGTGTCATTCTGCCACCATATGGTCTCCTCATGCTGATGCCACCTCCAGGCTGTGTCATTCTGCCACTATATAGTCTCCTCATGCTGCCGCCACCTCCAGGCTGCGTCATTCTGCCACTATATGGTCTCCTCATGCTGCTGCCACCTCCAGGCTGTGCGATTCTGCAATTGCATGGTTTTCTCAAGCTGCCGCCACCTCCAGTCTGTGTAATTCTGCCACCATATGGTCTCCTCATGCTGATGCCACCTCCAGGCTGTGTCATTCTGCCACTATATGGTCTCCTCATGCTTCCGCCAGCTCCAGGCTGTGTCATTCTGCCACCATATAGTCTCTTCATGCTGCCGCCACCTCCAGGCTGTGTCATTCGGCCACCATAGGGTCTCCTCTTGCTGATGCCACCTCCAGGCTGTGTCATTCTGCCACTATATGGTCTCCTCATGCTGATGCCAACTCCAGGCTGTGTTGTTCTGCCACTATATGGTCTCCTCATGCTGCTGCCACCTCCAGAGACTAGATAGTGGCAGAATGACACAGCCTGGAGGTGGTGGCAGCATGAGGAGACCATATGTCAGCACAATGATACAGCCAGGAGATGGCAGCAGCATCAGGAGTCCTGAGAGTGACCTGGTGACAGAGTGGGGCGATGGGTGGCAATACCAGTACCCACTGACAAAGGTGGGTGAAAGAAGGAGCACTTCGCATCAGATGTGTGGCATCAGACGGGTGGTAGGATTTGAATAGTGTCATTCTGCCACTATATAGTCTCCTCATGCTGATGCCACCTCAAGGCTGTGTAATTCTGCAACTGTATGGTTTCCTCATGCTAATGCCACCTCCAGGCTGTGTCATTGTGCCACTATATGGTCTCCTCTTGCTGCCGCCACCTCCATTCTGTGTCATTCTGCCATTATATGGTCTCCTCATGCTGCCGCCACCTCCAGGCTGTGTCATTCTGCCACCATATGGTCTCTTCATGCTGCCGCCACCTCCAGGCTGTGTCACTCTGCTGCCATTTGGTCTCCTCCTGCTACTGCCACCTCCAGGCTGTGTCATTCTGATGCCATTTGGTCTTCTCATGCATCTGCCACCTCCAGACTCTGTCATTCTGCCACCCTATGGTCTCTACATGCTGCTGCCACCTCCAGGCTCTGTTATTGTGCCGCTCTGTGGTGTACATAGGCAGCCGCCACCTCCAGACTGTGTCATTGTGCCGCCATATGATCTCATGCTGCTGGTGGCACATTAAACTCGTTAATCTCTTTAAACTCTTCAACTGACATCTCAAAAATCTCTTTAATCACTTCAAATGTGATGCTATATGGTCTCCCAACCCTGCTGCCACATCAGACTCTAATAGCAACACCTGGAATTTGCATGTCATACTGAATAACATCATTATTTCACTAACACAGCACACTCCCTATGCGTGTTAAGGCAAAGCAAAGTCTTCTACACCCCTGTTGAGGCTTTTTGTAGCCTGGAAATAGCCATTTTTAATAGCGATTCTCCAGCAATAAGTTCGTATTGAACCAAATATTTTCCAAAAATTCGTCGAATCGGCCGAATCTAGTTTTTCAAAAATGTGCTCATCTCTAGCAGTGAACAACATTGCCTTGTAGGTCTGGAATCCTTAGTTCAAATCTGACCCTAAACAAGATTGTTATGTATGATATTTCTACCTATATGCCTGGGCTGCTGGAATAAAAATAATAACTCACCTTACCTTCCGCCACTCCCCAGGTACCGCTGGAATTGGTCTATCGTCCTCCGGTGCTGGTCTTCTGTCAGTATTTAGTGCCCGACACATCACACTGCTGCTCAGCTAATTGTCAGCAGCAAGGTCCCGCCTCAGTCGGTGATAGGCTGAGCAGCAGCATGATGTAACAAGCCCAGGCCTGGCCTACTTCTTGGTGCCTGGGCCCCTTACAAGACACTGTCACTAAGCATATAATTGGCCAAGGTAGGACATTGCTGCGGACGGTGATAAGCTGAGCCACAGTGTAACTTGTTGGGTACCAAAAGCCGAAAAAAGACCATGGCAGAGGATGGAAGAGCAATTCCAGAGGCACAGGGGGAGCATCAGAAGGTAAGTTAAAGTAATTATTTTTAATTAAGCAGCCCGGGCATATAGAATTAAGAAAAAATTTCACATGTGTTCTCCCTTAAGGTTATTGGAATCCACAGGGGGGAAACAAGGGCACTTGAATAATGTTGTTAACCTATAGGCTACACATATTAAGAGCAAGGAGCTGTAGGCAGCTCTTACCTGACAAATGTGTCAGCTCCTCCTGCTCCTATGGCAGGAAGCAGTATTGTTTCCTCTTACAATACCCTGATGGGCACATTAAGAGCCATAGGTTAATGACTAAATGGCTAATACCAGTCCCCTGGGAGAATGTTTTTGCTTCCTGGTCTCAGTGTAGGAAAGATAAGTTGTCTGCTCCCACTCATCTCTGACAGGTAGGACAATGTCTATCTCTCCTATCTCTCTCATCTTGCTATCAATCTCATACCTATCTTTCTGTGTATCTTTCTCAGTATGTATCTCTCTAGCTAGCTATCTTATATCTACATGTCTATCTATTTCATGTATATCTATCTCAATTTATCTCGTATATGTATATCAATTTATCTCATGATTAGTAGGTTTCTGAACACCCAGGCTCCGACATGTCAAAAGTTTTTTAAAGGGACACAAACACTTTGAGGGAGATTTATAAAAACCTGTCCAGAGGAAAAGTTGCTGAGTTGCCCATAACAACCAATCAGATTGCTTCTTAAATTGAAAACTTAAAGTAGCAATCTAATTGGTTGCTATAGGGAACTCAGCAACTTTTCCATTGGACAGGTCTTGATAAATCTTCCCCTTTACTACAAGATTGGGTGTTCTAAGCAATGTGACTAGTACAATCTTATGGAGCTTTATGAAACCAGAAAAATACATTAAATACAAAAAAATTATCTCCACAAGAAACAGAACAAGTCAAATCCCTCCATAGCAATGGTCATAATAGTTACTTCTTACAAGTACAATAACATTGTCTAAAAAAAATCCAAGAAAGACTACATTCACATTTCTGCTATGCACCAACACATTAGGAGTATGTTCGGTGTCAAGCAACGGTATCAAACTGACCTTTAGCACAATGGACACCGGCAGGTTCTGACAGATCCCATTGACTTAAATAGGTTCTATCAGGTGTCAGCTATTTTAGAGGAGTTGAGCAGAGAAAAATATCAAGGATTTTTTTAACTGCCCAATTCCTGTTTTTTCCCGGAGCTCAATGGAATGGGGATGTAACCTAAATCCCCTTCCTCACAGGAGATAGATAAAAGCAGAAAATCAGTTCTTTATCAGCTACAGTAGAGTAGCCATAGTTTAACCTCTTAAGGACCCAGCCATTTTACACCTTAGGACCCGGCCATTTTTTGCACATCTGACCACTGTCACTTTAAACATTAATAACTCTGGAATGCTTTTAGTTATCATTCTGATTCCAAGATTGTTTTTTCGTGATATATTCTACTTTAACATAGTGGTAAAAAAAAATTTGTAACTTGCATCCTTTCTTGGTGAAAAATTTGAAAATTTTATGAAAAATTTGAAAATTTTATGAAAAATTTGAAAATTTAGCATTTTTCTAACTTTGAAGCTCTCTGTTTGTAAGGAAAATGGATATTCAAAATATTTTAATTTTTTTTCACATACACAATATGTCTACTTTATGTTTGCATCATAAAATTGACAAGTTTTTACTTTAGGAAGACACCAAAGGGCTTCAAAGTTCAGCAGCAATTTTCTAATTTTTCACAAAATTTCCAAACTCACTATTTTTCAGGGACCAGTTCAGGTTTGAAGTGGATTTGAAGGGTCTTCATCTTAGAAATACCCCACAAATGACCCCATTATAAAAACTGCACCCCCCAAAGTATACAAAATGATATTCGGTCAGCCTTTTAACCCTTTAGGTGTTTCACAGGAATAGCAGGAAAGTGAAGGAGAAAATTCACAATCTTCATTTTTTACACTCGCATGTTCTTGTAGACCCAATTTTTGAATTTTTATGAGGGGTAAAAGGAGAAAATGTATACTTCTATTTGTAGCCCAATTTCTCTCGAGTAAGCACATACCTCATATGTCTATGTAAAGTGTTCGGTGGGCGCAGTAGAGGGCTCAGAACCGAAGGAGTGACAAGGGGATTTTGGAGAGTACGTTTTTCTGAAATGGTTTTTGGGGGGCATGTTGCATTTAGTAAGCCCCTATGGTGCCAGAACAGCAAAAAAAAAAAAAACACATGCCATACCATTTTGGAAACAAGACCCCTTGAGGAACGTAACAAGGAATTAAGTGAGCCTTAATACCCCACATGTGTTTCACGACTTTTGCATATGTAAAAAAATAAAATAAAATTTCGCTAAAATGTGTGATTCCCCCCAAATTTCACATTTTTGCAAGGGTTAAAAGCAGAAAATACCCCCCTAAATTTGTAACACCATCTCTTCTGAGTATGGAGGTACCCCATAAGTTGACCTGAAGTGCACTACGGGCGAACTACAATGCTCAAAAGAGAAGGAGTCATAGTTGGCTTTTTAAGAGCAAATTTTGCGCGGGGGCATGTCCCATATAGGAAGCCCCTATGGTGCCAGGACAGCAAAAAATACCCACATGGCATACCATTTTGGAAACTAGACCCCTTGAGGAACGTTACAAGGACTAAAGTGAGCCTTAATACCCCACATGTGTTTCACGACTTTTGCATATGTAAAAAAATAAAACAAAAAGTCACTAAAATGTGTGATTCCCCCCAAATTTCACATTTTTGCAAGGGTTAAAAGCAAAAAATACCCCCCAAAATTTGAAACCCCATCTCTTCTGAGTATGGAGGTACCCCATAAGTTGACCTGAAGCGCACTACGAGCGAACTACAATGCTCAGAAGAGGAGTCATATTTGGCTTTTTGAGAGCAAATTTTGCTCGGGGGGCATGTCGCATTTAGGAAGCCCCTATGGTGCCAGGACAGCAAAATAACCCCCACATGGCATACCATTTTGGAAACTAGACCCCTTGAGGAATGTAACAAGGGGTACAGTAAGCATTTACCCTCACTGGTGTCTGTCAGATCTTTGGAACAGTGGTCTGTACAACATTTTTAATTTGCACAGCCCACTGTTCCAAACATCTGTCAGACACCTGTGTGGTGTAAATTCTCACAGCACCCCTTATTACATTCCATGAGGGGTGTAGTTTCCGAAATGGGGTCACATGTGGGGTTTAGTTTTTTTTTGAGTTTGTCAAAACCGCTGTAACAATCAGCCACCCCTGTGCAAATCCCCTCAAATGTACATAGTGCACTCTCCCTTCTGGGCCTTGTTGTGCGCCCCCAGAGCACTTTGCGCCCACATATGGGGTATCTCCGTAGTCGGGAGAAATTGTATTACAAATTTTGGGGGGCGTTTTTCCCTTTTACCTCTTGTCAAAATGAAAAGTATAGGGCAACACCAGCATGTTAGTGTAAAAAATTTATTTTTTTTACACTAACATGCTGGTGTAGACCCCAACTTCACATTTTCATAAGGGGTGAAAGGAGAAAAAGCCCGCCAAAATTTGTAAGGCAATTTCTCCCGAGTACGGAGATACCCCATATGTGGCCCTAAACTGTTGCCTTGAAATATGACAGGGCTCCAAAGTGAGAGCGCCATGCGCATTTGAGGCCTAAATTAGGGATTTGCATAGGGGTGGACATAGGAGTATTCTACGCCAGTGATTCCCAAACAGGGTACCTCCAGCTGTTGCAAAACTCCCAGCATGCTTGGACAGTCAACGGCTGTCCAGCAATACTGGGAGTTGTTGTTTTGCAACAGCTGGAGGCTCCATTTTGGAAACAGTGGCGTACCAGACGTTTTTCATTTTTATTGGGGAGGGGAGGGGGGCTGTGTAGGGGTATGTGTATATGTAGTGTTTTTTACTTTTTATTTTATTTTGTGTAGTGTAGTGTTTTTAGGGTACAGTCACATGGGCGGGGGGTTACAGCGAGTTTGAGCTGCCGCGCAAAATTTGCTGCATCGCAAACTTGCAGCCTGATACTCACTGTAAGCCCCTGCCCATGTGAGTGTACCCTGTACATTCACAAGGGGGGACCTCCAGCTGTTGCAAAACTACAACTCCCAGCATGCACAGTCTATCAGTGCATGCTGGTAGTTATAGTTTTGCAACAGCTGGAGGCACACGGGTTGGGAAACACTGAGTTAGGAAACAGACAATGTTTCCCAACCAGTGTGCCTCCAGTTGTTGCAAAACCACAACTCTCAGCATTCTCAAGCATGCTGGGAGTAGTAGTTCGGCAACATCTTTAGAGCCAGATGTTGTCGAAATACAACTCCCAGCATGCTTGGAGTTGTAGTTTTGCAACATCTGGAGGACTACAGTTTGCAGACCACTAATACAGTTGTTCCCAATCTGTGCCCTTCCAGATGTTGCAAAACTTCAACTCCCAGTATGCCAAAACTGTCCAGGCATGCTTGGAGTTGTAGTTCTGCAACATCTGAAGGGCCAGATGTTACAGAACTACAACTCCCAGCATGCCTGGACAGTAAGGGCATGCTGAGGATGTGTAGTTTTGCAACATCTGGAAGGGCACAGTGGTCTCCAAACTGTGGACCTCCAGATGTTGCAAAACTACAACTCCCAGCATGCCCAGACGCCAAGGGCTGTCTGGGCATGCTGGGAGTTGTAGTTTGCAGGGTCCCATTACAGCAATGCATGTCGCTTTACGGCGACGTGCATTGCTGTAAAGGGCCCGACCGCGGCTGAAGATCAACTCACCTGTCGCCGCCGCCGCCATCTTCATCGCAGGGATCCGGGTCTTCAGGGACGAGGTAAGTACCGGGGCCGGTCCCCAGCACTCCCCGTCCCCCGCTGCATCCACCGGTCTTCCTCCCGTCCTCTCCGGACTTACAGGGGCCGGGCAGGACGGGAGGAAGTAACCGCCCCCCCTCCTGCGATTGGTCGGTTAACTAACCGACAGATCGCAGGGTATAGGAGGAGGTGACAGGTTTGCCACCTCGCTCCTATGCTTCAGCATGGTCCTGGCTGTCTGTGACAGCCGGGATCATGCAAAATTACCAGGCGGTCGGGTCCCAGAGACCCGATCAGCCCGGTATCGCCGCAGATCGCAAGGGCGATTTCCCTTGCGATTTGCGGCGATCGCCGACATGGGGGGCCTACATGGCCCCGCTCGGCATTTGCCCTGGATGCCTGCTGAAGGATTTCAGCAGGCATCCAGTTCCGAGCTCTGCCCGGCGCGCCGCAGAGACCGGAAAACGCCAGGGCGTATCCATACGCCCTGGGTCCTTAAGAGGTTAAAGGGGTATTTCGGTAAAAAGAAACTATTTTTTTCATATCAACTGGCTCCAGAAAGTTAAACAGATTTGTAAATTACTTCTATTAAAAAATATTAATCCTTCCAGTACTTATCAGCTGCTCAAGTTGAGTTGTTCTTTTCTGCCAGACAACAGTGCTCTCTGCTGACAACTTTGTCTTTCTCAGGGACAGTCGAAAGCAGGACTGCTATGGGGATTTGATCCTACTCAGGACAGTTCCTGAGACAGACAGTGGTGTCAGCAGAGAGCACTGTCATCAGACAGAAAAGAACAACTCAACTTCAGCAGCTGATAAGTATTGGAAGTATTAAGATTTTTTTTTATAAAAGTAACTTATAAATCTGTTTAACTTTCTGGAGCCAGTTGATACGGAATACCCCTTTAAAGCAGAGTATCATGTATTCAGGAATGCTTTGGATAAAACTCTGTTAATGTGTACAGTTTTAGGAGCAGTCTTAGGCTAAGTTTCCACAGTCCTTCCTTTATATGTCCTATTCCTTTTGAATACACATCTGGCTTTGGCTCAAAAACTGCCTGAAAAAAAAAAACAAGTGGAAACTTAGCCTTAGGGCTCCACTTTTATCTGTAGATAATAGTGAATTTATATAACATTGCTTGAGCTGACTTGCTGGGATGTCTAGTAAATTCACAAAGTGGGTAACTACCCTTTAGGAACAAAAAAATATAACTTTTAAATATAAGGATAAAAAGGTACCAAATGTATCAAAATCAAAAACTTCAATAGACACATACAACTACAGTGAAAATATATAAGTGTAGTCAAAGTGACGTGCTGTGAGGGTATGAATTAGTATAGATAGGTGTAAACTAGCATAGCCTGTACACTGTGAACCACAGATATGAGTAAAACATGTCTATATAGGGGGAGGAAAAAAGATGTAAGCACCCACCTAAAAGTTGTAAAAATAGATGGTGACGCTCAGTTTACACACTGTAATCCACAAAGTATGGGTGGGAAACTGAGGGGCGGGGAAGGGTGCAAGTGCCCACCATAAAAGCCATAGCCCACCATGACACTGACCCTGCTTTTTGGGGGACTCATCTCCTTAATAGGATGGCCTCAACCACTGTGACGTTCCCTCCTTGACACTAATGTGCACAGGAAAAAATTATTAAGAGGGGGCTGGAGAGGAGATGGGGGGCAGAGTGGGTTGTGATTAAATGCACTCACTGGAGATGGTATATACAGTCTGTGTCATGGAAAAAAATGGTCAGACCCTCATGAGATAAAGCAAACATGTATTGTGTCAAAAACAAAAACTTTGAACACACGTGAAAAAATCAAAGACAAATTGCTGTACACAAAATTTGTATTACCCCGATAGATATTGGGTACAACCAGAGTTAAAAATATGTATCCCTTATTAACATGGTATCAGATAGCCATGAAACTATCCGACACGTTTCTACCGTTCAGACAGAGAACGGGTTCATCAGGGATAGGGATATAGATACACAGTATTAAATCTGGATGAAAACAACTGTTATAGTACCCAGAGAACCACCAATTATGCAATTGGCAAAAAAAGTAAGGGTGCATGCATACCATGTTTTTGCTATACAATTCCCGTATACGGTTTCAAGTTAAAAACCGTACGGAACCATATAGAAAACCGTATGCATTGACTTAACATTATAAACCGTATGTCAAATGCATCATCCGGTTTAGTCCGTTTTGCGTCTTATACGGTTTTGTCTGTTTTTTTACCCGTACCCAAAACCGTAGTCTACCACGTTTTTGGGTCCGGGTGAAAAACCGTATTAAACCGTATATGGTTTTTTTAACATGGGAGTCAATGGGAACCGTACAGAACCGTATGTGCTTACGGTTCCATCCGGTTTTCACCATACATTTTTTGACTTTGCACAGTTTTTTTTCTTGGAATTTCAATCAAACAAGTAAACTTTATTCAAAATGGAGTGAAAAGTTAAAAACGTATACTTTTTTTTTCTTTAAAAAACTGATGCAACCGTACATCATTTTGCAAACCGTATACAGTTTTTAACCTTATACGGGTTGAAATTTGTACACACATTTTGATACAGTTTAGTCAGGTTTTGAGGAATCCGTTTTTCATCAAAAACCTGATACAGGAACTGCATTGCAAAAACATGGTGTGCATGTACCCTAAGGCAGCAGTATCCGGGCTGTGGATGGCCTAAGTGATCAGTGTACAATGATTAAAAATTAGATGATAAATGTATTAAATATGCCTAGATTATTAGTAATTTCAGAAAACCTGCAGAAACAGATATATTTCACAATAGCACCTTGGTAAAATGATAAGCAGGCAATAGCTGAACAATCAGGATATTCACAACCTCATATTAGATTGATACAAAGCAGTGATAGGCAATAGTAGAAACAAAATAAATTCGACCTACACCAAGTTGTAAGTAGGCGTAAGATACACCAAGTGACTGTCAGGTCATAAAAATATAGCCCAATATTCCTGACATAGATATGCATTAAAAGGGTACTCCCATGGAAAACTTTTTTTTCTTTTAAATCAACTGGTGCCAGAAAGTTAAACAGATTTGTAAATAATTTCTATAAAAAAATCTTAATCCTTCCTGTGCTTTTTAGGGGCTGTATACTAAAGAGAAATCCAAAAAAGAAATGCATTTCCTCTGATGTCATGACCACAGTGCTCTCTGCTGACCTCTGCTGTCCATTTTAGGAACTGTCCAGAGCAGGAAAAAATCCACAAAGCAAACATATGCTGCTCTGGGCAGTTCCTAAAATGGACAGCAGAGGTCAGCAGAAAGCACTGTGGTCATGACATCAGAGGAAATGCATTTCTTTTTTGGATTTCTCTTTAGTATACAGCCCCTAAAAAGTACTGGAAGGATTAAGATTTTTTAATAAAAGTACTTTACAAATCCGTTTAACTTTCTGGCACTAGTTGATTTAAAAAAAAAGTTTTCCACGGGAGTACCCCTTTAAGCACAAGATAGTATAGAAAATGCAGAGCAATGTACAGTATCCCCAGGAAGCTTAAGATATTGTCCGATACTGGATCATAGTGATGTCCCAAACATATAGAGATGTAAAGCAACCAGACCAAAGGGCGATACTTAGCTACTCAGATGTAATAGCACGGACAGCGGCCATGAAATGCAGCATGGCAGGTGTTAAGCAGTGAGAGATGGCACCACTGACACAATGAGAGATAAAATGCTACTATATAGCGCTTACCTAATGGATAGTGTTGAGCAGCATAGGCCATATTCGAATTCGCGATATTTCACGAATATATGGATGAATATTCTACATATATTTGCTAAATTCGCATATGCGAAAATTAGCTTATGCGAAAATTAGCATAAGAGAAAATTTGCATATGAGAAAATTAGCATAAGCGAAAATTTGCACGCCAGTCTCACACAGTAGTATTAGAGCCTTCTTTACACCACACAAGCTGGAAGCAGAGAGGGATGATCACTGTGATGTGTACTGTGAAAAAAAAAAACGTTGTAATTACGAATATATAGTGCTATATTTGCGAATATTCGCGAGCAACACTACTAATGGACACAGGAGGTACTGGATGGGCGCCAGTGAGCTGCTTCCGGGACTCTGCACATGTGCTAGGCAAATGCGCTATGTGTCGCGTAATGACAGGTTCCAGTCTGTGGAGCTCATCTGCGTGTCAGTGATAAAGGAGCAAACTGGGACAGATACTGATTACTTGATTCCTGGGCGTGGAACGCAATGCGTTCCAGGTGCCGGAAGGGAGCCACTGGATGATGCTATAGCACATGCTATTACCTTGGTCTTAAAGAGACAGTACATATGTCAGATCAAAGCCCAACCTTAAAGCCCAGTCCCAGGAACTAAATTGGAAGATATAAAAGAGATAGTGATGATATTTAATAAAACTGATAGATGATGGCTGGCTACTGCTAATTCTTAGAAAAATATACTGCCCCTGGTTTAAGAGGGCAGTACTGTATTGCAATGAAGATAGAATGTTTTTAGACAATCGGTTAAATGATGAACACATGGGTAAAGTTAGCTAATAAAAGTGGCAAACGAGAGAGTATCATTAAGTCCTACCGGATTGAATGTTTTTAACCTAAATATCTTTTTTTTCTTTTTGAAGCAACTGTTTGTCCATATTACCACCACACCCATCTTTACGCAATACTTCAACCGTTCGAAAAAAATTGATCAAATGGGTGATCAGGATGACATGTGCGCATATGTTGCGCCAAAGGTTTATCCCTAGAGTGTTTGTCCCCCATATGCTCCCCCATATTGTCGTTCATCCCTGGTGGTCCCAGGGCATCCATTTTCAGAATCCAGGCGGCTTCTTTTTTCAATAGTATTCTATGGTGATCACCATCATCTTTAAACACAGGAACCACCTCTAGAACTGCAAAACTTAATACCCTGTGGTGACCACCATGTACTGTTCTTACGTGGTCTACAAGTCTTGGACATCCATGTCCCATTCTTACAGATCTAAAATGCTCTTGAATCTGAATATATAAGTTAAGAATAGTTTTGGGCACATGGGCACTGTATCATATAGAGAACATATTTGGATTTACAGGTGATAAAATAATTGACTTTCCATTCGACCCTTCCTTTTCTGCAAAATTTCACTTCCTCATTAAATTGACACATCGAGCACTGTTTGCATTTGAAGTTACCCTTGGGGGGGAACCTTTCTAACCATGTTTGGGGTTCCTTCTTCAATCTCGTGCAGCTCAACTGTAAACCTAGAGTATGTGTACGTTTGTATGAGAAAAGTGGTTCATTGAGAGCAGTACCTTTAAGGTCAGGATCGTTCTCGATGTGATGCCAATGTCTCCTAATGGTTTGAAAAACACAATTGAGGGGAGAATGTTGGAAAGAGAACATGAAACGTTTTGAGTTTGGATCAGATGTAGTGGATTTTTTATGGGACAGTGATTGAAATTGAGGAATTTGGTCTGCCCTCTCATAAGCTTCCTGTATGATGTCAATAGGATATTTTCTTTCTGTTAAACATTTTGCTAGTTCTTGGGCTTGAGTTTTAAACCTGCTGTCCTCACTATTCAGCAGCTTCAAGCGGACGAACTATCCATACGGGAGAGCTTTCATGATGTGAGGGGGGTTATAGCTGTCGAAATGAAGTAGAGCATTAGTGGCAGTTTCTTTTTTGTAACCTGTGATCACAATCCTGGCTTCTACAATCTCCACCGTCACGTGAAGAAAGTTGAGTACTTGCTCCCCAAAGCTGAATTTGAATTGCATATTCATTTTACAATCCATATTAAGGTAATCTACAAAGTTTGTGAACTGCAATGGGGACCCAGACCAAACGATAAAGATATTGTCGATATAATGCAAAAAGGTGACAATGTATTTGGCAAACAACTAAAAACAAGTTAGCAAATGAACATGCAACAGGGGTCCCCATCGCGGTTCAGGAATATTGTCTGTACCATTGTCCCTCGAACTTGAAAGCGCTATGGCTGAGAATAAATGTCAAAGAGTCACTAACGAAATCAATGAACCCCTAGGACTTCCCCACATCAATCAAGAAGTCTCGTACCACCTCAATTTGGGGGATCCAGGTGTAGAGACTTTCAACAGATTTTCAATCTACAGATGCTAGATGAAAATTTTCCTGCCAGGATATATCTCTGAGGGCTTTGAGGAATTCCCCCATATCCTTCAAAGACATTGGCACCGATGGGAGTAAAGGTCTAATTAGCAAATTAATATACTGTGAAAGATTCTCAGTCACTGAGCCAATCCCCAGGACAATAGGTCTGCCTGGAGGAAGGCTCAGTGACTTATGTATCTTAGGGAGATAGTACCAAGGGAGCTGGGTAATAGTTTTTCCGCTGTTTGTTCAGAAATAACATTGCGTTCCGTGTACCTACGAAGAAGTGACTGCAAAAACCCTATATATTTAATGGTGGGGTCACTAGAAAGGGGTCACTAGAAAGGGGTAGAACTTAGTATCATGAAGAAGGCGATGAGCCTCTGCCAAACATTGTGGTTTAGTAAGGACTACAATATTGCCCCCTTTATCTGCCTTACGGAACACTAAATGTCTTTGAGACTTGAGCCACCTCAACGCCCTATGTTCTCTGGCTGTGAGGTTGTCCTCTGGTTTAAGGTAAATCAAAGACTTAACATCATTAGTTACTAAATTGGTGAATGTCTCCAACGCTCCGCCCGGGCCACAGGTGGGCAGAACGTGGAGGCATTACCTCCTGCAAAAAAGACATTCTCAGAAAAGTCACATGACATATTCTCATAGTCAATGTTGTCATCATCGATGGGGTTAGTGAGATCACATAACAGTTCAACATGTTCACCAACCTCGGGGCTCAAGTCTGTAAAGACCCTAAAACCTAGACGGCCCACTTTAACGGGCACTTCTCCTAGGGACATTGGGGGAGATTTATCAAAGGATTTAGACTGGTTTTTTGTCGTCTAAATTTGTCGCACAGAAAGTCGCAGTCTAAATATGTGCGACTTTTCTGAGACTTTTGCTGTAGAGGATTTTTAGAACATGATGCATGCAAGTCTATTTTAGACGGAAATGCATTGGAAAATGCATTGGTGCTGAATTTATCAAGTGCGACTTTTGTGCGACAAGTCGCATCTGCCCAAAATAGGCTGAAATGTCAGACCATGTTGGAGCAGGTCTAAATGCAGTTTAAGCTGTAGACCCTGAAGTCTGAGCACAGAATTTATCAAGGGCTGTGAGAACTTTGATAAATTAGGAGTACAATAGATAGGAGACTACCACATACGCTGGTCTATAAGCATACCCAGAATAGACTAGATTAGTAAATGTCCCCCATTGTGTCTCGCAAAGTGCTTTTTCAAATAAATTTTTCTGACTGATTTAAATAAATCAATTTAAAAGTTCACAAAATCAAACTCTTCAGTCAGACAGTAATTGAGTCCCCTCGATAATAGTGACTGACAGTCAGGAATTAGTATAGTGTATAGTATAGTATAGTTTTAGGTTAATAACATTGTTAGCCTCACTCTTACCCCCAGCTTCTATGACTTCCAGGAGACTTGTTTCCGTTTTTTTGAACCCCATTTTCTTCCCCCTCCTGTCACCCCGCCAGGTCTTCCTAAAGGGGCAGTGGCTGTTGATGAGCCTGAGGGCTGCCCTAGGGTAGGCATCACGGATTGGCTTTGATCCTCAGAACCGCTCAAATCGTAGTCGGTTGTCCAGAGCTCCTGGGACTTTTTCTTAGTTAGACAGGTGCACCTTTTCTGTTGTCTGTGGCTTCCCCAGTCGAAAATCCAATTGTTGGCGTAGTCTGTCTTGTCCCTTATAAATCTATCTCGCTTACGATCCTTGATTTCTGCTTGCGTCCCAAGCAATTTTTCATCCAACTTTATATTAAACGCTTCAAAGGAATCACCTAGCAGTCTTGTGCGCAATTCGGTTTTGGATTTACAGAGTATCACAGTTGTGAGCTCAAATTCAGTTTCATTGCGTTTTAGGATGATAGGTAACAAATTCAGTGAATGGGTTTGATGTGTTTTCCATTCACTGAGAAACTTATCATCCTCCACAAATTGCAACGGCTCTTTATAAGATCTTAGGCCATTTGGAGCTCTCTGACATTCATGGTATGATGTATATATGTATATATGCTGGGATATCTAGTATAAAGGAATCACTCAATGTCAAGTCTTTTTTGCAGTAATTGTTTAATTCAAGTAAATTTTTCTTTAATTCCTTGAAGCAGTTGTCTCATCTGGTCTGCCACTTTCCTTAAAGGGGTACTCTGCCCCTAGACATCTTATCCCCTATCCAAAGGATAGGGGATAAGAAGTCTGATCGGGGGGGTCCCACTACGATCTCCCGGCATTTGTTTAGAGCATTGGGTGCAGCGCCAGAGGCTCATGACATCATGGCCATGCCCCACTCGTGAAGTCTCAGCCATGCCCCCCCCAATGCAAGTCTATGGGAGGGGGCATGATGGACCATCATGTCCCCTACCAAAGACTTGCATTGACGGTGCGTGGCCGTGATGTCACGAGCCCCTGCCCCGCATTGCCACTCATCTGGCACAGAGCAAAGTTCGCTCTGTGCACCGGATGTCAGGGTGCCGCAGGTAAGATTGTAGGGGTCCCCAGTGGCAGGAGATAAGATGTCTAGGGGCAGAGTACCCCTTTAATAAAAACACAACCATTTGGCAACTAAAACGCACAGCGATCACCTGATATTGATGGAGAAACTGCAGGACAAATGTATCATCAACCATCTAATACATGGTTGTGCTAAGCCCTCCAGGGCAGAAACTACACGCAATGGCACTCTGCTCTGGTCAATGAATTTTAACTAAGTTTCCTGTTCTGCTTTAACTTACACTCCCCAAAAGAGTAGGAATCCCCTTCCTTCCTGCACAGTAGGGATGGTGTGCTGTTTGTCATATGACTTGTTGGCTCCTCTTTAAACATAACAGTTACATATTACTCTCATAATTCCAAATTATTTAGTTCCATACGTTTTAAAGCTTCTCTAGGTCCTGTTTAGAGTATTATAAGTGACTGGTTAGTGGCGTTGCAGCAATGGCTTTTTTTTCTTCTAGCAGCTCTACCTTGCAGCCCGTTTTTCTTGGTCATACTGAAACAGCCACCAGTTTATTCCAAAAGAAAACTACAGTTAACCCCTTAACCCCTTAAGGACTCAGCCCATTTTGGCCTTAAGGACTCAGACAATTTAATTTTTACGTTTTTATTTTTTCCTCCTCGCCTTCTAAAAATCATAACTCTTTTATATTTTCATCCACAGACTAGGATGAGGGCTTGTTTTTTGCGCGACCAGTTGTCCTTTGTAATGACATCACTCATTATATCATTAAATGTATGGCGCAACCAAAAAACACTATTTTTGTGGGGAAATTAAAACGAAAAACGCAATTTTGCTAATTTTGGAAGGTTTTGTTTTCACGCCGTACAATTTCTGGTAAAAATGACATGTGTTCTTTATTCTGAGGGTCAATACGATTAAAATGATACCCATTATTACATACTTTTATATTATTGTTGCACTTAAAAAAAATCACAAACTTTTTAACCAAATTAGTACGTTTATAATCCCTTTATTTTGATGACCTATAACTTTTTTATTTTTCCGTATAAGCGGCGGTATGGGGGCTCATTTTTTGCGCCATGATCTGTACTTTTTTTTGATACCACATTTGCATATAAAAAACTTTTAATACATTTTTTATAATTTTTTTTTAAATAAAATGTATTAAAAAAGTAGGAATTTTGGACTTTTTAAAATTTTTTTCGTTCACGCCGTACGGGATCATTAACATTTTATTTTAATAGTTCGGACATTTACGCACGCGACGATACCAAATATGTCTATAAAAAATGTTTTTTACGCTTTTTGGGGGTAAAATAGGAAAAAACGGACGTTTTACTTTTTTATTGGGGGAGGGGATTTTTCACTTTTTTTTTACTTTTACTTTTACATTTTTTTACATTTTTTTTTACACTTGAATAGTCCCCATAGGGGACTATTCATAGCAATACCATGATTGCTAATACTGATCTGTTCTATGTATAGGACATAGAACAGATCAGTATTATCGGTCATCTCCTGCTCTGGTCTGCTCGATCACAGACCAGAGCAGGAGACGCCGGGAGCCGCACGGAGGCAGGAGAGGGGACCTCCGTCCGGCGTTCTGAATGATCGGATCCCCGCAGCAGCGCTGCGGGCGATCCGATCGTTCATTTTCATCGCGAACTGCCGCAGATGCCGGGATCTGTATTGATCCCGGCACCTGAGGGGTTAATGGCGGACGCCCGCGAGATCGCGGGCGTCGGCCATTGCCGGCGGGTCCCTGGCTGCGATCAGCAGCCGGGATCAGCCGCGCATGACACGGGCATCGCTCCGATGCCCGCGGTTATGCTTAGGACGTAAATGTACGTCCTGGTGCGTTAAGTACCACCTCACCAGGACGTACATTTACGTCCTGCGTCCTTAAGGGGTTAAGGACCAAGTGTTTTTCTGTTTTTGCACTTTCGTTTTTTCCTCCTTACATTTTAAAGAACATAACCCTTTCAATTTTGCACCTAAAAAAACATATGAGGGCTTTTTTTTTTGGCGCCACCAATTCTACTTTGTAATGACAACAGTCATTTTACCCAAAAATCTACAACACAAGGAGGAAAAAAATCATTGTACAACAAAATTGAAGAAAAAACACAATTTTGTAAATGTTGGGAGCTTCCGTTTCTACGCAGTACATTTTTTGGTAAAAATTACACCTCATCTTTATTCTGTAAGTCCATACGATTTAATTGATACCCTCTTTATATATAGGTTTTATTTTGTTGTACTTCTGGAAAAAATCATAACTACATGCACGGAAATTAATACATTTAAAATTGTTATCTTCTGACCCCTATAACTCTTTTATTTTTTCGCATACGGGGCTGTATGAGGGCTCATATTTTGCGCCGTGATCTGAAGTTTTTATCATTTATAATTTATAAATTTTATTTTGAACATGACCTTTTGATTGCTTTTTATAAAAAAAAATTTGGGTATAAAAAGTGACCAAAAATATGCTATTTTGGACTTTGGATTTTTTTTGTACATACACCATTGACCATGCAGTTTAACTAAAAATATCTTTTAATAGTTTGGACATTTATGCACGCGGTAATACCACATATGTTTATTTTTATTATGTTTATATATTTTTATATGTAATTTGGGAAAAGGGGGGGTGATTTAAACTTTTAATAAGGAAGGAGTTAATGTGTTTTAACCACTTAAGGACCAATGATGTACCGGTCCGTCATGGGTCCGCTCCAGTTCTATAACGCGGGGCCACAATGTGCGTCATCAGGCCCGGCACCTAGCAACGGCCGTGACCCGTGGCTAATAGCGCACGGCACTGATTGTGGTGCCGCACGCTATTAACGTTTAGACGCGGCATTCATCTAAAGCTAAACTAATGCCGGTTAGCTCAGGGGGCTGTTCGGGATCGCCACCGTGAAATCGCGGCATCCTGAACAACTGTAGGACACGAGGAGGGTCCCCTTACCTGCCTCCTGGTGTCCGATCCCCAAATGACTGCTCACTGCCTGAAATCCAGGCATGAGCAGTCAAGTGGCAGAATCATGGAACAATGGTTTCCGATGAGAAACCATTGATCAATGTAAAAATCAGTGTGTGCAGTGTTATAGTCCCCTATGAGAGCTATAACATTGCAAGAAAAAAGTGGGAAAAAAAGTTAATAAAGATCATTTCACCCCTTCCCTAATAAAAGTCCTGCCAGGCTTTATCATTCTCAGCGCAGGAGCCGGCGTGGAAGGTGAGGTAAGCCCCCATTGTACCTCAGCAGTGGATTGCCACAACTCCAACCCCCCCCCCCCCCCCCCCCGCGCGCGCGCGATCCCGATTTTTTTGACTGCTTTTTATTTAAAAAAATTTGGGTATAAAAAGTGACCAAAAATATGCTATTTTGGACTTTGGATTTTTTTTGTATGTACGCCATTGACCATGCAGTTTAACTAAAAATATCTTTTAATAGTTTGGACATTTATGGACGCGGCAATACCACATATGTTTATTTTTATTATGTTTATATATTTTTATATGGAATTTGGGAAAAGGGGGGGTGATTTAAACTTTTAATAAGGAAGGAGTTAATGTGTTTTAACCACTTAAGGACCAATGATGTACCGGTCCGTCATGGGTCCGCTCCAGTTCTATAACGCGGGGCCACAATGTGCGTCGTCAGGCCCGGCACCTAGCAACGATTGATAAAGCCTGGTCCTGCCAGGCTTTATCATTCTCAGCGCAGGAGCCGGCGTGGAAGGTGAGGTAAGCCCCCATTCTACCTCAGCAGTGGATTACCACAACTCACCATCCCCCCGCGCGCGCGATCCCGATTTTTTGATTGCTTTTTATAAAAAAAAAATTGGGTATAAAAAGTGACCAAAAATATGCTATTTTGGACTTTTGATTTTTTTTGTACGTACGCCATTGACCATGCAGTTTAACTAAAAATATCTTTTAATAGTTTGGACATTTATGCACGCGGCAATACCACATATGTTTATTTTTATTATGTTTATATATTTTTATATGGAATTTGGGAAAAGGGGGGGTGATTTAAACTTTTAATAAGGAAGGAGTTAATGTGTTTTAACCACTTAAGGACCAATGATGTACCGGTCCATCATGGGTCCGCTCCAGTTCTATAACGCGGGGCCACAATGTGCGTCGTCAGGCCTGGCACCTAGCAACGGCCGAGACCCGTGGCTAATAGCGCACGGCACTGATCGTGGTGCCGCACGCTATTAACGTTTAGACGCGGCATTCATCTAAAGCTAAACTAATGCCGGTTAGCTCAGGGGGCTGTTTGGGATCGCCACCGTGAAATCGCGGCATTCTGAACAACTGTAGGACACGAGGAGGGTCCCCTTACCTGCCTCCTGCTGTCCGATCCCCAAATGACTGCTCACTGCTGAGATCCAGGCATGAGCAGTCAAGTGGCAGAATCATGGAACAATGGTTTCCTATGAGAAACCATTGATCAATGTAAAAATCAGTGTGTGCAGTGTTATAGTCCCCTATGGGAGCTATAACATTGCAAGAAAAAAGTGGGAAAAAAAGTTAATAAAGATCATTTCACCCCTTCCCTAATAAAAGTTTGAATCACTCCCCTTTTCCCATTTAAAAAAAAAAAACAGTGTAAATAAAATTAAACATATGTGGTATCGCTGCGTGCGGCAATGTCCAAATTATAAAAAATATATCATATTTAACTGCACGTTCAATGGCGTGCGCTCAAAAAAAATTCCAAAGTCCAAAATAGTGTATTTTTGGTCACTTTTTATATCATGAAAAATCAATAAGTCTGATCAATACAAAAATGGTACCGCTAAAAACTTCTCATCACGGCACAAAAAATGAGCCCTCATTCCGCCCCATACGCAGAAAAAAAAAAAAAGTTATAGGGGTCAGAAAATGACAATTTTAAACGTATAAATGTTCCTGCATGTAGTTATGATTTTTTTCAGAAGTACGACCAAATCAAACCTATATAAGTGGAGTATCATTTAATTAAATTAATATTTAATTGTATAGACCTACAGAATAAAGATAAGGTGTCATTTTTACCGAAAATTTACTGTGTAGAAACGAAAGCCCCCAAAACGTTATGGCTTTTTTTCTTAAATTTTGTTGCACAATGACTTTTTTTCTGTTTCTCCGTCGATTTTTGGGTAAAATGACTGATGTCATTACAAAGTAGAATTGGTAAAAAATAAGCCATCATATGGATTTTTAGTTGCAAAATTGAAAGAGTTATGATTTTTTTAAAGGTAAGAAGGAAAAAACGAAAGTGCAAAAACGGGAAAACCCCAGGTCCTTAAAAGGTTAAAGTTTTTTAAACTTTTTTTTTTTACACTGTTAGTCCCATCATTTGATTCCTCATACAGATCAATGTGGTTCCATAAAACCTCATTGATCTGTGTGATTTTTATTATGTTTATATATTTTTATATGTAATTTGGGAAAAGGGGGGGTGATTTAAACTTTTAATAAGGAAGGAGTTAATGTGTTTTAACCACTTAAGGACCAATGATGTACCGGTCCGTCATGGGTCCGCTCCAGTTCTATAACGCGGGGCCACAATGTGCGTCGTCAGGCCCGGCACCTAGCAACGGCCGTGACCCGTGGCTAATAGCGCACGGCACTGATTGTGGTGCCGCACGCTATTAACGTTTAGACGCGGCATTCATCTAAAGCTAAACTAATGCCGGTTAGCTCAGGGGGCTGTTCGGGATCGCCACCGTGAAATCGCGGCATCCTGAACAACTGTAGGACACGAGGAGGGTCCCCTTACCTGCCTCCTGGTGTCCGATCCCCAAATGACTGCTCACTGCCTGAAATCCAGGCATGAGCAGTCAAGTGGCAGAATCATGGAACAATGGTTTCCGATGAGAAACCATTGATCAATGTAAAAATCAGTGTGTGCAGTGTTATAGTCCCCTATGAGAGCTATAACATTGCAAGAAAAAAGTGGGAAAAAAAGTTAATAAAGATCATTTCACCCCTTCCCTAATAAAAGTCCTGCCAGGCTTTATCATTCTCAGCGCAGGAGCCGGCGTGGAAGGTGAGGTAAGCCCCCATTCTACCTCAGCAGTGGATTGCCACAACTCCCCCCCCCCCCCCCCCCCCGCGCGCGCGATCCCGATGCGGGGGGGGGGCGATCCACCCCACTGGACCACCAGGGACGGGATAAAGGCACTTTTAGACGCCACTGTCAGCTTTGACAGCAACGACCTAAAGGGTTAATCGCCGCATGTTGGCTATTAATGCCAGCCGCCAACTACAGGGATCAGCTGGGGGCCGAACGGTATGACGCTGGCTTGAGCCGGGAGCCCGTGCCATACCCCGTTAACGGCACATAGACGAGTATAGAGGTCCATGGTCGTTAACAGGTTAAAGAGGACCTGTTGCCAAAAAAAATTGATTTTACTATCAAATCATTAAAGAGAAGCTGTCACTTAAAAAAAACTTATGACATGTCACAGGGACATGGCCCATAGCAATCTTTGTCTCACTGCTCTATAAACTTATAATGGAGCAGCAAGACAAAGATTGTTATGAGCTGGAAAGTGAACAGTAATGCCACGCTCTTTTCGTTGTCAATTGACAATGACATTTTAAATAGTCTAGAGTGCCATATTTGTCTGATAAGTGTTAAGTTAATTTTAATAATGGGAGTGGCATTCATGTGATGGGTGAGATTATACAGTCAGGGGGTGTGAATGTTGCACATTGAGGGCATGTATGCCTAATACACACACCCTGACTCTATAATCTTATAATTATCTTTCTATAATCACCTGACAGTCCCTCCCATTATTAAAATTAAGTTTATGTCCATATGACTGATTCCAGACCTTAAAGAGTACCTGTCACTAAATAAACTTTTCTAAACTAACTCAGGCTATGTTCCCTAACTACTCCTAACACCCCTCCTACCCTTAAAAAACATTTCAGAGCTTTAAAAAGCTCTGTATCTTACCTTTATTCTTGCTCACTTAGTGAAATCTCCCAGCAGGAGAAAGTGGGCATTTCCCAGCAGGCATGACATAACTGAAGCCTGCTCGGGGACCACTTCCGCCCTAACATCATTGCAGCGCTGTGATGAACAGAAGGCCTTAAGCTCTGTGCAGCAGCTTTCAGTCTGTGTTTCTTTCAGTGAGACTCTGTTCAGCTTTTAGTATGCGGAGCTTTTAGTCTGAGCAGCTTTCAGTGAGGCTCTTTGCAGCTGTCAATCAAGCTCAGTCCAGAGAAACACTTCCTGAGTTTGGACTTCTGCCATTACAAGCAGGAGACCATAATCTGAGATTTTGACCACATGGAATGTGTTCTGGCCAAGAAAGGAGACCTCTTACAGCAGAAAAACTAATTTAAAATGTTTTTTTTTTTTTTTTTTATGGAAGCCAATTACAAAAGTTATTTATTTGGCATAAGGAATCAAATATAAAAAATCGTGTTTAATGACAGTGCCCATTTAAGAATAGTAGAGTGTATCAAGAAACTGTCAAAAGTTATGTGATCAGAGCACCCTAAGCTATTTCATGATAGTAAAATAATTTTTTAGGTTGGTCACAGGTCCACTTTAATAATAATTTTTTAGATTGGTGACAGGTCCACTTTAATAATCATTTTCTGGGTGGGGAAGAGATAACGAAATATATCTTGGTCTCCCTGATCATGGCTTACTATTAATAAAATCCATTTTCTTCCACTTCTTGATCCGATTTTTAACAGAACTATCTTTCTATATCCTTGTCCTCATAAATTCTAAAAACTGAATTACTTTTGCTCACAGATGCTTTGACAGTTCTTTTGCTTTCCCCATGCGTCAGGAACCATCAAAGTCAGCCATCTGTTCTGGCTATTAGCAGATGGGACCCCCCTTCTATGAGGTCCATCTACCCTAATTGGGCGTATGAAGAAGGGTAGTCCTCATGGAACAACTTCTTTTACATACATTTATTGACCAAATTGCTTCTATAAAAACCAATAGTGATTAATAGCTAGTGCTAAGGATCTCTGTTGTTTTACTTATATTGAAAATGCAGTCTAGTCTGTAGGCATCTTGTTATAGATCAGGAAGAGCTGAGCAGAATGATATATAGTTTTGTTTTCCAGAAAAACTTGTCATTTATTAATGACAATCTTTGCTCTTTCTGGGCTAAGTAGTCATGTTAGCGATCCTACACAGTGATAGTTATCTGTGTATCAGTGTGCATATAGTAAGAGCTGTCTATCACTGTGTAGCACCGCCCACATGACTACTTAGTCCAGAATGAGCAGAGATTTCCATGAATAAATGACACGTTTTTCTAGAAGACAATACTATATATTAATCTGCTCAGCTCCTCCTGCTCTATAACATGATGTCTGCACAAATTGCTGCTTTCCTTTGAGCTCCAGCCAATGAACATGCATTAGGAAATTGCATACAAGTAAACTACATCAGCCAATAACTATAAATCAGCACATATTTCTTCAAACCAAAGGTACATTTATATATTCCTACAAATATCTTTATTTAGCCTAGCAGGTTGATCTCATCATTAGGGACAATAGAAATGGACTAGCCAACTAGCTATAACTTCCAAACAAGAATTTCTAAAACTACATAAAAAGGCAAATATAATGTATTTTATGGGGACAAATATGGCATCTGATCAGACACTGATGAAATACAGTCCTGTTCAGAATTTACATGAGACACATATTGCAACTAACACCAGGAAATGAGAATCAGCACTTGCCTTCACGTTCATTACTCATCACCCCTACATCAAACAAGCCCCACCACCCCAACCCCGAGGATATTGCAGATCAACCCGTTTATAGGCAAAACAGCATTTCAATTGCACAAAATAATAATAAAATTAAAAGGACCTGAAATGATAAATTGTTGGATGTGCTGTTTTCTCAGCAGGTTAATACGAAAGGAAACATTGTTGACCTTGTGGACACCAGTGATTTTTAAAGGTCAAACTCATCCATTTCACATCAGTATAAGCCCTTTATTATACTTTGATCAATAATGGCTACAGGATAATTACAACAAGTGTTATGTTTAGCATTACTAGCTCACTATATATGTTGCCAGTATCCTTTGCAATTATCGAACAAAGAAGACAAAATCAATTGAATGTCATAATGTCGACCTTGCCAAGCGTGAATTAATAGACAGTACTTTATAGGTGTAATTGTGGCAGTGATTACTTTAATAAGAATATTTCCTGCTTAACTCATGGAAATGATGGTCATCAGCAGAATGGCAGCATCTGTATAATAATAGCACAATAGTCTAGTGAATGGTACGAGAGTTTCCGTACTATGCTGAGATGACAGGACACACCAGCAGATTTATTATGAGCTTATTTGTGTGCAAAGAAGAACAGTCTTGTCCTAACCCTCTTAACCTCTCTGAATATTTAAATCTGTTACTGGTATGTGAAATATTTGTTGTATATGTAGCAGGAAAGCCTCATCAATCCTCAAGAGAAAAGGCTACCACATGTTTTTCTAACCTCTCCAATTATACTGTAATATATAGCCATATGTTAGCTGCTTGACTTTAAGCAAAAGTAGGCGATGTATCTGGCTGCACTTTAACTGCCTGCATTATAAATTATACATTTTGAGGATATCTTTGTTGCATAATATAGAATTCCAACACCATAATGTGAAATAAGTAAAAAATTGGGATGTATAGCTTCATATAGATATATAGTAACATTAAGTTTCAAATGAATGGTGCCAGTATATAAACCCTGGCTTAGAGTGCAATATGACACTATGTATAAAAAGGAAACACTTCAAGGATTAAATGGAAGAAAAGGATCCTGTTTTAGATCTGCAAATATACATTTGTTCTGTGTCTGTATTAATGTGCTGAATGGTTTTATAAAGATACAATAAGGAGTTCTTCGTCTTCATATTTTACACACAGACATCAACCAGCCATAACATTAAAGTGGCATTCCAGGATTTATTTTGACTATACTACAGGGGCTGTAAAGTTAGTGTAGTTCACAATATAGTGTCTGTATCTGTGTGTGACGGTTTTCTCACAATTCTTCTGTGATTTTACCCCAATATTTATTTTTATCAGCATACAAAATGACTGTTGTCTCAGATTTTTCCCAAGTTGCAATGCGGCCGAGACCTGACTCACTAGTCAGCTGATGACAGGGAGCCTGTCTGCTTCAATGGGTGGAGAGATCGCTTGGTGGGAGAGAGATCAATCTGCAACTAATGCAACAGCTGTAGGCACCCTGATTGAAAACCACAGTTCTTTGGAATGGAAGCATCTCATTTATGCTTCAATGGGTGGGGTGGCTGATGTGTGGGAGGGAGGAAAATGGAATTATGGGATTTGTAGGCAAAAGAAGAAAACCCCAACAGGAAATGCCAGTCCACAAAAAGCAAGCCACAGTGTTATGGTAATCTCACAACATAGCCATTCAGCCCCAAGACAAGCGCAGATTCTTCCTAAGTCCATTACCTCTCTGGCAGGTACGTACTAAAATCACCTTATGGTGTATAACCCCAAAAATCACCAGCTTATTTTTGGGTAAGTCCCGTTTGTGATGCGAAACAGTACTGACTCATAGAGGCAAAAGCACAAGGACTGATGTAAGTGATGACAATATCTGTACAGTGCTAAGGAATATATTAGTGTTATGTAAGCGACAATATATATGTGTGTATATATATATATATATATATATATATATATATACCTAAGACATTGGCAGCAGGTTCTTTAGCTTCCATGAATCAGACTTGTTTTTCAAGCGCATCTTGTTGTTTCAGCATGTAACATTAAGCCTTTCTAGGGGGTGAACAGTAAAATGACGCTCCCACCCACTCCAGGAATGAAAAATCTGCAGGATATCACTATGCAGATCTTTATACCCCAAGTGTTTGATTGTATTAGTCAGTCTGTAGGTAAATCCTTATTCTGGATCAGTAATTTTCCTGCAAGCATTCCATATCAGAACAGAACACACTCTCTTTGCTGAGAATAGTGGTGCTACACTGCCCATTCTTTGGTAATGCTCACTATAAATAGTCAGTAGCCAACAACATTTATATGTTTACTTTACGTTATTGGTAAATGTTCGTCGATACTTGCGTCATTTCTTGGTGAAAAATTCCCAAAATTGATAAAAAAATTGAAAATTTAGCATTTTTCTTACTTTGAAGCTATCTGCTTGTAAGGGAAACAGACATTCCAAATAACTTATATATTGATTCACATATACAATATGTCTACTTTATGTTTGCATCATAAAGTTGACATGTCTTTACTTTTGGAAGACATCAGAGGGCTTCAAAGTTCAGCAGCAATTTTCAAATTTTTCACGAAATTTTCAAAATCGGAATTTTTCAGGGACCAGTTCAGTTTTAAAGTGGATTTGAAAGGCCTTCATACTAGAAATACCCAACAAATTACCCCATTATAGAAACTGCACCCCTCAAAGTATTCAAAATAACATTCAGAAAGTTCGTTAACCCTTTAGGTGTTTCACAGGAATAGCAGCATAGTCAAGGAGAAAATTCAAAACCTTCATTTTTTACACTCACATGTTCTTGTAGACCCAGTTTTTGAATTTTTACAAGGGGTAATAAGAGAAAAAGCCCCCCAAAATTTTTAACCCAATTTCTCCCGAGTAAGTAAATACCTCATATGTGTATGTGAAGTATTCGGCGGGCGCAGTAGAGGGCTTAAAAGGGAAGGAGTGACAATGGGATTTTGGAGAGTGAATTTTGCTGAAATGATTTTTGGGGGCATGTTGCATTTAGGAAGCCCCTATGGTGCCAGAACAGCAAAAATAAAGAAGACATGGCACACTAGTTTGGAAACTACACCCCTCAAGGCACACAACAAGGGGTCCATTGAGCCTTAACACCCCACAGGTGTTTGACGACTTTTCTGTAAAGTCGGAAGTGTAAATGAAATTAAATTAACTACACCCCTCACAGAATTTAAACTACACCCCTCACAGAATTTAATAAGGGGTGCAGTGAGCATTTACACCCCACTGGCATTTGACAGATCTTTGGAACAGTGGGCTGTGCAAATGAAAAATTTAATTTTTCATTTTCACGGACCACTGTTCCAGAAATCTGTCAGACACCTGTGGGGTGAAAATGCTCACTGTACCCTTTATTACATTACGTGAGGGGTGTAGTTTTCAAAATGGGGTCACATGTGGGGGGGTCCATTGTGCTGGCACCATGGGGGCTTTGTAAACACACATGGCCTTCAATTCCGGACAAATTTTCTCTCCAAAAGCCCAATGGCGCTCCTTCTCTTCTGAGCATTGTAGTGCACCCGCAGAGCACTTTACATCCACATATGGGGTATGTTCTTACTCAGAATAAATGGGGTTACAAATTTTGGGGTCTTCTTTCCTATTTTCTCTTGTGAAAATGAAAAATTTAGGGTACCACCAGCATTTTAGTGACATTTTTTTTTTTTTTTCCCATCTAACTTTAACACAAATTTGTCAAACACCTGTGGGGTGTTAAGGTTCACTATACCCCTTGTTAAATTCTGTTACATTCCGTAGTTTCCAAAATGGGGTCACACGTGGGTATTAATTTTTTGTGTTTATGTCAGAACCGCTGTAAAATCAGCCACCCCTGTGCAAATCACCAATTTAGGCCTCAAATGTACATAGTGCGGTCTCATTGCTGATCCTTGTTGTGCGTCCGCAGAGCATTTTACGCCCACATATGGGGTATTTTCGTACTCAGGAGAAATTGTATTACAAATTTTGGGGGTCTTTTTCCTTTTACCTCTTGTGAAAATAAAAAGTAAGGGGCAACACCAGCATGTTAGTGTAAATAAAAAATTTTTTTACACTAACAGGCTGGGGTAGACCCCAACTTTTCCTTTTCGTAAGGGGTGAAAGAAGAAAAGGCCCCTCAAAATTTGTAGTGCAATTGCTCTCGAGTACGGAAATACCCCATATGTTGCCCTAAACTGATTCCTTGAAATACAACAGGGCTCCGAAGTGAGAAGGCACCATGCACATTTGAGGACAAATGCTCTCAAACAGGGTGCCTCCAGCTGTTGCTAAACTCCCAGCATGCCTGGACAGTCTGTGGCTGTCCGGAAATGCTGGAAGTTGCTATTTTGCAAAAGCTGGAGGCTCCGTTTTGGAAACACTGCCATACGATACGTTTTCTTTTTTATTGGGGGGGGGGGCAGTGTAAGGGGGTGTATATGTAGTGTTTTATCCTTTATTTTGTGTCAGTGTAGTGTAGCGTTTTTAGGGTACATTCAAATGGGCGGAGGTTTAGGGTGAGCTTCCCGGGGCCGCAGCTCAAACTTGAATCAGGAGACTCATTGTAAACCCGCCCGTGTGAATGTACCCTGTACATTCACATGGGGGGGGGGGGGGGGGGCAAACATCCAGCTGTTGCAAAACTATAACTCCCAGCATGTACTGACAGACCATGCATGCTGAGCTGTACTTTTGCAACAGCTGGAGGCACACTGGTTGAAAAACCTTCAGTTAGGTTCTGTTACCTAACTCAGTATTTTCCTACCAGTGTGCCTCAAGCTGTTGCAAAACTACAACTCCCAGCATGTACTGATCGCTGAAGGGAATGCTGGGAGATGTAATTATGCAACAGCTGGAGGTACGCAACTACAACTCCCAGCATGCTGAGACAGCTGTTTGCACATGCTGAAAGTTGTAGTTTTGCAAGATCTGAAGGGCCACAGTTTAGAGACCACTGCACAGTGATCTCCAAACTGTGACCCTCCAGCTGTTGCAAAACTACAAAACCCAGCATGCCCAAACAGCAAACAGCTATCTGGGCATGCTGGGAGTTGTAGTTTTGCAACATCTGGAGGGCCACAGTTTAGAGACCACTGTACAGTGGTCTTCAAACTGTAGCCCTCCAGATGTTGCTAGGCAACAACTCACCAGCTTAGGATCATAGCACAAGGGAGCCGCACCAGGGAGGCGCATCTCCATCTGCCGCCGATCGTCGATGGTAAGTGGACCTCCGGCGCCGGTCCCCGTCAGTTCCCCCGTTCTGCCCGGACTACTGTGAGTGGGCAAAACGGAGGAACCAAACTTTAACCCCCCCTGCCCCGATCTGCTATTGGTCGGTCCCTTCTGACCGACCAATAGCAGGGATAGGAGGAGTGGCAACCCTGCCACCTCCCTCCTATCCCTTCAGGGGGATCGTGGGTGTCTTGGAAAACCCCGATCCCCCTTATTTTCCGGGTCACCGGAGACCCGTATGACCCAGAATTGCTGCAAATCGCCGGTGATTTGTGGCGATCGCCAACATGGGGGGGGGTCTCAGAACCCCCCTGGGCATATGCACGGGATGCCTACTGATAGATATCAGCAGTCATCCCGGTCCGGTCCACGACTAACGCGTGGAGGAGACCGAAATTCTCACTGGCGTACAGGTACGCCCTTGGTCCTTAAGTACCAGGGAGCGAAGGTGTACCTGTATGCCCTTGGTCCATAAGTGGTTAAAGATGGACAACCCCTTTAAAAGGTGGGCAGCTGGAAAGACTGGACAGTATATGCAGCACACTACAGCAGATCTCCTAGCCTTTTCCACACCCCTAAATATATAGACTTTAGGGGAATATATTGCTAAATTTTTTTAATGATTAGAGGCAGATATTGAAACATGTTCTTCTATTCTAATCTGTTTCTATTTTCTGATTGCAATTTTCATTTTTTTTCTACATTGTTATGGGAGAAGTTATCTTACCTGAGCTGTTTTTATTAACAGGAGCTGTCCTATTTACATGAATGAGAAAGGTGCCATTGTCACTTTTGCAGAGGTCAATCTACAGGCTTTGGCTTCAGCTGTTGTCTTCTCAAACTACCTTTCACTGTAATGCTGTATTGAACAATTTACTGAAATTTATTGTCACAGACAAAACAGGAAGTCTCAGCTTAATTTTAGGCCTAGTGGCCAAAATCAAACTACTGGGACCCAACATGATCTTCAAAGCAGCCTTATCTATGGGAGAGCCAGAGGTAACAGAGTTCTATACTCAGGTATCTCTGGTGCTCCCATAGAAATTAATAGGTTACTTTGGGTGAGTAAGAAACAGAGATTGACAAATCAAATTGGAACAAATTAGATAAGTTTTGAATTTTACAATAAGTTAGATCTGATTTTTTTTCGGATTTGCTTTCATAGACAGGAGTTCATTTTCTTGTATTTTCTGAGCAGTAAGCATTGTATATCTGGTGCTCCATTTACATTCACTGTGTGCCGCCCGGAGGTAAGCCACAGTGCTGTAAGTATTTACGATTCCATTAGCATAGTCAGGTGATTTGCACCCATCAGAGCAAGTGCTCAGTGAGTACCATGGCCTTCAAAGTATGCCTCACCAATCAGTAGCTCATTATGTAGTATACATGATGACTTAGCATAGGGTGCCATGGAAACTGCGAGATTTTGACTGGAGTCCCTGTGTTCCTCTACAGTAAGCAGGGATGCTCTATGCATTGCTGCTTCCTGTTCTTAGGTAAAAAGGAGGTAAGCTGCGATGCTATGCATCATTATTTACACTATTTCCACTCCCAGTTGCTGTTAATTGAGCATAAGGCATACAGTGAGGCGTCTTCACTCAGCCCTATTGTAGGGTGCCATGAAAACTATGTAGAGAAGTACACACTACTTTTATTTCTTATTTGAGTCCCTGTCCCTGTGAAGTAAGTAGTGATGCTTTATGCACCTCTGGCCCAAGGAGGTAAGTAGCAAAGCTGTGAATCACCACTTAACTCCTTATACTTGCTGGGCTGAGCACCCTGTAACTGTAGTCAGTATAGAGCCAAATCCAAATTAGCCGATAAATCTGAAATAAATTTTATGGCCAATCTGGGCAAAACCTCCTGAAATAAACTTCGTAGGTTCACTCATCTCTAGTAAAAACTCTTTGAAGACTCTCTGACCCAAGTTAGATATTTTGGCCCCTGTCATCGTCACTTTAATGCTTGTGCTTGTTTAATTTCCCTACCTTAAAAACTGACAGTTCACATGATGCCAATTAAATTCCATGCATTGATAGGTCCTATTGTCACACGAAAATTTCTGTTATTCACTTCACTGGTCAGTGGTTTTGATAATATGGCTGACCAGTTTACATATTGAGTCACTTTCCTGGACCTAGACCACAGGAACAGCTGCATATAATCCCTTTGTCAAATATTATAAAGGCCCATTTACATGGGCCGACTATCAGCCAAATTACCATTTGTATGAATGCTTGTTCAAGATTAGTGATGAGCGGCATTGCCCATATCCGAATTTGCGATATTTCGCCAATATATAGACGAATATTCGTCCTATATTCGCGAATTTCGCATATTCGTTATATTCGCATATGCGCATATTCGCATATGTGAATATTCGTATAATCGCGTATTTGAGGAAGACACCAGTGAGGGGGTGGGCAACTTTACTATCGGTTACTATGGATGTTGTTGATAACCTCTGACAAGTGTATTTGCATCATTCTAATTGGTCCACAAGTGAAGAGAAGGAATATGCGAATATTCACATATGCGAATATTCGCATATGTGGGAAAAAAGTGAATATTTGCAATTTCAAATACATAGCGAATATATTAGTGAAATCACGAATTTGCGATATTGGCAATAAAATTTTAAAATTCGAATATTTGCGCCCAACACTATTCAAGATAACTAACTACTGTAAAATGACCAGCAATTTGCTGACAAATGGGAAAACACTTATCTATTAACTAATCAGATTTTTTGTGGAGGCTCAAAAATCATTATCGGCCACGTATCACTCTGTGTAGGCCAGGGATGTGCATCCAACAATCGTGTAGGGCCACACGAATGATCCAGAAATTGTTAGTCCAACTCGACCTGCACGATAATTGAGCCATGTGAAGGCTTGTTACATGAGATCAGCATTCATCATTGAGGCCCCTGTAAAAGGGCCCTAGGTCATTTCCTAGTCTTCAATAATATTAAAACTCCAATGTAAGCAAAAACAGTACATAATAAGAAATATGTCAATAAATAGGAGCGGAATATTGACCAACCATAATATAC
Source organism: Hyla sarda (assembly GCF_029499605.1). NCBI lineage: Eukaryota > Metazoa > Chordata > Amphibia > Anura > Hylidae > Hyla > Hyla sarda. The sequence goes on along the minus strand of NC_079193.1, from coordinate 83,738,659 downwards.
TACAGGTAATGCCACCCCAATTAGGCATAGGCTGTGAACTGTGCAGTATTTATGGGTAGAGATGTCGCGAATTGTTCGCCGGCGAACAGTTCCCGGCGAATTTTGCATGTTCGCGTTCGCATCACCAGGCGAACATATGTGAAGTTCGATCCGCCCCCTATACTTTAACATTGCAGTAAACTTTGACCCTGTGAGTCAGAGTCAGCAGACACATTACAGCCAATCAGCATCAATCCCTCCCTTCCAGACCCTCCTACCTCTTGCACGGACGCCATTTTAGCCTCATTCAGCATGCTGCAGGCTTAGGAAGTGGAGGTTTAGAGAAGCTGCTCCTGCTGTATAGGGAAAGCGATAGCTAGGTTGCTGCTAAGTGGTGTATTCAGGGTCCAGTTTACTCCTAAAGCACTAGTGTAACATCTGCTTTAAGGACAGCACCCAAAAAAGCCCTTTTTAGGGCTGAAAGATATCAGTCCTGGTTGGGAGGGAACCGCTGGTTAAAAGGGGTACTCCAGAATCAAACTTAAGTTCCTTCAAGCAACTAACTACTACAGTATTTAAAGGGCTGAAAGATATTAGTCCGTGTGTTTTGCAACAGCTGTAGGTACCCTGGTTGGGGACCACTGCTTAAAAGGGGAACTCTGCTGGCAAGCTTTTTTCCTTTAAAGCAACTAACTACTACAGTATTCAAAGGGCTGAAATATATCAGTCCGTTTGTTTTTCAACAGCTGGAGGCACCCTGGTTGGGGACCACTGCATAAAAGGGGAACTCCGCTGGCAAGTTTTTTTACTCATTGTCACACTAGTGCAAATCACATTAGGTGTGACAGTTGTGCAAATAAAAAAAAAATACCTTTTTTGGCTGTTAAATAAAATCAGCCGTCACTGTTAGTTCACGTCACAGTTGCCATTTTTCCTGCCTGCAGGGCAAATTGTGTCACCCTAGTGCAAATCACATTAGGTGCGACAGTTGCGCAAATAAAAAAAAATACCTTTTTTGGCTGTTAAATAAAATCAGACGTCACTGTTAGTTCATGTCACAGTTGCCATTTTTCCTGCCTGCAGGGCAAATGATGTTGTACCCACTGCTGCTTCCTTTCTTGAGATGTCAGATAGCAGTGAAGGTGTTGATGATGACGATGTGTCCATGGATGCCACGTGGAAGAGAAGAAGAGGGGGAAAGTTCAGATGGGGAGACAGAGAGGAGGAGGAGACGAGTTGGAAGTAGGGGGAGGTCGTCGCAAGGAGCTAGTGGCACAGTCAGACAGCATGCATCGGCTCCCGGGGTCAGCCAGACGGGTTGCCAATCAACGCATGCTGTTGCCACCACCAGAATGCCGTCATCGCAGAGCTCAGCAGTGTGGCATTTTTTTTGTGTGTCTGCCTCTGACAACAGCGAGGCCATTTGCAACCTGTGCCAGAAGAAACTGAGTCGTGGGAAGTCCAACACCCACCTAGGCACAACTGCTTTGCGAAGGCACATGATGTCACATCACAAATGCCTATGGGATCAAAACGTCAGTACAAGCAGCACACAAAGTCAAAGCCGCCCTCCTCCTCCTGGTTCAGCATCTTCAGCCAGGTCAACCACTGCTGCCCTCCTTGCCCCCTCTCAACCATCCGCCTCTCCGTCTCTCGCCTTGAGCAGTTCCTGCTCATCTGCCCACAGTCAGGTGTCTGTCAAGGAGATGTTTGAGCGCAAGAAGACAATGTCTCAAAGTCACCCCCTAGCACGGCGTCTGACAGCTGGCTTGTCAAAACTGCCAGCCCGCCAGCTTTTACCATACAAGCTGGTGGAGTCTGAGGCCTTTAAAAAATTTGTAGCCATTGGGACACCGCAGTGGAAGGTACCCGGACAAATTTTTTTTGCACAAAAGGCAATCCCCAACCTTTACTCCATTGTGCAAAAGGAAATTATGGCATGTCTGGCACAAAGTGTAGGGGCAAGGGTCCATCTGACCACTGATACCTGGTCTGCAAAGCATCGTCAGGGCAGGTATATCACCTACACTGCTCATTGGGTAAACCTGGTGACGGCTGCCAAGCATGGAATGCGTGGCTCTGCAGAGGAGTTGGTGAAACCGCCACGACTTGCAGGCAGGCCTGCTGCCACCTCCTCTACTCCTCCTACTCCATCCTCTTCCATAACATCCTCGGTCGAGTCCTCTTCCGCTGCAGCGTCTTGCTCCACATCACCGGCAACCCCCCCCCCCCCCCCAGCTCCCCAAGTGCTATTCCACATCCCGGATACGGCAGTGTCACGCCATCTTGGGTTGACTTGCCTCAAAGCGGAGAGTCACACCGCACCAGCGCTCCTGTCGGCCCTGAACGCACAGGTGGACCAGTGGCTGACTCCGCACCAACTGGAGATCGGCAAGGTGGTTTGTGACAACGGAACAAATTTGTTGGTGGCATTGAGGTTGGGCAAGTTGACACATGTGCCGTGCATGGCACATGTGTGTAATCTGATTGTACAAAGCTTTGTGCTCAAGTACCCAGGCTTACAGGATGTCCTGAAGCAGTCCAGGAAGGTGTGTGGACATTTCAAGCGTTCCTACACAGCCATGGCGCACTTGTCAGATATCCAGCGGCGAAACAACATGCCAGTGAGGCGCTTGATTTGCGACAGCCCGACACGTTGGAATTCAACACTCCTAATGTTCGACCGCCTGCTCCAACAAGAAAAAGCCGTCAACGAATATTTGTATGACCAGGGTGCTAGGACATCATCTGCGGAGCTGGGAATTTTTTTGCCACGTTACTGGAGGCTCATGCACAATGCCTGTAGGCTCATGCGTCCTTTTGAGGAGGTGACAAACCTGGTCAGTCGCACCGAAGGCACCATCAGCGACATCATACCATTTGTTTTCTTCCTGGAGCGTGCCCTGCGAAGAGTGCTGGATCAGGCAGTATATGAGCGTGAAGAGGAAGAGTTGTGGACACCATCACCACCAGAAACAGCCTTATCAGCATCGCTTGCTGGACCTGCGGCAACGCTGGAAGAGGATTGTGAGGAAGAGGAGTCAGAGGAGGAATGTGGCTTTGAAGAGGAGGAGGAAGACCAACCACAGCAGGCATCCCAGGGTGCTCCTTGTCACCTAACTGGTTCCCATGGTGTTGTACATGGCTGGGGGGAAGAAGATTATACCTTCCCTGACATCACTGAGGACGAGGAACGGGACATGAGTAGCTTGGCATCCGTCCTTGTGCAAATGGGTCTTTCATGCTGTCGTGCCTGTTGAAGGACCCTCGCATAAAAAGGATGAAGGAGAACGACCTGTACTGGGTGTCCATGCTACTAGACCCCCGGTATAAACATAAAGTGCCTGACATGTTACCGCATTACAGCAAGGCGGAAAGGATTCAGCAGGTCCAAAATAAATTAAGAAGTATGCTGTACACAGCGTATAAGGGTCATTTCACAGCACAACAGGGATCTAAAAGGGGAAGAGGTGAAAGTAATCCTCCTCCTCCTCCCACGAACACGCCGGCAAGGACAGGAAGCTGTACAGACATGCTGTTGATGGAGGACATGCAGAGCTTTTCAAGTCCTACGCATCGCCACAGCCCTTCGGGGTCCACCATCAGAGAACGACTTGACCGACAGGTAGCAGACTACCTGGCCTTAACCGGAGATATCGACACTCTTAGGAGCGATGAACCCCTTGACTACTGGGTGTGTCGGCTTGACCTGTGGCCTGAGCTATACCAATTTGCGCTCGAACTTCTGGCCTGTCCCGCTTCAAGTGTCCTGTCAGAAAGGACCTTCAGTGCAGCAGGAGGTATTGTCACTGAGAAGAGGAGTCGCCTTGGTCAAAAAAGTCTGGATTACCTCACCTTTCTTAAGATGAATGAGGGATGGATCCTGAAGGGACTGGCACTGGGCGATACATTTGACTGAACAAGGCCTGATCAGATGACCTGCCTTGGCCTAAAATTGGTCCACACGCTGCTGTATTTGAACTCTGAATGCCGGATGACTTGTGTGACTTATCCGCCACCAACTAGGGTTCAAGCCGCAATGTTTTACGGTACTTTCTGCCTGGCAAAACAAACAGAAATTTTTCAGGCCGCTGCTACAGCTGCGGCTGCGACAATACCCAATTTTTCATCCATGTGTACAAGCCTAATTTTTCTGGCCTCTGCTGCAGCACTTGTTATGGTGCTGCAATTTTTATGGCCGCTGCTACAGCTGCAACAATACCAAATTTTCCTGCCAGGTGTACATGCCTAATTTTTCTGGCCTCTGCTGCTGCACTTGTTATGGTGCTTCAATTTTTCTGGCTGCTGCTACAGCTGCGGCTGCGACAATACCCAATTTTTCATCCATGTGTACATGCCTAATTTTTCTGGCCTCTGCTGCAGCACTTGTTATGGTGCTGCAATTTTTATGGCCGCTGCTACAGCTGCAACAATACCAAATTTTCCAGCCAGGTGTACATGCCTAATTTTTCTGGCCTCTACTACTGCACTTTTTCTGGTGCTGCAATTTTTCTGGCTGCTGCTACAGATGCGGCTGCGACAATACCCAATTTTTCATCCATGTGTACATGCCTAATTTTTCTGGCCTCTGCTGCTGCAATTGTTATGGTGCTGCAATTTTTATGGCCGCTGCTACAGAAGCGGCTGCAACAATATCAAATTTTTCAGGCATGTGTACATGCCTAATTTTTCAGGTACTCTCTGCTGACATCTCTGTCCATTTTTGCAACTGTGGATATATGGTAAGGGTAGCATGGTGGCTCAGAGGTTAGCACTGCTGCCTTGCAGCGCTGGGGCCTTGTGTTCAAATCCCACTATGTGCTGCCTCAAGGGGGGCTCTAACTATGTGCTGCCTAATATGGGGGAATCTTATGTGCTGCCTAACATGGGGGAATCTATGTGCTGCCTAAAGGGAGGCTCTAACTATGTGCTGACTAATATGGGGGGGATCTATGTTCTGTCTAAAGGGGGGAATCTAACTATGTGATGTCTAAAGGGGGCTAAAGCACGTTATTCCAAACCATTTAGGAATAATAGGTGATTTATGCCCTTTATGGATAAAAACCAGACTCTGGATCAACTATGTAATTTTCCATGGCAGTTTTGCCATGGATCCCACTCCGGCACGCCACAGTCCAGGTGTTAGTCCCCTTGAAACAACTTTTAAATCACTATTGTGGCCAGAAAGAGTCCCTGTGGGTTTTAAAATTTGCCTGCCCATTAAAGTCAATGGCGGTTCGCCCGGTTCGCGAACTTCTGCGGACGTTCGCGGTTCGCGAACCGAAAATTTTATGTTCGCGACATCATTATTTATGGGCTGTTGATTTTATAAAATAGGTGGTGGCTCTAGCTGAAATAACACTTGATCCTGATGCTGCCAGCTTTAGGAAATTGTGTGAGGGTGCCCATAGCTGAATAGGAACCAAGGAGTGAGTGATTAAGTATGCAGTTTTCCAATCTGAATGCTAAATCATTTTCTAATGATTTTCTAAAGCTTATTTTTCTTCTCAGTTCTCCTACCAAGTTACTTTCTTCACATGAGGCCCAACTTCTGTTTCCTTCCACCATTGTGTTACTTCTCTCTCCCATGTCTGTGCACTTCGTGTTTCTTCTCATTGGAGGCACACACATTCTATCCCTGCCTCCTAAAGGGAGAGCTCCTGCACCTAAATCATTCCCCTACCCATCATTTCTTCGGTCATCAGGTATAAGTGTAGCAGCTCTATCTTGCCCATTTTAAAAGAGCAATAAGGTTCCAGGTCCTCAAATGTGTTTCTGTTACTGTGTCCGACTCTGGCTTGCCTCTTTGACTATGTTCCTGTCTGCCGTCTTGAACTTCATTGTATCTACAATGTCTGACCTTTCTGTCTATAAACCAGACCAGTTTGCATATCTTTGACCATTAAAGAGCTCCACATGACCAGACGTTGGCTATTAGCAATATTATTCTCTTGCCTAGTCCTACAGGTTCCTTCAGTTTTTCCTACAAGGGTTAAAGAATGAAAGCCAGGGAGCCTCTCAGGAGTGGCCCAAAGTCAAACCAGTTGGGTGGTACAATGGGTCCACACAAACTGGTTGTTACGTAGCTGACTGCCAGTCTGCTTTTAGACCTGCTCCCCAGGCCAGTGCCCCACCGCCATGGAGTCTGCTTATGGTTATGCAGCCTAAGTTGTAAACCAGGATCCATATGCCTTTGGCTACACCGTCATAAGCAGAGTCAGGTGTTAAACTAGCAACCCAGCAACCACACCAAAGGTAACGCACTACAAGATGCAACAGAGACTCTCAGAGAAGGAGGCAGAAGAGGGTATTTAAAAAGATGCCCATCAAACTATTTATTAGCCTTAGCCTCTCTATCAAGGGGTCCTAGTGTGCCGAACAAGCAACGCTACATTTTCATCATCTTCAGGGAAAGTGTTCAATTTTCCTGCAGCGCCACTATAGTGAAATTAAAGAATTGCATTGTACTCACTTAAAAATAATGAACATATATAGGTCATGCAGATGCTTTACAAAAAAAAAACCACTAATATTTAGTTCATTTTGATGCTTTACATGTCTTTTTTATGTGTCTAGCTTCTTTTTTTTTGGCTCAGGATGGGGCATGTCTGAGGAAAGCACTGAGCCCGTCCCCACTCACCATGCATTCACTTCTTCCCTGAGACTGTGGTGCTGTTTCTCTTCATCCAGTTACTGCAGGCTGCTCTGTAACCCCCTCCTCCCTGTTTTTAGACATAAATCTGAATCACAGGACAAGAGTGAGCACAGAAAAGTGCTCTGTAACCCCCTCCTCTCTGTTTTTAGACATAAATCTGATTGACAGGACAGGAGTGAGCACAGAAAAGTACATTCACTTGATGGACTTTGCTCCAGAAAGTTAAACAGATTTGTAAATGACTGCTATTAAAAAAATCTTAATCCTTCCAGTACTTATCAGATGCTGTATACTACAGAGAAAGTTGAGTTGTTCTTTTATGTCTGACCACAGTGTTCTCTGCTGCCACCTCTGTTCAAGTCAGGATTTGTCCAGAGTAAGAGCAAATCCCAATAGCAAACCTCTCCGGTTCTAGACAGTTCCTGACATGGACAGAGGTGTCAGCAGAGAGCATTGTGGTCAGAATGAAAAGAACTACACAACTTCCTCTGGAGCATACAGCAGCTGATAAGTACTGGAAGGATTAAGATTTTTAAATAAAAGTAATTTACAAATCTGTTTAACTTTCTGCCACCAGTTGATACCTTTTTCTTTCCCCACCGGAGTACCCCTTTAATGTTTGTAACAGCATTTTAAACTTTAATACAAAAATTACTGATGAGAAAATATTCATATGGAATGTTTTGTGTGCCAGGCTGTGTAATGCATATCTATTCTGATATGGGAATGCATACAGCAAAAGTAAGCTTATATTGCATATATCTGAGTAGCTCCAATTTTTTCTTGGAGCATATATCTATTCTGAAGGCATATCAGGAACAGGAGGCAGACCTAACAGATAATCCCATGGAGAAAGATTGTATTACAGGAGTAATAGAGCATGAAATATCTTGTTTTTTTCTCTTTCACAAAGCGATTATATGTATTCTCCTTGCACAAAGGAAGTTATCATTACAGGATATTTAACAATATTGATGCTAGTTAGACGTATCAAATAATTCATTAATGGGCTTATTTAGCTAAATTCTTCTTCTTTTCACTAAATATATTCAGTAATATTTGTGGTTTTAATAGAAGCCATCCAGTTCATGAATCTTGCTCCCCCTAGCGGACACCATGAATATTGCAACTGAGATATTAATGTTTTTTTTTTTACATGGTCTTAAGTAAAAGAGGCGCCAGTTTAAAACATCCCAGCAAAGCAGAATCTGCGGGGGGGAATTCCTCACTCTTCAGGGATGTCAGCAAGGACAGCATCATACTCTGAAGTCAATGAAGGGATAAACAACTGGTGAATTTATGGGGACACCCCACTAGTGTTTGCCAAAGAAGAACGTCCATAAATCCCAAGAATAACCTCAAATCATTCACAGTATTTTGTGAGCTGCTTTAACATCAAGAATGGTGTTCAACTTCTAATAAAGGTGCCAAAACTCTGTATACCGTCTGGTTGTTCACATAGCTGATTTGCATGTATTTAGCAAGTTAGTTGTTAGGCAGTTTATATAACACACTGGAGACTGCAGTATATAGACAAATGCAGAGAAAGATGAATGTGGAAATCTACCCTTTACAGTTAACATCTGTCATCCTACTTCTCTAGGCAGTTCTTGTTCCCAGGGATTCTAGAGTTTCACCTCACCAAACCTAGGGAAAATTCTAATTTATAGAAAGGAAGACATAGAACTGTGAATTTTATGATTCCTATAGGTGCACTGTATAAGGGGCTATAATAATAATAATAATAATAATAAAATGTATTTATATAGTGCCAACATTTTCCGCAGCCCTTTACAATTTTGGGGGTACATAAACAATCAGACAGAATTAGTGAGGGCCCTGCTCATAACAGCTTCTAGTCTCTGAGGAGAGGCTTCATGTCACGATTCGGCTGGCTGGAGGTGGATCCTCTGTGCCAGAGAGGGATTGGCGTGGACCGTGTCGGTGGACCAGTTCTAAGTTGCTACTGGTTTTCACCAGAGCCCGCCGCAAGGCGGGATGGTCTTGCAGCGGCGGTAGCAACCAGGTCGTATCCACCGACAACGGCTCAACCTCTCTGACTGCTGAGATAAGCGCGGTACAAGGGAGTAGACAAGAGCAAGGTCGGACGTAGCAGAAGGTCAGGGCAGGCAGCAAGGATCGTAGTCAGGGGCAACGGCAGGAGGTCTGGAACACAGGCTAGGAACACACAAGGAAACGCTTTTACTGGCACAATGGCAACAAGATCTGGCAAGGGAGCGCAGGGGAAGTGAGGTATAAATAGGGAAGTGCACAGGTGAAGGTACTGATTAAAACCCATGCGCCAATCAGTGGCGCACCGGCCCTTTAAATCGCAAAGACCCGGTGCATACGCGCCCTAGGGAGCGGGGCCGCGCGCGCCAGGACAGCACAGATGGGGAACGAGTCTGGTAAGCGGGTCGGGATGCGCATCGCGTGCGGGCGAGTCCCGCATCGTGAATCGCATCCCGGCTGGGAACATTATCGCAGTGCACCCGGTAAGCAGGTCTGACCGGGGTGCTGCGAATAGGAGAACGCTGTGAGCGCTCCGGGGAGGAGCGGGGACCCGGAGCGCTCGGCGTAACACTTCAAAATGACTATTTTAAGAAGCCTTTTGCTTAGAGCTCATGTTAAAATATATACTAATGTATTCTACAAGTATAATGAGACTGTATAGAAATATCCACATATACATGTACACTCTGAATGCCATGTACAGAACATAAAGATAAAAGTACAATACTTTTACAAATGGTCAACTGTGTATTCACATACTGTGAAAAACGTGATTTGTTTTCTCCAGTCCTACATTCTGATATCTAGCAAATCTTAGAAGAAAATAAATCATGGCACGACAGGGGGTAGAAAATTCCTTGAAATCTCTTTTAGTACTGGACAGCACTAGCAAACATACTGTGTGTGTCAGCTGTGTCATCTGTTGTGTCTTCTTTATGTTTCAAATATATTCACAAACCCCTAAAGGCCTGAAGGCCCCCATGGGACAGATCCCCAATTCACTTAGGAATCCCCCTAAATTAAACTTCTATATTTTATTTTATTTACTTAAAATTATTCTAAAGTGCTCTAATAAATGTGTATCACTTTGTACCTCGACCCTTGACAAAGCCGATTAACTCGGGAGGTCCTGAGTGTTTTGTTATTTTAAGAGGTGTGTGTGACATGAAATACAATATCCAAAAATGCAATGTAATTGGGGCTAACGCTAAGCCCTGGCTTAGTAATGGACTCCGTCTATAATATAGCTACCACTACTAAGCCTGTAAAGTAAATAAAAAAAATAAAAAAGAGCTGGTTTTAAAAACTTTTTCTTCCAAATAAACACTTCCCTACAAGCCCTCATTAACCATTTTTATTATTATTATTTAACAAACAAAAAACGTGGGTAAATGATGTAGTCTACCAAATCCGAAGAAGTCATCTGTGTACACTGATCTGGAATGAGAAAAGAAAGCCTACGAAAAATAGGTTAGTACATTTAGGGGGGGGAAGTGGCAAAAAAATTATATATATATATATATATATATTACAGCTGCGACTTTGGAGAGGAAGAGAGGAGGTGGTATTACAAAGTGGTGTTCTGAAGTCATTTATTGGTTTTTGCTTATGTGTGCTAAAAAAAAAAAAAAAAAGTGGTATTCTAAAGTGATTTATTGTTTTTTGCTTATCTGAGCCAAATTTATCAACCCCCTGTGATAGTATAATAAATATGTCACACAACTGAAGCAAAAAAAATTACTTCAGAAATCGCTTACCAAAGCAGCAATCATAAGTGTCCCCTATTGTGCCACTATATGGACAAAAGTATCGGGACGCATTGCCACAGAAGTATAAAATTAAGCACTTACCAATGCAGTCTGCCTTTACAAACATATGTGACCATAGGTCATTCTCCTCCTTCCAAAAGCTGATTACCCCATGGTAAAGCCACGCCCTTTCTGTTATGAAGGGATACGAGGTCGGGATACAAGAAGGGATAAGAGGATGTGATACAAGGACAGGATATAATGCCAGTGATCTGAGGTTGGCATATGAGGTCAGGATATGAAGATGGGATATGAGGTCAGGATATAAAGACGGGATAGGAAGTCGGGATATGAGATCAGAATATGAGGACAAGAGCATCATTGTTACTTTTCCTCTCCCACAAGGTTTAGGTAGGAAGACCGGACCTGGGTACTCTGCTCAATAACTGGAAAGTTCTATTCCTGACATTATCAGCAAAACAAATTATGCCCTGCCAGTAGCTTCCTGGTATAGATCTCTATTACTAAACAGCTGCATGCAAACCTTTACATCACAAGCACAATGTCAACTCTGGACTCTGGAGCAAAGTATAGTGTTCTGTGGAGTGAAGATTCAGACTTCTCTATCTGGCAGACTGATGGATGAGTCCTGGTTTGGGGAATGCCAGGAGAACATAACCAGTCTGACTGCATTGTGCCAACTGAAAAGTTTGCCAGTGGAAGGATAATGCTATGGTTGTTTTTTAGGGGTTGGCCTAGGCTCTATAGACCCAGCCTGGGAAAATTTTAAAGCTTCAAGAACTAGTCCACAGTTTTGAGTCTGCATGATCATCAGCTCCAGCATTGGGAGACGCAGGCCGTTGGGCAGTACAGTACAGTTGCTGAGGCAACCATATGCTGCTTCAGTGAAGCGATGTGCACAAGCCCTTTTGTGATGAACAGGAGTCACAACTTTGGACTGGCGCTTTCAGCAAGCCAAGACCTTTTTGGTCAATTGCATACTTGCAACTTTGTGGAAGCAGTTTAGGGAAGGCTCTTTTCCAGCACGGAATCTTGGTCCATTGGAACCACAACGATCACTCCAAGTCCTATCTGCATGACGTCTCTCATGCTGTACATAGAATGTACTTCCCTACACAATCAGGCAAACCTCCAACATATAAAATTGTTAGCTCTACCTGAAACCACATATCTTTAGGAATTACAGTCATGGGCATAAATGTTGGCACCCCTGAAATTTTTCTAGAAAATTAAGTATTTCTCACCGAATAGGATTGCAGTAACACATGTTTTGCTATACACATGTTTATTCCCTTTATGTGTATTGGAACTAAACCAAAAAAGGAAGAAAAAAAAGCAAATTTGGACATAATGTCACACCAAACTCCAAAAATAGGCTGGACAAAATTATTGGCACCCTTAACTTAATATTTGGTTGCACACCCTTTGGAAAAAATAACTGAAATCAGTAACTTCCTATAACCATCAATAAGCTTCTTACACCTCTCAGCCGTAAAGGCTGCAAAGCACTGAGCAGGGTCATTGTCTTGCTGAAAGACCCAAGATCACGGACGCAAACCAATCTTTCTGACACTGGGCTGTACAGTGCGACCCAAAATCTGTTGGCAATCCTCAGATTTCATGATGAGTTGCACACATACAAGGCACCCAGTGCCAGAGGCAGCAAAACAACCCCAAAACATCAAAGAACCTCCACCATATTTCACTGTAGGTACTGTGTTCTTTTCTTTGTAGACCTCCGCTTTTGGTAAAGAATGATGTGCTTTACCAAAAAGCTCTATCTTGGTCTCATCTGTCCACAAGACGTTTTCCCAGAAGGATTTTGGCTTACTCAAGTTCATTCTGACAAAATGTAGTCTTGCTATTTCATGTCTCTGTGTCAGCAGTGGGGTCCACCTCGGTCTTCTGTTATAGCGTTTCATTTCATTTAAATGTCGACGGATAGTTTGCGCTGACACTGATGCTCCCTGAGCCTGCAGGACAGCTTGGAACTGTGGAACTTGTTTGGGGCTGCTTATCCACCATCCGGACTATCCTGGGTTGACACCTTTCATGATTTTTTTTCTTTTGCCCATGCCCAGGGAGATTAGCTACAGTGCCATGGGTTGCAAACTTCTTGGACTTGTAACCTTGAGATTGTTAATATTTTTCCACAATTTTGGTTAAGTCCTCAGACAGTTCTCTTCTCCTCTATCTGTTGTCCATGCTTAGTGTGGCACACACAGACACACAATGCAAAGACTAAGTGAACTTCTCTCCTTTTTATCTGCTTTAAGGTGTGTTTTTTATATTGCTTACACCGGATACTTGCCCCAGGTGTGTTTAAGTGTTTAGGGACAATAACATGCTTGAAACAATCTTATTTTTCCACAATTTTGAAAGGGTGACAATAATTTTGTCTAGCCCATTTTTGGAGTTTGGTGAGACATTATGTCCAATTTGCTTTTTTCCTCCCTTTTTTGGTTTAGTTCCAATACACACAAAGGTAATAAACATGTGTATAGCAAAACATGTGTTACTGCAATCCTTTTCTGTGAAGAATACAGGGTGGGCCATTTATATGGATACACCTTAATAAAATGGGAATGGTTGGTGATATTAACTTCCTGTTTGTGGCACATTAGTATATGTGAGGGGGGAAACTTTTCAAGATGGATTGTGACCATGGCAGCCATTTTGAAGTCAGCCATTTTGAATCCAACTTTAGTTTTTCAGTAGGAAGAGGGTCATGTGACACATCAAACTTATTGGGAATTTCACAAGAAAAACAATGTGCTTGGTTTTAACGTAACTTTATTCTTTCATGAGTTATTTACAAGTTTCTGACCACTCATAAAATGTGTTCAATGTGCTGCCCATTGTGTTGGATTGTCAATGCAATATATATAGAATTAAGGAACATCCAATAAAGCAGTGATGCAAAAATAATATATAACTTTTATTCTAAATATTTTAAAAATAGGATTAAAAAGTCCATAACTAACGGTATAGTTGGTCAACGCAGGACCGTGATTATGAAATGGGTATAGGGTAACAGGTGAATACCTATGTCTAAATAGTCCTACCTAAACATAAAACTATCCCTCACTACATTTAGTGTGGGTGGGGGTAGGGTCTAGTGTTTCCACTCGCAGGTGGTTAGCTGATTAATCTCTCATACTCCTGTCCAACATGTTTCTCCCACTTATTTTAGGGGTTCATCAGGGAACCGAGGAGGGAATAATAGGCTAACAGTATATAATTATATCATAGAGGGGTACATAGAAATAGGTATATATGGACTGAGTTAAGATCAATAGTTAGTCAAATACAGACCAGATAGAAAATGGATAAAGAGATTGGTATGTCAGTCATACCAATCTCTTTATCCATTTTCTATCTGGTCTGTATTTGACTATTGATCTTAACTCAGTCCATATATACCTATTTCTATGTACCCCTCTATGATATAATTATATACTGTTAGCCTATTATTCCCTCCTCTGTTCCCTGATGAACCCCTAAAATAAGTGGGAGAAACGTGTTGGACAGGAGTATGAGAGATTAATCAGCTAACCACCTGCGAGTGGAAACACTAGACCCTACCCCCACCCACACTAAATGTAGTGAGGGATATTCTTATGTTTAGGTAGGACTATTTAGACATAGGTATTCACCTGTTACCCTATACCCATTTCATAAGCACGGTCCTGCGTTGACCAACTATACCGTTAGTTATGGACTTTTTAATCCTATTTTTAAAAGATTTGGAATAAAAGTTATATATTATTTTTGCATCACTGCTTTATTGGATGTTCCTTAATTCTATATATATAGTATATTTGTCTCTCCAAGGGCACATTTATCAATACACCCTGATAGTGAGTAGTCTCATGGGGAAAGGGGTGTCCTCATTGAAAATTAGTTCCCCAGTGATATATTGTCAATGCAACCCTCTTCTCCCACTCTTCACACACTGATAGCAACACCGCAGGAGAAATGCTAGCACAGGCTTCCAGTATCTGTAGTTTCAGGTGCTGCAGAATGGGCAAAACAAAAATTGGAACAAGACCCTCAGTTTACGCAGAAGATTTTGTTCAGTGATGAGGCAAACTTTTATGTGAATGGTGAAGTTAACAAACAAACCTCAGCTATTGGTCTGACACTAACCCACATTGGATAGATCCCTCCAAGACTGTTAGAACACAAAAAATGATGGAATGGTGTGGTATATGGGGTACAAAGATAGTGGGGCCATTCTTCATCAATGGAAACCTCAAGGCCACTGGATATGCGAAATTGCTACATGATGATGTGTTTCCCTCTTTATGCACTGGAGCTGGCATGTTCCCTGAGTTTTTCCAGCAAGATGGTGCACCACCACATTATGGGTGTCAGGTCCGAGCATTCCTAGATGAACAGTTTCCTGGAAAGTGGATTGATCGTTGTGGGCCAGTTGAATGGCCCCCAAGGTCTCCCAATCTGACCCCCTTAGACTTTTTTTTATCTTTGGGGTCATCTGAAGGCAATTGTCTATGCTGTGAAGATACGAGATGTGCAGCACCTGAAAATACGGATACTGGAAGCCTGTGCTAGCATTTCTCCAGCGGTGTTGCTATCAGTGTGTGAAGAGTGGGAGAAGAGGGTTGCATTGACAATCCAACTGTCACGATTTGGCTGACTGGAGGTGGATCTTCTGTGCCAGAGAGGGATTGGCGTGGACCGTGTCGGTGGACCGGTTCTAAGTTGCTACTGGTTTTCACCAGAGCCCGCCGCAAAGCGGGATGGTCTTGCAGCGGCGGTAGCAACCAGGTCGTATCCACCGGCAACGGCTCAACCTCTCTGACTGCTGAGATAAGCGCGGTACAAGGGAGTAGACAAGAGCAGGGTCGGACGTAGCAGAAGGTCAGGGCAGGCAGCAAGGATCGTAGTCAGGGGCAACGGCAGGAGGTCTGGAACACAGGCTAGGAACACACAAGGAAACGCTTTCACTGGCACAATGGCAACAAGATCCGGCAAGGAAGTGCAGGGGAAGTGAGGTATAAATAGGGAAGTGCACAGGTGAAGGTACTGATTAAAACCCATGCACCAATCAGTGGCGCACCGGCCCTTTAAATCGCAAAGACCCGGCGCGCGCGCGCCCTAGGGAGCGGGGCCGCGCGCGCCGGGACAGCACAGACGAGGAACGAGTCTGGTAAGCAGGTCGTGATGCGCATCGCGAGCGGGCGCGTCCCGCATCGCGAATCGCATCCCGGCTGGGGACATTATCGCAGCGCACCCGGTCAGCAGGTCTGACCGGGGCGTTGCGAACAGGAGAACACTGTGAGAGCTCCGGGGAGGAAAGGGGACCCGGAGCGCTCGGCGTAACACCAACACAATGGGCAGCACATTGAACACATTTTATAAGTGGTCAGAAACTTGTAAATAACTCATGAAAGAATAAAGTTACGTTAAAACCAAACAAATCATTATTTTTCTTGTGAAATTCCAAATAAGTTTGATGTGTCACATGACCCTCTTCCTATTGAAAAAACAAAAGTTAGATTTAAAATGGCCGACTTCAAAATGGCCGCCATGGTCACCACCCATCTTGAAGTTTTCCCCCTCACATATACTAATGTGCCACAAACAGGAAGTTAATATCACCAACCATTGCCCACCCTGCACTTCATTTTCTAGAAAATGTTCACGGGTGCCAACATTTACAGCCATGACTGTATAAGTACACAAGTACTCTGCATTAGGGACTCAAGGGAGAACTCAAGTCAAATTAGATTACCTAAATATAGCTGCACATGATAAAGTTATATAACTTTGCAATGTGAAGTGTAATCTTTGCAGAGCACATACCCTGTTTCTCTCCAGGCAGGAAGTCCAGGAGATATTATCACACTGATGACTAGCATCTACCATAGATGACACATCGCACTCCCTTCTCCCCAGCTAAGAAAGCTGACAGCTTCAGTGTGCCGTTTTTAAGTGTCTCTGATTGGCTGGAGGGCAACACACCCGCTCACTGCTAACTCTCACAGCAGCCCCTCCCTGCAGATCAGAAAACAAGCCCAATATGTGGAGTTTTGTGCTGACTCAGGATTTTCAAAGGCTGTTTATGGGGGTTATGGGGGTCTGATTTGAAAACAAATCAGCTGGGATGCCTTGTGGAGTCATGGTGAGCTTATATATAACTTATTTACCGTATTTATTGGGGTATACCACGCACAGGCCTATAACACGCACCCTCATTTTACCAAGGATATTTGGGTAAAACATTTTTTTACCCAAATATCCATGGTAAAATGAGGGTGCGTGTGTGTGTGTGCGTGTATACCCCGATACACCCCCAGGAAAGGCAAGGGGAGAGAGGCCGTCGCTGCCGGCTTCTCTCCCCCTGCCTTTCCTGGGGTCTAGAGCCCTGCTGCCGGCCCTTCTCTCCCACTGGCTATCTGCGCCGCTGCCCGTTCTCTCCCCCTGACTATCGGTGCCGCCCCATTGCCGGCGCCGATAGCCAGGGGGAGAGAAGCGGCGCCGGCAATGGGGCAGAGGCGCCGACAGCCAGGGGGAGAGAAGGGGCAGCCGCACCCATTGCCGGTGCCGCTGCCCCGTTGCCTCCGCCCCGTTGCCTCCCCCCATCCCCGGTTGCATAATTACCTGTTGCCGGAGTCGGGTCCGCGCTGCTTCAGGCCTCCGGTGTGCGTCCCCTGCGTCATTGCTATGCACGGCGCACTGACGTCATGCGCCGCGCCGTGCAGCGCCTAGCAACGACGCAGGGGACGCACACCGGAGGCCTGAAGCAGCGCGGACCCGGCCCCGGCAACAGGCAACCGGGGATGGGGGCAGGCTATGGGGCAGCGGCGCCGGCAATGGGTGCTGCTGCCCCTTCTCTCCCCCTGGCAATGGGGCGCCGGCACCGATAGTCAGGGGGAGAGAACAGGCAGTGGCGCCGATAGCCAAGGGGAGAGAAGGGCCGGCAGTAGGGCTCTAGACCCCAGGGCAGGCAGGGGCAGAGAAGCCGGCAGCGCCGGCTGTCTCTGCACCTGCAAAGCCGCTGCAGTTCATTGATTTAAAGCGCCCGCTTTAAATCATTGAACTGCAGCGGCTTATCGGCGTATAACACGCACATAGACTTTAGGCTAAAAAATTTTGCCTAAAAAGTGCATGTTATACGCCGATAAATACGGTAAGTTGTTTTTTATCTATATTAATACAATGAATTTTCATCTTAGCTGCCCACAAGCCTACTGCAACCAGCCATCAGTCACATATTCTCTATTGAATGGGAAGATATGTGGCTGACAAGCGACCATTTTAGCAGGTTAAAATTACCTATCAAGTCCTATTGTACAGACAGAGAGCGTGTTATAGGTACCCAAAATCAGCATGTAAAATACCAAGCTAAAAGCAGAGCTGCAAAAATGCATATTGCCATTAGATTCCAGAGTAATGGAATTGTCTTCCCTGAAGTAATTATTCACATTTCACTATATGGCAGTCTGTGTTTGCCAGGATGCCCAAAGGACATTTCCTACTGAAATGCATAATGCATACTGTAAAATTAGTAAAATTTGTAATATTGTAAAATCTGTAAAATTTGGTGAAGAGATAATGGTAAGGGGCTTGTATTCAGTGTTTGGGCTTCGCTCCTTATCTCTTGAAGGATAATCCCAATACTACAGTATTCAAATAGATTTTAGACAGTTGTGAGCTTACAACTGTGACACATTTTAAGGAAGGCCCTCTCTTTAATCTAAATTGAAAGGTTAATTGTGAGTCAGACCGTCTTATGCTTCAGTGCCCGACCTTTCCATTTTCCCTCTTACTTTCTCCTCACCTCCTCTTTGCTCTTCCTCTCCTCTCTCTTTCTCTGTTTTACTACTTCTTATTCCTACTTCTCTTCTTTTTTCTCTCTATCTCTCCTCTCTATACGTCCCTTTTCCTGCTCTCCTCTCTTTCTTCCCCTCTCTTTTTTCTCTCTTCTCCTCTTATCTCTCTTTCTCTTATTCTTTCTTCCCCTCTCTCTTTTCTCTATTCTCCCCTTATCTCTCTTTCTCATATTCTTATTCTTTCTTCTGCTCTCTCTCCCTCTCCTCTTCTTCTTTTCTCTCCCCATCTCCTTTTCTATCCTCTTCTCTCTCTTTTCCATCCTTTCTCCTCTTCCCTATCCTCCCTTCTTTCTTCTCCTCTCTCTCCCTTTATCCTTATCCTCTCTTTCTCTTTTTGTCCTGCTCCCTCTCCCCACTCTACAGTACTTTCTCCTCCTCTCTTTTTTTGTTTCTTTTCTACCCCCAGCTCAAATGGAGCAGTTAGATTCCATCGAGGAGTGACAGTGTTAATCAAGAACTCAATATTTTGATGCTACACAATAAATAAAGCAACTTAATCCTAAACGGTTAGAGGGATTAGAAAAACACAACTAATTTATTAAAAATTAAAAAGCCCCACACCGTCCTCAGGTTGTATGTGGTATTTCTGCTTAGTTCTATTGAAGTTAATGGAGCCAAGTTGTAATGCCACACAGAGGTGGTGCTGTTATTGGAATAAATTATATCTGGTCTTCTGTTGCTGGATAACCCTTTTAATAAAGAATGGTAACTGAAGCAAACATTAACAAAAAGTCAAGGACTTCAGTGTGCAGACTATATAGAAGGTGCTAGTATAAGATGTGTAATGGCTATTAGGAGGTTTTATTGTTTTTTATGATAGAATTGGAATGGGTTAATTAGTTGTAAGGATGGGAATATTTTAAGCCAAGTTGTTTTACAGAGATAATTATGTAATACCATAGGCAATGAAAAGGTGATCTGGGTGTAAAATGTGGCATCCTAGCTTGCTTAGGGATATTTGGGGAGCAGGAAAAGTTGCCGTTACCCATAGGAACCAATCCGATCGCATCTTTCATTTTTAGAGGCCTTTTAAAAATTAAAGAAGCAATATGATGGGTTCCTATGGGCAACTGGTTAACATCTCCCCTGAACTGGTTTAGATAAATCTTCTCCATTATCAATACCTATAAGAAAATGTGTTAATGCTGAGTACAGAAGGGAAATGACTCCTGTTATTTTGATTACAATGTTACCTACATCTAGAAACAATTTAGTTGTAATGGTACAATTCCAGAAGATTTGAAGTAGATGTCTGGTAGCCCCCTCACTTTAATTATATACACGAAGGCCACATTGGTCCCCTGAGCTACAAGCTAACATCAACTTCTCCATTTACAACTATACATATTACTACCCTTATTCAGTGGAGCTAGCAGGCTAGTAATAGTTGGGCATTTGGAGTCGATCATAGGCTGAACCGAGAACTTGAGTGATTCACAGTGTTACCTAGGTGCATGGATATAGCATCCTCTGTAAACATTTCAGTGATTTGATGACATTATGCCAATGGTTTCTATTAATTATTCTTCCCATCCATAAAAAAAACAAATAAGTTTGTAGAATATTTTAGCGCAGATAATCTACTGGTAATGAACATTATATTAATACTAATTAAATGAATTAGGTACAAACAAAAAGAATTAAAATGTGGAATATGTGCTAATTGATCCTGGCTCATGGTTATGTCCTCCAAGATCTAATTAATTCAGATACAACAATTAGGGTCCATATACTTTTAAAGCCTATGTGTTTGTAAATAAATTCTTCTAATTCTTTACGGTCTAATTTAAGGCCCCTGTACTAATTAAGACAGAAGAGATAGCTGGATATGTCCTTCTCTGAGGTGGCTTTTTGTTGAACTACTATATATAATGAGGACCATCCACCAACAAGGATCCTCTAAATGAGCCGCACAACCAAGGAAAATGGGCAGGTTGTCATCCAGTAACATTATGCTCTTTTCTCTCTGTAGTTTTTCCATTCTCTTTGCTTTTTCTGTTTGTTCTGAAGAAACAACATCAACAAATTTGGAAATCCAAGACGAATATGAAGACTTGTTTGAGGTAAGGTTCTTTATTAACCAGCATGGTTTTGCTTTTAAGTAATGAGTAATATTTTATCTAATATTTTTGTATAATTTATATAATTGTATTATTGATATCAAAATGTAGCACGAGCTCTAGAGCTGGGGTGGTTGAATATATAAAAAATGTGTTGTGCATACACAGAACATGTTTTTTTGCTTGTTTGTAAGTTATTTGAATAATATAAAGACTTTGAGTTAATACATGGTTTAGGAGTTTAGAAAAAGGATCTGCTTTCTATGTCTATGGACTGTGTCTAGTATTGCAGTTTAGCAATTCAAGCCAATGATGTTGAGTTGACGAACCACACTCAGCCTATGTATTGAAGTCTTACGACTCTTCAAAAACAGACTTAAAAGTGTAAGAAAATATACCTTTACTTTTTAGGGTGCCTGACATTATAAGGTTCTTTTATTGTCAACTATAGTACACTTCCCTCACACTAAACACACAGCGGCCTCTTCTAGTTTGTAATAATAATAATTTTAATTTATATATAGGGCACACAGATTCTGCAATGCTGTACACTAAAATTGGTCCTTGTTCCCAATGGGACTCACAATCTAAATTCACCTATCAGTATGTTTTTGGAGTGTTGGAGGAAACCCAAGCAAACATACAAACTCTTTGCAGATGTTGTGAAATAAAATCAAGGGCAGTGCAGCTCAATCAAAACTAGCCTGAGGTTAACTGGTGTGGTCTAATTACCCCAAGACCAAAAATTCATAGAAAAATATATAGATAATAAAGAAATTATATGTCCAGTCCTCAAGGATAGTGAAATACAGAAAAAATAGAAAAAAGGAAAAGCAGAAAGAAAAAGGCAAAAAGATGAAGATTAAAGATATGGAAAAATTGACAGATGGTAGGTCACAAATGGAGGTATGAGATAAATGGAGATGAAACTAATAATAGCTAAAATAATCCTATCTTGATTATAATAGTAGTAAAAAAATACCTGCAAAATAAAATTTGAACAATAATGTGCATTTATTGAGTAAAATGGTATTAAAACACCTGGGCAGGGCCCTTGCCCAGGTATTAGGAAAAATATTCTTATTAAAAATAAATTAAAATATGTAGATTGCCAACCTTCTTATAAAAATAGGTATAAAGATGTTCATAAAATATTTAGTATCAGATAGCAGCCAATGTCCAAAGTCAATATAATGATTCTAATCTAGTTTAGCAGCCACAGTGGTTAGAACTGTTCATCAAATAAAGCAAATGTACTGTATTGGTAGCAAAGTAGATACAAGGTGTATATTGAATGTTGCAGATCAGATGAGAGATACAGTTAAAACTTCCACTTCACAGAGAGCCGGTTAGTATGAGTGTAAATAAATACAATATTTGGACATTAATAGCGGTAACTTATTTGCAGTCTTCACCGTGTGCCATGGCAGCTGACCGTCTCCGGAGCGGCAGACTCCTGGAGGCTGTGATGAATCAGCGCCGGCACGGACTAGAACGAGGGCAACCACCAACCTGGCATGGGTGTAGGGGTTCCTCCGAAAAGGCGTTTAGGAAGGTACGCTGGTCCCAAATGATAAAATGTTATCCTCCATAATGCAGGGAGCCGGCATCCAATATGAAACAGAGGGTGGGTGAAGTTTTGCTGGACACTGTTCGCCCGACGTCTTAAGGAGCAGCAATCAGCTGTAAGCCAGCGTCCTCGTGGTGTGAATAGCGCGCTATTCAATGGTGGGCCGCAGATTTGAGTACTGCAGCGCTGGCAAGGCGGTATCGGCTGATTTAGTGGCTGATATGAACAAAAGATGGTTATGGCAATACTTATAGATTGAGGCTAAACGCGTTTCACCACTATTGTGGTATTCCTCAGTAGCCTTAATATATAAAAAAGTTTTTAATATATTAAGCTTACTGAGGAATACCACAATAGTGGTGAAACGTGTTTAGCCTCAATCTATAAGTATTGCCATAACCATCTTTTGTTCATATCAGCCACTAAATCAGCCGATTCCGCCTTGCCAGAGCAGCAGTACCGAAATCTGCGGCCCACCATTGAATAGTGCGCTATTCACACCATGAGGACGCTGGCTTACAGCTGATTGCTGCTCCTTAAGCCGTCGGGCGAACAGTGTTCAGCAAAACTTCACCCACCCTCCGTTTCATATTGGATGCCGGCTCTCTGCATTATGGAGGATAACATTTTATCATTTGGGACCAGCGTACCTTCCTAAACGCCTTTTCGGAGGAACCCCTACACCCATGCCAGGTTGGTGGTTGCCCTCGTTCTAGTCCGTGCTGCTCCGGAGAGTCTGCCGCTCCGGAGACGGTCAGCTGCCGTGGCACACGGTGAAGACTGCGAATAAGGTACTGCTCTTAATGTCCAAATATTGTATTCATTTACACTCCTACTAACCGACTCTCTGTGAAGTGAAGTGGAAGTTTTAACTGTATCTCTCATCTGATCTGCAACATTTAATAGACACTTTGTATCTACTTTGCTACCAATACAGTACATTGGCTTTATTTGATGAACAGTTCTAACCACTGTGGCTGCTAAACTAGATTAAAATCATTATATTGACTTTGGACATTGGCTGCTATCTGATACAAAATATTTTAGGAACATCTATATACCTATTTTCATAAGAAGGTTGGCAATCAACATTTTTTTAATTTATTTTTAATAAGCATATTTTTCCTATTACCTGGGCAAGGGCCCTGCCCAGGTGTTTTAATACCATTTTACTCAATAAATGCACATTATTGTTCAAATTTTATTTTGCAGGTATTTTTTATTACTATTATAATCAAGATAGGATTATTTTAGCTATTTTAGCTATTATTAGTTTAATCTCCATTTATCTCATACCTCCATTTGTGACCTACCATCTGTCAATTTTTCCATATCTTTAATCTTCATCGTTTTGCCTTTTTCTTTCTGCTTTTTCCTTTTTTCAATTTTTTCTGTATTTGACTATCCTCGAGGACTGGACATATAATTTCTTTATTATATATATTTTGCTTTGCAGATGTTGTCTTTGGTGGGAATTGAACCTAGGATCCCAGTGCTGCAAGACAAAAAGTGCTACCCACTGAGCCACTGAGCTGTAATATTGTTATAGGCCATGGGATGGGGAGAAGGAGTTGTCTCCAGTCCTTCCATACAGAAATGACACATTAGTTTACAGTAAGTGGTGGATTATAATATAGGTGGCTTCCAGGGCCCATGGTCTCCTCAACTCTATATATTCCCTGTGGCCCCGCCTCAGTGAACGCAGGGCTAATTGTCCGGTATTCCCACACGAGCGGGGCTGTGAAGTAAAAGAGCAGAGAACCATCAGTTTTCTCCTCCACTCTCTCTGTTTTAGGCCACAGGCCTGCATGTCAGTCAAGGGCGGGCTGGGAGGTAAGGTCAAATGAGAAGGCATGCCAGCATGTAACACTTAAAGGAGTATTCCAGTGGGAAAATTTTTTCTTTAAATCAACTGGTGCCAGAAAGTTAAACAGATTTGTAAATGACTTCTATTAAAAAATCTTTACACTTCCAATACTTTTTAGCAGCTGTGTGCTACAGAGGAAATTCTTTTATTTTTGAATTTCTTGATTGCCTTGTCCACAGTGCTCTCTGCTGACACTTGATGCCCATATCAGGAACTGTCCAGAGCAGGAGAAAATCCCCATTGCAAACCCATGCTGCTCTTGACAGTTCCTGAGATGGACAGAGGTGTCAGCAGAGAGCACTGTGAACAAGACAAAAAAGAAATTCAAAAAGAAAAGAATTTCCTCTGTAGCATACAGCTGATAAAAAGTACTGTAAGGGTAAATATTTTTTTATAGAAGTAATTTACAAATCTGTTTAACTTTCTGGCACCAGTTGATTTAAAAAATATATGTTTTCCACCAGAGTACCCCTTTAAGAAGCTCAGCCTACCTATTTGACATTTGGCTGAGAAATAAAAGGTGATTTAGGTTTGACAACCAGCTCCAGGAAAGGTACAGTTTGCTAACTGATACCCAATACCCAATAGTGGCTGCAACTTATGCAGTTGGTAGATTCCCTTTAAAACCTATTGCCCATAACGTGCTAATCCTTGAGATCTCAACTGGAAGACAAATTCTATTTTCTTGCATTCTATATTAATATAATTAAAGTATTCCATACAGTCCTGAACTAAACTTTTTAAATATTTTTTCTTTTTGGCACAGTCCAGAGAAAACCTCCAACCTCATAGGAGTATTAATTTCAATGAATATCGCTATTTGGTACCAAAACGCTTAAGTGACATGATACCTCCAGTCATAAACAAATACAGTAGCTTTCCAATACTTGAGAGGGAGCTCATTGAGGAGAGAAGCCTTAAACCTTCTGCAAACCTTCCACTGCGATTTGGAAGAGCATCTGATGACAAAGTGGGAAAGAGCATCCCAAACTTACCTCTTAGGTTTGGTCGACACATACCTGGAAAGGCCAGTATCCAGTCAACAGCTAATTTGCCTCAAAGATTTGGACGATCCCAATCTGGTGGCCATTTTGTGCAATCTTTAGCTACATTACCTCTTCGTTTTGGAAGAACAAATAATTTTAAAAGATCACAGTACGATAACAACTACCAACTTCCAGAAGTAAAGAACTCTGATGAAGACAATGAAAGGTATGACAAATGACATTATACCAGTGAATACATGATGAAAGTGTGCATTTATTGCATCTGAAATAAATAGTAACAATACAATGATATGATTTTTTTTTTGTTTTTTTAATTAAATTAGTGGATTTGCATTTTTACCAGTCTTTTTAACAGCCTTGTCTGGTATTGCAGCTCAGTCCCATTTACCTAAAAACATTATTCGATAAGAAATAAAACATATCCACTATTTACAGGATAGAGGATAAGTGTCTAATCATTGGGGCATCCCCCAATCTCCAGAACAGGGCCCATCGTACCTCACTGAGCGCTCCAGCCCCACCTTTTGAGACCTACTGGCCTCAGCATTGACAGCCTGCTCAGCCAAACTAGTCTTGTAAGGGACAGTCTGCAGAGCCAATCACTGGCTGAGCTGGGACATCATTGTACCTTACAAGACCTGTACTTTACAAGAATCTGGAGCCCGGAGAGCTCAGCAAGATGTGGTGGGCCTCGGTGTCAAGATTATGGGGGGTCCTACGATCAAAGCCCACGATAAGACACTTATCTCCTGTAGTTATAAGATTCTTTTTTTTTATCGGATAACCTTTTTTAATATGCAAAATATGGACAAAACCTTTTTTGTAATCTAAGTCATATATGTATAAAGAAAGAAAATGTGACCTTGAAAGCAGGCGCTCAGGTGTCCATGGAAGAAGTCACAGCCAGGTAGTGGAGGTGAGATGAAGTTTGCAATTTATTAAAGATAAAACATAGAATGACGCGTTTCAGGATGTACAAACCCCTTCTTCAGAATCAGCAAATTCATACAATAGCATGTGCAGCATGGCTTTTTATATACACACAAATGAAAATCAAAATGGGGGCCAGGTCAATGGGACATGTAGAGTGAAGGACATCAAAATACTTATAAAAACTTCATAAAAACATCACTCGAGTGAAGTCTTAATCATAATCTCCAGAGTCATCTTTTGGGGACTTAAAAAAGACTTCTAAAATTCGTTGGTGGCATGATATACACAGAAGAGCACATAAGAATTTATCCGAGTAAGATTTGAATTGAGGATTGGTCCGCAATTGGAGGTTTTATGCGTTCCTATGCTGGTAAACAAAGAACACATGTCAGATAGTAGTAAACATAGTGGAGAGGGGCCGCATGCTGGTTGCTAGGGATGCGGCTCCAAGGACCGCTTGCAGAGACGCGGTCCTTGGAGACGAGTCCCTAGCAACCAACACGCGGCCTGGCTCCGCTATGTTTACTACTATATGACGTCGATATACAGTATCTCTGTATATCCATACACTCTAGGTGAGCGGCCATTTTATACACCCTATGTCTATTCCCACCCAGCGTGGAGTTCTCTTTCCGTGTTATTAGGGTAACGCACAAGGCACCTCTTCCTGGGCCTTTCTCTCTTTTTCTTCATTACCACACATATAAAGGCATCTAATTTGATAAAATTAAAATCTTATGAAGAAAACTTCATTTAAGTATACCTGAGTTAAAATACTAATATTAAAGTGTAACTGGCATTTGCAAAAACTTTTTATATAATGTAGATAACAATATATGTATGTTTGAAATTTACATTGGTTAAAAATTGTATATTTCTGTGAAAAAAATGCTGTTCCTGCAGCCATTGCCTGTGTGTTTCTGTGCAGAGACAAAATACAGGAAGTGTGGGCAGGGAAAAGCAAGGCTCTGTGCAGGCTCCGACTTGTCAATCATCCTGCTGTGTAAGCCGGGAGCATGTCACAGAGCCTCACTGCACAGAGCCCTGCTTGTCCTCAGTGCACAGAGACCTGCTTGTCCTCACTGCACAGAGCCCTGCTTGTCCTCAGTGTACAGAGCCCTGCTTGTCCTCAGTGTACAGAGCCCTGCTTGTTCTCAGTGTACAGAGCCCTGCTTGTCCTCAGTGTACAGATGTACAGAACCCTGCTTGTCCTCAGTGTACAGAGCAGTATATAGCTGAAAAAAGCGGAGGTAGCGCTGAGTGCGGTGTAGGTCTCTAGCCGGTGTAGGTGGGTACCCGGGTGGAGGGTAGCGTGTCCCTTGCCGGTGATGGTAGCTTGGTATGCAGGCTGCAGCATGAAGACGGAGCCCAGAGGTGGATCCGTATGTAGAATTGCAGAAAATGTAGAAAAATGCTGCGGTGGCACTTCGAAGGAATTCACCCAAAGTCATGGGTTTAGGTATAAAGTAAATAATTTATTTTTACAGCATAAAGAAATCAAAGAAAATAAATAATTAAAGCAAGACGCGCTTCGGGAGTCACAGCTCCCTTTTTCAATTGCAGGTTGTAGTAAAGATTTTGTAAGCTGAAAATAAGTGTGGTTTAAAGGGTGGGCATGTCTTTGCAAGATGTGGCATGGAATGCGGGGAGGGTGTGGCTTGCCAGCCGGACTGACGCATTCACCAGGAGATGCAGAGCGGAGCTTGTGGAGTAAGGCACCAAAAGTCCTATATACTTGCATGGTACTTAAAACAAAAATCCCATCCTTCACATATGGGGATTAGGTTAGGGGTTAATTTACCTATTATACATTTTTGTTTGACATATAAGTAACATGTGACCAGGTATTATCAAAATATCTCCAGACGTACGGAAGTTATGCTGGAATATACATTTCCCAAAGATTTACATGGGACTTTAAACAAAAACCCCGACCCTCACAAATGGGGGTGGGTAAGGGTTAGATTACCTATACTATGTTTGTTGTTGACATATAAGTAACATGTGTGCCAAGTTTAATGTTAATATCATTAGCCGTTTGGAAGTGATGCTGGAACATACACACAAATATAGATTATTATTGTTTATTTTTATAAAACATCCTTAGTTCAAGGGCACCATACAGATGATAAGGGGTTAAAATACATATAACGCCAATGTAAGTACAATAGACCTATACCAGTAAATGTCAGACTGATATAGAGGTAGAGATTGCCCTGCTCGGGAGGGTTTACAATCTACTAGATTTTATAACATAATTTCATATAAGGCCTTTTTCACACTACTGTTGTGACCCAGCAGTGCAGCGGCCATTACGAAATAAGGGGAGAATAGCTGTAGAAAAATTACTGCATGCGCCGTCTGTTTCTTCCGCTACTCCTGCTCAAACACAACGGCGCCCGACAGACCCCATAATAGTCAATGGTTGTTGCCCGTTGTGCCCCGTCCTGATAACGGCCGTCAAAGGCAAAAAAAAAAAAAAAGAGAGCCTATCGGCCATTTTTGGATGGAGCACAACGGCGGTGTGAAAGAAGCCTTTCATGTATGAGCTGGTGCTGTAGTTTTATAACAGCAGGAGAGTCACAGCTTGTAAACCAATGTCCTAAAATGCCATTAAACTAATAAAGCCTCTCCTTTTATTTCAGAAGCCAAGCAATGACGTACGATTATGAGCAGAACCTTCATATGTAGCATCGGGAATCTGTTGGCGTGTTCACATAGACCCTGGGCCAGTTGTAGCTTTTACTCCGGACCAGCACTGAGCATTGAAGATCTCTATAGGACTAGAATTCCTAAAGGCTTGAATCTCACTCTTTGTACACAGTTGTGACATCAGGTTACTGTTGCTGACAAACTTCTAACCTGAAGAACAGCAATGACTGTACAAAGTGACACTGAGAATAGCTAAGCATATTTAATTTAGCACAGTATGAAGTCAAATAGTATTATTATATTGTACCTTAAATAAACGACAAAACATGATGATGAATATTGTCTTTCCTTGTGTTGTCAGAGCAATAAACTACACGATTTACCGATAGCTCAAAAAGTAAAACTTATTTATAAGATGATCTTTCGCCTAAATGTCTGTCTAGATTACTGTTGCTTGCGAATATTCCCAATGCGAATTTTATTCGCGAATATCGCATATTCGCAAATTCGCGAATATAGCACAATATATTCGCAATTACGAATATTCGTTTGTTTTTTTTCACAGTACACATCACAGTGATCATCCCTCTCTGCTTCCAGTTTGTGTGGTGTAAAGAAGACTCTAATACTATTGTGTGAGACTGGAGTGCGAATTTTCGCATATGCTAAAATTTGCGTATGCACATTTTCGTATATTTGATTTTTCGCATATGCTCATTTCCGCTTATGCAAATTTTCATCTATGCAAATTTTAGCATATGCTAATTTTTGTATATGCACATTTTCAGATATGCTCATTTTCGCATATTACGAATATGCGAATTTAGCGAATATATGACGAATATTCGTCCATATATTCGCCAAAATTTCGCAAATTCGAATATGGCCTATGCAGCTCAACACTAGTCTAGATCAGTGGTTTTAAACTGTGGCCCTCCAGATGTTGCAAAACTTCAACTCCCAGCATGCCCGGACAGCCAATGGCTGTCCGGGCATGCTGGGAGTTGAAGTTTTGCAACATCTGGAGGGCCACAGTTTGAGACCACTGGTCTACATAAATCCGATTCTGGTTTTCGGATTTTACTTCTTAAAAAAAAACAGAATTGGTCCCAGAGGTCAGACACCAAGTGACTAGAACACTATGGGATATCATAGCAATATGTCATATTATTCTAATAGTACCATACCGCTGTAAAACTTTTACTGCAAAGAAAGTATGTAATAAAAAAAAAAAAGTTAAAATTTTTTTAGACTATAAGGACTTAGATCTTCATAACATGTCAATTGCCAGAACGTAAACAGGCACTGTCATTTAAAGGAAAACTCCAGACCAATGAATCAGCCAATCACCAGCCGCAGCGCAGTCCGACTCGGCCGGCGATAGGCTGAGCGGCAGTGTGAAAACGCTTCAGGACACAAAATTTTTCACTACACCGGCACCTGCGGCCGGGGCCGAAAACGTCACACTGCCGCTCAACCTATCGCCGGCTGATTCGGACTTCGCTGCGGCTGGTGATTGGCTGATTCATCCAACCACCGGCAACCAGGAAGTGGATTGGGGCTGAGACCGGAGCCAGTTACCAGAGGCCCCGGGGGAGCGGAGGAAGGTATGTACATCTTTATTTTTTTACTGCCGGCAGTATGGGGGACAATTTTTATGGTCTGGAGTTCTCCTTTAAACAAATTCTGCATATAATATAGGAAACTCTAATATATTTTACTAGACAAAATTGCTTCTTCCTCCTGTTATCAAACTATCACCCCCCGCCCCAACCCTACTCCCACTACTCGAGTCTTCTCTGAAAATCAGCTCAGCTTTGTCCTGTGTCTGCAAGACAAGAAATGCAGGGGAGATTTATCAAAACTTGTCCAAAGGAAAAGTTGCCCAGTTGCCCATAGCAACCAATCAGATAGCTTCTTTCCTTTTTACCAAGGCCTCTGGAAAATGAAAGAAGCGATCCGATTGGTAGCTAATGGACAACTGGGCAACTTTTCCTCTGGACAGGTTTTGATAAATCTCCCCCTGCACTGAATTCTGCATGAAAATTCTGCATGAACTTATAGCCCATTCATTTCAATGAAATTCCTGCAGCAAAAATGCTAAAGTAGAAATTCTGCTGTGTGAATGGGACGGCAGGATCCCATTGTAGTGTATTGGCTAAAAATTCATGCAAAATTTTAAAAATTCAGTGCAGAAATTCTGCTGTGTGAATCTGGCCTTTAGGCCACGATAGCACAATGGAAATTGTGCATATCAGTGTGAATTCTACTTCGACATTGGTTCTGTGCAGAATTCCGCAGAATTTCCGTACAGATTCCGCATGGATTCTGCAGCTCAGTAAAAGATAGACTTTATTTATTAAACATTCAATATTTGTGTGGATTCCGTGTGGAATCTGCATGCATTCTGCGCTAATTCCACACAAATTCGGCAGAAAGTCAGCCCTATTCACTTTAATTGGATTCCGCAGCCGAAGTCTGGAAAAAATGTAAGACCAGACTTATATTTTCTGGACTGTGGAAACTGGAATTTCAGCACCAGAATTCCGCCTGTGTGAATGAAATTGCGGAATCTTTTTAAAGTTAATGGAAAATAAATTTAGGCGGCATTCAGCGTGAAAAATTTATGGGGAATTCCGCAGGATTTTCCACCATGTAAATGCGGCCTTAAGCTTTCACACACTGTCCAATACTCAGGGGAGCAGAACTATTTTAAATTGAGAGAGCAGGATGAAAAGTGTTAAATTGTGGTTCTGAATGTGTGTGTGTGTGAAAGAATTTTCCAAGTGTCAGAAAATATATGAATTAGGGATCGACCGATTATCGGTTTGGCCGATATTATCGGCCGATAATCACGATTTTGGGCATTATCGGTATCGGCAATTACCTTGCCGATAATGCCCCGCCCCCTGCTCCGCCCCCACCGCACCGCGACCGCCCCCCCACTGACCCGCCGCAGCGCGTCGCACCCCCCACCGCACCGCCCCGGCCCCATTGCCTCCCCTATCCCCGGTTTTATGATTACCTGTTCCCGGGGCCCGGGGTCAACGCAACTTCTGGCTCCTGCTGCGTCCTGCGTTACGCTGTGCGCAATGACGAGTGACGTGACGCGACGTCACCATAAGTGCGCACAGTGACAGCTCAGGAGGACGCCATCGGAGCCAGATGTAGAGTGGACCCCGGGCCCCGGTAATTATAAAACCGGGGATGGGGGAGGCAATGGGGCCGGGGCGGTGCGGTGGGGGGTGCGACGCGGCGCGGTGGGGCGGTAGGGGGCTATCGGCCCTAACCTCCACAGATTATCGGTATCGGCCCTAAAAAACAATATCGGTCGATCCCTAATATGAATATATATATCAGTGATAGCGAACCTTTTTGAGCCCGAGTGTCCATACCGTAATGCACGCCAACTTTTTTTCCCTCAAAGTGCCAGCACAGCAATTAACCTCTTAAGGACGTAGGGCGTACCTGCCGTGACCCCACATCACACCGGGTCGGTCCCGGCTGCTAGTCATAGCCGGGACCCTGGGCTAACAGCGCGCGGCATCAATTGTTGTGCCGCGCGCTGTTAACCCTTCAGACGCGGCAATCAAAGTTGACCGCCGCGTCTGAAAGTGAAAGTAAACACTTCCTGGCAGCTCAGTCGAGCTGATCGGGACACTGCAATTAAATCGCGGTGCCCCGATCAGCTAGGACGCAAGCGGAGGTCTCCTTACCTATCTCCACGGCGTCTGATAGGGGTTTGATTGCTCCAAGCCTGAGCTACAGGCTTGAGCAATCGAGACCCTATCTCACTGATCCGTGCAAAGCTATGGCTTTGCAGGGATCAGTGTAAAAGATTAGTCTGTGCAGTGTTATAGGTCCCTATGTGAGCTATAGCACTGCAAAAAAAAGTGGAAAAAAAAAGTTAACAAAGGTCATTTAACCCCTTCCCTAATAAAAGTTTGAATCACCCCCCTTTTCCCATAAAAAAAAACCAGTGTAAATAAAAATAAACATATGTGGTATCGCCGCATGTGGAAATGTCCGAACTATAAAAATATATCGTTAATTAAACCGCACGGTCAATGGCGTACGCGCAAAAAAATTCCAAAGTCCAAAATAGCGTATTTTTGGTCACTTTTTATATCATGAAAAAATGAATAAAAAGCGATCAAAAAGTCTGATCAATACAAAAATGGTACCGATAAAAAACTTCAGTACAGAGCGCAAAAAAATGAGTCCTCATATCGGCCCGTACGTGGAAAAATAAAAAAGTTATAGGAGTTATAGGATGAGAATTTTTAACATATAAATTTTCCTGCATGTAGTTATGATTTTTTTCAGAAGTACGACAAAATAAAACCTATACATGTAGGGTATCATTTTAACCGTATGGACCTACAAAATACAGATAAGGTGTCATTTTTACTGAAAAATGCACTACGTAGAAACGGAAGCCCCCAAAAGTTACAAAATGACATTCTTTTCTTCAATTTTGTTGCAAAATGATTTTTTTTTCCGTTTCACCGTGGATTTTTGTGTAAAATGAATAATGTCACTGCAAAGTAGAATTGGTGGTGCAAAAAATAAGCCATAATATGGAATTTTATGTGCAAAATTGAAAGCGTTATAATTTTTAGAAGGTGATGAGGAAAAAATTAAAATGCAAAAACGGAAAAACCCTGCGTCCAAAGGAGTACTCCAGTGCAAAATAACTTATCCCCTATCCAAAGGATAGGGGATAAGTTATAGATCGCGGGGGGTCCGAGCACTGTGGCCCGCCGGGATCTCCTGGACGGGGTCGCGGCAGTCTGCCGGAAGTGAAGTTTCGTCCCCAGCAGAAAGCCGTGGCAGACACTTCCCCCCCCCCCCCCCCCAATGTATCTCTATGGGATTCATGGATTGGGCGTGTCGTATATTGCCGCGGCCCCGTACTGATGATCGTGGGGGGCCCCAGCGCTCCTTCGGATAGGGGATAAGTTATTTTGCACTATAGATGTCCTTTAAGGGGTTAAATCAGAATACTGATGTGTGTGGGGTGATGTATGTTTGAGGGGTGCTGTGCGTATCTGTGGGCTGCTGTGTGTTTGTCTGTGGTGTGCTGTGTGTTTTTGAGGGGTGCTGTGTGTGAGAGATGATGTGTGTTTGAGGGGTGCTGTGTATTTGCCTGAGGGGTGCTGAGTGTGGGGGTGATGTGTGTGTGTTTGAGGGGTGCTGTGTGTGTCTTTGGGGTGCTGTTTTTGAGGGGTGCTGTGTGTGAGAGGTGATGTGTGTGTGTGTGTGTTTGGGGGTGATGTGTGTGTGTGAGGTGCTGTGTTTGAGGGGTGCTGTGTGTTTGTCTGTGGGGTGCTGTGTGTTTGTGGGGTGCTGTGTTTTTGAGGGGTGCTGTGTGTGTCTGTGGGGTGCTGTGTGTGAGAGGTGATGTGTGTTTGAGGGGTGCTGTATAT
The DNA here is from genome assembly GCF_029499605.1 of Hyla sarda. Classification (NCBI taxonomy): domain Eukaryota; kingdom Metazoa; phylum Chordata; class Amphibia; order Anura; family Hylidae; genus Hyla; species Hyla sarda. The sequence continues at coordinate 83,704,866 of NC_079193.1, read as the reverse complement.
TTGTCTGAGGTGCTGTGTTTGTGGGGGTGCTGAGTGTATGTGTGTTTGAGGGGTGCTGTGTGTGAGGTGCTGTGTTTGAGGAGTGCTGTGTGTGTCTTGGGGTGCTGTGTGTTTGTGGGGTGCTGTGTGTGAGAGGTGATGTGTGTTTGAGGGGTGCTGTGTATTTGTCTGAGGGGTGCTGTGTGTCTGAGGTGCGGGTGTGGGGATGATGTGTGTGTGTGTGAGGGGTGCTGTGTTTGAGGGGGTGCTGTGTTTGTCTTTGGGTTGCTGTGTGTTTGAGGGGTGCTGTGTGTGATAGGTGATGTGTGTTTGAGGGGTGCTGTGTGTGGGGGTGATGTGTGTGTGAGGTGCTCTGTTTGAAGGGTGCTGTGCGTGTCTGTGGTGCTGTGTGTTTGTCTGTGGGGCGCTGTGTTTTTTTGAGGGGTGCTGTGTGTGTGAGGTGCTGTGTTTGAGGGGTGCTGTGTGTGTGAGGTGCTGTGTTTGAGGAGTGCTGTGTGTGTCTTTGGGGTGCTGTGTGTTTGTGTGGTGCTGTGTGTGAGAGGTGATGTGTGTTTGAGGGGAGCTGTGTATTTGTCTGAGGGGTGCTGTGTGTGGGGATGATGTGTGTGAGGGGTGCTGTGTTTGAGGGGTGCTGTGTGTGTCTTTGGGGTGCTGTGTGTTTGAGGGGTGCTGTGTGTGAGGTGATGTGTGTTTTTGAGAGGTGCTGTGTGTGTGAGGTGCTGTGTGTGGGGGTGATGTGTGTGTGAGGTGCTCTGTTTGAGGGGTGCTGTGCGTGTCTGTGGGGTGCTGTGTGTTTTTGAGGGGTGCTAATATATATATATATATATATATATATATAATATATAATACATACATACATAATATATACATATGCACATCATACATAATACATACACAAATCCATAATGCACACATTATACATACGGTACACACATCATACATCCATAATACATACACAATACACACCATAAATACATAATACACACCATACATACATATTACACACATCATACATACATATTACACACACCATACATACATACATACATATTACACACACCATACATACATAATACACATCATACATACATATTACACACATCATACATACATCCATAATACATACATAATACACACCATACATACATAATACACACCATACATACATATTACACACATCATACATACATATTACACACACCATACATACATACATACATATTACACACACCATACATACATAATACACATCATACATACATATTACACACAGCATACATACATACATAATACATACATAATACACACCATACATACATAATACACACCATACATACATATTACACACATCATACATACATATTACACACACCATACATACATACATACATATTACACACACCATACATACATAATACACATCATACATACATATTACACACATCATACATACATCCATAATACATACATAATACACACCATACATACATAATACACACCATACATACATATTACACACATCATACATACATATTACACACACCATACATACATACATACATATTACACACACCATACATACATAATACACATCATACATACATATTACACACAGCATACATACATACATAATACACACATCATACATACATCCCATCCTCCTCCCGTCCTCGGTCGCCTTACCACCAGTCTGTGCACTTTTCTCATCTGAGGCAGCCATGTTGGGGTCAGAGGCCGGACGCGTCCACTCCCATCTGCTGCACACTTTGCACCATCGCCCACTTCTTCCTCACACCGAGGAATGGACACTCGGTGCCAGGAGTTGCGGCCAGGATCATCCCAGGAGGTGGAAGCAGATGTGGGCAGCTGCGCGGGGCAGCCCCTGCGCCTGCAGTTAGCGCAGCAGTGTGCATGGCCTGTGAAGTGGAGGATAGAGTGGCCAGGAGGAAGGGGGGATTGAGCGGCCGGAGGAAGGGGGGATAGAGCGGCCAGAGGAAGGGGGGATTGAGCGGCCAGAGGAAGGGGGGATAGAGCGGCCAGAACCGCAAATTAAAAAAATAAATACATCTTTAGACATTCTACCAAGACTAACGGCCCACTGGACGGCCCGGCCCTGAAAGGCATCCATAGCGAACTATGGCCGTGTGCCCACAGAGGGCACTTAAAAGTTTGCATTCCATTTTTTAAATAAAATAATGTGCACTAAAACACCATTGCTTTACATTCACAGATCGTTAGGGGGGGGGGGGGTGTAGTGTCGGAAGGGGATATATAATACTCTGCCTTCCCTGGGTGCTTCGACCAATGCTACGTCAGTGATGGTGGGTAATGGGGCACCAAAATGAACCTTCGCCTGTGTAGACAAAAATCCTTGCACCGGGCCTGCCCACCCGCATCTACCGCCCGCTAGCTGTTGGGTGGGTGGTAGATGCGAATAGGTGAGCCGGCCGGCTCCCAAGAATGTGAAAATATGGCACTTCATATTTTCCGCCACCCACCCGCATCTATCACCCACCCGCTACCTGTTGGAAGACTACAACTCCCAGCATGCCTTTACAGTGAGGATATGCTGGGTGTTGTAGTTGCAACAGCTAGCGGGCGATAGATGTGGGCGGATGGCCGTGGAGTTACTTTTTTGCGACTTTTTAAAAATGCTGTCTAAAGCAAGTTTTGTAAGCCAGGTCTGATCTGGCTTACACTTGCAACTTTTTAAGGTGGTTTGCGACTTTTTTGCCTTCGTGCGACTTTCGCACTTGATAAATTCCCGAACACTGCAAAGTGAAAACTGAAAATTACTTGGTTAGGGCTGATTGGTACTTTATGCGTACCCACAAAAGTCACGCAAAAAATTGCTTAGGCACACGTGCAACTTTTGTAAGCAAAAAATGAAAAATAAACCCTCAAAATCCCTTGATAAATCTACCTCAATGACCCTACAGACACACATAAGACGAATACAGTAGTGGCTTAGGACCAACTAAGAAAATCCCCAAATCCAGGGGTGCAACCTTGCGGCATCATATCCAAGAGGACTGGAGGCTGTAATCGCTCTAAATACATGTCAGTGCAATATTCAAAGGGGTATTCCAGGAAAAAACATTTTGTTATATATCAACTGGCTCCAGAAAGTTAAACAGATTTGTAAATTACTTCTATTAAAAAATCTTAATCCTTTCAGTACTTATGAGCTTCTGAAGTTAAGGTTGTTCTTTTCTGTCTAAATCCTCTCTGATGACACCTGTCTTGGGAACCGCCCAGTTCAGAAGCAAATCCCCATAGCAAACCTCTTCTAAACTGGGCGGTTCCCGATACACGTGTCATCAGAGAGCACTTATACAGAAAAGAACAACCTTAACTTCAGAAGCTCATAAGTACTGAAAGGATTAAGATTTTTTAATAGAAGTAATTTACAAATCTGTTTAACTTTCTGGAGCCAGTTGAGATATATATATATATATATATATATATATATATATATATATATAAAGTTTTTTCCTGGATAACCCCTTTAACTTTTTTCTTTTTAATAAATTGTCAAGGATTTCAAACGTTCTGGTTTCACTTTCTCATTATGGAGTACTGTACTGAGTGTAGATTGATTTGGAAACGCTTAAATTATTTTTTATTTTAGCAGCAGTGTCAATGCGTCCCCCGCTGTCTGCAGACTGCTGAAATCATGTGATAGCAAGGGACGCATTGGTGCACGTACAGCTGGAATGGACAAGTCATCAGAGGGCTGGCTTATCAGGGAAGACAAGAGGAAGCCAAGCCCCTGTGCTCAGCTGTTGTCTCCAGCCGAACAGGATCCTTTGGATAGGGGAGAAGATGTACAGTGGTCCCTCAACATACGATGGTAATCCGTTCCAAATGGACCATCGTTTGTTGAAACCATCATATGTTCAGGGATCCGTGCAATGTAAAGTATAGGACAGTGGTCTACAACCTGCGGACCTCCAGATGTTGCAAAACTACAACACCCAGCATGACCGGACAGCCAACGGCTGTCCGGGCATGCTGGGAGTTGTAGTTTTGCAACATCTGGAGGTCCGCAGGTTGAAGACCACTGGTATTGGAAGTTGTACTCACGTGTCCCCGCCGCTCCGGACCGTCACCGCTCGTCACCGCTGCCCTGGATGTCGCCCTCCATCGCTGTCGCCGCGTCCCCAGGGTGTCCCCGACACTCCGGTAAGGCCTCTGCTTCCCCGGCATCCTCGCTCTCACCTTGCCGCCATCACGTCGTTATGCACGTCGCTCCTATTGGATGACGGAACGGCGTGCGCAGCGACGATGGAGAGCACCGGCAATTCAGGGAATCCTGAAGAGGACGCGCCGGAGCCCTGAGGACATGTAAGTGATTGTCAGCGGACCACACGGGCACCGTAAGCGGCTATCAGGTGGCAGCTGAAGCAGTCTGCACTGCCGGATAGCCGTTTATGCGATGGCCCCAACATACAAAAGCATCGTATGCTGATGCTGCCTTCAACATGCGATGGCCTCGGAGAAGCCATCACATGTTGAAATGATCATATGTCGGGGTCATCGTAGGTCGGGGGAGGTCACTGTATAGGGGAGGAGTACCCCTTTAAGGGGTAACAAAAACTAAGTGTCCACATAGCGTGATAGGGATTTTTTAAAATAATATAACACATAACTTTAACTGAAATTACTACAAATTACAATATTACAAATCACATACATAAAGAAGTTTAAATACAGAGCAGGGATGTTACCAGGAATTTACCAGGGATGTTTATGTACAGAATGACCATGTATACCTGCAGCTCTATAAGGGTATATTCACACAGCGTGTTATTTCGTACTGTTTTGCCACAATTTTCTGCTGTCCTACTGTAATATCAGTTTAATATTATTACAGAAAACATTTGAAGTAATAAATATCTTTTGGTGATGTTAAATATGCAAACACTGTCGCCTACTGAAATGCAGAAACAAACAGGTCAAACTTTTCGGGGCAAAGAACAATAGGTTTATACACTGAAATAAGTTCATGAAAACATCAAAGCAATTTGTTAATCCAGTTATAGAGCGTTATTGACTTGTGGTATTAGGATACAATACAGACTGCTCCTAGAGCTCACCCAGCAGACACCTTGTTAGGTTTGAATAGGCTTTACTACATATGTTTGGTCATCTCTATGTCCTGGGAAACAGTATCTATGCCTATGTGTATTAGGCTTCAGAACCCTAAGGAAACAGTTTCCTAGACTACACACTCATCTACTTGTATGTAAGACTCCATATCTAAGGCCTCAGGCACCTGGTCTTATTACAGATCTGCAATATACTACACTGTATGTTTTATTGGACAGGGTACATGCAACAATAATTTTTTAAGGTTTCAGAAAAAAAAAATTACTATCCCCGAAGCTGGATCAAACATAGCTAGAGGTGAATCCAATGGAAAGGAAAAGTTTCCAGTCAAATTTTGTTTTCTACCTACATCTATTGTACCCAATGTTGTTGCCATCTAAATGGTTAAAGAAGGCTTCCTCCATCACCACATCACCCCCCACCCCTATAGTGCTATTACAGGGTGTTCATGGTAGATGAAGGCCTGTTGAAGTCATGCGGATGTGACTTTACTGTATGCCAGAGAAAGAGCCTAATAGGCTGCCTGTTAGTGTAAAACTGAGAAGCATAATACAAAGCAATACAGAAAAATGTCAGTGTCTTACATGAGCAATGAGAGGATCACATATTGTTGTCCCATACAGGATCTAAAAAAAAAAAATGCCATAGACTCAAAAAGACAGCAAAATACTAGAAAAAGTGTGACTTTTGCATAAGTTGCACAGGTCACACCATCCCTTACAACATGTAGTTAACAACCAGATTTATCATGTTATCCTGGTCAGGTGAGCAAATTTGTGCGCCAATAGCCAACCTAAATTCACACACTAACATTAGCCTGCTTCTACGTGCACAGAAAAGCGCACCACGTAGCACAACACGCTACAATGATTCATGACCCCCTTAGTATTTCACTACAGACTTTAATTTCACATCTAGTTGCAGCATTTTTGGGCACAATAACACAAGAAAAATATTAGGAAAATTAGCATTTTTATAAAAGCATGGTATGTGAGACCACCCTAATAGGGTGTCCCATAAGGAGTTTCCAAACTGGACAACCAAATTAAAGAACTGTGAAAGATGTTCTGTCCACCATACATTATGCTTTTTCTTTGAGAAGTCCACCCTTGCAATTTTGGATGTTTTTTCCAAAGAGGTTTCACTGTATCAAGAAGACAACCCCTTTCTAAAGCTGGGCCTGCGATCCCCTGTAGCAGCCGACTATGTAATACAGAGATGGAAAGGGCTGTTACAACAAAAGACGCTCATTGTCAGCAGCTTTCTACTTTAGCTCATAAATAGGGGATGTGAGCAGGGGACAACTCTTGAGGTACCTATCCCCATATAGGGCTTAATAAGTTCAGCCTTCCTGTTGTGCACCTTTTCAGCATTCCCCAACAAAACTGAGACACCGAAAGGCCAAAAGGTAAAGTGTACCATATTTTGATAAATCCATTTTTTTTTATAGCTCCGCCAACAACTTGATTGTTGGTCTCTCGCTATCCATCAACTATTAGCAACCAAAAAAAAATGTGCTCCGAAAATAAATAAAAAATGATGATATTGCTTTAAATTACTCATACAACATACATTAAGTTGGTTTAACTCGCCGCTGTCGGCGGATTTTACAAACTGTTTAAGGTGAATGGGTGAAGAGAAGGGTTGAGCTTGCTGGATTTTTGCCACAGGACTCTTTTGTTCTCAAAGGTATAAACTGTCTGGCTGCAGGTTACCCCTCCCTCCCCATACACATCACATGAACATTCAAAAGTAAGGAGAGATAACAGTTATTGAAAATATATGCCCACCTTTAAAACAATATTTTTTATATTTGTAGTTAACATTTACAAATATTGGATATTGTATTTGCTCCCGTACCACCTACTGAGCATTTGGCACTGCAACTGCTGTATTATGGATGTGCTCCATCTGCTACTATTTAGTGCATACATACGACCCAATATTACAGAGATTTTCTTCCCCAGAAGCAATGCTTCTCCATAATATAGTGTCTGATGGAAGACAGCACTTTTCTTATTGTGGAATTAGAAGAATTCTTATGATCAATTTGGAGCTACAGAATGGACTTAAGACTTCTATGCGTGCCATATCACAATGGCCCTGATTTACTAAGAGTATCGGGTTATTTTCAGAGTGTTTTTTTTTTTGCTCGACTATTTTTTCTCACACGTATTTATCAATGTTTCACACATGTCAGGAAAATTCTGATGCATGATATTAAATTCTGTCGCACGAGGAAAAAAAAAGTGTTGTACGGGAAAAATAAAAGCAAATAAATAAAGCAAAGTAACTCTGTGCCAGGACGTAACTTTACATTCATGGTCATTAATGGGTTAACAAACAAAAAAAAAAAAAAAAAAAGGAAATGAAAGCCAAGATTAAAAAAGAAATAAAAAAAAAGAAATTCCAAAAAAATAAACAACAAAAATGTTTAAATGTAATATTAAAAGCTACTAAGGAGACAAAGTAACAGGATTTTCAAAAAACCCACAATTTTTAACAGATTCCCCACACCTCAAGGAATTCGGGTTTTTCTGGTGGGTTTTTAAATACAACTGTCGGGTTTTCAGGAAAATGTGGGGAACACGCCCCTAATTATACAAACCACGCCCCTTTAGTCAGGTTAAAAAAAAATACTCAGTAATTAGAAAACGGTCAGGTTTTTACCAGTAATATGTGTCGCACAAAGTGTCGCAGAGGACGTGCGATACAAATTGTGTCCCATAACTTAATAAAAAGAGCCGGGATCCAGCTAGTAAATCAGGGCCAATGTGTACAATTCAGAACTATAGAGCTATAGTATGACTGTATGCATGAGCCCTAAATATAATGTATTTGTTGTGAATACTTCAAAACAGCTTAAAGGGGTACTCCGGTGAAAAACTTTTTATTTTTAAATCAACTGGTGCCAGAAAGTTAAATAGATTTGTAAATGACTTCTATTAAAAAAAATATTAATCCTTCCTGTACTTATTAGCTGCTGAATACTACAGTGGAAATTCTTTTCCATTTGAAACACAGAGCTGTCTGCTGACATCATGAGCACAGTGCTCTCTGCTGACATCTCTGTCCATTTTAGGAACTGTCCAGAGTAAAAGGAAATCCCCATAGCAAACATATTCTGTTCGGAACAGTTCCTAAAATGGACAGAGATGTCAGCAGAGAGCACTGTGCTCGTGATGTCAGCAGAGAGCTCTGTGTTTCAAAAAGAAAAGAATTCCCGCTGTAGTATTCAGCAGCTAATAAGTACAGGAAGGATTAAGATTTTTTAATAGAAGTAATTTACAAATCTGTAAACTTTCTGGCACCAGTTGATTTAAAAAAAAAAAAAAAAAAAAGTTTTTCACCGGAGTACCCCTTTAAAACAGCTTCTACTCAGATTCATGTTCTTGTCTTCTCACTGCTAAATGTACTGAGTAGTCACCTTACAGCTTTCCGTGCCAGTGACTGAATGACATGTAATGCTATCCTGCAATTGTCAAAGTTTCAGCAAGTAACAAATCGGAAGAGTGTAGGCGGACCGTGCTGTAACTTGGTTGCCTTTGCTGCTCTGTTGGTGTGTGTTTTAGTAGGTGTTCCCAGCCTGGAAACAGATCTGATTACAAAGTCCTTCTAAAAGAGGATCCAGCTGAAACATGAAGGATGGCAGTGCAGTATGACCTGTCTTATTACTACAGGCAGAAGGAGGGTGCACAGGAGCTGTCTCCTACCCTACAGTCATCTGAACTGTGGACCCCTCAACAGGTTCCTCCACGTCCCACCACATCCCCAGGAAGGTAAGAACCACAAAGTCGGATGTGGGAATTTTTTTACATTTCAGTTTAAAACTCAAAAAATTATATATATTTTGGTAACCATCAGAAACTGTCATTGAATAAAGATGTGAGGACAATCATCACAAAAGCCCTTTTCCATTAACAGGGGCTGGAAATGGGGAACATATTCTACCGTCTTTTTCGTCATATAAGACGTACCTAATTTTATAGGATAAAAATCTAGAAAATAAAGATTCTGAACCAAATTCAATGTAAAGTATAGGACAGTGATCTTCAACCTGCGGACCTTCAGATGTTGCAAAACTACAACTCCCAGCATGCCCGGACAGCCGTCGGCTGTCCGGGCATGCTGGGAGTTGTAGTTTTGCAACATCTGGAGGTCCGCAGGTTGAAGACCACTGGTATAGGAGTTATGGTATAGGAGATAGTACTCACTTGTCCCTGCCACTTCGGACCCATCACCGCTCGTCACCGCTGCCCTGGATGTCGCCCTCCATCGCTGTCGCCGCGTCCCCGGGGTGTACCTGTCGCTCCGGAAGGTCTCTGCTGCTCGGTATCCTCGCCATCACGTCGCTACGCACGCCGCTCCTATTGGATGACAGGACGGCGTGCGCAACGACGTGATGACGACGAAGGAGAGCACCGGCCATGCAGGGGATCCCGGCACGGAGCAGACACCGAGGAGGCAGGTAAGGTCCCTCCCGATGTCCTGTAAGCTGGTCGGGATGCCGCGATTTCAACGCGGTGGTCCCGAACAGCCCGACTGAACAGCCGGGTTAGTGTTATTTTCGCTTCAGACGCGGCGGTCAGCTTTGATCGCCGCGTCTGAAGGGTTAATACAGGGCATCACCGCGATCGGTGATGCCCTGTATTAGCCACGGGTCCCGGCCGTTGATGGCCGCAGGGACCGCCGTGATAGGTGTGTATTCGCCTTATAAGACGCACCAAATCCCCCCCCCCCCCCCCACCCACAGTTTTGGGGAAGAATAAGTGTGTCTTATACGGCAAAAAATATGGTACTTATGTACCAGGGAGTGCAGGTGCTTTGCTGAGTTCCTATATGGTCCCTGTCAATCACTGGTCTGGAAGATTGAGATTGCGTACTGTGTATGCTGTAAGGATGACACCTTTTAGAATGGAAATCTTCTGAGCAAGCGCTGTTCAGACTGAACTAGTAAGGGATGTCCCAGAATCGTGAATGTAGCTCTAGATAATGGGCAAAGAATCCCAGTTTCTAGAAACAGAGTGTTGCGCTGTACGGAGACCCCATATTCTTTTTCATAGCAATGCTTCTATTAGAGAATATCCCTGCAATATGGAATGTAAGAGAGCATGTTCCTTCTCCTAAAAGTTGTGGAATTCAGGGCCAAGAAAAGCAAACAATCACCATTTTTCTAGTAAAGGTGATGTGATAAGAAGTATAGGAACTCCAGCATAAGAAATCTAAGAAAGGTGATTACAACACGAATAACAGCTGATCTGCTGCTGGTAACGCATTGCTTTTAATCCTACAAATAGCTGTGACCACCATGTGCTTTTACAATTTTTAGAATAAAGATGTATGGATTTTATCCTCTACACTTTTCTTGGATACCTACGGCTGGAATTCCTCGTCCTTTTTGTAGCCCCTTTACTTGAGATGTATGGCTTGTCAAGGACCGGATTGGTGTCTCTCCTGCTAAAGTCCTGCTATGGTGAACCGAAACCCTTTTTTTTTAAATTCTTCCCTGTCTGCAAAGGAGGAGGGAAAGGTGGGTTGGGGGAATGGGCGAAGATGTTTTTATGTAGTGTTGATTATTGACAATAGGATAATTTGACAATTGTATATTTGTGATACTCTTCTTTTGTATTATTATGGAAAACTTTGAAAAAGAAATAAAGAATTACAAAAAACACGATGTTGGGATCTGTTGCCCTATTAGCTGAATACAGATAACAGCCAAGAGAACATTTTCCAGAAAACCATTGTGGTAGCAGTCTAGATTCTGCATCATAACTTTCTCCATTTGCTTGCATTGTCTTATACCTATCAATTATTATTTGATAAAATAGTATGAACTCCAGGTTAAAATCCTTAATCCAGAGATTACCTTGTCGGAATATTTGCATAAAATTAATATGATGTAAGTAAATGGTGGGGTGTGGAAGGATTATTGGAATTTGATCTAAATTAAAACATTTACTATTTAGCTAAGAGATTACTCTGTACTTGAGCACAATGCAGATGCCTGTCAGTGTGAATGATTTATAAGTATAGGCTGAAGGCTCAGTTGTCACCCAACAAACCTGAGAGTTGATGCGGCTTGAAATTGTATTAGCATTAGATGAGGCATAAAAGCCAGGATCAACACCACTGTGTACAAAACTCATTCCTACCATGGTTGTTGAATGGTAGTTTGTGAATTCTTATTTATAGTTTACTGAGCTTATAGTTTTATTCTTTTTTGTGGCTTTATTTAATATGTTTATCAATTTCACACTGGGCGATCAATGGGCATAATAAAACAGCGACATGCCCCCGTATGACCTGCTACACCTTACAAATATCTTTACTGTGAGACTATGGAACTCTCTGCCACACTTGTGTTGAATAAGTTCAAGCCCTGGCTGCTTTTCTTGAAACACAAAATATTAAAAGTTGTGAACAGTAGATATATGGAGATAGGACATTGACTCAAGGACTTATTCTGATTTGGAGTTGAGAAGGATTTTCCCCTAGTATAGAGCAGGGTCAATACGCCACCCAAGGATTTTTTGCCTACCTCTGCATCAACACCATAAGGTTAAAGGGTGAACATGATGCCCTCTTGTCTTTTTCAACCTGATCACCAACGTAACAACATAAAAACAGTTGGGAACAAGGGTGAAATGTTGTGTGTGATCCTACTTGGTGTTACAGCTAGTGCTGCAGTCAGACTTGCTGACTGCAAGCGGATCCCTCTGCTTGCTGCCGGCGCCACTGTGGTTCGGATGTAGCCGCCGGGTCTCCCTCACCTGTTCACTGCTGTGCATCCTCTGCTCTCTGTGTAATCCGGCGCATGCGCCCCCACCTCCTAGGGCCAGCGCACCATTAATTGGTGCTAGTGTAGTTTGACCCTATATAACCCCACACTTCCTTTAATCCTTGCCGGATCTTTGTGCCTAGTTTGCCTAGAGAAAGTGTTTACCTGTGTCTTACCTCACCGTGTATCTGACCCCTTGCTACTTATTCTGACTACATCTGTGCCTTTACCTTCCTGTGCCACGTTATATCTCGGCTGCCTGAGGGGACAAGTCGTACCGGGGTAGCGACCTGGGTGCCGTCTGTTGCAGCAAGTCCATCCCGCTTTGCGGCAGACTCTCCTTAGACTCCGCTCCCTGGGACGGCCCACGCCATCATCCTCACAGGTCAGTGGATCCACCTTACCACAGCTGTAACAATTAGCTTCTTCTCATCCCTCTGACGTGATAGATAGATCTCTCCATATTATAAACTATGATTTCTTTGAAACACTGCAACATTTCAGGGTAAATCATAGTTGATTGTAATAATGAAGCCTGTCCTTGTTTCATGCTGCCCGTGGTCCAGGCAGCATAAAATGGATGAAAGGTTACCTTTAAACTATAATATGTAGAAATGTATTGTAGCTCTATCCCAGAAAGAAAAGCGCTCACCCTCTGACTACATATTTGAGGTAGCATCCCTGTGAGGCAGTTTTGATTCCTTAAAGAGCCTCAGAACATAACTGGGGGTTTAACAGCCTAGCCAAATCTCCCAAATGGGAAAATTACCCACATAAAGATAGTTTTTTAGGGTTGTTGCCCTGATCTGAACAGAGCAGGGTGCTGGCTGACTAGCATAAACATATAACAAAAAAATTGTGGGATCTGAGAGGGTGTGTCGATGCCTCTTTTTATGTTGTGGCCTTGTGCTAAAATAAAAAATTATTTAACTTTTCCTGCCATCATTCTTCACTCCATTCCCCTTAATGACAAATACAAAATGTTAGAAATCTTTGCTCATTTATTGAAAAGAAAAAAGTGAAATATTGCATGGACATAAGTGTTCAGACCCTTTACTCAGTACTTAGTTGAAGAACCAGAGCATTCTGGATCAGGTTTTCATTTAGAATATCATTGTGCATTCCATTTTCTATCAATGTTGGCCAATCTCCCTGTCCCAACTGCTGAAAAACACCCCACAGCATGATGCTGCCACAACTGCCTGTTTTTTCCCAGATAATGATTAGAAATGTTCCAAACCCTGGGGAGTGGCGTACCCCTTTAATATTGGTTTAACCAAACGAGAGAATCTTGTTTCTCACAGTCTGAGAGTCCTTTATGTGTTTTCCGGGCCTTCATGGGTCTTACCAAGGCCCTTCTCCCCCGATTACTTTGGTGGGGGTTCAGCATCCTGGTTGTTCCAAATCTTTTCCATTTAAGAATTATGAAGACCACTGTGCTCTTGGCAGCTATCAGTACAGCAAACATATTTTTGTACCTTTGATCTGTGCCTCTACAAAATATTGTCTCTGAGCTCTAAGGACAGTTCTTTCTCATTACTTGTTTTTTGCTCTGATATACATTGTCACCTGTGATGCTTTATATAGAAAGTGGAGTGTCTTTCCAAATCATGTCCAATCAAGTGATCCATTGGTGACTTCAAAAGGTGTAGAAACATCTATGATGATCAGGAGAAATGGGAGGCCCCCAGAGCAAAATTTTAAGTGTCATAGCAAAGAGTCTGAATACAACTGAATACGTTCAGGCAAAATATGTAGTTTTCCCTTTTAATAAATTGTCAAAATATTTTAAAATTCCGTTTTCAAATTCTCATTATCTGTAAGGGGAATAGGGGGAAACCATGATTTTTTTTTATTTATTTAAGCACAAGGCCGTAACATAACAAAATGTGGAAAAAGTGCAAAAGGCTGAAGACTCTCCCAAATGCCCTGTGCACTGCATTAATGTTTTACATTAGATTGAATGGTTGGTTTCTAATGAAGGTTCTGTCTTGTATGAACTGGATAAATGAAGTGGAGGGTCGAGCCTTAATTTATGACTCAGCATTATAATTACATGGTAGGTGCTAAGTGCATTGATTTCTAAAGGAATATGAAATATCTTCTTTATTCGTGTTCACAAATTACATTAGAATTTCTAATGTCAGCACTGGCTTCCCAAAGGAAATGTAAGAACTGTAAAAAAAATAATTATTTCTTTAGAGACCACTCATCAGCCTAATAATCCATATATACCGTATTTATCGGCGTATAACACGCACTAGCATATAACACGCACCCCCATTTTAACAGGGAAATTTAAGTAAAAAAAATAAATGTAATATAAATTATTTGGACTAAATGCCACATCATCCCCCCAACTTCGTTTTCTTCTGCACCTCAGTTTGGTCCCGTCCCCTCCAGTGCCCCATCATTCCTTCCATTTTATCAGTCCCTGTACCACATTTACCCCTTTCATCGCCACCCCCCATGTTTCATCATTTCCCCCTGTCATAGACCACCACTAGCCATACAGACATTAAGCATTTAGTGCCTCCCCCACCATCATTTCCCCGTCTCATCATCCCCCACCCTGTCTCATCATGTCCCCCATCATTCCCCCCTCATCATTTCCCACTGTCTCATCATCCCCCACCCTGTGTCATCATGTCTCCCTCTCATTCCCCCCTCATCATTTCCCCGTCTCATCATCCCCCACCCTGTCTCATCATGTCCCCCATCATTCCCCCCTCAACATTTCCCCGTCTCATCATGTCCCCCATCATTCCCCCCCTCATCATTTCCCCCTGTCTCATCATGTCCCCCATCATTCCCCCCTCATCATTTCCCCCTGTCTCATCATGTCCCCCATCATTCCCCCCTCATCATTTCCCCCTGTCTCATCATGTCCCCCATCATTCCCCCCTCATCATTTCCCCCTGTCTCATCATGTCCCCACCCTGTCTCATCATGCCCCCCCATCATTCCCCCACCCTGTCTCATCATGTCCCTCATCATCCATCCCACCCTGTCCCATCATGTCCCCTATCATTCCCCCCCTCATCATCCCCCCCACCCTGTCCCATCATGTCCCCTATCATTCCCCCCTCAAAAAACTGTCACTTGTTTTCTCCCGCACTATACACAGGTACTGGTGGATAGTGCGGGAGATGCTGATTAAAAGGTAGCGCAGATCCGGACAAGGTAGGGCTCATTTTAATCAGCGTCTCCCGCACTATCCATAGTACCTGTGTATAGTGCGGGAGAAAACAAGTGACAGTATTCAGAGCGGGGAGGAGACGCAGCTGGTCACTGATTTAAAGTGTCCGCGGCCGTACTGCTAATACTTAACAAGCAGCCGCTGTAAATCAGTGACCAGAAGATTTATGGGCGTATAACACGCAGGCAGGCTTTTTGCCTTAAATTTAAGTTTTAAAAGTGCGTGTTATACACGGATAAATACGGTATATAACAGCCTTAATCAAACTTATCATTCGGTATAGGATGGAGTCTTCTTTGTAAATTAATAACGGATTAACATACTGTACCACAGTAATGATGAGCGGCAAACACCAAAATAGAAAAAAAAAGCTGTTGCAGACAGACAGCAAAATAATATAAAAAGAAAATGAACATGCAAAATTCACAAATATAGGATAAATATTTGTCCATATATTCGCGAAATATCGCAAATTCGAATATGGCCTATGCCGCTCATCACTACTATGAATACCAATGACACAAGCAAAGAAACCCTATCTGCAGGGAGGGGGGGGGGGATTTAAAGGGGTACTCCGGTAGTTAATTTTTTTGACTATATGGCATCCTCTTTGTAAGTTTAGTTTTTTTGCAATATACATGTGTTATATGTTTTGGCAGCATGTATGTGTTTTTCTTACCTGTTTGTTGGGCAGGAAGTTCTGTAGTTCAGAGGATTTTCTTTTACTGTCGTCCACCATGTTCTGAATCTTCTGAATCTCTTGTGGACAAGACGTCAGAGCTTTTTTTTTTCTCTCTGACTGCATGACAGGAATAAGCCACGCCCCCTCATCTCCCCCCTCCCGGAGTTCTGCATGAGAAGCCATAGTACACAGCTCCTTATCTCCCCTCCCCCACCCTCCTGCTCTGCTCCTGAGGACGCAGGTCTGCACAGGAGAACGGAACACAGAAGATAAATGTGTTATCTGAAGGGAAGGATTACAAGGTGCACAGGCCGGGGATGTACAGACTGCAGGGGAAGAAATCTCATACTGGATCTCTATATGTGAGGGTGGGAGGGGAGGGGGACTCCTGAATGACACATGCTGGGAGTTGTAGGTTGTAGTCCCTGTTATGTGTGTGTATGGTAGTGTTTCCAAACCAGTGTGCCTCCAGCTGTTGCAAAACTGCAGCTCCCAGCATGCCCTGACAGACTTTGGGCATGCTGGTAGTTGTACATCTGCAACAGCTGGAGGCACACTAGTTGGGAAACACTGTTCTAGCCTATTCAGCATACACATCATGTTACACCAGTGTTTCCCAACCAGTGTGCCTCCAGCTGTTGCAAAACTACAACTCCTAGCATGCCCAAAGGCTGTCAGGGCATGCTGGGAGTTGTAGTTTTGCAAAACCTGGAGGCACCCTGGTTCGGAAACACTGGTGTATGCCCTATAGAGGTGTGGTGAACTACAACCCCCAGGAGACTACAGAGGCAGCATGCTGGTGTTATACCACAGACTGAAGACTCCTGAATGACACATGCTGGGAGTTGTAGTCCCTTTTTGTGTGTGTGTATGACAGTGTATGCCAACCAAGGCTGATTATATTAGTGTGCTGTGTATAAGGGGGCCGACCCGGGAAAATAGTAGGATGGGTAAAGGGCGGAACAAACAAACAAAAAAAAAAGAAGCCGCCCCAAACCAGCAAGGCATGTTGCATGCTGGGATTTGTAGTTTTCAGCACAGCAAGAAACAGGAAATAGAAGCAAAGATAGGAAAACAAAGTGGGGGATAAAAAGACAACAAAGAACGGAAATAGAGTAGGCTAAACAACAAGAATAGAAATGAAACAAAACAAATAGAGTAAGTCAAAAACAGAAAAAGACGTTGACCACCGGAGTACCCCTTTAACACCCCTATGTACTCCCAGGGCACATGTAAGTGGATCATGCAAATAGACAGCGGCAACTCCAGTAGAGTGAAAAAAGTGGGTGTCTTTATTCACATAATGTGATGCAACATTTTGGCTTGCTCACAAAGCCATTTTCAAGCCGATGTGGACTCCGGGGTGGACGTCTCCTGGTTGCGCATTTATTTTGCACATGTGGGTATCTCTTCAGCTTGCAACTTTTGTACTAATGCACCTTGATAGGATGTATAATACATATTTGTACTCAAAGTGCACTGTTGCCTAAATTTACCTTTACTGGCACATATATATTATATGTTTTGTGCAACATGTATATATATATACCTACCTCACGAATTAGCTATACAGTGTGTGGCACTTACCACTTTAGCATTTTCATGCAGTTTTCCCAGAAGACGTCCTTTGTTTCAGCTGCCATCCATCCTTGCCATTTATGTGTTTTAAATTGCGTTTTTTAATAATAAAGTTGTCTATTACTTTGTTACGTCAATCTGCCACAGCTCTTTTTTCTATTTTGGTGTTAGCAGTTTTTTGCTGTTTTTGCAGACATTACATGGTCCACCTACATGTGCCCTAGGAGTACATAGGGGTGTTACGTTTTTCCCCCCCCCTCCCTTCTTTGCTTGTGTCATTGGTATTCATAGTAGTGATGAGCGGCATAGGCCATATTAGAATTTGCGATATTTTGCGAATATATGGATAAATATTCATCCTATATTCGTGACTGTTGCATGTTCATTTACTTTTTTTTCATGCAAAATTCGTAATGTAATTCGCAAAATGCGCATGCGCGATTATATCTTTCAACTAACTACTTTCTTATTGGTTGCTAGGGATGTTGCTAACCTCAGACAACTGTATTTGCATCCTTCTCATTGGCCCACAAGCTAAAAGAAGGGAGGGATCAGTGTCCTCTGGAATTGCCGAAATTCGTGAATTTTCGCATATTCGCCTTCTTTGCACCACAAGCTAGAAGCAGGGAGGGATGATCACTTTTTAGTTACATAGTACATATCATTGTGATGTGTACTGTGAACATTTTTTTTTTGTCATAATGAATATATTTCGCTATATTCTAAATATTCGTGAAATCGCAAAGTGACGATATTTGCAATAAAAATTTGCTATTAGAATATTCGCACTCAACACTATACAATAGCAGGAATGACAATTTAAACCTGGATTCACACAAAGCAATTATAGTGAACCTCAGGTTTTTTCACGCTACTTCACCACAGGCATTGGGAAGCCGGAACGAGTGCAAAAGAGCTATAATTTACTCTGAAATGCTATGGTTTAAATCATTGTTAAAAGACAAACCAGGAATGGGACAACTCTCTACCCTGCTGGGCTTGATTGACAGGTTTCTCCCTATACATTAATAAGGTAATACCAGTCAATCATGCCCCGCAAGGTGTGAAGGAAGCTGGTGGACAGCCACTTCCATTATTTTATACCCCCTTCCTGGTTTGTCTTGAAAACTAAAAGTTTTTGGAAATACAGCCGCCTTTCAGATATGATTATAGGTTATTGTATTGAGAGTGCTTGTGTCTCTTTCATACTGTCTATGGTTTTGGCAGAATACAACAGATGACAAATTCCCTTTAATGGTCTATACACACATACAGTATTCTGTGCAGATTTGATGTGCAGAATTTTCTGCTGCAGATTTCAAACTAAACTGAATGACTGAACACAGCTTGAAATCCTGCGCATCAAATACGCTGCGAAAATCCGCGCGTGTGAACGTACCCTTAGGGTATATTCCCACATACAGTATCCTGTGCATAACTAATGCTGCAAATATGAAGCTGTATTCAGTCAATTAGGGTCTATTCATACTGTATGTGTGAATAGACCCTAAGGATAAGTTCACACGCGCGGATTTTCGCAGCGTATTTAGCTGCGGATCCGCTGGTGAAGGCCCCGCTCTATGCTGTCTTTACATGTGCCTGCTGGTAGCGGCAATATGCAGACACAGTGCAGCGATGTGCGCGGCGTACTCGCACATCGTGGCCGCTCTCCCTGATCTGAGCTAGGCAGAGAGCTCCCGCGATGTGTGAGTATACTGTGACTCGCACATCGCAGTGTGCCTGCTGGTAGCGGTGTATTTCCGCTACGAGTAGGCACATGTAAAGACAGCATAGAGCGGGCCTTCGCCAGCTGATCTGCAGCATAAAATCCGCTGAAAATCCGCGCGTGTGAATGTACCCTAAGGGTGTATCTGCAGTTGCAGAATTTACAAAACAGTGAAAATTACAATTAAAGTCTGCAACTGCAGACCCGCCATAGCAGATCTTACAATTTCAAATCCGCAACGGATCTGGTGTGTGTGAATGTACCCTAAGGCTAGGTTCACACTACAGATTCTCCGGACGGAAAAGTTCAGTTGGCACTAGGACCAGACCTACATGGTCAGCCCCATAGATGGCTTTGTCTACGGCACGGATTCCACCTAAAGAATTAGTAAGCTCCTTCTTTCAGTGGCAGAATTAAAAAATCCTTTGTGCCCTTTGCAGCTGAATCCCATTGCCAGCAATGGGATTCTGCTGCACTGGAATTTCAGAGTGGAATTTCACTTTGAAAGTACACATGGAAATTCTGTAGTGTGAACCTAGCCTAAGCCTTTTTTTTCATGGCATCATTTTTCATGATTTTAGCCCTGGTGGCTTTTTTGTAACCTGAATTATTTATTTATTTTTCTATGTTTTGGAACAATTTTGACTGCAGCTTTGGATGTTCTGTTTTTTAAATGTACCAAAAAGGGGGATTTAAAGGGTATTTTTTACAGACTTACAGTGGTTTACTTATCTAAATAAGCCAGTACAGAGAGTAAGAGGTTAATTCACACAGTTAACAGAGCCCATACAGAATGGCAAGGAGGACATACATCTTGTCACGATGCCGGCTGGCAGGTAGTGGATCCTCTGTGCCAGAGAGGGATTGGCGTGGACCGTGCTAGTGGACCGGTTCTAAGCCACTACTGGTTTTCACCAGAGCCCGCCGCAAAGCGGGATGGTCTTGCTGCGGCGGTAGTGACCAGGTCGTATCCACTAGCAACGGCTCACCTCTCTGGCTGCTGAAGATAGGCGCGGTACAAGGGAGTAGGCAAAAGCAAGGTCGGACGTAGCAGAAGGTCGGGGCAGGCAGCAAGGATCGTAGTCAGGGGCAACGGCAGAAGGTCTGGAAACACAGGCAAAGAACACACAAGGAACGCTTTCACTGGCACTAAGGCAACAAGATCCGGCAAGGGAGTGCAGGGGAAGTGAGGTGATATAGGGAAGTGCACAGGTGAACACACTAATTGGAACCACTGCGCCAATCAGCGGCGCAGTGGCCCTTTAAATCGCAGAGACCCGGCGCGCGCGCGCCCTAGGGAGCGGGGCCGCGCGCGCCGGGACAGAACAGACGGAGAGCGAGTCAGGTAGGGGAGCCGGGGTGCGCATCGCGAGCGGGCGCTACCCGCATCGCGAATCGCATCCCGGCTGGCAGCGGAATCGCAGCGCCCCGGGTCAGAGGACGTGACCGGAGCGCTGCCGCGGGGAGAGTGAAGCGAGCGCTCCGGGGAGGAGCGGGGACCCGGAGCGCTCGGCGTAACAGTACCCCCCCCCTTGGGTCTCCCCCTCTTCTTAGAGCCTGAGAACCTGAGGAGCAGACTTTTGTCTAGGATGTTGTCCTCAGGTTCCCAGGATCTCTCTTCAGGACCACAACCCTCCCAGTCCACTAAAAAAAAATTTTTCCCTCTGACCTTTTTGGCAGCTAAAATTTCTTTGACCGAGAAGATGTCCGAGGAGCCGGAAACAGGAGTGGGAGGAACAGATTTGGGAGAAAAACGGTTGAGGATGAGTGGTTTGAGAAGAGAGACGTGAAAGGCATTAGGGATACGAAGAGAGGGAGGAAGAAGAAGTTTATAAGAGACAGGATTAATTTGACACAAAATTTTGAAAGGACCAAGATAGCGTGGTCCCAACTTGTAGCTAGGGACACGGAAGCGGACATATTTAGCGGAGAGCCATACCTTGTCTCCAGGGGAAAAAACGGGGGGAGCTCTTCTTTTCTTATCCGCGAACTTCTTCATGCGTGATGAAGCCTGTAAGAGAGATTTTTGGGTCTCTCTCCATATGATGGAAAGGTCACGAGAAATTTCATCCAGAGCGGGCAGACCAGAGGGCAAGGGAGTAGGGAGGGGGGGAAGAGGGTGACGGCCGTACACCACGAAAAATGGGGATTTGGAGGAAGACTCAGAGACCCTGAAGTTATACGAGAATTCGGCCCATGGGAGGAGATCTGCCCAGTCATCCTGGCGGGAGGAAACAAAATGTCGCAAATAATCACCCAAGATCTGGTTAATCCTTTCTACTTGTCCATTGGACTGGGGATGATATGCAGAAGAAAAATTTAATTTAATCTTGAGTTGTTTACAGAGAGCCCTCCAGAATTTAGACACGAATTGGACGCCTCTATCCGAGACAATCTGCGTAGGCAACCCGTGAAGACGAAAAATGTGTACAAAAAATTGTTTAGCCAACTGAGGCGCAGAAGGAAGACCAGGAAGAGGGATGAAATGTGCCATTTTGGAGAATCGATCAACGACCACCCAAATAACAGTGTTGCCACGGGAAGGGGGTAAATCAGTAATAAAATCCATACCAATCAGAGACCAAGGCTGTTCGGGGACAGGCAGAGGATGAAGAAAACCAGCGGGCTTCTGGCGAGGAGTCTTATCCCGGGCACAGATAGTGCAGGCTCGCACAAAGTCCACAACATCCGTCTCCAGAGTCGGCCACCAATAGAAGCGGGAGATGAGTTGCACAGATTTCTTGATACCCGCATGACCTGCGAGATGGGAGGAGTGACCCCATTTGAGGATTCCGAGGCGTTGGCGAGGAGAAACAAAGGTCTTTCCTGGAGGAGTCTGCCTGATGGAGGCAGGAGAAGTGGAGATCAGGCAGTCAGGTGGAATGATGTGTTGCGGAGAGAGTTCAACTTCTGAGGCATCCGAGGAACGAGAGAGAGCATCGGCCCTAATGTTCTTATCGGCAGGACGAAAGTGAATCTCAAAATTAAATCGGGCAAAGAACAGAGACCACCGGGCCTGGCGAGGATTCAGCCGTTGGGCAGACTGGAGGTAGGAGAGGTTCTTGTGGTCGGTGTAGATAATAACAGGAGAACTTGATCCCTCCAGCAGATGCCTCCATTCCTCAAGTGCTAATTTAATGGCTAGAAGCTCTCGATCCCCGATGGAGTAGTTCCTCTCCGCTGGAGAGAAGGTCCTAGAGAAAAAACCACAAGTGACAGCATGCCCGGAAGAATTTTTTTGTAGAAGAACAGCTCCAGCTCCCACTGAGGAGGCATCAACCTCCAATAGGAAGGGTTTGGAAGGGTCAGGTCTGGAGAGGACGGGAGCCGAAGAAAAGGCAGACTTGAGTCGTTTAAAGGCGTCTTCTGCTTGAGGAGGCCAGGACTTGGGATCAGCATTTTTTTTGGTTAAAGCCACGATAGGAGCCACAATGGTAGAAAAATGTGGAATAAATTGCCTGTAATAATTGGCGAACCCCAAAAAGCGTTGGATAGCACGGAGTCCGGAGGGGCGTGGCCAATCTAAGACGGCAGAGAGTTTGTCTGGATCCATCTGTAGTCCCTGGCCAGAGACCAAATATCCTAGAAAAGGAAGAGACTGGCATTCAAACAGACATTTCTCAATTTTGGCATAGAGTTGGTTGTCACGAAGTCTCTGAAGAACCATACGGACATGCTGGCGGTGTTCTTCTAGATTGGCAGAAAAAATTAGGATATCGTCCAGATATACAACAACACAGGAGTATAACAGATCACGAAAAATTTCATTGACAAAGTCTTGGAAGACGGCAGGGGCGTTGCACAGTCCAAAGGGCATGACCAGATACTCAAAGTGTCCATCTCTGGTGTTAAATGCCGTTTTCCACTCGTCCCCCTCTCTGATGCGGATGAGGTTATAGGCGCCTCTTAAGTCCAATTTAGTGAAGATGTGGGCACCTTGGAGGCGATCAAAGAGTTCAGAGATGAGGGGTAAGGGGTAGCGGTTCTTAACCGTGATTTTATTAAGACCGCGGTAGTCAATGCAAGGACGTAGGGAGCCATCTTTTTTGGACACAAAGAAAAATCCGGCTCCGGCAGGAGAGGAGGATTTACGGATAAAGCCCTTTTTTAGATTCTCCTGGACGTATTCGGACATGGCAAGAGTCTCTGGGGCAGAGAGGGGATAAATTCTGCCCCGGGGTGGAGTAGTGCCCGGGAGGAGGTCGATAGGGCAATCATAAGGCCTGTGAGGAGGTAGAGTCTCAGCTTGTTTTTTGCAGAAAACATCCGCGAAGTCCATATAGGCCTTAGGGAGACCGGTTACTGGAGGAACCACAGAGTTACGGCAAGGGTTACTGGGAACCGGTTTTAGACAGTTTTTGGAACAAGAGGACCCCCAACTCTTGATCTCCCCAGTGGACCAATCCAGGGTAGGGGAATGAAGTTGAAGCCAGGGAAGTCCAAGGAGAATTTCCGAGGTGCAATTGGGGAGGACCAAAAGTTCAATCCTCTCATGATGAGATCCGATGCTCATAAGAAGGGGCTCCGTGCGGAAACGTATGGTACAGTCCAATCTTTCATTATTTACACAATTGATGTAGAGGGGTCTGGCGAGACTGGTCACCGGGATGTTGAACCTGTTGACGAGAGAGGCCAAAATAAAATTTCCTGCAGATCCAGAGTCCAAGAAGGCCACTGTAGAGAAGGAGAAGGCAGAGGCAGACATCCGCACAGGCACAGTAAGACGTGGAGAAGCAGAGTAGACATCAAGGACTGTCTCACCTTTGTGCGGAGTCAGCGTACGTCTTTCCAGGCGGGGAGGACGGATAGGACAATCTCTCAGGAAGTGTTCGGTACTAGCACAGTACAGGCAGAGGTTCTCCATACGGCGTCGTGTCCTCTCTTGAGGTGTCAGGCGAGACCGGTCGACCTGCATAGCCTCCACGGCGGGAGGCACAGGAACAGATTGCAGGGGACCAGAGGAGAGAGGAGCCGAGGAGAAGAAACGCCTCGTGCGAACAGAGTCCATATCTTGGCGGAGTTCCTGACGCCTTTCGGAAAAACGCATGTCAATGCGAGTGGCTAGGTGAATAAGTTCATGTAGATTAGCAGGAATTTCTCGTGCGGCCAGAACATCTTTAATGTTGCTGGATAGGCCTTTTTTGAAGGTCGCGCAGAGGGCCTCATTATTCCAGGACAATTCTGAAGCAAGAGTACGGAATTGTACGGCATACTCGCCAACGGAAGAATTACCCTGGACCAGGTTCAACAGGGCAGTCTCAGCAGAAGAGGCTCGGGCAGGTTCCTCAAAGACACTTCGGATTTCCGAGAAGAAGGAGTGTACAGAGGCAGTGACGGGGTCATTGCGGTCCCAGAGCGGTGTGGCCCATGACAGGGCTTTTCCGGACAGAAGGCTGACTACGAAAGCCACCTTAGACCTTTCAGTGGAAAACAGGTCCGACATCATCTCCAGATGCAGGGAACATTGGGAAAGAAAGCCACGGCAAAACTTAGAGTCCCCATCAAATTTATCCGGCAAGGATAAGCGTATCCCAGGAGCGGCCACTCGCTGCGGAGGAGGTGCAGGAGCTGGCGGAGGAGATGACTGCTGAAGCTGTGGTAGTAACTGTTGTAGCATAATGGTCAGTTGAGACAGCTGTTGGCCTTGTTGCGCTATCTGTTGTGACTGCTGGGCGACCACCGTGGTGAGGTCAGCGACAACTGGCAGAGGAACTTCAGCGGGATCCATGGCCGGATCTACTGTCACGATGCCGGCTGGCAGGTAGTGGATCCTCTGTGCCAGAGAGGGATTGGCGTGGACCGTGCTAGTGGACCGGTTCTAAGCCACTACTGGTTTTCACCAGAGCCCGCCGCAAAGCGGGATGGTCTTGCTGCGGCGGTAGTGACCAGGTCGTATCCACTAGCAACGGCTCACCTCTCTGGCTGCTGAAGATAGGCGCGGTACAAGGGAGTAGGCAAAAGCAAGGTCGGACGTAGCAGAAGGTCGGGGCAGGCAGCAAGGATCGTAGTCAGGGGCAACGGCAGAAGGTCTGGAAACACAGGCAAAGAACACACAAGGAACGCTTTCACTGGCACTAAGGCAACAAGATCCGGCAAGGGAGTGCAGGGGAAGTGAGGTGATATAGGGAAGTGCACAGGTGAACACACTAATTGGAACCACTGCGCCAATCAGCGGCGCAGTGGCCCTTTAAATCGCAGAGACCCGGCGCGCGCGCGCCCTAGGGAGCGGGGCCGCGCGCGCCGGGACAGAACAGACGGAGAGCGAGTCAGGTAGGGGAGCCGGGGTGCGCATCGCGAGCGGGCGCTACCCGCATCGCGAATCGCATCCCGGCTGGCAGCGGAATCGCAGCGCCCCGGGTCAGAGGACGTGACCGGAGCGCTGCCGCGGGGAGAGTGAAGCGAGCGCTCCGGGGAGGAGCGGGGACCCGGAGCGCTCGGCGTAACACATCTATTTAATACAGAGCCCTATGGCCTCGGTGCACTGTGTCTATAGAGAATATTTTTTTGTACATACAGACTAATGAATCAAGCCATAATGCGATTTTTTTTCTGTTTGATTCTATACAAATACATTAGCAATATATGCATACAAAGTACCAATGTCTGTATTGGTTCCCATACCATATGAAATCATAAAAGAAAAGCAAAACAAGGTATTCTGGGATATAATATCAAAAAACTTTATTCTTTATTAATTGAAGTAAAGGACATACATTTAAAACCATTTAAAAGAGAAAAATAAGAATACAAAGATGATCCTACAAATACACAACCGGAGGTCAACTGTAATACAGCATATATTGACCAGCTACATAAAGTGCCTATACATGCTGTATGTAAACATTTCAATCAAAGGGTTAATCCCTAAAAACCCTTATGGACCAATTTACTTAGTAGCATACTTCCAATAACAAAGTGTCCCAACTAAGGCTGCACCAAGTAAAGCCACAACCCTATACAAGTTATACACATAACAAGAAGATATCGTCTTCACCTTACAAGGACACACCAGGACCTCCGTCACCCAACGTTTTGCAACTAAATGCTTCTTCTGGGGCGTAGACGTATACGCCCCGGAAGAAGCATTTAGTTGCGAAACGTTGGGTGACGGAGGTCCTGGTGTGTCCTTGTAAGGTGAAGACGATATCTTCTTGTTATGTGTATAACTTGTATAGGGTTGTGGCTTTACTTGTGGCTTTAAATTGGTCCATATGGGTTTTTAGGGATTAACCCTTTGATTGAAATGTTTACATACAGCATGTATAGGCACTTTATGTAGCTGGTCAATATATGCAGTATTACAGTTGACCTCCGGTTGTGTATTTGTAGGATCATCTCTGTATTCTTATTTTTCTCTTTAAATGGTTTTAAATGTATGTCCTTTACTTCAATTAATAAAGAATAAAGATTTTTGATATTATATCCCAGAATACCTTGTTTTGCTTTGTCTTTTACATTAGCAATATAGAGATACAGCAGAGGTTCTATATACCTGTATGAAAGCCCAATTACAGTGTTGTACAAAACTAAGCCTTATTATGTGACCTTAGGTATATTTGACATGCCCATAAAATAGCCACAATGCTTTAAAGGGTTTTATGATTATGTAAATTCCAGCCTGAACAACTAAATTAAAATAAAAGTGTAAAATGTGTCTGTATTGTGCACAAGGAAACCAGGCCAGGAAAACACCAGTAGGTAAGGTACCGGTAAGCAACTGATTTAGGTGCTTAACCTGTATAGAATGAATGCACTGTTGGTCTTTGCTGGGACTAGGTTTAAAGCTGAAAGCCGCAGAGTAACTGCCAACCAAATTTTAAGCCGACAGTCAAAATCAATCAATATATATATATATATATATATATATATATATATATATATATATATATAGGATAAAACAGATAGTCGCAGCACTCCAAAAATGTGAAAAAAAATCAGGTGGCTTTTATTCCATACAAAAACAAGAGCACTTTTTTTTGTATGGAATAAAAGCCACCTGATTTTTTCACATTTTTGGAGTGCTGCGACTATCTGCTTTATCCTGTATTTTGGGTCCGTGACCGGGACCAACTAGCTGCGTGCACCCAGTGATTGCTGCAAAGAACTTTTTTTGCCTTGGTTGTGCTGCTCTTCCGTTATTTTCTTATATATATATATATATATATATATATATATATATATATATATATACACTTTTCAAATAGTACATTTTTTGCTTGAAACATTTTTAACTGCAAAACATCCGCAAATCTCCAATAGCTTTAGTGATGATGTTGATTTATGTATTAATTAATGAAAGCTCCTGACTCCCCCATTTATTGATACATTCCTTCATGCTTTTCTGCATGCTGGAATGCTATTCCCTATATGTGAAGAGGTATGTTTGCATATCTGTTGCTAGAACATTAGTGAATCATAGAAACAGCTATGTATTGATGGACTCATGAGAAAACTGTAAGCTAATAGTATAAGCCATTTAAGTAGACAGCACCACTAAAGTAGACAGCACTACCCCAAAAATACAGTGATTGGTTTATTTTTAGATGGAAATATTATACATAGATTATCATAACAAAAATGTTACCATATACTTATTTATAGCAGATACCGCTGACAGATTTTTCGAACACATAAAATTTCAAGGGAATCTGTCTGCTTTATCTGCTATGAAGAGCTGCAGACAACGCGGCCAGGGTATAGAAGCAAACTGGATCTTTCCTGGAGCTGATGGTGGTTGCCAAGCTTATAAGATTGACTTTTTATTTCTAGGCCAAATGTTAAGGAGGAGGAGCTGAGCTGCTAAAGTGTCACAGCCTGGCATGCCTCCTCGCTTCTTCTCACCTTCCAGACCCTCATTTACTAACAAACAGAGCTCTATATATCAATCAGGAAGGGGTTGGGAGGTGATGGCAAGCAAGGAGGCATGGAAGGCTGTGGCACTTTAGCAGCTCAGCTCCTTCTCTTTAAAAATTGGCTGATCAGTTCCAAGAAAGGTGCAGTTTGCTTTCATACCCTAATAGGTATCCAACAACGTCTGCAGCTCTTATCAGTAAACACAGCTGACAGATTCCTTTAGGAGAAATTCTGTGCTACAAGTTACTGTAATGTGCACATCGCGGGGTCTCCCTCCTGCCTAATTTCCTTGAATCCTGGTAGTTTACTGATCTGTCCAGTCCCCTTTATTTATAAATGCTCACTATGCTGCATCATTAAGGGGTACTCCACTGCCCCAGTGTTCGGAACATTCTGTTCCAAACGCTGGGTGCGGGGATCGTGACGTCACGGCCACGTCCCTCGTGATGTCATGCCATGCCCCGTCAATGCAAGTCTATGGTAGGCTTGTATTGAGGAGGCATGGCATTACATCAGGAGCCACAACCCCCACAGCCCGCACCCAGCATTGGGAGCAAAATGTTCCGAACACTGGAGCAGTGGAGTACCCCTTTAACCCCTTAAGGATGCAGGCGTACAGGTACGCTCTGACATCCTGGTACTTAAGGACTCAGGGCGTACCTGTACTCCCTGGTCACGTTTACTGGGTTTAAACCGTTCTCACCAGCGCAGAACGGGTTAAACCCAGTGGGTCCCGGTTGCTACAGGCAGCCAGGACCCAGGGCTAATGCCAGGCACTGCCAATCGGGCCAATTATACGCTATTTGACGCTATTTTGGAATTTGGAATTTTTTGCGCATTTGCCATTGACCGTGCAGTTCAATTAACCATATATTTTTATAAATCGGACATTTCCGCACGTGTCGATACCACATATGTTTATTTTTATTTACACTGTTTTTTTTTTTAAATGGGAAAAGGGGGGTGATTCAAACTTTTAATAGGTAAGGGGTGAAATGATCTTTATTAACTTTTGTTTTCACTTTTTCTTTGCAAAGTTATAGCCCCATAGGGGGCTATAACACTGCACACACTGATATTTTACATTGATCATTGTTATCCCATAGGATAACACTGATCAATGATTCTGCCGCTTCACTGCTCATGCCTGGCTCTCAGGCACTGAGCAGTCATTCAGCGATCAGACACCAGGAGGTGTCCTCCTAGTGTCCTACAGCTGTTCGGGACACCGCGATTTCGTGGAAGCGGTCCCGAACAGACCACTGAGCTAGCCGGGAGCAGTTTATTTTCACTTTAGATATGGCGTTCAAAGTTCGTTTAAAGGGTTAATAGCATGGCACCGCGATCAGTGTCGCGTGCTTTTAGCCACGCCGTGGCCCCATGTTATAGAAAGGGAGCAGACTCAGGGTGTGCAGGTATGCCCTGCGTCCTTAAGGTTAGCTAAACCGCAGGAGGCGTGATGGACCTCCCATAGACTTGCATTGAGGGGGCGGGGCGGGATGTCACACAGGGCGTAGTCGTGATGTCACGCTCGCCCTACATTGTGGTTGGGATCCGAAGCCTCCAGCGTTGCCGGTGT
Source organism: Hyla sarda (assembly GCF_029499605.1). Classification (NCBI taxonomy): domain Eukaryota; kingdom Metazoa; phylum Chordata; class Amphibia; order Anura; family Hylidae; genus Hyla; species Hyla sarda. The sequence goes on along the minus strand of NC_079193.1, from coordinate 83,675,356 downwards.
GAGGTGGCAGCCGTACAGGCGGGTACAGCAGCCGAGATCCCGGGGGCCCACAGCAGCGGGACCCCGGTGATCTGGCATCTTATCCCCTATCCTTTGGATAGGGGATAAGATGTCTAGGGGTGCGGAGTACCCCTTTAAATACTTTTATGAGGGATTATTTATTTTGTCGTGATCCAAATAAACATACAGGGATAACCAAAAATACTATGAGCCTCCAAACAAGATTGTGCAACATCAGTTTAAACCGTTATAAAAAAATTAAAAAAAATCTTATAAGTTTAAAGTATTTTTAATGTTTTCATAAACCTCAATATAAATGCTAGAAACCAGGATAGCCATATCCAGTGTGAACATAATCCATGATTCTTACTATTATACAGATATCATGAGTTTCTCTCATCCACACCTGTCATACTGAAGCTTCCATGGGGCAGGGAAAGAGAATATGGAGGGATAGGAGCTTTGTCTCTACCTGATGACCATCGACCAAAGAGAGAACCCCCTCCACAAGTGGCAAAAGGGCATAAGCACTATGGGTATGGAGGAGACCCCTGGCCTAGGTACGTTGTCAAGGCTTACTTTGTATTTGCTTTGCTGAACATTCTATCCTTAGGGTGCGTTCACACGAGCATATTATGTTTCACACTCGATGTTTGAAAGGTTTGAAAGAATCATGTGACTTGTAATGAAAAAACACGGGATAAAACTGCAAAAGAATAAACAGTTGTACTAATATACACTATTTTGGGGGGATATACCACAAAAAAATGCATCATGGGAGTGAAAAGTGAGGGAGCAGTTTTTATGGCATATTTTTCTGGCCAAAATAATGTCAAACAAAAGTTGTGTCCATTCTTAGCCTTTAGACATTTTGCAATAAAACATTACTAGTCTTACTTTATATACTGGTGTTCTTTGTTTTCCTTATTTATAAAGATACAGTCATGGCCATAAATGTTGGCACCCCTGAAATTTTTTTAGAAAATGAAGTATTTCTCACAGAAAAGGATTGCAGTAACACATGTTTTGCTATACACATGTTTATTCCCTTTGTTTGTAATGGAACTTAACCAAAAAAGGGAGGAAAAAAAGCAAATTGGACATAATGTCACACCAAACTCCAAAAATGGACTGGACAAAATTATTGGCACCCTTTCAAAATTGTGGAAAAATAAGATTGTTTCAAGCATTTGATGCTCCTTTAAACTCACCTGGGGCAAGTAACAGGTGTGGGGAATATAAAAATCACACCTGAAAGCAGATAAAAAGGAGAGAACTTCACATAGTCTTTGCATTGTGTCTGTGTGTGCCCCACTAAGCATGGACTACAGAAAGAGGAGAAGAGAACTGTCTGAGCACTTGAGAACCAAAATTGTGGAAAAATATCAACAATCTCAAGGTTACAAGTCCATCTCCAGAGATCTAGAGTTGTCTTTGTCCACAGTGTGCAGCATAATCAAGAAGTTTGCAACCCAAGGCACTGTAGCTAATCTCCCTGGGCGTGGGTGGAAGAGAAAAATTGGAGAAAGATGTCAACGCAGGATAGTCCAGATGGTGGATAAGCAGCCCCAAACAAGTTCCAAAGATATTCAAGCTGTCCTGCAGGCTCAGGGAGCATCAGTGTCAGCGCCAACTATCCGTCGACATTTAAATGAAATGAAATGCTATGGCAGGAGACCCAGGAGGACCCCATTGCTGACACAGAGACATAAAAAAGCAAGACTACATTTTGCCAAAATGAACTTGAGTAAGCCAAAATCCTTCTGGGAAAATGTCTTGTGGACAGATGAGATCAAGATAGAGCTTTTTGGTAAAGCACATCATTCTACTGTTTACCAAAAACAGAATGAGACCTGCAAAGAGAAGAACACAGTACCTACAGTGAAATATGGTGGAGGTTCAATGATGTTTTGGTGTTGACTTGCTGCCTCTGGGTGGCCTTGAATGGCCTTGAATGTGTGCAAGAGCAGGGAGACAAAAATACACATGAACGGTGCTCCGATGGTGAAGTATATCAGGATAGGGTGGTATAGTATGATTAAGAAATATGCTCACCTTTTTATGTTGTGCGGGCAGGCACAACACTGATGCGCGCTATGAATGGATGTATCAGTAGGCAGCCAGCTGTCGGTTCCGCTTAGCAATCGGAGTAGCAGTATACAGATGTGGAGTCTGGGTTACCCGGCGGGGTTATCCAGATGTCCGGTGAAGATCCGACTTGGTGGCTGGGTTGGCGCACACCCGAGGTACCACAGAGGCAATGTGGAGTTTAAGGTTTTTATTGGTTGTCAGGTCGAAGAGGGGTGCCCCCTCGAAACGCGTTGTTCTGCACCAACCAATAAAAACCTTAAACTCCACATTGCCTCTGTGGTACCTCGGGTGTGCGCCAACCCAGCCACCAAGTCGGATCTACACCGGACATGTGGATAACCCCGCCGGGTAACCCAGACTCCACATCTGTATATTGAATGTGTGCAAGGCATCATGAAATCTGAGGATTACCAACGGATTTTGGGTCGCACTGTACAGCCCGGTGTCATAAAGCTGGGTTTGTGTCCGAGATCTTGGGTCTTCCAGCAGGACAATGACCCCAAATGTACATCAAAAAGCACCCAGAAATGGAGCAACAAAGCGCTGGAGAGTTCTGAATTGGCAGCAATGAGTCCAGATCTAAATCCCATTGAACACCTGTGGAGAGATCTTAAAATTGCTGTTGGGAAAAAGTGGCGTCCAATTAGAGAGACCTGGAGCAGTTTGTAAAGGAAAAGTGGTCCAACATTCTGGCTGAGAGGTGTAAGAAGCTTATTGATGGTTATAGGAAGCGACTGATTTCAGTTATTGTTTCCAAAGGGTGTGAAACCAAATATTATGTTAAGGGTGCCAATAATTTTGTCCAGCCCATTTTTGGAGTTTGGTGACATTATGTCCAATTTGCTATTTTTCCTCCCTTTTTTGGTTTAGTTCCAATACACACAAAGGGAATAAACATGTGTATAGCAAAACATGTGTTACTACAATCCTTTTCTGTGAGAAATACTTCATTTTCTTGAAAAATTTCAGGGGCGCCAATATTTGCAACCATGACTGTAGCAAAGTCTGCTGCATTTCTCCATCGACTTGTAAACATTGAAACATGCCACTGTACCATACAATGCCTGAGGCAGAGCCTTAAGTTGTCTCAAACTGTTGTATCTTTAAGTCACTCATCCAGTAAAAAAAATATGAAACAACTACAGTGGATTTCTACAAGCCTGTAAATGTCAATTTGCAATATGGCCACCAGATGTCAGCATTTCTCATTTAAAGTCAGTTCATTATCATACAATTTAAACACATTTGCTATTTGCACAAGCTCCCACTAGATGTCACTAGATAACATGTAGGACAGAGCCCTGTTTGGAAACCACAACTACAGTACTTTAATGAAACATTAATTCTACAGTACATTAAAGAATTCAACCAATAAACTTACAGTATATTGCTGTGTATGTATTGTATTCCATGGCCACTAAAACTCCAAATGCAAATTTTGTGTAAAAATGTGAAAAGATGCAAAAAAAAAGTTGCATTACAGTTTGCTGCAACATTGTTAAGGACTAGTTTACACAAAAAAGGGTAAGCACTATGAGATATGTCCCACTTTGTGCAAATAAAGTGACAGATCAAGATTCCAAAAGGTTGGCCAGTGTGTATATGTACATGTTATAGATAGTGGCATTAAAAGTTATGAAACATATCCATAAATTGTCTTTAAAAGTTGCCTCGTCTGATGCTACATCATGTGCTGCAGGACAGGAAAGCAAGTAAACAATGTCTGAAGTGATGGTAGAGGTGTCTCCTGTCTGTGCACGCAGACTTATGCAAGGTTTGTAAGTGTCTTCCCCGGAAAGGAGCATGTGGATGTGGTTGCACCATCATGTGACCTCGGCCTGCATTACTGTTGCTGCAATTTTTACATGTTAATGTTACAGATCAGGTGTGAGAAGCAGCGGACAACTCATTAGTAAGAACTTATCACATTATCATGTTATATAGCCATCAAAGAGCTACCACTGAGCCATCATAGGGCTACCACCTCAGTATGCCTCCTGTTTCATATAGAAGTATGCACAGTAATTTGTCAGTTTCCAGCACACGAGATGGAAGAAAAATGAAAAATACACTACCACCACACTGAAACAAGGTTGGGAGGTCACTAAACTGCAAAACCAGACACCAACTACAACAGCTTTCTTTCTTAGAACCTAACAATGGCTCCCCATAGGCCTCCAGAACTTAGGGGTAGAGCAGAATGGGGAGAACCACCAGCAATCACATAAGAAACAAATACAAACTGGTATCAAAACACAAAATGCTGGGCCAGTGCAGCATGTTACATGACACGCTGGATGCCAGAAACAACCCCACTGACAACAATGGTATTAGTCATGGTATCAATTTCCCTCTAGCACATTTCTACCACACCAGAGGAAACATTACTGGATCCCATGACATATGGGAAGAAGTCTTAAAGGGGTACTCCACCCCTAGACATCATATCCCCTATCCAAAGGAGGGGGCTTGGCAGTGATGTCACGAGCCTCCAGTGCCGCAGCCAGCGTTCCAAACGAACGCCGGGTTCTGCAGGGAGATTGCAGGGGGTCCCAGCGGGATCCCCACGATCAGACATCTTATGTCCAGGGGCAGAGTACCCCTTTAAAGGGGCACTCTGCCAGAAAACATCTTATCCCCTATCTATCCAAAGGACAGGGGATACAAAGTCTAATTGCGATGGGTCCCCCCGCTGGGGACCCCCGCGATCTATGCTGCGGCACCCTAGTCATCCAGTGCACGGAGAAAACACCCCACGCCCCCTTTATTCATGTCCCCTCTCATAGACATGAATGGAGAAGACATGGCGTGGCATGACGTCACGAACACGGAAGCTCCAAGCTTCCGTGTTCCGGATGCCGCTGCTGTAGGCCTGGAGATTGTGGGGGTCCACAGTAGCAGGACCCCTGTGATCAGACATCTTGATAATATGTTTTCTGGCAGAGTACCCCTTTAACAGGCAGTCCAGAACAGAGAGCATAGGCACATAGGTGTCCAGAGGTGAAGTTGCTGAGTTTCCCATAGCAACCAATCAAATTGCTTCTTTTATTTTTGAAAATGCCTCTGATAAATTAAAGAAGTGATCTGATTGGTTGCTATGGGAAACTCAGCAACTTTTTCTCTGGACAGGTTTTGATAAATCTCCCCCTTAGAGTAACTTAAGGGTACGTTTACACAGGCGAATTTGTTTGCAAACTAGCCCCGTGTTTCCCACTGTAAGTTTAATAGGAGACGGGCTCTCCGCAGCAGATTTTAAGCAGCTGAATTTCCACTGTGGAAAATACGCCACAGACCTCAATGATTTCAAGAGCCCGCCCCCATTCAAACCTGCAGTGGGAAACACGCTGTGAATTTGCAAACAAAATCCGCCCGTGTGAACGCACCTTAACAATATTAATGGCACCATAAGTTACAAGGATCCCTGGAACTTTGGAACAAAATTCAAACCAAATACACCTAAAATCCAGCATGGATCCATTCCTCCAGCACAAGGTAAAGCTGCTGTCAGCAACTAAAAGAAAAAAAATCAACAGACGACCTGCCATGTGTAACACACACTTAGTATGAATACAGATGTTGAATTTGAGAATATGTTTCTACACAGAGACCAGTAGAGGCCATGATGCACTGTGAGGAGACTGTACAAGCTGATACTATGGATATGTTCAGCCTCCATGCACTCATGTAATACTTTTATATTTATTATCACATTCTAGAATTTATGTATGTCAGAGGTAAGGCATTAAATAAAGCCTTATTTGTAGAATAATATGCTGTTAGATATATTAATGCGCAAGTAGCTTGTCAGACGAGCAATACATGTAGGATACCAAGGATACGTCTCCATGTAAATACGTCTCGCTGTGACAATCCTGACCTTGCAGTGAACAGTTTAATTATTACCCCGCCTGGCTTTAGTTTCCAGCATGGCCAGATAAACCAGAATCGTGACGACTGAAGGCTGAACAGGACAACAGTATAGAATTTATTACAACTATTATTCCATTTGGGTTGCATGCTATTTCTCATTGACTACTTCTAATCTAAGGAGCACAATCTTCCCTATGCCTTAAAGGGGTACTCCGTCCCTAGACATCTTATCCCCTATCCAAAGGATAGGGGATAAGATGTCAGATCGCCGGGGTCCCGCTGCGGCACCCCGCTATCATTACTGCGCAGAGCGAGATCGCTCTGCACGTAATGATGGGCAATACAGGGGCCGGAGCATCGTTACATCACGGCCCCGCCCCTCGTGACGTCATGACCCGCCCCGTCAATACAAGTCTATGGGAAGGGGGCGTGGCGGTCATCACGCCCCCTGCCATAGACTTGCATTAAGGGGACGGGCCGTGATGTCATGAGGGGCGGAGCCATGACATCACGCAGCTCCGGCCCCTGTATCGCCCGTCATTACGCACAGAGCAAACTCGCTCTGTGCAGTAATGATGGCGGGGTGCCGCAGCGGCGATCCCCGGGGTCCCCAGCAGCGGGACCGCGGCGATCTAACATCTTATCCCCTATCCTTTGGATAGGGGATAAGATGCCAGGGGCGGAGTACCCCTTTAAAGGGGTTATCCAGGAAAATAAATACATAGCTAATTTTTTTTTCCAAAAACAGCATCACACCTGTCCTCAGGTTGAGTGTGGTATTAAAACAATAGAAATTAACTGCAATACCACACACAACCTGAGGACATAGGTAGTGCTGTTTCCCATAGGTATTGTTTTTTCCCAATAAATCAGTTGTGTTTTTCTAATCCTGGGTAACCCCTTTAATAAAACACTGCTATACTGTCTAACATGACATTTGTTCTTACTGTCCAGGGGGTTACCGATAGAGCAATACTATGAGCTGACAAAGCTGAAAAAAAGTGCTGTCCGTGTGAGCGATGATCTGTGAGTATCTTCCAATAAGGAAATGTATTATCTATATATATATTTTCTATTAAAACCAGGTACTGACATATATTTCTTTGTTGTTTATCTGCTCTTATATTCTTTTTGTTGTTTCTTTTATTTTCCCTACATGATCACAATGAACTCACACTTGTCCTTTACAAACATTTTCTATATATGTTTCCTATACAGTGATCCCTCAATTTACAATGGCCTCAACATACAATAGTTTCAACATACAATGGTCTTTTCTGGACCATTTTAAGTTGAAACCAGACTCAACATACAATACTACGGTCAGTCCAGATCTGTGAAATGTGTCAATGGCTGAAAGAACCGACCAATCAGAATGGGCATTCACTGGTAAAACCCCTGTATTACTGAAGCGTATGCACTGACTGATGTCTGGTAGCGCCCCCTACAGTACAGGGAGGTAATACATGTTCTGTACACTTTACCTGTACCAGGGTTACCTGCTCCTTTGGATACCAGGTGAGGGCGACTCCATGTTACTTTTTTAGGACACTGTGTTTACTGTACAGGACCCTGAAGAAGCTCCTGTCCTCTACATAGACCAGTGTTTCCCAGGCAGAGTGCCCACAGCTGTTGCAAAACTACAACTCCCAGCATGCCCGGACAGCCAAAGGCTGCCCGGGCATGCTGAGAGTTGTAGTTTTGCAACAACTGGAGGCTCCCTGCTTGGGAAACCCTGACATAGACAGTGATTACAGCTCCCACCAGATCTTTCTTACATTTATATGTAAGGATTTGCTTTATCTGTATTAGTTATCTACTTATTTTTCTTTAATTCTCACTTTTTCCTATTTTTGGATGACATTTTGGTGCCTTTAGAACCAATTACCAGGTTTCCATAGAGTTATGGTCTCAACATACAATGGCTTCAACAGACAATGGTCGTCCTGGAACCAATTAATATTATAACTTGAGGGACCACTGTATATGTTTGCCCTTCAGAAATGTGTATTAATGTTTTGTGCACCATATTATATACATGCACATATTATAACATACTATATTTTTTGTTGTGCTCCTTAGAGTCCTTACACTTACCTAGAGCACAGAGTAAGACCTGACATGCCACCGCATTAGGTGTCGCCATTTCCTTTCTAGGTCAATGACACCAGGAATGAAAGTTCTTAATGCTAACTACAGGAAGTGGAAGTGTCAGTCAGTGGGGACATTTGTATTGGCCCTCTTTCCTGAAATGCTAAGGATGCTACATCTCACAGTAAGCATATACCGTATTTATCGGGGTATACCACGCACCGGCCTATAACACGCACCCTCATTTTACCAAGGATATTTTGGTAAAAAAAGTTTTTTACCCAAATATCCTTGGTAAAATGAGGATGCATGTGTGTGCATGTGTATACACCGATACACCCTCAGGAAAGGCAGGGGAGAGAGGCCGTCGCTGCCGGCTTCTCTCCCCCTGCCTTTCCTGGGGTCTAGAGCCCTGCTGCTGCCACTTCTCTCCTGCTGGCTATCTGTGCAGCTGCCTGTTCTCTCCCCCTGACTATCGGTGCCGCTGCCCGTTCTCTCCCCCTGACTATCGGTGCCGCTGCCCGTTCTCTCCCCCTGACTATCGGTGCCGCTGCCCGTTCTCTCCCCTGACTATCGGTGCCGCTGCCCGTTCTCTCCCCTTGACTATCGGTGCCGCTGCCCGTTCTCTCCCCTGACTATCGGTGCCGGCGCCCCATTGCCGTCGCCGATAGCCAGGGGGAGAGAAGCGGCACCGGCAATGGGGCAGCGGCACCGACAGACAGGGGGAGAGAAGGGGCAGCGGCACCCATTGCTGGCGCTGCTGCCCTGTTGCCTCCCCCATCCCCGGTTGTATAATTACCTGTTGTCGGCGTCGGGTCCGCGCTGCTTCAGGCCTCCGGTGTGCGTCCCGTGCGTCGTTGCTATGCACTGACGAGTGACCGAGACCAGAAAGTGCTGCACAGTGGAACTGGACTCCATCAGCTCAATGGCAGTGGGCGGGCAAGTGAATACACCTTTCTCTATTTTTCTACCACTACCTGAGGACATTTGTATATAAATGTAAGTCCCAGAACAACCACTTTTAAAGTGGTTTAGAGATATGTAGATGGACATAGGAAACTTAACTGAATGGGAATGAGCTGTAATACCCGGCATAACCAATTCCAAAAGGATAGAGTTGTGCAACAACACATGTACTATAGCACAAGTAGTTAAACTGCATATTAAAAACATAGCAATAGTCTTATGCGCTCCCTGCAGAGCAGTGTTGGTATCATAAAGTGTAAAATAAAAAAGCACAGTCAGACGGCATATTAACTTTAGCTCACTATGTGAGGAATTCTACCTATGTGTACTTTCATGTTCGTACTTCTTTTTCCAATTCCTCACACACCCACGACTTGGCTTATAACTTTTGTAGTAGCTTTTTTTTAAGCAATTTGCTTAGGTTTAAATTATATTTCATATATTTGCATTCATTTGGGATTCTCATATTATCCAATGTAATATACTACTGTACCTAAAGACCTCCTGATACATTAGAGGATGTCAGTATTATAAATGGCGCATAAATGTAAAAACTTTGCATCTAGGCTGAAGAGCTTTAATATATATGTCTGATACGTTTACATAGAGTTCATTATTAAAAAGTTTTTCAAGTATGATAAATATTCATGACATATATTGCAAATGCCGAAATTCTGACCAGTGTGGGTCACATTGCTCTGACCCCAATGATCTAGAAAACAAAGTTGTTCAGTCCCTTTTACCAGCAGTGACCATGCTTACCTTCCTAGGCCTATGAGAGCTACAGAAACAGCTTAGCACATTCATTTGGCTGTTCTCATAACTCCCTTAGAAATTAATTTTGAGTTATCATGTACACACGGTCCATTCTCTACTCTTGTTCTCAGGACAGAAGGGCTTCCCAGTTGATGGTTCCCTAATGGTCTTATCCTCTTTCTCGCCCTTTGTTTCACCATTATTTACAATTAAGTGACACATACCAAGCTGACCTAGGTAGGAATAATTTCCGCCTTAGGCTACATTCACACTGCCGGTTGTCTCCGGCAGTGTGAGGCCCGTTAATTTAGCATCGAGAAAAGCTGTTTTTTTCTCAGACTTTTCTCTCCGAAAAAAACGGTGCTGACGGACCCCATTGACTATAACGGGGTCCACCAGCAGTGTGAAAGGGGCCTTATACTTCACTTCATTGGATATTGTTTGGTGTAAACACTCAAATAACAATAAGGAGAGGTGGGATCGCTCAACTGGTCCTACTGAGGATGGCCATTGGAGAGAGATCTTGGAGTTGATTCTGCAACGTATTGGGTTCCACCTTGATCTTCCTCATTCTGGCGGCAGGCTTGGTGTGCAGGCAGAGCTTCAGGAGCATGCTGACGTCACCACTGCTGCTCCCTCAGGGCTACTTGTAGCTGGACCAAACAAAAAAGCAGCAGTGTTGATGTCAGCATTCTCCTGAAGCTCTGTCTGAGCACCAAGCCTGCTGCCCAAAAGAGGTAGATAACAGGCCAAATATACCCTTCTCACGAAAACTAAATATAGAACAAGAATAACTTACACAAGGTCCATCAGTCCTTATTAGATTGTCTAGCTTCCCCTTCTCATCATACTGATCCATACAGAAACAGCCAAATATAATGCTTAGATAGGAAAACATCATAGCCATTGATATTCATTTGAACAATCCTTGTAAATAGGAATAGACATGTATTTCTGCATGGAATAGAAGGTCTATTACAGAATAGAAGGTCTATGTCTTAGATATGCAAATTCAGAGGCCCCATAACCGGAATAGTGCAATAGATGCATGTTCTTCCCAAGCTTAAAAAGTAAGGGCATATAACAAATAAAACTTATGCATCAATCAATAACATAATAACAGTATTCGCCTGTAACATATTATCAGTATTAACAAACATACAAGGGATTTTGTATAAGTCTGACAACTATGTATTATTTCATGCCTTTAATGCTAGGCTTTAAATGCATTATCATTTTTGACTTTCTATGAATTATTACTGCAGTTGTATGTTATGTAATGCAGTATATCATTATAGTAACATATGACAGTTCTCTCCATAGCTCTTGGGGGTACTGGTTTACCTTGTAGAGAGCTGTAGTTGAGAGTCTGACAGGCAGTGCTCCCGGGGGAAAGTATGCAAATTAGCTCTCCTCAGGAAAGAAAAAAAAACCTGTGCTATCTATAGGTAGTTAGCAAGTCCCTGAATTCTTAAAGATTCTTAAAGGAGTTATCCAAAATGTTTAGCTTTTAACTTATATGCCCCGATGCCAAGTTATGTATGGTGTCAATTTGCTTTGATTATCTGTATGGGGTGTATTGTGTGGGTTTTTGTGTGTTCATGTCCCCGAAGGTTCAGCATTCCTCTGCACTACATATTACTGTCGTCTCAAGTCTTTCCGGGATCCTGTGTGGCTCGAGACAACAGCTAATCACAGAGGGTTTGGCTTCTTCTAGTCTTGCCTGACAAGCCAGCCCCTTGATGATGTGTGCAGCCCATCTGCGTGCAGCCGTGCCTGTGTTTAAAGCCCCCGCTAGCTGCAGACCATACTGAGATCACATGACAGTAGGGGACACATTCAACACAGGCACAAGAGGATGTAGAGATGGGCCGCACACGTCATCAGGGGACTGGCATCTCAGGGAAGATGAGAAGAAGACAAGCCCTCTGTGATCAGCTGTTATCTCGAGCCACACAGGTTCCTGGGAAAGGCTCAAGACAAAATTTATATATAGTACAGAGGAATGCTGAACCTCTGGGGGCAAAAAAATGCACAATACACCCCATGCAGGTAATATAAGTAAATTGACACCATTCATAACTTGGCATTAGGGCACATAGGTTAAAAGTTCAAAAATCCTGAATAACCCCTATAAAATATGACTAACAACATCAGGCTCTTTTGCACAAAAAGATCGTACACTAAGTCTATTTTATTTCACTAGGTATCCCAAACCACCAGCTGCATCTATTAGGTAAGTAAAAATATTATATAAACTGTATAAACTGGTCTCTAAAATGCTGAAAAAGTACAATGAGAACTGAGTTCATTTTATGTCTTAACATAGTAGCAAACAAATCTCTGAGGACTTCCCAGCAGAACATCCTTATCATTCACACATATCCAAGTATGCGGTGTTCCCCACCTTCACACCATCTGAAGAACCTTCACGGTGTCCCACTTCACTGCCTCCACAAACACCAGCAAGCGGTTATCCCACCATCATCTTACGTAAAACTAAAGGTATATATAACCAGGAACCTGAGTGGATATCAGCCAGGCCAAGATTATACATGAAATCACAGTAAGGAACGCGCTTGAAGATCAGGAACCATACATGTGCAGAGGCAGACTGAACTGTTGCAGTTGAAATAGCCAGGGCCCAGCAGTACAGGGGCTGTCTGATTAGCAGGTAGCCAGGGAAACAAGGAGCTGCTCCTTAGTCTCAGCTAAGGTGTTGCTATTCGCTGAGAAGAGGGTAAAGTGGAGCTGAGGTAGGGTGAAAACCCTGACAGAGTCCTCAGTTTAGTTGTACAGCTATTTGTGGTCATCTGTGTTTTCAAACAAAATAGCCGAGGTGAGAATGCAATAAAATGTAGGGCATTGTGTCGTTAAAGGAGGAAGAACAGGAAAGTTATTTGGAAATTTTCTGCAGGTCTATTCTTGTGTATCACCTATATATAAGTTTTCTATATTTGTGAAATATTTCTTATATATGACTAAGGTGAGTTAAATTGTGACAAACAAGGTGTGAAATATGTCCCCTATTTATATTATTTATCAGGTAATCCATACAGGCATGAGATAGTCAGCATTACTTCTGATTCTCAAAAGCTGCCACTGACATGGCCAGGACAGCAAGGATACTATCATGTAAGTAGTAATGAACATTGTATGTGACTTTATTGTACACAAATTCACGTGCGCGCACAAAATGGGGGCAACCCTTGCCGCATATTCATCCACACAGATGGCCAGCACTAGTCCTTCTCGCTCCCTACACTTGCCTTAACTGGGCCCTAACATGCTCCCAATGCAAAGTTATATCCAACACAGTGGAATCATCAGGGGAATTGATGCATGTAATATACACAGTACTTAAAGGGTACCTTTCATCAAAAAACTTTTGATATATTATAGATTAATGTATGCAGAATAACTTTTCAATTGCATGTTATTAAAAAAAAATATGCTTCTTTCTATTTAATGTTACACTTTGAAAAAATGACCACTAGAGGTCTCCCTACCAGTCCTGGTCGCATGCCCTTTTTATAGATTTCAGACTCATGTTGGAGTCCTAAATCTCTGACTGTAGCCAGGACACAGACAAGCTCAGCTGGCAGCTAGTAATCTTCTCCTCTCTGTTTACAACTGCATGTGCAGAAAAAAGAAAGATCGGAGCTCAGATAGTAAAATGAATGAGGGAATGAAGTAAGGCAGAGTCAGGAGTATCCCCTGCTGTGCTATGAGCAAAGTGCTGGCTCCTGCCTGTCTGACTGACAGGCAGGGAGCAGTGCTGAGCTTGTCTGTGTCCCGGCTGCAGTCTGAGATTTAAGACTCCAGCATGAGTCTGAAATCTATAAAAAGGGCTAGAAGCCAGGACTGGTAGGGAGACCTCTAGTGGTCATTTTTTCAAAGTGGAAAATGAAATAGAAAAAAGCATATTTTTAATAACTTGCAATTGTAAAGTTATTCTGCATACATTAATCTAATATATCAAAAATTATTGATGAAAGATACCCTTTAAAAGGGCAATAATCAATAGAATGGGCAGCTGAAATTTATGTTAAAGGAGAACTCCAGACCATAAAAATTGTCTCCCATAGTGCTGGCAGTAAAAAAATAAAGATGTACATACCTTCCTCCGCTCCTCCGGGGCCTCCAGTAACCGGCTCCGGTCTCCGCCGCAATCCACTTCCTGGTTGCCGGTGGTCGGATGAATCAGCCAATCACCAGCCACAGCGCAGTGCGACTCGCCCGGCGATAGGCTGAGCGGCAGTGTAAAAACGTTTCAGGACACAAAATTCTTCACTACACCGGCACCTGCGGCCGAAAACGTCACACTGTCGCTCAGCCTATCGCCGGCCGAGTCGCACTGCGCTGTGGCTGGTGATTGGCTGATTCATCCGACCACCGGCAACCAGGAAGTGGATTGCAGCGGAGACCAGAGCCGGTTACCAGAGGCCCCGGGGGAGCGGAGTAAGGTATGTAAATCTTTATTTTTTACTGCCGGCACTATGGGAGACAATTTTTATGGTCTGGATTTCTCCTTTAATGAAAAGGAATCCAGAGGTGCAGATAAAAAGGTAGGGGGGTGAGAGGGAACTTGGTAATAAAAGAGATAGTTGAGGGTCCTGAGATTCCCACTGCGCAATCGCAACAAACTGACATGAAACAGGATTTACTTGCGGTTAACCTATTATTTTGCACCCTCACAGACACTGAAATGACTGTCTAAATGACTTTGTCTATCACTAGCTTTCATTTGTTTATCTGGCACAGTGATATTAAAGGAGTACTGCACCCCTAGACATCTTATCCCCTATTAAAAAATTGTGGATAAAATGTCTGATCCCGCGATCTCAGCTGCTGCACTTCAGGCATTCGGTGCACAGAGCAAACTTCGCTTTGTGCCAGATGACTGGTGATGTGGGGTGGAAGCTCATGAGGTCACGCCTCGCTCGTGATGTCCGTCATGCCCCCTCCCATAGACTTGCATTGAGGGGGCATGGTCAAGACATCACGAGCGAGGCACGGCCGTGACAAGCCTTCGGCGCTGCACCGACGCTCTAAACGAACACCGGGTGCAGCCGGGAGATCGCTGGGGTCCCCAGCACAGGGACCATCGCGATCAGATATCTTATAAGATGTCTAGGGGTGGAGTACCCCTTTAATCTATTTTCTAGAAAGCTACGTTGGCAAACATTTTATGTCATATGCACATGTTGGTGTGGTATTTGCAATTTAGTTTTTTGTTTTTTCCAATTCAAATGCAATTTTGTTTTTTAAAGACAATGAATAAAGGCTAGATTTTATCTGTACAGGGTGAACCATTTGTTGTACAGAATACTCTTTATAACCCGCTTGGTTGTTCACGGAGCCTGAGTGGTTAGTGTTCTGTGAGTACTGCACTCAGTTTGTACAGTTGTAGCCTTTATCATTTCGGCTGTATCTCACGAGTCAACCTATCTGAGCAGTAGCAGTACAGGCCGCCCCAGGTTAAAATGATTGAAACTGCCTTAGATGACACTTCAAATTCTTGACAGGGGTGTAATGGGGACATAATGTATAGTTATAACTGTGCAATATGTATTCAACCTGTAAACACATATTTTTTGTCTTCCGTAGAAGTGGAACAAATGTACACTTCAGCCTAGACAGTATTAACCCCTTCAGGACATAGCGTTTTTCCTTTTTTGCACTTTAGTTTTTTCCTCCTTACCTTTTAAAAATCATAACCCTTTCAATTTTGCACCTAAAAATCCCTATTATGGCTTATTTTTTGCGTCACCAATTCTTCTTTGTAATGACATCAGTCATTTTACCGTTAAATCTACGGCGAAACGGAAAAAAAAATCATTGTGCGACAAAATGGAAGAAAATACACCCTTTTGTAATTTTGGGGGCTTCCGTTTCTACACAGTACATTTTTCAGTAAATATGACACCTTATCTTTATTCGGTAGGTCCATATGATTAAAATGATACCCTACTTATATAGGTTTGATTTTGTCGTACTTCTGAAAAAAAATCATAACTACATGTAGTAAAATTTATACATTTGAAATTGTCCTATTCTGACCCATATAACTTTTTATTTTTCCCACGTACGCAGCGGTATGAGGGCTCATTTTTGTGCCGTGATCTGCAGTTTTTTTCGGTATTATTTCTGTTTTGATAGGACTTTATTAATCACATTTTATTCATTTTTTATGGTATAAAAAGTGACCAAAAATACGCTATTTTGGACTTTTGAATTTTTTTGCACGTACGCCATTGATCGTGGGGTTTCATTAACGATATATTTTTATATTTCATACATTTATGCACGCGGCGATACCACATGTTGATTTTTTATTTACACAGTTTTTTTTTATGGGAAAAGGGGGGTGATTCAAACTTTTATTAGGGAAGGGGTTAAATCATCTTTATTAACTTTTTTTTCTTCACTTTTTTTTTGCAATGTTATAGCCTAGGGGACTATAACATGCAGTACATTGATTCAATACACTGATCAATACCATTGCATTGCAATGCATTGATCAGGGTTATCGGTGATTGATTGCTCAAGCTGGGATTTCAGGCTTGGAGCAATCAATTGCTGATCGGACGCGCAGAAGGTAGGTAAGGCACCCTACTGATGCCAAGATGGGGACATCGCGATTTTAGCGCAATGGTCCCGATCAGCCCGACTGAGCTGCCAGGAAGCATTCACTTTTTACTTTAGATAGACGCGGCGATCAACTTTGATCGCCACGTCTAAAGAGTTAATGCCAGACATCTGCCTGAATGGCGATGTCCGGCATTAGCCACGGGTCCTGGCTGCTGATAGCAGCCGGGACCGTGCGGGTATGATACGAGCTCAGCTCCTGAGCTCGCTTCATAGCCTTCCCGTGCCACAGCGTCTTTTATATACAGCATTTTGCGGCAAGGGGTTAAAGGGGTACTCTGGTGAAAAACAAATTTTGTCAAATCAACTGGTGGCAGAAAGTTATACAGATTTGTAAATTACTTCTGTACTTAAAAATCTTCATCCTTCCAGTACTTCCATCAACTGCTGTATACTACAGAGGAAGTTGTATAGTTCTTTTCAGTCTGACCACAGTGCTCTCTGCTGACACCTCTGTCCATGTCTGGAACTGTCCATAGTAGGAGCAAATCCCCATAGGTAACCTATCCTGCTCCGGAGAATTCCTGACACGGACAGAGGTGTCAGCAGAGAGCACTGTGGTTAGCCAGAAAAGAACTACACAACTTCCTCTGAAGTACACAGCAGCTGATAAGTACTGGGAGGATTAAGATGGTTAAATAGAAAAATTTACAAAACTGTTTAACTTTCTGGAATCAGTTTTAAAGGGTATCCCTTTAAAGGGGTTATCCAAGATTAGAAAAACAGAGCCAATTTATTTAAAAAAATAGCACCACACCTGTCCTCAGGTTGTGTGTGGTATTGCAGCTCAGTTTCATTGAAGTGAATGAAGCCAAGTAAACAACCACAAACAGCTTAAGGACAGGCATTTGCTCTGTTTTTCTGTTCCTGGATAGCTACTTTAAGAGCAAGACACTGGTCTGGTGCTTAGTACAATGTCATTTAACAGAAAAATGGTGTTCAATGGAGCATAGTACAACTTTGTTTCTGGTATCTGATGCAAAAAAAAAAAAAAAAAACTATCTTGGTATAAAACTGTAAGAATATGGAGGTGCAGTATGACTATTTGAATGCTTAAAGGGGTACTCCGGCCCTAAGACATCTTATCTCCTATCCAAAGGATAGGGGATAAGATGTCTGATCACAGGGGTCCCACCGCTGGGAACCCCCACAATTTCTCATGCAGCACCCACCTGTGTGAGCTGCATGCAGAGCTGGAGGTTCAGAGTCTGAAGCCTCACGACCACGGGGCCGGAGTATCATGACATCACGACTCCCCCATGTGACGTCACGTCCCACCCCCTCAATGCAAGCCTACGGGAGGGGGCGTAATTTGTGGTCAATGCATGTTATTTTTTTGTTATGCAGTTTGTTTCTCTTACCTTCAAAACAGATAAACATTTGTGAATCCAGCCTAAAGTAAAGGCTGACAGTTTTATTTTTTTTATCCATTGGTTTTGGCTTGAAATACTGCAAAAAGGGGGGGAAAAATGCATACATACAGGAAACTTTAGGCTTCATGCACAGGAAGAGCTGCACAAAGCCTAAAGTTTCATGTATATATGCCATATAAGCTCTTCCTGTGCATGAAGCTTAAAGTTTCCTGTATACTGTATATATGCAATTTTTTTAAAACTTTTTTTTCTTTTTGCAGTATTTGAAGCCAAAACCAATGGATAAAAAAAAAAAACTGTCAGTCTGTACTTTAGGCTGGATTCACACATTTTTTTTTTGTTTTGAAGGTCAGAGAAACAAACTGCATAACAAAAAAATAGCATGCTTTGACCACAAATGACAATGATGTGCTTGGTTTTAACGTAACTTTATTTTTTCATGAGTGATTTACAAGTTTCTGACCACTTATAAAATGTGTTCAATGTGCTGCCCATTGTGTTGGATTGTCAATGCAACCCTCTTCTCCCACTCTTCACACACTGATAGCAACACCGCAGGAGAAATGCTAGCACAGGCTTCCAGTATCCGTAGTTTCAGGTGCTGCAGAATGGGCAAAACAAAAATTGGAACAGGACCCTCAGTTTACGCAAAAGATTTTGTTCAGTGATGAGGTAAACTCTTATGTGAATGGTGAAGTTAACAAACAAAACCACTGCTATTGGTCTGACACTAACCCACATTGGATAGATCCCTCCAAGACTATTGGAACACAAACATTGATGGTATGGTGTGGTATATGGGGTACAAAGATAGTGGGGCCATTCTTCATCAATGGAAACCTCAAGGCCACTGGATATGCGAAATTGCTACATGATGATGTGTTTCCCTCTTTATGCACTGAAGCTGGCACGTTCCCTGAGTTTTTCCAGCAAGATGGTGCACCACCACATTATGGGTGTCAGGTCCGAGCATTCCTAGATGAACAGTTTCCTGGAAAGTGGATTGGTCGTCGTGGGCCAGTTGAATGGCCCCCAGGGTCTCCCGATCTGACCCCCTTAGACTTTTATCTTTGGGGTCATCTGAAGGCAATTGTTTATGCTGTGAAGATACAAGATGTGTAGCACCTGAAACTATGGATACAGGAAGCCTGTGTTAGCATTTCTCCTGCAGTGTTGCTATCAGTGTGTGAAGAGTGGGAGAAGTGGGTTGCATTGACAATCCAACACAATGGGCAGCACATTGAACACATTTTATAAGTGGTCAGAAACTTGTAAATAACTCATGAAAGAATAAAGTTACATTAAAACCAAGCACATCATTGTTTTTCTTGTGAAATTCCCAATATGTTTGATGTGTCACATGACCCTCTTCCTATTAAAAAAACAAAAGTTGGATTCAAAATGGCCAACTTCAAAATGGCCACCATGGTCACCACCCATCTTGAAAAGTTTCCCCCCTCACATATACTAATGTGCTACAAACAGGAAGTTAATATCACCAACCATTCTCATTTTATTAAGGTGTATCCATACAAATGGCCTACCCTGTAGATATTGGTCAAGCTGTGGGTCATAGGTTACATCTGGTGCTCTCTGGGAGTATATGTTGCAACAAATCATATAACTGTATAACATAACATGTGACAGGCTTACTCACACACAGGTCCTTGAGTCCTCCACGGGCCCTGTGTACTATCTAGACATTAGGATCCTGTCTATGCTCTTAAAGCTACACATACCACATTTAATAAATTAACAGAACAAGGGGAGTCCCTGCAGGGGAGCCCCCAGGTCACTGAGGGACTCAACCTGACAGGGCCTACAGGTAGTACAGGAATGTGTACCTGTACTGGGACATCGCAGTATTATTGGTGATCTTCTTCTATGGTCTGGTGGAAGGCAGACCTGAGAAGAAGATGCCGGAAGAGCGGCGGAGGCAGGTCAGGGGACCTCCGTCCTCCATTTTGAATGATCAGTTTCTCGCGGCCGTGCACTGCTGCAGATGCTGTGATCAGTATTAATCACAGCATCTGAGGAGTTAATGGTGGACATCAGTGCAATCGCTGATGTCCGACATTATTGGCGGGTCCCTGGCTGCTGATAGCAGTCGGGATCTCCTGTGCATGACGCAGGCAAAACTCCTGAGCCCGCTTCATGTATAGGACGTAAATGTAAGTCCTGGTGCATTAAGTAACAGGACACCAGGACGTACATTTACGTTCTGTGTCTTTAAGGGGTTAAAATGGATTAAAATCTACATATTTACAAACAACCTAAAGACATTGGCGGTATTTATCAAGGGTGTGTAGGTGAACAATTTTTATACACCTTTAACTTGTGTGGTGGCGATGTGTACGTGCACCAGATTTAATGGTCGCATAGCATATTATAAATATGGTGCTAGTATCCATTTTTTGAAATTACACTTCAGTTTGTATGGCTCCTTCTCTGAGACATTTGTTGTGACTTTAACCTATTTTGCCAAAATGTGCAACCTTTTAGAAAATGCTGTCCACAGCCAGTTTTGTAAGCCAGGTCAGGGCTGATGGAGATCTGCAATAAACTGAGGGCATTGTGACAAATTGTGCGACGAGACGAGATAAATAATTTCACACATGATAAATTCATGACTGCTGCAATTAGATAACCAGACTACAGCATAGCTACACAATTATAGAAAAAGCATCTAAAGTCACAATGAAAAGTCTCTAAACAATCGCTTCAACAAAATAGTGCAACAAAACAACACCACAAAAACAGGGTAAAACCAATGATAAATTCCCCCTTGCCCCATACTGAATACAATTAAACATGTAGCATTTTAACAGTTTGTACACAAAAATAAAGTCACCCAAGTGAGAGTATTAGTAAATATTCCAAAAAGGGGGAGATTTAGTTAGACTGGGGTGTTTCTTGTGCCAGTTTAAACAGAAGTCTGCCAGAGTAAGATGTATCTTAATAAATTTGGGGTGTCTTTGGCTGTTTGTGCAAAATAAAAAAGGTGGAATTTGTTGTGCATAGCTGGTGTGCACCAAAATATGTGCAGACAAATATTTTGCAGACAAAAGTGGGTTCATCACTTAAAACAAAGACCGCTATAAGACTGCTTAAAATGGACAGTGGGTTCTCCGTGGTGTTTTTTTTATCCACAGGCCTATGGTTCTACTGTAACTAGAAGCCATTTGACTTTTCCCCACTCATTTTAGTATTCGGGGCTGTGTCCTGTAGGATTATTGAGGGACATTTATCAATGTTTGCTTATGTATTCTTTTTTTTAGTAATTTTTTCCTTACTTTTTTTTTGCTTATGTGCGACGTATTTATCAACTGGTTTCAGCCTGTTGATAATTTTCTTTCACGTAAGCGATTTTTCCTTTTTTACTTTGGTATTAGCTTTTTCTGCTCCATGTTTGAGCTGGAGTAAATTTAGTCAATTTTTAACGCTGTTGCGACTTTTTTTTGCGCAGCTGCGACTGTCGCAGTTAATAAATACCTGACTACCCGTAGTCCATTTTAAAATTATTACTACATAGTAAATTTTAGGAAAACTTTTCTCGCTTTCCAGTCAAAATGTCGCACGAAAAATCGTGTAGTCGCAGTTGCGACAATTTTGCGACAATTATAGTAAAGAAAACCTGACTAAACCCGTTGATCAATGTCCATAATTGTCTCTAGCTACAAAGTACATGCAGGCGATAATATGGCCTCAGAGAAGTAATAACTTCAAGCGTGTACTCTTCCTTCTTGCTTCCTGTTACTATGGAGATCACACGTCAGCTGTACATTTTATGGTACTGGTGTCATGTTTCTTCATAGCCCAAACTAGTATTGTGGATCCTACAGCAACATTCTTTAGTTTCCTTGATTCCTTGCAAAGCACAGTACAAAGATCAGTGGGGCCGGCAGATGGTACTGTCACGATGCCGGCTGGCAGGTAGTGGATCCTCTGTGCCAGAGAGGGATTGGCGTGGACCGTGCTAGTGGACCGGTTCTAAGCCACTACTGGTTTTCACCAGAGCCCGCCGCAAAGCGGGATGGTCTTGCTGCGGCGGTAGTGACCAGGTCGTATCCACTAGCAACGGCTCACCTCTCTGGCTGCTGAAGATAGGCGCGGTACAAGGGAGTAGGCAAAAGCAAGGTCGGACGTAGCAGAAGGTCGGGGCAGGCAGCAAGGATCGTAGTCAGGGGCAACGGCAGAAGGTCTGGAAACACAGGCAAGGAACACACAAGGAACGCTTTCACTGGCACTAAGGCAACAAGATCCGGCAAGGGAGTGCAAGGGAAGTGAGGTAATATAGGGAAGTGCACAGGTGTAATCACTAATTGGAACCACTGCGCCAATCAGCGGCGCAGTGGCCCTTTAAATCGCAGAGACCCGGCGCGCGCGCGCCCTAGGGAGCGGGGCCGCGCGCGCCGGGACAGAACAGACGGAGAGCGAGTCAGGTAGGGGAGCCGGGGTGCGCATCGCGAGCGGGCGCTACCCGCATCGCGAATCGCATCCCGGCTGGCAGCGGAATCGCAGCGCCCCGGGTCAGAGGACGTGACCGGAGCGCTGCCGCGGGGAGAGTGAAGCGAGCGCTCCGGGGAGGAGCGGGGACCCGGAGCGCTCGGCGTAACAGTACCCCCCCCCCTTGGGTCTCCCCCTCTTCTTAGAGCCTGAGAACCTGAGGAGCAGACTTTTGTCTAGGATGTTGTCCTCAGGTTCCCAGGATCTCTCTTCAGGACCACAACCCTCCCAGTCCACTAAAAAAAAATTTTTTCCTCTGACCTTTTTGGCAGCTAAAATTTCTTTGACCGAGAAGATGTCCGAGGAGCCGGAAACAGGAGTGGGAGGAACAGACTTGGGAGAAAAACGGTTGAGGATGAGTGGTTTGAGAAGAGAGACGTGAAAGGCATTAGGGATACGAAGAGAGGGAGGAAGAAGAAGTTTATAAGAGACAGGATTAATTTGACACAAAATTTTGAAAGGACCAAGATAGCGTGGTCCCAACTTGTAGCTAGGGACACGGAAGCGGACATATTTAGCGGAGAGCCATACCTTGTCTCCAGGGGAAAAAACGGGGGGAGCTCTTCTTTTCTTATCCGCGAACTTCTTCATGCGTGATGAAGCCTGTAAGAGAGAATTTTGGGTCTCTCTCCATATGATGGAAAGGTCACGAGAAATTTCATCCACAGCGGGCAGACCAGAGGGCAAGGGAGTAGGGAGGGGGGGAAGAGGGTGACGGCCGTACACCACGAAAAATGGGGATTTGGAGGAAGACTCAGAGACCCTGAAGTTATACGAGAATTCGGCCCATGGGAGGAGATCTGCCCAGTCATCCTGGCGGGAGGAAACAAAATGTCGCAAATAATCACCCAAGATCTGGTTAATCCTTTCTACTTGTCCATTGGACTGGGGATGATATGCAGAAGAAAAATTTAATTTAATCTTGAGTTGTTTACAGAGAGCCCTCCAGAATTTAGACACGAATTGGACGCCTCTATCCGAGACAATCTGCGTAGGCAATCCGTGAAGACGAAAAATGTGTACAAAAAATTGTTTAGCCAACTGAGGCGCAGAAGGAAGACCAGGAAGAGGGATGAAATGTGCCATTTTGGAGAATCGATCAACGACCACCCAAATAACAGTGTTGCCACGGGAAGGGGGTAAATCAGTAATAAAATCCATACCAATCAGAGACCAAGGCTGTTCGGGGACAGGCAGAGGATGAAGAAAACCAGCGGGCTTCTGGCGAGGAGTCTTATCCCGGGCACAGATAGTGCAGGCTCGCACAAAGTCCACAACATCCGTCTCCAGAGTCGGCCACCAATAGAAGCGGGAGATGAGTTGCACAGATTTCTTGATACCCGCATGACCTGCGAGATGGGAGGAGTGACCCCATTTGAGGATTCCGAGGCGTTGGCGAGGAGAAACAAAGGTCTTTCCTGGAGGAGTCTGCCTGATGGAGGCAGGAGAAGTGGAGATCAGGCAGTCAGGTGGAATGATGTGTTGCGGAGAGAGTTCAACTTCTGAGGCATCCGAGGAACGAGAGAGAGCATCGGCCCTAATGTTCTTATCGGCAGGACGAAAGTGAATCTCAAAATTAAATCGGGCAAAGAACAGAGACCACCGGGCCTGGCGAGGATTCAGCCGTTGGGCAGACTGGAGGTAGGAGAGGTTCTTGTGGTCGGTGTAGATAATAACAGGAGAACTTGATCCCTCCAGCAGATGCCTCCATTCCTCAAGTGCTAATTTAATGGCTAGAAGCTCTCGATCCCCGATGGAGTAGTTCCTCTCCGCTGGAGAGAAGGTCCTAGAGAAAAAACCACAAGTGACAGCATGCCCGGAAGAATTTTTTTGTAGAAGAACAGCTCCAGCTCCCACTGAGGAGGCATCAACCTCCAATAGGAAGGGTTTGGAAGGGTCAGGTCTGGAGAGGACGGGAGCCGAAGAAAAGGCAGACTTGAGTCGTTTAAAGGCGTCTTCTGCTTGAGGAGGCCAGGACTTGGGATCAGCATTTTTTTTGGTTAAAGCCACGATAGGAGCCACAATGGTAGAAAAATGTGGAATAAATTGCCTGTAATAATTGGCGAACCCCAAAAAGCGTTGGATAGCACGGAGTCCGGAGGGGCGTGGCCAATCTAAGACGGCAGAGAGTTTGTCTGGATCCATCTGTAGTCCCTGGCCAGAGACCAAATATCCTAGAAAAGGAAGAGATTGGCATTCAAACAGACATTTCTCAATTTTGGCATAGAGTTGGTTGTCACGAAGTCTCTGAAGAACCATACGGACATGCTGGCGGTGTTCTTCTAGATTGGCAGAAAAAATTAGGATATCGTCCAGATATACAACAACACAGGAGTATAACAGATCACGAAAAATTTCATTGACAAAGTCTTGGAAGACGGCAGGGGCGTTGCACAGTCCAAAGGGCATGACCAGATACTCAAAGTGTCCATCTCTGGTGTTAAATGCCGTTTTCCACTCGTCCCCCTCTCTGATGCGAATGAGGTTATAGGCGCCTCTTAAGTCCAATTTAGTGAAGATGTGGGCACCTTGGAGGCGATCAAAGAGTTCAGAGATGAGGGGTAAGGGGTAGCGGTTCTTAACCGTGATTTTATTAAGACCGCGGTAGTCAATGCAAGGACGTAAGGAGCCATCTTTTTTGGACACAAAGAAAAATCCGGCTCCGGCAGGAGAGGAGGATTTACGGATAAAGCCCTTTTTTAGATTCTCCTGGACGTATTCGGACATGGCAAGAGTCTCTGGGGCAGAGAGAGGATAAATTCTGCCCCGGGGTGGAGTAGTACCCGGGAGGAGGTCGATAGGGCAATCATAAGGCCTGTGAGGAGGTAGAGTCTCAGCTTGTTTTTTGCAGAAAACATCCGCGAAGTCCATATAGGCCTTAGGGAGACCGGTTACTGGAGGAACCACAGAGTTACGGCAAGGGTTACTGGGAACCGGTTTTAGACAGTTCTTGGAACAAGAGGACCCCCAACTCTTGATCTCCCCAGTGGACCAATCCAGGGTAGGGGAATGAAGTTGAAGCCAGGGAAGTCCAAGGAGAATTTCCGAGGTGCAATTGGGGAGGACCAAAAGTTCAATCCTCTCATGATGAGATCCGATGCTCATAAGAAGGGGCTCCGTGCGGAAACGTATGGTACAGTCCAATCTTTCATTATTTACACAATTGATGTAGAGGGGTCTGGCGAGACTGGTCACCGGGATGTTGAACCTGTTGACGAGAGAGGCCAAAATAAAATTTCCTGCAGATCCAGAGTCCAAGAAGGCCACTGTAGAGAAGGAGAAGGCAGAGGCAGACATCCGCACAGGCACAGTAAGACGTGGAGAAGCAGAGTAGACATCAAGGACTGTCTCACTTTTGTGCGGAGTCAGCGTACGTCTTTCCAGGCGGGGAGGACGGATAGGACAATCTCTCAGGAAGTGTTCGGTACTAGCACAGTACAGGCAGAGGTTCTCCATACGGCGTCGTGTCCTCTCTTGAGGTGTCAGGCGAGACCGGTCGACCTGCATAGCCTCCACGGCGGGAGGCACAGGAACAGATTGCAGGGGACCAGAGGAGAGAGGAGCCGAGGAGGAGAAACGCCTCGTGCGAACAGAGTCCATATCTTGGCGGAGTTCCTGACGCCTTTCGGAAAAACGCATGTCAATGCGAGTGGCTAGGTGAATAAGTTCATGTAGATTAGCAGGAATTTCTCGTGCGGCCAGAACATCTTTAATGTTGCTGGATAGGCCTTTTTTGAAGGTCGCGCAGAGGGCCTCATTATTCCAGGACAATTCTGAAGCAAGAGTACGGAATTGTACGGCATACTCGCCAACGGAAGAATTACCCTGGACCAGGTTCAACAGGGCAGTCTCAGCAGAAGAGGCTCGGGCAGGTTCCTCAAAGACACTTCGGATTTCCGAGAAGAAGGAGTGTACAGAGGCAGTGACGGGGTCATTGCGGTCCCAGAGCGGTGTGGCCCATGACAGGGCTTTTCCGGACAGAAGGCTGACTACGAAAGCCACCTTAGACCTTTCAGTGGGAAACAGGTCCGACATCATCTCCAGATGCAGGGAACATTGGGAAAGAAAGCCACGGCAAAACTTAGAGTCCCCATCAAATTTATCCGGCAAGGATAAGCGTATCCCAGGAGCGGCCACTCGCTGCGGAGGAGGTGCAGGAGCTGGCGGAGGAGATGACTGCTGAAGCTGTGGTAGTAACTGTTGTAGCATAACGGTCAGTTGAGACAGCTGTTGGCCTTGTTGCGCTATCTGTTGTGACTGCTGGGCGACCACCGTGGTGAGGTCAGCGACAACTGGCAGAGGAACTTCAGCGGGATCCATGGCCGGATCTACTGTCACGATGCCGGCTGGCAGGTAGTGGATCCTCTGTGCCAGAGAGGGATTGGCGTGGACCGTGCTAGTGGACCGGTTCAAAGCCACTACTGGTTTTCACCAGAGCCCGCCGCAAAGCGGGATGGTCTTGCTGCGGCGGTAGTGACCAGGTCGTATCCACTAGCAACGGCTCACCTCTCTGGCTGCTGAAGATAGGCGCGGTACAAGGGAGTAGGCAAAAGCAAGGTCGGACGTAGCAGAAGGTCGGGGCAGGCAGCAAGGATCGTAGTCAGGGGCAACGGCAGAAGGTCTGGAAACACAGGCAAGGAACACACAAGGAACGCTTTCACTGGCACTAAGGCAACAAGATCCGGCAAGGGAGTGCAAGGGAAGTGAGGTAATATAGGGAAGTGCACAGGTGTAATCACTAATTGGAACCACTGCGCCAATCAGCGGCGCAGTGGCCCTTTAAATCGCAGAGACCCGGCGCGCGCGCGCCCTAGGGAGCGGGGCCGCGCGCGCCGGGACAGAACAGACGGAGAGCGAGTCAGGTAGGGGAGCCGGGGTGCGCATCGCGAGCGGGCGCTACCCGCATCGCGAATCGCATCCCGGCTGGCAGCGGAATCGCAGCGCCCCGGGTCAGAGGACGTGACCGGAGCGCTGCCGCGGGGAGAGTGAAGCGAGCGCTCCGGGGAGGAGCGGGGACCCGGAGCGCTCGGCGTAACAGGTACAATCCATATCTGCTTTGGAGGTTTTCATAAGGGTGGAAAGACGCTTCAGGTCCTGGGTGATAATGCAGAAAATAACAAAAGGGAGGAATGCCTAAATATGGGCATACAAATTGGCAAAACCCATGAATCTCAGCTGGATTGGCCAGGCATCTAATATGTAGAGTGGCCTTTTTAACTTCCCTCCACCAATGTTGGGGGAGAGAGGTTGAGCAGTTTGGATTTCAACATACCCAATACTTTTGTTCTAGGGGAGAAAATCAAACGCCAGTATTGTCTGGTAGTGGCTTTCACTATTCTGCCTATTCTGAATAAAGTTGCGCCAAGCGCCGGGAGGAAGTGGCACCCTGCTCTGTATTGACAAGGGGCAATAACTCTGAAACAGCTGTCTACAGATGGGTAAATTCCCCTTTTTTTTAAAGGAGATATATCATGCTGAAAATCTTATCCCCTATCCGCGGGATATGGAATACGTTTTAAAAGGGTTCAACCACTGGGACCCCTCCAATCTCCTGCACAGGGCCCTGGCTCTTCCCGGGAGCAGCACATCACGACCCCCTCACGAAGTGGCGCCTGACACATCCCCTTCATATATGTCTATGGAAAATCCAAGATAGCCGAATGGCTCTCCCATAGAGATATATGGAGGGGGCATGTTGACCACCGCTTCGTGTGGGGTCGTTATGTGCTACTGAGGAGAGCTAGGGCCCCATACAGGAGACAGCGGCTGGACCCCCTACCATCTGAACCTGATCCCCCATCCGTTTGCATACGGGATATGTTTTTCAGCATGATATATCTGCTTTAATGGAGCCTTGCACAGTTTGTAAGAATCCATACACACTACTTCCCTATTTACAAGTCCAAACAAATGCACAGTTAATTTAAGTGTTTTATTCAGACAAAAAAGTGACCTGCCGTATCTAAAGCTCCCAATTTCTTCAAATGTCTCCTTCTATATTATACTCCAAACAAAGAATCACTTGTAGCACTACTTGGAGTATACTATGAGAGGGCTCTACACCTGCTGGCCCCCTCACATAATTTTTATGCAGTGCTGCTCTCTTTCTCCTTTGTGTACTTCTATATTATAGCTACATTTTGCAAAAAGCTATAAAAGGGATGCATTGAGGTTCAGGAATCCTCCACTGTAAACCTAATGTATCTGATTTCATACAAATCCAACTTAATTGTAAAATTCAGATGATGCATGTCCCACTGGATGAATGAATTCTGTTGTGTATGCCAATGCTTTTAGGCGAGACAAGCTTTGTGCATATGGAGTCCAAGGGAGCCTGCACAGTAGTATCGAGAGGCAAAGTAATTCTGTACTCAGTATATGACATATGTGCATTGCCTTACAGGCTCTGTGCCCATGTGCATTAGCCCTAAAGGTGCCCATGCACCTTATACTAAAGATGTATAGTGGCCTCCCGACTGATGTTGTTTGTGAAGAGAAGAGTCAAGTGTGTTGGATTTTCACAACTGAATGTTCATGTGTATGGGAAGGTCAGGAGAGATAACTGTTGAGCGAACTGTTGGGCCGACAGTTATTGAGCCCAGTAATCCCTTTCCTAATCCCTTTCCTAATCTGTTTTAGCATCCTAAATTTCACCATGGAAATGCCCAAATCTACTATCCAATTCCTCCAAAGACTGTAGCTCCCAATGCACTGCATAAGGAGTATGAGGAAACACTCTCTGAAAGGACTCTGAATTTACAAAGAAATCTGATCAAATCCCAGTGGTTAACATCATATAACCGTAGCTTTACAGGTAAGTCAGACATTCATACAATAAAGACTTGCTTTCTGTAGTGGTCAAATTAAAGGGGTTATCTGCTCGGGGCAATCACCTTTTTGTTATAAACTATCACAGGGAGTCCTGCTAGGTGATAAACCATAATCTGAGAAAAGGAGCCGTTGTTAAAGCGCAACTGTCATCAAATCTGGGCCATATAACCTATACACAGCCTTTGTACAGTGTGCAGATTGTGTATTAGGCAGTGTTATTACCTTCTGTCTGCCATTTTTATTACCCCGAAAAACTGTTTTGATGGAAGCCGCACGCAGTCGAATAGGTGTGGCGCGAGGTTCGCAATGCCCCACCGCCGCCACGCCTATCAGGAGCATGCGCCCCTTCGCTTATCCCCCGTGTGCGCCGTGACATGTGTCGTCCTGCTTTGCTGTTCAAACAAACTTTATTCACATGTGCACCTTTATTATTATTGAATATCTAATATTGCCCGCTATCCTCTTCTTTCTTCTTGCTATGCCAGTGACCGGAGACACGCGCTCAGTTGCATCTATTCCCAATGCCTAGAGGCAGAGAGGAAGTGCGCTCCCTGCCTCTAGCACTGGGCATGGGCACTGAGGAGGTAGGTGGCGGGAGCGAGCACTTGCCATGACGACACACGCCATGGCTCGCACAGGGGACAAGCGAAGGGACGCATGCGCTGGGACCTGTGTGTCAGTCAATCACACAGCAGTCCCAGCGCTGACGTGCAGGGGATAGGCGGCAGGGCATTGCCAACCTTGCGCCATGCCTATCCGACTGTGTGCGGCTTCCATCAAAATTGATTTGGGGTAATAAAGGATGGCAGACAGAAGGTAAAAACACTGCCTCATACACAATCTGCACACAGTACAAAGGCTGTGTGTAGGTTATATGGCCCAGATTTGATGACAGTTGCACTTAAAATTTTTCAATACATCTTTCAGTAACTAGACCTTTTTCGTACCTGGTAGACCATATAAAGTGCTGCTTTTCTAAATGTAAAGTCAATTATTATAACAAAGGCATCTTAGTGATTGTATATACACTGACCGGCCACTGTATCAGGTATACCTGCTCATTTGCTTGTTAGCTCAAATAGCTAATCAGCCAATCACATGACAGCAACTCAATGCATTCAAGCATGTAGACCTGGTCAAGACAACTTGCTGAAGTTGAAACCAGGCATCAGAATAGAAAACAAAGGAATTTAAGTGATTTTGATCGTGGCATGGTTGTTGGTCCAGACGGGCTGGTCTGTATATTTCAGAAACTCCTGATCTACTGGGATTTTCATGCACATCCATTTCTAGGGCTTACAGAGAATGGTCTATAAAAGAGAAAATATCCAGTGAGCATCAGAGAAGAATGGGTAGACTGGTTCAAGATGACAGAAAGGCAACAGTAACTCAGATAACCACTTGTTACAGCCAAGGTAAACAGAATAGCATCTCTGACTGCAGAACACGTTGACCCTTGACGCAGATGGGCTACAGCAGCAAAAGACCATAACAGGTGCCACTCCTGTCAGCAAAGAACAGGAAATTAAGGCTTTAATTTACACAGACTCACCATTGGAACATTGAAAGACTGGAAGAACATGCCATGGTCTGATCAGACATGATTCCAGCTGCAACATTCTGATGACAGGGTCAGAATTTGGCCGAACTACATGAAAGCATGGCTCTGTCCTCCCTTGTATCTACGGTTCAGGCTGGTGGTGGGGGTGTAATGGTGTGGGGGACATTTCATGCCACTCAAAGGACCCCTTACTACCAACTGAGCATGGTGACAGCCTACTTGAATATTGTTGCTGACCATGGCCATCCCTTGACCACAGTGGACTCATCTTCTGATCTACTTCCAGCAGGATAATGCACCATGTCACCTAGCTCATATTATTTTAAATTGGTGTCTTGAATTTAATTGGTGTCCAGTAGATCACCTTTGGTATGTGGTGGAACAGGAGATTCGTATCATAGATTTGTAGTGACCAATCTGCAGCAACTGCGTGATGTTATCATGTCCATATGGACCAATATTGAATATTTCCAGCACCTTGTGGAAAGTATGGCATGAAGAATGAAGGCAGTTTTGATGGCACAGGGGGTCCAACCCAGTACTAGCTGGTTGTACCTAATAAAGTGGCTAGTGAGTGTATATTGAACATATGTTAGTAACAAAAGTGTGTTTGACAATAGTTATTCAATCTGGTGACTGAGGCAGGTTCAGCAGCAGTCTTCTACAGTAGGATCAGCAATTTCTTTAAGAGTGACAGTATATATGTGATGGGTTTGTTCTCCTGGAACAATTCCTTTAATGGAAAGTGTGATTTAGTAGTTTTAAAGAGAAGCGGTTCTACAAAACTTTTATGTTATTTACATAATTGTTATTTGCCAATTACTGTGTAATCTATGTAAAGGATCTGATTAATCATTAGGTAATGGTGAAATGAACCCGCTGCAACTTGACGATTTTCATGATAGGGTCATTGGCAACATAACTGGCCGAACAGATGAAAACACAGAAATGGTAAGCTATACTTACACAACATACTCTGCATTTACAAAGCAAATGGTTTCTGTAATAAAACTGGGTTTGACCTTCACTGGAGCACAGTTCTAGAAAGTGATACTATAGCCACCTTGAGGCAATAAAATGCAAGACGCAACCATAAAAGTCTGTCCTCTAACACAAATGTGGTAAACAGAGATTCTTACATGGAAAGACCTGAAATCCTATAGTGTAAGGTATTCATGGCATAAAGGTGTGAAGATGCTAGGGATTAGGAAAAACATAGGGGGCCATGCTATATACCAAGAGTTAGATGAGGAACCTTGCTGGGGACGAGGGATGAGATGGAGAGCCATGTTGGGGACCAAGGCTGCAATGGGGAGGCATGCTGGGAATCAGAACTGAGATAAGGAGCGAAGCTAATGACCAGCACTTAAACGGGAGCCATTCTAGGGACAGGTATTAAGACAGAGAGCCATGCTAGGGACCAGGGAGCCACATTATCTAATAAAAATGAGATGGGAAACCATTTTGGGGAATTCAGGCTGGGTATCAGGAAATGGTTTGGGGAGTGATGCTGAGGGCAAGAACTGTAATGAGGCATCATGCTGAAGGCAAAATAATTCAACATAATTTTTTGGGATCTTTCATCATTATTTGTGTTTATTTGTGTTCTGTGTTTGCCTGCTGACTCCATTAGACACTTAAACCTGTATTATGAACACTTTCTTCTTTGAGAGGACCACCCCATGTGCAAATTTGGGTGGTCGGTTCAAAGAGTTTTTACTGTATATCATATACTATACTGTTCATTGTATTTTACTTGGGCTCTTTTAAAATGAAAAATGAAAGATCTCACCTTAAAATCTTGAGCAAGAACATTTTACTTCAGCAGACTAATAAGCACTGCAACCACAGCACAGTCTTAGTCAGACATTTCAAAAGTACTAGAAGAGATAGATTGTCTCACAGCAATTGGCTGCTAGGAAGCGAGAAACCAAAAGTGACTGCATAGTTGGGCAATAGTTGTCATGTAAACTGACCACAGTTACAGAAAATAAGGGTTCAGAAATTTCATTTTGGAATAAATGTATCCATTAAAAAGCCCAAAAGTTTAGCTATAGTATTTCTAATTGTATTTATTTAGAGTAAGTTTTAGAGTAAGTATGTTTTACTGCGTATTTTGCTTCCGTTTTTGCCAACTATTAAAGTTAATGGTTTGCAAATGCGGAAAATCTGCAGGAAAATATGCACGTATGAATGTACCCTAAAAAGAGTATTATCTAAATTACGAGACCGCTATTAAGTAACTTAGAAGGTTTCCCTAAAGACCTGCTTATTATTTGGTACTAGTACAGCACAAAATATAAGGAGGTAATATTAAAGGGGTTATCAGTCGAAACAGTTAATTTGTTATTGTCCCCAGGCTGCCTACAAAAATAATAAACACTTTAACTCACGCTCGCAGCTCCCTTGTAGCTCCAGTATCAGGGTGGCACTGCTTTCCCCTGAGCTGCAGAGCAAAGCGTCTAAAGCCGGGGGAAACTGACAGTGCCACTAGCCAATCACTTGCCGGGGCGAGACACCGCTACGTCACGTCTACAGCTCCGGCTGGCTCTGGTGAATCAGACTGTCAGCAGAGACTGGTCGGAGATGGGACTTCCTGATCCTGCAGAAACAATGAAGCGAAGGAAGGTGAGTTAAAGTGTTTATTATTTTTGTAGGCAGTCTAGGGACGATAAGAAATTAACTGTTTCCACGGAATAACCCCTTTAAAGGATTCCTGGACCAAATTAAATAAAATGGTAAATGGGGATGAAGATCTCCCACCGGAAGGAAGTTACATGGAAGGAATTGGAACATGAAATCTCAAAATAAATGTTTTGTTTGTCAAATTTGTGTCTGCAAGGAAGGATCAAATGTGGTTATGTCTTTCTCTGTTTACAATGTTTAGAATTAGTTTTCAGAATTCTGAGGTGAAATATTCACTTTTATCTTGAGGGTGGGGAAGACTTCTAACTCATGAGACTGCTCTTTTGGACCTCAGGATGAAACCGATTCCTAGAAAAGTAAGGTGGGCTGTGAGTTGACTTTTGGAAGAAGCAAATATCTTAATTCTTGCCCGATGATTAAGATCTTTCCAAGCCAAATACAATAATAAGAAATAAACACAAACCTTTGTAATATCTTGTTTGTCTGTTTTTCAGAAACCCACATTTTTGTCCACTGTTCTCCATGCTCGGCCACTAGAAGGTCGCATATCACGTTTACGAGATGAAAGACGCTGCCTTATGAAGGAGGATACATATACTGACCTAGAAAATGAAATTGCAGACTGTGCAGAGCATTCAGATGAAAATTGTGAGACAGAATCACAGTCACCATGTATAGATGATGTTTATTTTAATAATCAGGATACCTGCAACACCACCAAAAAGGAAAATTCACAGCCACTGCATACAAAGAGGCAGCATATGGAACAAGATATGCGCAAAATCACTGACACTGAACAGTCAGAGGCTTTATACAGAAGGCAGCTGACACCGATGCACAGTGTTCTAGAGTCTAAGCCAGTGTACAATGACAAATGGCAAAGTAGACAAGATGAATATATGAAATCTGAAACTCCATATAGTCTTACTAAACATGTGCAACAAAACCATTGTACTAGTAAGACAAGTGGTTCCTGTAAAAAACAAAATGATCAAAGTTTAAGCCATTCTAACAACCTAAACACTCGACAAACTCAGGGTACAACAAATTACCATGGAAGAACATTCTCTCGCCCATCTCTCCAAGAACTTCAGGATTCATTCTCTAAGTCTCATGCACATGTGACATTCCACAAGCACTTTCCGGAAAAAGCAAAAGATCTGAGAGAAAATTGTAATTCTGGAAAAAGGCACACGTTTTATGGTCTCAACTCTTTCTATTTCCATAATTAAAGCTCGAAAGTAGATAAAGGCATTTTCCTTAGAAAAGGCCATCAATGTTTGATCAGTGGATTGTCAACCCCCAGGACCTTACTTACAAGCAGAATGAAGGGGCTGCAACATGAAAGCAGGTGCTGCATCCCCAATTTATACACACACATATACATTATATACTGTACATACTCAAAGAAGCAAAATAAACACTTTTATGAACCCATTTTATTGCTTTTCTTGTACTGATCCTAATTTTATAGCCTGTATTACAGTTCAAAGTTGCATTTCACGAACTAATCTGTCCCTAACCCCCCCCCCCCAATCTGTCCCTGACTCTTTCTGACACTAATTCTGCTTTTTTTATTTTATTTATCTTTTAAACCACCTTTTTTTTACCTTACTTTGTCCCTGTATGGCTGCTCCTTCTTGAGTCCATGTGTGAGGGAGGAAGGTGGTGTGGCCCGGCAGGAGTGATGTCATCTAAAGCCTGCCTGGGCTCACTTCCGCCCTTCTTCCTCTCTGCTGCAATCCCTCTTGGGAGCGCACAAAGAGACTCAGCACACAGCACGGCTGGCAGCTACTGAGTCTCCTCCTCTCGGTTTAGCACTGCAGGTGCCATATAGAGAGGAGAAACCAGCCGGCCATGTCAGGAGCGCCGTGCTGCGGGCACAGCGCTCCCTCCCGCCTTTCTGATTGACAGGCAGGGAGCTGCGCTGTTTTTGTCAGTGTCCCAGCTGCAGTATGAGATTTTGGACTCATGTCAGGTCAGCATGAGCCTGAACTCTATAAGAGACTTGCGGACATGTAGGGAGACCCCTAGGGGTCAGTTTTTAGAAGTGGAAATAAAGATAGAAATATACATTTTATTTTAATACATGTAATTACAAAGTTGCTTGGAATAGATTAATGGACATATAAAAAGTTTTTTTGATGACAGGTGCTCTTGAAAATTTTGATTCTCCAAGTATTCTTTGCTGTCTCATTGTCTGTACTTAGTTTGCTCTGATTATTTGCATTCTGGAATATGTAGTCTTTACACTAAGCACTGTATAAGTACAGTACATTGGTCCTTTGACATACAATGGCCCTTACATATGAGTTTCCACATACAATGGTCTCTCAGAGAACATTGTTTGTTAAATACAGCATCGAGTTACGATGCCTCTATGTCGGACTGGTACAGCTGCCGCTGGGCCATTAAATGTGCCTCGTACAGACCCTATACTCTGCTGTGTGCCATTAACACAGAGACTTACGTAAGTCATGTGTCCTGGCTCCTCTGCTTCCGTGTTGTTGCGCTGCCCCCTTTGCGATGTCCAGTAAGCCTGCAACACCTTGCTGCAGGCGTCCAATCAGTGCTGCCTTCTTCTTCCTGTACACACTAGAGGTCCCACTGTACCTCTAGTGTGTGCAGCAGTTCCTGGGGCATTTGGATCGTGGAGTGAGTACTGTACCTAATGTGCAAAACAGAGTAAAACTTTGCCCCTATAGCCCTTTATGAATCACAGTACAGTACTGTATAAATGAGGCAGAGGGTGAGGTCAGTACTGTATATACACTATACATAATATACAGTACTGCACTGACCTCACCCTCAGCACCTATATACTGTACTGTACAGTACTGACCTCACTCTCTCCCCTTAATATATGACCCTACATACTGACCTCATTGACCCCTCTGCTCCTTATATGTGCTCCCTATATACTCAGGAACCAATTACCAGTTTACCATAGAGTTATGGACTCAACAAACATTGGTTTTGGGGCTCCGAAAACAATTACCAGGTTTCTATAGAGTTATGGACTCAACAAACAATGGTTTTTGGGCTCTGGAACCAACTACCAGGTTTCCATAGAATTATGGACTTAATATACAATGTTTTCAACATACAATGGTCATCCTGGAACCAATTAATATTGTTTGTTGAAGGACCACTGTATAGTAAGGGAAAACTAACCTTCCTACTGCATTTTAAAAAGTTGAGGAGGGGGCTGACAACAAAATTGTAGACCATTTTAATGATAACCAAAATGTACATTCAGTGACTCAATAAGTGCAACATCAAATTAAACGTAATTCAATGTATTTACAAAGTTAAAGGAAATCTGTCATTTTTATATAATGCTCAGAAATGCAGACCTGAACAGCTGATAGAAAGATAAAACAAAGGAGCAATCCTAATGCCTATTGTCACATTAACATTTTTAAGAAAACCAAAAAATTGTCCAATCAGATAATTTATTTGTCTTAATTCAGAATAATTTGTGTTACCAAGGCCCCCTTTCACACTGCCATTGCTCCCCAGCAGCTGTCAAAGTCTCTTTTTTTTCTTTCTGACTTTAACGGCCATTCTCATGACGGGGAGCAACGGGCAACAACAGGACCCGGTGTCTCCCATTTACTATTATGGGGGCCACCGGGTGCCGTTATGAATAGCTGGCACAAGCAGTAATTTTTTTCAGCTAGTCTGCCTGGCTCTCCCGATGGCCATCACACTGCTGTGTACTAACAGCAGTGTGAAAGAAGCCTAACACATTTAGGGCCATAACCCTTCACCCACCTCTATATCGGTTCTGTTGTTCAATACCGCAAACATTTACATCATTTTGCTATCCAAACAAATTAGGAAGGCATTGCAATAGTCCAAAACATAACAAGCATCTCATATGGTTGCACTGATTGCCATACAAAACTTCTAGTGGAGGAGATGCTGTAATACCATATTCTGTATTTTCATTTCTTGCACTGTAATATATATATATATATATATATATATATATATATATATATTTTTTTTTTTTTTTTTTATTATTATTATTTTTTTTTTTTTATCTGATATTTTTTACTTGTATATCTGTAAAATACTCAACAAAATAGGAGTGCCACCAGTCTCATGTCAGAGCAGGGGCTAGGGGACTGGCATACAACTCAGAAGAACTTAGAACTGCTGCTGTACTGTTAAGGGGCATATGACAGACAATTGGAATATGAAGAGAATTCCAGTGGATTTTTAGCCTGATCTAAATGTGCTTTACATCTTAGATGTTACCTAATACACAGAGTTATTATATATTATTATATAATGTACACACGTCAAGATTATCGCAAAACCATATTGATCGAAGTTTTGTTGTGTCTGTTCGGCATTAGTCACCATGTCCACCTCTTCAACCATAAGAGTGACCTAATGTTATATTCTGTAGTAAATATAATTACAGACAATAAAAAGCATGATCATTGTTTTTAGCCTTTAACCCCTAATCTGCTTAGACAGATAAAGTAATAAAGGTTAAACTAACAAGGAAATATCAATTTGTCAAGAAAGTTTTTTGAAAGCAGATCTAAAAATGACAATAGGTCTTATCACAATAAGTTGGACTTTCCTTAATTCCTGGAAACGCCAAACTATCAAACACACATAAAGTGAAAAGCAAATGCCTGACCTTCACAAGAGACAAATGTTTTCTTTGCACTTGTCTTACACAGGATATATATATAATCAGACCTGGAGGTTTCTGCCCATTTTCCCTGTAAAATGTAAAAAATATCCCAGCTGTCCCAATTGTTTTTCCTATAATTACAATCTAGTCATAGTTTAAAGTTCTTTTTGGGTTAAAACATATTGAAGGCCTATCCACAAAATAAGTCCTCAATATTAGATGAGTTTGGTGTCAACACATGGCAATTCTGCTGATCAGCTCTTCTCCAGGACCATGGCTGCCCTCCTTGTTCATCTCTCTGTCCCTCCATGGATAGAGTGCAGCTGATAAGATCCTTTCTGCCCTATCTATGAGACCTGAAGTGCTGTAATATAGTAGTAGAGTTCAGACAATGATCAGCTGCAGAGTTATACAACTCCCTTTACACACACTGCCTGTCTTTTCTGAGTGTAGGTTTTCTAGTGTGTCATATGAGATGCAGCCTGACACTGCTCTCATGCTATAAAGAGCTGACAGGGATAAATCCTTCACAAGAAGTCAGATAGAAGCTGCATCTCATAGGAATAAACTCATACTCTATAGTGTTAGACAGAAGATGTTTGTCACTGATCTACTGTATGACATGCTACACTTGTCTATCGCTTGATACATTGATGAGACCCCAACCCTTTGCCTGTGCAAAGCCAGAGGCATCATATAAAATGTAGGCATCTTATAAAATGCATTAAGAAAAGCATATCTGATGGGAAATAGGAATAAAACAGGCAGACAACCCATGCACGCTAAAATAAATAAACATAAGGTATAGTGAAGAGCTTTTACTTGATTATTCAATAATAAGCTATGTTGCAATATATAAGCAACAGAAAGAAAAAGTTCCCAGAGTGCTTCTTTAAATGGGTTATCCAGCAGGAATTTTTTTTTCTATGGCCATTGTGTGGGAGATAAAAAAAAATAAACATCTACTTACCACCAGCGCTCCTGTGGTGCCTCCGCTATCCTTCTCAGGTCCCCCAATGCAACTGTCTTCCTGAGCTGCGTGTCGTCCCCTGAAACACCTGAGCCCCATGTGTCAAACTGCAGCTCAGTGAATTTCTGGCTGCAGCGATGTTCCGCCTCTGCCAGCGATTCGCTGTGTTACAGTCTGAAATATTGGGGCCGGGTGCTTCCTGGGGACGACAGTCATGCTGTAGCTCAGAAAGACGATCGTTTCGGAGGACCTATGCAGGACACTGGAGGCATTGCAGGAGTGCTGGAGATAAGTATTGATTTTTGTTTTTTTTATATCCCACACAATAGTTAGACCCTCCCTCCCACCAGATTACCCCTTTTAAACTATAGCCTTTTAT
This sequence comes from Hyla sarda, assembly GCF_029499605.1. Taxonomy (NCBI): domain Eukaryota; kingdom Metazoa; phylum Chordata; class Amphibia; order Anura; family Hylidae; genus Hyla; species Hyla sarda. The sequence goes on along the minus strand of NC_079193.1, from coordinate 83,636,008 downwards.
GATTAAAAAGCCAAAAAGGATCCAGTTTATTTTCTTTTATGATTGACACTATTTTTTTTCTCTAAAAGCTACATTATGTAAACAAAAGTATTGGGACACCTTTATAATCACAGCGTTGGTACTCTTTGAAAATTACTTAAAACTGCTACCCATAGATATGTCAGCCCTGCCCCAAACTATTTCTATATATTACAGTGTATCTCTGCATAATACAGTCCTTTACTTCCTAACAGCACTATTCAAGGGGCAAATAATCACTCCACACCATGGCAACATATACTGTATCTACTACAAAGAACAATAGAACTAATATTACCACCAAACAGCAACTATATAGAGGTGGATTCCAGCACTACACAGATAAATACTCTGTATAAGTTATTACAACACAGTTGTATCCAGTAACTCACAGGTGGTGTTTTCTCTGATCTGTGTTGTTCTCGTTTCTTTTTTTTTTTCATGCACCTCAAAGGGTCACGATGACTTCTCCTAAACGTAATGACGTGAAGTGTCTGCAGCCTATGACAATGAATGGTGGAGTAGAGTGGCTTCATCATTCTCCTGCTTCTTCACCAAAAATGAAGCAGATGCAGTGACGGGTGTCTGGGGTGACACCACTATGGGATGAATACTTCCCGCTTGGTTGAGTCACCCCACAAGACTGTTATCCAGTGAGGTCCACCGTTGTAAGGGTATGTTCATACTGCTTATTTCCAGCGGAATTCTGCGCAGTGAACATTGGCATCAGTGTGAATGGATCTTCCATAGACCCGTTAACACTGAGGAATTTCAGCGGCGAACAATTCCGGCGAACATGTTCATTTTTTGCGCGGAAGTCCGCGAGCACTGCATAGCCGTCAATGGTGATGGCACAGTGCCGTACGGTTCTACCACTGAAGTATTTTCAACGGCGGCCGTCAGATGGAATCTCCGTTTGCGGAATTCTTCGAGAAGAAATTCCGCAGTGTGAACATACCCTAAGAATGATCTTGCTCATTCTTCCAGCAGAATACAACATGAAATACATTGCAATCAATGGAGACCGACATTATCTGCGGGGACCACGATGCCTGCTGAAATCATTAAGCAGGCATCCTGTGCCAACGCCTGGGGTGGGTCCTGAGACCGGCGCTCCTCTTCTGAGCATTGTAGTTCGCCCGTAGAGCACTTTACATCCACATATGGGATATCTCCATACTCAGAAGAAATTGTGTTACAAATTTTGGGGACATTTTCTCCTATTTCCCTTTTTGAAAATGTAAAAATTTTGGGAAAAACCATAATTTTTGTGGAAAAAAAATATTTTCATTTACACATACGAATTTAACAAAAAATCGTCAGCAGAACACTTGATGTCCACACATGGAGTATTTCCATTCTCAGAAGAAATGGGGCTACAAATTTTGGGGGTCATTTTCTCCTATTATCCCTTGTAAAAATGTAAACATTTTGGGAAACACCATCATTTTAGTGAAAAAATATATATTTTCATTTACACATACAAATTTAACAAAAAATCATCAAACACCTGTGGGGTGTTAAGGCTCACTGTACCCCTTGTTACATTCCTTGATGGGTGCAGTTTCCAAAATAGTATGCCACGTGTTTTTTTTTTTTTGCTGTCCTGGCACCATAGGGGCTTCCTAAATGCGACATGCCCCCCAAAAACCATTTCAGCAAAATTTACTTTCCAAAAGCCAAATATGACTCCTTCTCTTCTGAGCATTGTAGTATGCTCGCAGTGCACTTGAAGTCCACATATGGGGTATTTTCATACTCAGAATAAATGGGGTTACACATTTTGAGGGAAATTTTCTCCTATTACCCCTTGTAAAAAATTAAAAATTTTGGGAAAACCAGCATTTTTGTACAAAAAAATAAAAAATCATTTACACATCCGACTTTAACCTGTAAAGGATAAGGACCCAGGGCGTACCTGTACGTCCTGAGTCCGCTCCCGTTCTATAACGGGGGGGCCACGGCGTGGCCCCGCGTCATAGCGGGTCGGGCCCGGCCTCTAACAGCAGCCGGAACGCCGCGTCTAAAATGAAAGTGAAACCATGCCGGTTAGCTCAGGGAGCTGTTCGGGATTGCCGCGGCGAAATCGCGGCATCCCGAACAGCTTATATGACAGCTGGAGGATCCCTACCTGCCTCCTCGCTGTCCGATCGCCGAATGACTGCTCAGTGCCTGAGATCCAGGCATGAGCAGTCAAGCGGCAGAATCATCAATCAGTGGTTTCTTATGAGAAACCACTGATCAATGTAAAAGATCAGTGTGTGCAGTGTTATAGGTCCCTATGGGGGCTATAACACTGCAAAAAAAAGTGAAAAAAAAGTGAATAAAGATCATTTAACCCCTCCCCTAATAAAAGTTTGAATCACCCCCCTTTTCCCATAAAAAAAAAAAAACTGTGTAAATAAAAATAAACATATGTGGTATCGCCACTTGCGGAAATGTCCGATTTATAAAAATATATCGTCAATTAAACCGGTCAATGGCGTACGCGCAAAAAAATTCCAAAGTCCAAAATAGTGCATTTTTGGTCATTTTTTATATCATGAAAAAATTAATAAAAAGTCCTATCAATGCAAAAATGGTACCGTTAAAAACTTCAGATCACGGCACAAAAAATGAGCCCTCATACCGCCCCATACGCGGAAAAATAAAAAAGTTATAGGGGTCAGAAATGACAATTTTAAACGTATTAATTTTCCTGCATGAAGTTATGATTTTTTCCAGAAGTACGACAAAATCAAACCTATATAAGTAGGGTATCATTTTAACCGTATGGACCTACAGAATAAATATCAGGTGTCATTTTTACTGTAAAATGTACTACGTAGAAACGGAAGCCCCCAAAATTTACAAAACGGCTTTTTTTTTTCCAATTTTGTCTCACAATGATTTTTTTTTCCGTTTCACCGTAGATTTTTGGGCAAAATGACTGACGTCATTACAAAGTAGAATTGATGGCACAAAAAATAAGCCATCGTATGGTGCAAAATTGAAAGAGTTATGATTTTTTAAAGGCAAGGAGCAAAAAACGAAAATGCTAAAACGGAAAAACCCCTGGTCCTTAACGGGTTAAGGGGTTAACAAAAAGTCGTCAAACACCTGTGGGGTGTTAAGGCTCACTGGACCCCTTGTTACGTTCCTTGATGGATGTTGTTTCCAAAATAGTGTGCCATGTGGGTTTATTTTTTTTAATTTATTTATTTTTTGCTGTTCTGCCACCATAGGGGCTTCCTACATGTGACATGCCCCCCAAAAACCATTTCCGCAAAATTCACTCTCCAAGATCCCATTTTCGCTCCTTCCCTTCTGAGCCCTCTAGTCCCCCGAGAGAAATTGGGTGATTTATGTCCTTTTACCCCTTGTAAAATTTTCTAAAATGGCTCTACAAGAACATGTGAATGTAAACAATGAAGATTTTGAATTTTCTCCTTCACTTTGCTGCTATTCATGTGAAACACCTTAAAGGGGTACTCCGCCCCTAGACATCTTATCCCCTATCCAAAGGATAAAGGATAAGATGTCAGATCGCCGGGGTCCCGCTGCTGGAGCGGATCGGAGCCATGACGTCACGCTGCTCCGGCCCCTGTATCGCCCGTCATTATGCACCGAGCCAACTCGCTCTGCGCAGTAATGATAGCGGGGTGCCGCAGCGGGGATCCCCGGGGTCCCCAGCAGCGGGACCGCGGCGATCTGACATCTTATCCCCTATCCTTTGGATATGGGATAAGATGTCAGGGGCGGAGTACCCCTTTAAGGGTTAACAAACTTTCTGAATGTCATTTCGAATACTTTGAGGGATGCAGTTTCTATAATGGGGTCATTTATGGGGTATTTATCAGTGAAAGGCCCCTCAAATCCACTTCAAACTTCAAACTGGTCCCTGAAAAATTCAAATTTTTTATTTTTCATGAAAATTTTGAAAATTGCTGCTATACTTTGAAGTCCTCTAATGTCTACAAAAAGTAAAAACATGTCAACTTTATGATGCAAATATAAAGTAGACATATTTTATATGTGAATCAATATATAATTTATTTGGAATATCCATTTTCCTTACAAGCAGAGAGCTTCAAAGATAAAATGCTAATTTTTCATGAAATTTTGGGGGTTTTCACCAAGAAAGGATGCAAGTAATGACGAAAATTTACCACTAAGTTAAAGTAGAATATGTCACAATAAACTATCTTGGAATCAGAATAAAAGGTAAAAGCATCTCAGAGTTAATACATAAAGTGACAGTGGCCAGACGTGAAAAAAAGGGTTGAGTCCTTAAAGGAGTACTCCGGCGCGCACTTTTTTCCTTTTATCCCGTCTGGGCTGCACAATAAGAGAAAACACACTTTCTCTTACCTGCCAACGAGCCCCCGGAGCTCCGGTACACTCCGGTACAGGTGTTCGGTCCCCGGGCTGTATTCTTCTTACTTCCTTTTAGCCCGACACGTCACACAGAGCTTCAGCCTATCACCGGCCGCAGTGATGTCCCGCCTCGGCCGGTGATAGGCTGAAGCTCCGTGTGACGTGCCGGGCTAACAGGAAGTAAGAAGAATACAGCCCGGGGACCGAACACCTGTACCGGAGTGTACCGGAGCTCCGGGGGCTCGTTGGCAGGTAAGAGAAAGTGTGTTTTCTTTTATTTTGCAGCCCGGACGGGATAAAATGAAAAAAGTGCGTTCCGGAGTACTCCTTTAAGGTGAAAATGGGCTGGGTCCCTAAGGGGTTAATGCACATGTAATTCTCAGCTGTAAAAGAGAGACATTTGTGACATGTGTCTACATAGTCCTGGGAACCTCTAGAAAAATTTAAATATACATATAATTCTTAATTGAGCTCCTCTTTTTGATTATATATATATATATATGTTATACAATTGAATTGCGCACATGCGCAGTACACAAGTCTGCAGGAAATTCTCACGTCTTTCTCAGGAAACGCACGTGATCCGCCTACCTGCCCTCGCTGACGTCACTAAAAGCCGGCTTCGTGACGCTACGCTGGGCGGGGCTCTGTGACCCTCCTTCAGCCGCTTCCTGTTCAACCTACCCTGCTATACAGTCGCCGACGGCAAAAGAAGCCAAACTCTTCTCTTTGATTGGATGATCTAAGCACTTTAGAGGGCGAGACTTGGTCGACGTCACACGTAAAATCTAAGGTGCGTTGCGTGGACACCGGTTACAAAGGCTTGGTACAGCGTGTCCTTGGCTGTAGAGCGAGCAGTGTGTTCACCGGTGCGGAGCTCAGTTGACTGGCTGTAAGGTAAGATGTGGCCTTCGCCATCATGGCGCCGCCCTGGCTTTATTGCTTGTCTTAGCTATTTATATTACAATGGGTATTGTGGAATATCTTCTACGACCTTGGGATTTTTAGGGGATGCTTGTCCTTGGCCATTCTGCGCCTGCTCAGATGTTGTTCTACTCCAGTAGAGATTTAATATGGATAAATGAATGATGATGATGGATTGTAATGGCTGGACCCATGTTAACGTCTCACCTAAGCTGTCCATTGGCTGTATATACAAGGGTGCCTGCAACTGTTGGAAAACTACAACTCCCAGCATGTCCAGTCAGTCTAAGGCTGTCTGGCCATGCTGGGAGTTGTAGTCTTGCAACAAATGTGGGCACCCTGGCTTGAAAATTTTTTTGTGTACACTGTATAGATCTACATTATTCAGTTGTGGTGGTCAGGCTGTAACTTTTTATTTTAAAACTACAACTCCCAGCATGCCTGCACTGCATTTGGCTCTCTGGGCATGCTGGGAGGTGTAGTTTTGCCCCAGCTTGTTCAATGAGATGCACTAGTGCAGTGGTCTTCAACCTGCGGACCTCCAGATGTTGCAAAACTACAACTCCCAGCATGCCCGGACAGCCAACGGCTGTCCGGGCATGCTGGGAGTTGTAGTTTTGCAACATCTGGAGGTCCGCAGGTTGAAGACCACTGCACTAGGTTATAAGACACCGGTAACTCCTTGTAAATGAGCTCCAGCTTGTCTGGCTTCCTTTTTTTAGTTTGTGACCCTTGGGAAGGTCATATAGGTCACCAGGGCTTATTACTAGTGCTCTGGGGATGGGAGGCAGTGCTTTTTTTTTTTGTATTTTTGAGCTATGTGTGGTGATGGTTTATAGTGATGTCTTCCCTGACTTTTTTTTTTTTTTTTTTTGTTCTTTTATTTCAGAATTTAACAATGGGAGACGTTGAAAAGGGAAAGAAGGTCTTTGTCCAGAAATGCTCTCAGTGCCACACGGTTGAGAAGGGAGGAAAGCACAAGGTTGGACCCAACCTAAACGGCCTGTTTGGACGCAAGACTGGTCAAGCAGAGGGCTTTAGTTACACCGATGCCAACAAAAATAAGGGTGAGTGGTGCTATAAGGAGATGGTTGGGTGATATGAGTCCTTAGTCCACAGGGTAAGTAATACATGTGTGGTCACTGGCTCTTTGTAAGCTCTGAATGCCTCTTGAGAATGAAGATGCTGGGGGTTTGACCTCTGGTGCCCTCAGTGATCTCAAATGTTGGTCCTTAGGTGCCCCCTTGTGTATGAAGAGGCAGTGTGCTTCTATGACTGCAGCTCCATTCACTTATTTAGTCTGGAGGGTACAATCTGTCTGCACCCTTGCAGTTAAAGAGGTTAACCAGGAAAAAACTGGCTCCAGAAAGTTAAACAGATTTGTAAATTCCTACTATTAAAAAATCTTATTCCTTTCAGTACTTATGAGCTGCTGAAGTTGAGTTCTTTTCTAAGTGCTCTCTGATGACACCTGTCTCGGGAACCGCCCAGTTTAGAAGCAAATCCCCAAAGCAAACCTCTACTTGGTGCAGTTCCCGAGACACAAAGATGTCAGCAGAGAGCACTGTTGCCAGACAGAAAACAAATCAACTTCAGCAGCTGATAACTATTGAAAGGATTAAGATTTTTTTTTTAATAGAAGTAATTTACAAATCTGTTTAACTTTCTGGCACCAGTTGATGTATAAATAAGTTTTTCCTTTAATATAGAAGTAGGATTGAGATCACTGATGGTCCTGGAGGTCAAACCCTCAGGATCTTCATTCTCAGGGGCATTTAGAGACTGTTGGGCAGAGTGATCTTGGAGGTCAAACACTACCCTGCCCATGGGTAACATCTTATTTTAGTGGGAGAACTTTAAATGCCAATAACTTATGCAAGTAGTCCCTCTAATGTGACCAACACTTTTCTATTTATCTAAGACTTTGTTTTTGCGCGGTGTACATGCATTTACTGGACAGATTCAGATATTTCTCGCCTCTGCTGTGATATGCATCACTGTAGAAAATGAGTCTGCTGTACTTCCCTATACAAATACATGGTTGTCTGATGTGAGTCTACAAAGTGGTATATCCCAGCGTTCCACTGGAGGTTTATAGCAGGGGATACTGTAATCTTCGGTTATGAAGGGTTTTTCTTTCCATATGAATCCCTGGACTTTTTGACTACTAGGTATTTCAGATCACTCACTTGAAAGGAGTTGCCAAGATTAGAAAACATTGACTGCTCTTCTCCACACCTGTCCAAGGGTTGTCTGTGACACTGCAGCTCAGCATCATGCATGTCCATGGCACTGACCAGATACAGCCTATTGCTAGATGTGGTATGGTTTGTGTGGGAATGCAGCCATGGTTTTTATACTTGTACTGTAAATCGCTTTTGTTGCCACTGAACTTTTATTAATGATATGGTTGTCCACAGGCATTACCTGGAACGAGGAAACCCTTATGATCTATCTGGAAAATCCTAAAAAGTACATCCCTGGCACAAAGATGATCTTTGCTGGTATCAAGAAGAAGGGAGAGAGAGAAGACTTGATAGCATACCTGAAGAGCGCAACCTCCTAACTGCTATATCCACTGCCTTATTTATTTCACAGAGGGAGGGGGGGGGGGGTTGCTTGCGATGAGATGCTTTTTAAATTTTATATATTTTTATTTGTATTGTCATTACTTATTTTAGTGTCTCATCAGCCAGCAAATGTAAAATTTATGGGAAAATACATTGAAATGAATGTGGCTCTTCAGTGTTATGGATGAAAAGATAACCAACCTGCTACTTGGACTAAAACTCACTCAACTAATAAAATAAATTCTGCTCATGCTATTTATAGTAACTTTTATTTAATTTTTTTTTTCTCTATTGGATTATGAAAAAGATGACTAAAGGAAATGTAAGGGTTCCTGTCTGTTTTTGATCAGTGTGGGTCCAGGTGTTGAGAACCCTGCTGATCACAACAGGAACTGGCAGCGCTCATCACTAGAGATGAGCGAACTTGCAGTAAATTCGATTAGTCACAAACTTCTCGGCTCGGCAGTTCATGACTTTTCCTGCATAAATTAGTTCAGCTTTCTGGTGCTCCGGTGGGCTGGAAAAGGTGGATACAGTCCTAGGAGACTCTTTCCTAGGAATGTATCCACCTTTTCCAGCCCACCGGAGCACCTGAAGGCTGAACTAATTTACGCAGGAAAAGTCGTCAACTGCCGAGCCGAGAAGTTCGTGGCAAATCGAATTTACTGTAAGTTTGCTCATCTCTACTCATCACCAACAAACTCTACTCTTGTAAGCAGCTTATAAACTACACGGTGGGCCATTTATATGGATACACATTAATAAAATGAGAATGGTTGGTGATCTTAACTTCCTATTTGTGGCACATTAGTTTATGTGAGGGGGGACTTTTCAAGATGGGTGGTGACCATGGCGGCTATTTTGAATCCAACATTTGTTTTTTCAATCGGAAGAGGGTCATGTGACACATCAAATTTGTTGGGACTTTCACAAGAAAAACAATGATGTGCTTGGGTTTTAATGTGAGTTATTTACAAGTTTCTGACCACTTCTAAAATGTGTTCAATGTGCTGCCCATTGTGTTGGATTGTCAATGCAACACTCTTCACACACTCTTCACACACTGATAGCAACACCGCAGGAGAAATGCTAGCACAGGCTTCCAGTATCCGTAGTTTCAGGCGCTGCACATCTCGTATCTTCACAGCATAAATAATTGCCTTCAGATGACCCCAAAGATAAAAAAAAGTCTAAGGGGGTCAGATCGGGATACCTTGGGGGCCATTCAACTGGCCCACGACGACCAATCCACTTTCCAGGAAACTGTTCATCTAGGAATGCTCAGACCTGGCACGTTCCCTGAATGTTTCCAGCAAGCTGGTGCACCACCACATTATGGGTGTCAGGTCCCAGCATTCCTAGATGAACAGTTTCCTGGAAAGTGGATTGGTCTTCGTGGCCCAGTTGAATGGCCCCCAAGGTCTCCCGATCTGACCCCCTTAGACTTTTATCTTTGGGGTCATCTGAAGGCAATTGTTTGTTTATGCTGTGAAGATACAAAATGTGCAGCACCTGAAACTACGGATACTGGAAGCCTGTGCTAGCATTTCTCCTGCGGTGTTGCTATCAGTGTGTGAAGAGTGGGAGAAGAGGGTTGCATTGACAATCCAACACAATGGGCAGCACATTGAACACATTGTATAAGTGGTCAGAAACTTGTAAATAACTCATGAAAGAATAAAGTTACATTAAAACCAAGCACATTGTTTTTCTTGTGACAAACTTATTGGGAATTTCACATGACCTTCTTTCTATTGAAAAAATGATTCAAAATGGCTGCCATTGTCACCACCCATCTTGAAGTTTCCCCTCTCACATATACTAATGTGCCACAAACAGGAAGTTTAATCTCACCAACCATTTTATTAAGGTGTATCCATATAAATTGCCCACCCTGTAGAACGAACGGGCACAACGAAGCTGAACTTCTGCCAATTTGTTTTAGGGAACAGTGTGGGGTCCTCGGTTTACAGTAAATTCGATTCGTCACGTACTGCTCGGCAGTTGATGACTTTCTGCATAAATTAGTTCAGCTTTCAGGTGCTCCGGTGGGCTGGAAAAGGTGGATACATTCCTAGGAAAGGGTCTCCTAGGACTGTATCCACCTTTTCCAGCCCACCGGAGCACCTAAAAGCTGAACTAATTTATGCAGGAGAATCCATCAACTGCCGAGCCGTGAAGTCCGTGACGAATCAAATTTACTGTAAATTCGCTCATCTCTAGTCCTCGGCATCCAGACCTCAATCAAAATTTCAGACATGGCAATGACTTGTAATGTAACCTTTGGTATGGAGAAGACAGAGTAGTAGTATTACCAGATATAGGCTATAGACTAGGGGTGTTTTTTTTTTTTTTTTTTAAACTGCTGCCAAAAAGTTAAATGGATTTTGTAAATAACTATTTAAAAAATCTTAATCCTTCCAGTACTTATCAGCTGCTGTTATGATCCACAGGAAGTTTTCTTTTTGAAGTTCCTTTTGTCTGACCACAGTGCTCTCTACTGACACCTCTGTCCAGAGCAGGATAGGTTTTCTATGGGGATTTGCTCCTATTCTGGACAATTCCTAAAATGGACAGAGGTGTCAGCAGAGCACTGTGTTCAGACAGAAAGGAAAGTCAAAAAGAAAAGAACTTCCTGAGGATCATACAGCAGCTAAGTACTGGATGGATTAAGATATAATAGAAGTAATTTGCAAATCTAACCTTTTTGGCCCCAGTTGAAATATAAAAATAAAATTTTTTTATATTTTTAATTTTTTTTCTCCAGTGGAGTGCCCCTTTTTTAAGGTGAAAATGAGTTCTTATCTGGGTGGGTTAAGGGTTTTCTTAAATTTACAGTAGATGAGCGAAGTTACAGTGATTCAATTCGTCACTAACCTCGTGGCTCGGTGTAGACTGACTTTATCCTGCATAAATTAGTTCAGCTTTCAGGTGCTCTGGTGGGCTGGAAAAGGTGGATACAGTCCTAGGAGCTGGAGCTGGCAATGGACCATTTGCATGCCAAGGCCTGTACCTTTGGATAGGGGATAAGATGTATCGGGGTGGAGTACCCCAATAAGGCCAAAATGGTCTGTGTCCTTAAGGGGTTAAAAGGCAGTTAAAAAAACAAAACCACTCTGCTGTCTGGCACTTCTGGGTTCAGGGACTTGATGTCATGTACACACTCATACAATCAGTGAATAGAAGTGCTTTGGAGGGGACCTGCATTATACCAGCAGGAGTGCGTGAGCGAGGATGGTAATCAGGTGGGGTGTTTTTTGTTTGCTAACCCCCTCCCTGACAAGCTTAAGATTTCCGCAAGACTGCCCCTTTTATTGGGCTTTACGTCTGTGCTTTGCAACCCCTCTCCTGCCCAGTCTGACAGACAATGAGATGTATAGTCAGTACAGTTGCCAAGACAACAGTTTAATGCAAAGAAATTAATGTCCCATTTGACCTGTGCCTTATACTTGCTGGGTGTTGGATGGTTGACTTGGCAACTTAATCAGCAGCTACTCCCTATGCTCGATAACATAGGAGAGGGGTATGGATAACCCTTTTAAGTCTGATTAGAACCTGCATTCATAGCATGTCTCCCTGAATATAACTTTTATGCTTAAGGGGGTACTTTTTTTTTTTTTCCCCCTTCAAATCAACTGGTGCAAGAAAGTTAAAAAGATTTGGAAATTACATCTTTTAAAAATATTAATCCTTCCAGCATTTATCAGTTGCTGTATGCTCCAGAGGAACAAAGTCCGCTGAAGACAAGAGATCTGGCACTGCCATAGCGATGGTGCTCTATTGTAGCAAGTAGCCACCAACATACATGCAAATAAGATTCACCTCACCATCCACCTTCACTCACCATCCAGTTACTTTAGATTTATTAGAACATCTTCACAAATGCAAACGAGACACACTCAGTCAGGTGAGTATTTAACTACTAAATCACCTGGACCAAATAGCGTCACACCTTTACAGGAGGAGCTAGTGCCGCAACAATACAATGCAACTCACTATAAGGAAGCAAATAGACATACATAAAAGATAAAAACTGTGCAAAAAACACAGAGCCATATATACAAGTTACAAGAACGGGCTCAAATCGTTCCTATGATTCAGTCCCAAAGGACCGAGTGCTTCTAATTTCAGGATCCACCTGGCTTCGCAGTGGAGAAGAAGATTCTGTCTCCTCCCCTCGGCGGAGCCTAGTTTTTCTTTAGCCTTGTGAATTTCAATACATGACCATCATTATTGTGAAAGCAATTATTCTGGGGGCTCCTTTGCCTATTTTTAAGGAGTATATATGTTCTCTAAGTCTTAATTGTCTGATGGTTATCCTACGTAAAAAAATCTGCAGGGACTGATGAAAATGTAATTAACTGAGTCTAAACGTGAACATAGCCTCCTACCAGAAACAATCTAGAGGATATGTTCATACTACAGAAATTGCAAAAACAGCATGGGTGATTACCACTAGGTCTTAATTTTGCCAACCAATTATTAGGATTTTTACTTACATTAAAGCAAAAAAAAAAAAAAAACGTATCTCCTACAGTGGTATTCTTCCTGTATGTCACTAACGGTTTCCAAACTGCCATGTAAATCTGGATCGGCTTTGATCAGAAACCAGTTTTTTTTCTAAAACTTAATTGATGACCTATTCATATTTTCAGAATAAATACTATTTAAGTACTCCACAAAGTCAAAGAGATGTACCTTAGGGCCTTCCCATATTACAAATATGTCATCCAGAAATCGTAAAATGGTGACAATATTCCCAACATAAGGATTGGTGGTAGAAAAAATTAACTTACGTTCAAGCATGGCGAGGAACAAATTTGCAAAGGTACAAGATACCGGTGTACCCATTGCAGTACCAGTAATTTGCCGGTGCCAGTACTCGCCATGCTTGAATGTATTGTGGCAAAGGATAAATTCATGGGGCTTGCATACAAATTCTGGAAAGCCTGCTATTTTGTCAGTGGATGTAAGTAGCTCACATATAGCTATGCTTCCTGTGGAATCTGTGTATGCAATGATTTCATCTCTATAGATGCTAAATTATATGACTTGCCAGTTGATATCGGCAATGTGACTCAATAAATCACCTGTATCTTTAAAGGGGTACTCCAGCTTTGTAATGTTTGTTTTCCACATTCTGCCCTCTCCAGGCTGGTTTACTTACCTAACAGTTGTCTGACCTTTTGCACTGTGTTTGCGGTTCCAATGCGTTTCTGTTCGCGTTCAACCTGAGTTGTTATTTCTCCCCGTCTTCCGGTGTTTTTGCGTGACTAAACTTAATTTCCCAGGAGCATTTGCGGGCACATCACATGTTTTTGCTGCTATTGTAGGTGGCGTTCTTATGCTTAGTTGGGCTGTGCTGCCCCTTATTTCCCTCCCTTCCCTATGCTTATGTTGCCGCCCATCCTCCTGCTTACCATGTTTTCCCCGCCCTGAATCCGCCCTTGTGTTTTGATTTTCCCAATTTGCATGTGTGTGGGACCTTGTGTGCAGCCTAACCTGCTTGCGCTTGCGTTCCAGTTGCAGTGGCCAATCACCTTTGCAGGAGTTCCGTTATGACACGCCCCTTCTTCTGGAAGGCCCCACATTAAGCGCACGCGCAAAGAGAAAACATTACGTCGTCAGCGCTGCAGTGCAACCAAACCCCACACTAACAGCGAAGCATGAAGGAGAAGACACGCCAATCACATGACACCACCAAACCAGATAATTGGACAGTAAACAGCCAATGAGGAGGAGCAGGCAAACATAGAAGGGCACAACCCAAGAAGGAGGAACTAATGACAACGCGATTCAAACAAAGTGGGCGACAAGGAGGAGACACAGAGGAGGGCAAGTGTGAGGTCACAAACGCAAGATGGGCGCTGAACGGAGAAAAAAAAGTGGTCGTGATCAAGAAAAAGACAGCGAAACTACAATACTTCCGCCGAGGATAAAAGGTAAGATTGCACAGAAACTGTAAGGCACACACACAACGAACACAGCACATAAATTAAGCACAACCACATACACAACATACTAAAAAAACACTACAGCGCCGGAGTACCCCTTTAAGATATGCAGGCATAGATGTCAGGAGGGGACACAACAACCAATCAACATATTGTGACAAGGGCTTAGTCACAGAGCCGATCGTGACGATAGGTCACCCAGGGGGTCGGCTCTGCTACTTATGCACCTTGGGTAAAGAATACCATTTAGGAAAACGTGGATGTTCAGGGAGTACGCTTTCAGCTGTTTTGTATGTAATCAGACCCTTTTCTGCTTGTCCATGTAGAAATGAGCGAAAGTGTTGCTGGATATGTGGAACAGGATTGTCATGTCTGTGTTCTCACACAGCCATTTAGATTAGCTTGTGTGTGAACAGTTTTATGTTCCCTGGCCAGGGAATAGTTAAAAGCCTTTGGCTTGCTAGCCAATAGCTCCTAGGGTGTGTCTATTTAAAGTCAGCCTAGTCTAGCCTCTGGGCTGGTGATTGAGATCATTACATCTTGACTGGCTAACATGCTGGACGTGCTGCTTTGGAGCTTTTGGTGAAACACTCTTTATTTGAGCTTTTAATCTACTATCTCTGTTTTAGCATGCACTTTGTATTTTCTGGTTTTAGCCATGATTAGGTGGCATGCTTATAGTAGATTTTAATCTGTGTTTGTAAAGTCGGTTTTAGGATTTGTATATTTTTTCTGCTATGTCTCTGTTCACACTGTGTTTTCTCTTGTATCCGTTCTTATAAAGTTCTGTATTTTATATTTCTGTTTGGATTTGGATTTATTTGGATTTATTATTATGGCTACTCCTTTAGTGGAGTGGAGTGTCCAGTTTGTGTGTCCAGTGTGAACAGTGTCCTATGTTAGATCCCTGTTACTGCTCCATGTGGACTCCGTGTCCACTGGAGGTGTTTGGAGGGATTGCTATTCCTGTCTTGTGTTCAGTGTGAACAGTGTTGTATTTTATATCCTATGTATTTAGGCATCCCTGTTACCTGTTCATGGGGGCTCAGAGAGTATTGTTATTCCTGCGTCTACTGGAGGTGTTCTGAAGGGATTGCGATTATTCCTGTCTTGTGTTCAGTGTGAATAGTGTTCTATAAATATATCCTGTGTATCTAGGCATCCCTGTTACCTCTCCATGATGTCTACTTGAGGTTTTATGTGGGATTGCGAATATTCCTGTTTAGCTATAGATCCCTGTTACCGGTCCATGGGGACTTTTTGTCAACTGGAGGTTCTGGGGGATTATGCTATATTCCTGTCTGTTCCTGGAGTCTGTTTAGACTAATCAGTGTTCCTGTCTGGTGCTTTAAACTCTATATGTTTATTAGTTCTTGATTTCAGATCTTTGGAGTTCTGTACATGACACTCATCTATAGTGTCTTCTGTTCACGACCACTGATCTATAGTGTCCTCTGTTCACGACCACTGAGTCCTCTGTTCATATCTGCTGATCTATAGCGTCATCTGTTCATGACCACTGATTTTAGTGTCCCCTGTTCTGCTCACTGATCTGTGTCCTCTGAACTTTATCTGTAATAGAGTTCTATGTTCCTGTTATGTTTCTGGTTTATGACCGACTATTTATTATGTGTTTTTAGGCCCCTGTACTTAAGTGCCACTTTGGTGCCACGTTTTTGTTTTTGTTCCTGTATCCGTTTGAAGTGGACCAGACGCAAGGATCTCTTTGGCCAATACTGGAGACTGCAGTATTTCGTTCCTCCGTTCCTGAGCCAAGCATCTGCGTCCAGGTGGCAATTGTCCTCACTAAAGGGGGGTACTGTCATGTCTGTGTTCACACACAAGCAAATCCAATGGCTGTGTGTGAACACAGACATGACAGTACCCCCCCCCCACCCTTTAATTAGGGGCCTCCGGACCCTCATAAAAAACAAACAAGCATAAAACATCCCAAATATAAAAAAATTACAAAAAATACCTGGGCGGCCAGGTGGCACCACGATTAACACCTGGACGCCGATGCTTGGCTCAGGAATGGAGGAATGAAATACTGCAGTCTCCAGGATTGGCTGAAGAGATCCTTGCCTCTGGTCCACTTCAAACGGATACAGGAACAAAAACCAAAAAGTGGCACCAGAGCAAGTGGCAGGCTGGTGATTCTGTCAGGGACCGCCCGGGGGACAGGGAGAGTGAGCCCTAAACTGGCCCTAAAACTGCTCTCCCTGCATACTTGCCCATCCACCCTAAACGGTGGATCGATAACTGGGCGCCGGTCCCTCCCTGAGCTAAAGTGCAGGGGCCTAAAAACACATACTAATAAATAGTCGGTCACAAACCAGAAACATAACAGGAACATGGAACTCTATAACAGATAAAGTTCAGAAGACACAGATCAGTGAGCAGCACAGGGGACACTAAGATCAGCGGTCATGAACAGAGGACGCTATAGATCAGCGGACATGAACAGAGGACTAATAGAACACTATTCACACTGAACACAAGACAGGAATAATTGCAATCCCTTCAGAACACCTCCAGTAGATGCAGGAATAACAATACCATCTGAGTCCTCATGAACAGGTAACAGGGATGCCTAAATATACAGCATGTTATCTAAAACACTGTTCACACTGAACCACAAGACAGGAATAGCAATCCTCCGAACCCCTCCAGTAGACACGGAGTCCCCATGTAGCGGTAACAGGGATCTAACATAGGACACTGGACACACAAACTGGACACTACACTCCACTAAAAAGGAGTAGCAATAATAATAAATCCAAATAGACTACTGGCCAGTGGCACACTCACCAGTGTGGACAGGATACTGGCCCAGTAGGAAAACAAAAATATAAAACACAGAACTTCATAAGAACAGATACAAGAGAAAATACAGTGTGAACAGACACATAGCAGAAAATAAATACAAATCCTAAAACTGACAATACAAACACAGATTAAAATCTACTATAAGCATGCCACCTAACCATGACTACAACCAGAAAATACAAAGTGCATGCTAAAACAGAGATAGTAGATTAAAAGCTCAAATAAAGAGTGTTTCACCAAAAGCGCCAAAGCAGCATTTCCAGCATGTTAGCCAGTCAGGATGTAATGATCTCAATAACCAGCCCAGAGGCTAGCCTGGGCTGGCTTTAAATAGACACACCCTAGGAGCTATTGGCTAGCAAGCCCAAGACTTTTAACTATTCCCTGGCCAGGGAACATAAAACTGTTCACACACAAGCAAATCCAATGGCTGTGTGTGAACATAGACATGACAAAGATTGTTAGGTAACAATTCATACACACGAACGTCACTTAACTGCCGATTCGCTTCAAATGTATGGTAGTCACTACGGATGAGCGAATCAAATCTGATGAATCCGAATTCGTTACGATTTTCATGAAAAATTTGATTAGTAATGAATCCGAATATCGCCGCGATTCAATGAGACGAATCGCTTCATTAAACTCTATTTAGTATGATCCAGGCTCCAAGGCATCTAAAATGGCGGCTCCACATGTGAGGACATGGGGCAAGGAACTCTTGGAAGGGCAGCCATATTGCAGCCAGACATTTCAGTGTTTTACTTCAGAGAGAGCGTTTTATTGCATAGAGAGAGGAGAAAGACAGAGAACACTTTTGGGTGTACTACACAGCGACTCTGTACTGCTGCAGTGGGGTGTGCAACAACTCAAAAGCTAATAGGGGCCAGTCAGGATGAGCAATATTAGCCATAGTCACCTGCTATTGGTGCATAATAATACTGTACTTGGCGGTGCTACACAGCGACTCTGTGCTGTAGCACTAGTGTGTACTACTCTAAAGCTAATAGGGGCGAGTTAGGGCACTGAGCACTAAAAGCCATAGTGACCTGATTTTAATGCCTAATACAGGTTGCATAGTGGAGCGTATTGTCCTCTCATAAATGTAACCTGTGTGTACATAGGTGGTGTATGTTTTGTTTTCCTGTCAAACTAATTTGGGCCTATTTACTGTGAAAGTCCAGCCAAAGCTACACACTTGTTTTTGTAGCCTGTAGCCAGTTTTAAGTGGAGCATATTGTCCTCCTCTCAGTGTAAACTGTACGTACACCTATGTGGTGTCCTTTATATTTTTCCTGTTGAAATAATTTGGGCCTAATTACTGTGAAAGGCCAGCCAATGCTACACACTTGTTTCTGTAGTCTAATACAGTTTTATGCGTAGTGGAGCATATTGTCCTTCCCTCATAAGTGTAAACTGTACGTATACCTACGTGGTGTACGATTTTGTTCCTGTTAAAGTCATGAGGGCCTAGTTACTCTGAAAGGCAAGCCAAAACTACACACCTGCTATTGTAGTCAAAGACAGTTTTAAGTGTAGTGGAGCATATTGTCCTTGTCTCATAAGTGTAACATATACGCACTCAGCTGGTGTATAAGTATGTCAGGCAGATAAGTGCCAGGACTTGCAAAGAGGAGTGACAGAGGCGTAGGCAGAGGCCGCAGCAGACTAGAGGCGAGTGGCAGCAAGAGTCGCAGCGAGAGGCCTGAGCTCCCGGTATGACCTAGCGGTCGTTTCTTGACCAGCAACCCATCTGCCGTCAGCAATTGTTTAAGTCGGTCATCCACTTCATAACAAGTGACATCTGACACCCCCAGTCAACAGTCGGTTGGTTCCTCACACACAAACCTCAGCTGGCATGGCCCGGGAGCAGTGCCTGTCCTCCAATTACCTCTGTCCTATGATGTTCCCTCCTCCACAGAAGTATCGTATGCTGTGGGTTCAGCTCCACTTTTTATTGAGCATGATCTACTAGAGGACAGTCAGCAGCTACTGCCCAGCCAAGAAGTGGAGGAGACATCCACCGCTCCCTCTGCTAGGCGGGCAAGTAGTGATGAAGAGAGTGGCGTGGGAGGTGGTGTTGCGAGCGTTTAAGGTCCTGAAGCAGACACTGTTGAGGAACCTGAGGAGGACATCAGTGACGTGCAGACACAACTCGATGATGAAGCCGATCGCACTTGGGAGCTGGGTGCAGAAGGGGCTTCATCATCATCAGGAGAAGATGGTTGCAGGTTGCCCGTGACGCAGCAGCTGAGCCAGCAAGGTGGTAGCATGGTTGGGAGTCAGCATGGTGGCAGAAGTGGGAAGTCTGGAGCGAAACGTGCCCGAGGTAGACCACCTGCTTTGCGGCAGCCTACCTTCCTGGGAGTTAGTGGAACAGGGGTTCTTGTAGTGGGCGGCAGTAGCAGTCAGTCAGTGCGGACTGTTGGTGGGAAAATCAGCTACTCGGGGGTGTGGCAGTTTTTCATCAAGCATCCAGAAGAGGTTAAAGGGGTACTCCGGTGAAAACCTTTTTTCTTTTAAATCAACTGGTGGCAGAAAGTTAAACATATTTGTAAATTACTTCTATTAAAAAATTAATTAATCCTTCCTGTACTTATTAGCTGCTGAATACTACAGAGGAAATTTTTTTCTTTTTGGAATGCTCTCTGATGACATCACGAGGGCAGTTCTCTCTGCTGATATTATGATAATAATAATAATGTTTTATTTATTGTTGTCCTTAGTGGGATTTGAACCCAAGTCCCCAGCATTGCAAGGCAGCAGTGCTAACCACTGAGCCACCATGCTGCCCTTAGCAGACATCTGCTATGCATGGTTGCTAAAATGGACAGAGATGTCAGCAGAGAGCACTGTGCTCGTGATGTCATCAGTGTTCCAAAAAGAAAGGAATTTCCTCTGTAACATTCAGCAGCTAAGTACTGGAAGGATTAAGATTTTTTAATAGAAGTAATTTACAAATATGTTTAACTTTCTGCCACCAGTTGATTTAAAAGAAAAAAGTACCCCTTTAACAGAAGCGTGGTCAGGGTCCCAATGTTGGCTCCACGGCCCTGTGTCAACAAATGCAGCATCATCATAAAGCGGCCTGGGAGAACCGTGGTTCAGATGCGGTGGTCCAGTCTGCTGCATCACCTAGTGGCACGCTGCTCCCTATTTCAGCCAGCCAAGGCTCCACCACCTCAGCCGAAGAGAGCTGTCTGTCATACCCATCTTCTGTAGGCCCAGATGCTTCTGCTCCTCATACTTCGAGTCAGTCATTCCACCAGCAATCCATCAGCAAAGCCATGTCTAATAGACTGCAGTATGCGCCCATTCATCCAACGGTGCAGAAGCTGAATGTGCTCCTGTCCAAGTTGCTGGTGCTGCAGTTCCTCCCTTTTCAAGTGGTACATTCTGCACCTTTGAAAGAAATGATGGCAAGTGCTGAGTATTGTTGAGCGGCATAGGCCATATTCGAATTCGAGAATATTCGCGAATATATGGACGAATATTCGTCATATATTCGCGAATATTCGCATATTCGTTATATTCTCGTTTTATTTTCGCACATGCGAAAATTCACATATGCGAAAAATAACATATGTGAAGATTCGCATATGCGAAAATTAGCATATGCAAATTTTCGCATATGAGAATTTTCGCACGGCAGTCTCACACAGTAGTATTAGAGCCTTCTTTACACCACACAAGCTGGAAGCAGAGAGGGGTGATCACTGTGATGTGTACTGTGAAGAAAAAAAAAAAAACGAATATTCGTAATCACGAATATATAGCGCTATATTCGCGAAATTCGCGAATATGCGATATTCGCGAATAATATTCGAATTGCGAATATTCGCGAGCAACACTAGTGCTGAGCCAAGGTGGGCCCATCCTTGAGCCTGTCTGTGTGTACCAAAGTGCAAGGCAGCGCCGATATGTGGAGCTGCAACCACGGTCAGGGACAATACATGTCTTTTAAGGCCCACTGGGTGAATGTGATTCCTGCACAGCCACAACAGCAACTTGGACAGGTCACGCCGATTCCGCCTCCACGCTCTCAGGCCATTGGTCCTGCAACAGTAGCGACTCCGCCTCCTCATCCTTCATCTTGTCCTCAGCCTCCTCTGCACGGACAAGTCTCAGTGCCCTTCCAGCATACCATGTGTGCAGGGTACGGTGGTGTCACGCTGTTCTTCACATGGTTTGCCTTGGCGAACTGAGTCACACAGGGGAGCTAAAAGTGATTCATCAAAAAATCGAATCATGGGTTACTCCACGAAAACTGGAAATGGGAACCATGGTGACTGACAACGGGAAGAACATCTTGTCTGCGCTGCATCAAGGAAGCCTGAGCCATGCGCCCTGTATGGCACACGTGTTCAATCTGGTTGTAAAGAGGTTACTGAAGTGTTCCCCCATCTGCAAGACATCCTAACAATGGAAAGGAAACTTTGCATGCACTTCAGCCACTCGTACACCGCAAAGCACACCCTCCTTGAGCTGCAGCGTCAGAACGGCATCCCACAACATAGTCTGATATGCGACGTTTCACCTTCCATATGTTGGACCAACTATACGAACAGAGAAAAGCCATTAACGATTTCTTGATGATCCAAGCGGATAGGGGTACTCCCCTGTGTAACTTTAATGTCAACCAGTGGCAGCTCATACATGACACCTGTCGTTTGCTCAGGCCCTTTGAGTAAGCCACATTATTAGTCAGTTGCCATGATTACGCGATGAACGGCGTAATTCCACTGCTTCATTTCCTACAACAGATGGTGAAAACGATGGCTGGTCAGGGCACTGGAGACGTGACGCCTACAACTCATGGCCACATGAGCCCTGTGGGAGTTGAACTGGAAGAGGAGGAGAAGGAGAGGAAAGGGGACAGTGGAGCACAGGCAAGATTTTGCAAAATGGGTGGTTAGTATAGTCATCTGACAGGAGAGGAGGAGCAGGAGCAGCCTGCGGAGCTACAGAGTTATGAGGAATACGAGACAGAGGCACATTAAATAAAACTTTTTATGTTAATCTATTTAAAATCTTCAATTTAATTTTTAAATAATATCTTTAATCTTTTCAGTTGTGAGGCCCTATGTTCTTGTCAGGCTGCGGCCACCTCCAGGCTGGGTCATTCTGCCACTAAATGTCTCTTCATGCTGCTGCCACCTCCAGGCTTTTCATTCTGCCACCATATGGTCTCCTCATGCTGTTGGCACATTAAATTAAACTTTTGAAATGTTAATCTATTTCAAATCTTCCATTACATTTTTTTTAATATCTGTAATATTTTCAATTGTGAGGCCCCATGGTCTCTTCAGGCTGCTACCACCTCCAGGCTGGGTCATTCTGCCACTATGTGGTCTTCTCATGCTGCTGCCACCTCCAGGCTGTGTCACTCTGCCACCATATGGTCTCCTCATGCTGTTGGCTCATTAAATAAAATTTTAAAAATGTTAATCTATTTAAAATCTTCAATTTAATAAAAAAAAAATCTATAATCTTTTCAATTGTGAGGCCCGTTGGTCTCGTTGTGCTGTTGCCACCTCTAGGCTCTGTCATTGTGCCACCATATAGGAAAAGGAAGTGCAGAAAATACAGGGGTTCTGTCTCCCAAGCGCTACTGAAAATTATAGTCGATATGCCAATAGGTACACAGGATTCTTTTTACAACTGGACAACACGTTTCAACGTGTTCTCACGCCTTCCTCAGGTCCACAGTAAAAACTGTAAAAGTGTATACAGATATATATACAAGGTTGGTATAAAAACACAATGACAAAAATTTAATAAATAAATAGATCTCCAAAGGTGGAGAAACACTGTGAAAATAGTGGTGGTACAGGTGAGATTAACACAATAAAACCCATATGGAGAGGTTTATACATATAAATGTTAAAAATGTAAGGAGTAAAAGTGTAAGGAGGGGAGTATATCCTTAATTTCCAGAAACAAATAAAATGATAAGTGGGGGTGAACAGCAGGTAGATATTGTATTCATGGTGGTGGGTATGGAAAGATGGAGACTGACACAGGGGGTTCTGGTGTCAGTGGAAAGGAATAGCATTTTGACCAATAGCTGAAATATTGCTAGGGGCAGGGGAGTGCGCTATGTGGGCAGTGAAGGAATCGCCCAAGGTAACAACAATGAGTGTAATGCTCCATATTATCTGTAGAAACTATGTGTCTCACATGTGAATACCACCATAGTTTCAGCCTCCCATAGTGATATTGGCAGGCAAGTAAAGGGAGAGCTCGAATAAACAAAAATGGATCTTTAAATATGAAGGAGTTGCACTTACTATTGTGGCATCCTGTGTGAGGAGTCCAGAGTAGTTGGCGGCATGGGGAGGGATCGGTGTGCCTTTGTATTTATCACCCGCCAAGCAGCGCTTCCTTCCGTACATGCACATTGAGTTGCACATGTCAGGAGCGCAGCGCTGTCTGTGCGCAGCATGGTGCGCATGCGCATAGCGACAGTTTTTGTAAGTGAGGGGAGCACGTGTTTGAGAATGCGAGCCTGTGTTAGTTGTAAATAAAGGAGCGCGTATCGCGCTGGGTGACACGGAGGAGACGGGTGTGTTCTCCTGTCAGTGATATCAAACAGAGAGCCCACTCTATGGGTTTAATTAGTCAGGGGGACGGTGGGAGAAATAAATAGGAAATGTGGTTATGTCAAAGTATTGGAGGAAAAATGGCAAGGTGGGGGATGATAGGGAATAGTGGGGAGGGGGGAAGGAAAAGTAGAGGGATGGACATGGTGGGTGATAGATGAATGATGGGTTTAGAGATATTGTAAATCGATATTATAACCGTATTTTTCGCCGTATAAGACGCACTTTTTCTTCCCCAAAACTGGGGGAAAAGTCGGTGCGTCTTATACGGCGAATACACCCCTATCACGGCGGTCCCTGCGGTTATCAACGGTCAACCCGATCGCGGTGATGCCCTGTATTAACCCTTCAGACGCGGCGATCAAAGCTGACCACCGCGTCTGAAGGGAAAGTGACACTAACCCGACTGTTCAGTCGGGCTGGTCGGGACCGCCGCAATTTCACCGCGGCGGTCCCGAACAGCCCGACTGAATAGCCGGGTTAGTGCTTACAGGGACCTTACCTGCCTCCTCGGTGTCTTCTCCATTCAGGGATCCCCTGTATGGCCGGCGCGCTTCTTCCTCGTCATCACGTCGTCGCGTACGTGTGTCGGAGTGCGTAACGACGTGATGACGGCGACGGAGAGTGAGGATACCCGTCCGGCAGCAAAGACGTTCAGCAGCAGGCCGGCAGCAGAGCGACGGGGACACGGCGACAGCGATGGAGCGACATCCAGGGCAGCGGTGACGGGTCCAGAGCGGCGGGGATACGTGAGTATTACCTCCTATGCAGTGGTCTTCAATCTGCGGACCTCGGCTGTCCGGGCATGCTGGGAGTTGTAGTTTTGCAACATCTGGAGGTCTGCAGGTTGAAGACCACTATTCGGTTCAAAATCTTTAATTTTTTTAGATTTTGCACCTAAAAATAGGGTGCGTCTTATATGCCGATGCGTCCTATAGGGCGAAAAATACGGTAAGTTGTGAACAATAAATTATTGTGGATGAATTATGAATGAATAAGGGAGAGGAGTGGAAAATGATGGTCTGGAGAGGCAAATGATATAAATAAAATTAAATATAAAAATAAATGAATGGTGGAATGGACAAATATTAGTTTCTGATCCATGGTTAATCAGAAACCAGTGATGTTGTGAGGGAATCATGTTGGGGATATGTATAAAGAGTAGTGTATACAGCCATAATCGTTCTATGTATTAGAGGTTTATAGTTCAATACATTCATTGAGTCCTAGAAATGAAGAAGGAGTCCAGCACTGCAGTGAAGGCAGCTTTATTATGTGAGGAGCAAGCATTAAAAGCACACTAGTCAGACATGTTTCAAGCGCGAACGCTCTTCCTCGGTGACGTCAGTGTGAGCACAGGTGAGCCATTATATACCCAATTCAAAGGGTGGGGCAAGGTGAAACAACGCCCATGTACCTGACATCACACTGATAGACAGGGATCGAGGTATACAGGTAAAATGCACATGCAGGATACAAAATACAAAATACAAAAGAAGTATATGTATAAAAGTGTATCAAAATACATAAATAAAATGTATAATACCACATACCAAAAAGGCTAAAAACTAACAAAGGGTAACAGGACTAACAGGACTAAAAATCCCTCATTTTACCCCCTGTCCTCCCGCACTGACGGTATGGATCTGTTCCAGGCCGCGGTAGAGGAGGATCTCATCTCCCTTGGTAACACCGCTTCTGCCACTCCCCCCAGGTCAGACAACCTTACTCGTAAGGAGCGTACTGCTCTACAAGAATTAACCACTTATGATGATATTATCATCAGGATGTCTGACAAAGGGGGTTTGGTAACGGTTATGAATAAGGATATGTATGTTGAGGGAATCAATACCCTGTTGCGGGATCACACCACATACCAAAAACTTACTGCTGATCCCACCATGAAATTTCAACTTGAGCTATCCAAACTACTAGATGAAGGTGTTGCACTGGGGGTCATCACTGGGAGGGATAGAGATTATCTCTTCGTGAACGAACCAGTCATTCCGGTTATGTATGCCCTGCCCAAAACCCATAAAGGGACGATCCCTCCACCCATGAGGCCCATTGTTTCCAGCAGTGGGTCCTTGTTGGAGCGACTGTCCAATTGGGTTGATTTACTACTGCAACCTCTGGTACAACGTGTTCCGGGATATCTCAGGGATTCTAGGGACGTTTTGAGGGCCATGGAAAATGTACAGTGGACATCAGGCGCATATTGGCTCTCCTGTGATGTAGTGTCTCTGTACACTAATATACCTTGGGTAGTTGCCATGACTGCTCTTGAATTCCACCTTAATACCCACAGCCAATATTCTTCAGATCTTAAAGAATTTATCAAAATGGTCATCTGGTTCCTCATGTCCCGCAACTATTTCATATTTGATAGAACATTCTACGTACAGACTAGTGGTGTTTCCATGGGAGCCAAACACTCACCATCCCTGGCCAATTTGACTATGTCCTTTTGGGAGTCTAATTACATCTTCACTACTGATAATCCATTTGCCAACAGCATACAGTG
The DNA here is from genome assembly GCF_029499605.1 of Hyla sarda. Classification (NCBI taxonomy): domain Eukaryota; kingdom Metazoa; phylum Chordata; class Amphibia; order Anura; family Hylidae; genus Hyla; species Hyla sarda. The sequence continues at coordinate 83,610,231 of NC_079193.1, read as the reverse complement.
GTACGGTCGCTTCATTGACGACCTCCTCCTCATTTGGAAGGGGGACGTCGCGACCGTACCACTGTTTGCTGCATATCTGAATGATAATCCATATAATCTTAAATTTACATACCAGTTTGATTCACAGACCATGGCATTTTTGGATTTAACCTTCACCACCAACTCATCAAGTCAAATTTCCACCTCAACTCACCGCAAGCCCATCTCCGGTAACACTGTCCTCAGAGCTGACAGCAATCATCCATTACACACCACCAGATCCATACCAGTAGGGGAGTTCACTAGACTCAAGAGAAATTGCTCCGATATGACCACATACAAATCTCAGGCCGAGGATTTAAAGAATAGGTTGTCTAATAGGGGTTATTCCCATCATACCTTAAATAGGGCTGAAGGTATTGTAGCCAACAAGGATAGAAGTGCTCTTGTTAATCCACAACACGCACCAACAAAACAAAGTAAAAAATCCATTGTGGCACTCACTTATTCACCCTATTTCAATAACATCAAACAAATTATTAATAGACACCTTCACTTCCTCAGGAGGGATGAAACGCTATCATCCCTTCTGAGTGAGGGATGCCAAGTAGTGTCCAAAAGAGCCCCCACACTTGGTGATCAGCTATCGCCAAGTGTGGTGGTGAGTGAAAGATCCAGTCACTCACACTGGTTAGCCCAAAAGGGTTTTTTCAAGTGCGGACAGAGAATATGCCGCACTTGTAATTATGCAAAACCCACAAAAACTTTCACCTCTGCCGATGGCACCAGGACTTTTTCCATAAAGTCATATATTAATTGTAATTATACCAATGTGGTGTACATCATAGAATGCTCACTCTGTCAACTTAAGTATGTGGGTTACACAACCAGAAAGTTAAAAACCAGAGCGTTAGAGCATTTGAATGACAGTACTACCACATCGAGCAGACACAGATCAGCTGCATCTGCTCACTTTCAACTGTGCATCATGGTAATACGAGTGGCTTTACCATCTATGCTATCGAACTTGTTAAATCTAACATTAGAGGAGGATGTATCAGGAAAAAATTAGCTGACAGAGAAGCTTTCTGGCAGTTCACTTTAGGAACACGCAGTCCCACAGGGTTAAATATCCGACGGGAACTGTTGTTCCATTATTAATTTCACATATTTAGTCCTGTTAGTCCTGTTACCCTTTGTTAGTTTTTAGCCTTTTTGGTATGTGGTATTATACATTTTATTTATGTATTTTGATACACTTTTATATATATATACTTCTTTTGTATTTTGTATCCTGCATGTGCATTTTACCTGTATACCTCGATCCCTGTCTATCAGTGTGATGTCAGGTACATGGGCGTTGTTTCACCTTGCCCCACCCTTTGAATTGGGTATATAATGGCTCACCTGTGCTCACACTGACGTCACCGAGGAAGAGCGTTCGCGCTTGAAACATGTCTGACTAGTGTGCTTTTAATGCTTGCTCCTCACATAATAAAGCTGCCTTCACTGCAGTGCTGGACTCCTTCTTCATTTCTAGTATCCGGGGCGCCTGGCCGGGCTCCGGTCCGTGCATAGCACGACACGGGAGGTGAGCTGGACTCTCTTCATTCCTTTGCTATTCATTGAGTCCATCTGGCATTAAACATTTCAATTTGTATATCCAGTACCTCCTTATCAGCCTTTGGCTGTCCGGGCATGCTGGGAGTTGTAGTTTTGCAACAGCTGGAGACACCCTATTTGGAAAATATTGCCCCTAGGCTATGAAATGAGATCTCTCCCTTTCCATTCAGAGGAGCAAGCTGTTGTCCTGACATCTAGTGGCCATTAAGGTAACTGCTAATTTTCACTCAATCTGTGTTTGGTCACTGTAACAATATAAAAAGTTTTTAATTAAGACTTTTTATAATATTTTTGAGTAAAACATTAAGTTACACGAAATGAAACTTTCTTGTGTAGTTTCTTAATGTATGTGTATGGTAACAAGCATGGCTCTGTTCGGGAATTTTTCATTAGAAGGTAGCAAGTATGGAGCATTATTCTTCTTGTGACTTATGCTGAAATCCAATGGAGATTAATGCAACCCCATGATGTCAGTGGGATCCATTAGAATTCATCAAGAACGGTTTCAAAACAGATTTTTTCTATCTGTCATAAGTTCCTTCTAAACTGATGTAGATCTATTGTATATTATCTTAACATGTAAAAGCTCACACAGCAGATTTAAATAAGGGTTATTGCTAACAGCTTTATTACAGCTTTTGTCACAAAATGGTTTATAAGCAGACAAGAAAGTTAAATGCAGTGTCGGCATGGAAGTTAAAGAGGTACTCCGCCTCGAGACCTTCTCTATCCAATGATAAGGGCATAAGATGTCTGCCCAACCACAGAGTCTCGCCCTCTCCCATAGGCTTTGTGGTGGCCCAGTATGGGAGGTGTTACCCCGTACCTTCACTGCCCTGTCAGGCAGGATCCTTCAGTGTCCCCAGGGCCCCCTGCATTAGTTTCCCAATTGTAAATATGTTGTACTGTATAAAATATATTATCACTTTTAGAGTTATACCATGTAATATACCATGTGATTGTTACCCAAGAGGTACCAGTGACCAGGTGATCCCAGGGGTGACCTATGGGCTCCCTGCTAGTCTCCCCCATATAAGCCCTAGGTGGAGCTAGCTCTCTTTTGCACCAAGTCTTTGCTGAGGTCAGTCGTGCCTAGTGTGTGTGTTCGGAGTATTGGAGGCCTCAACTCAAGTCCTGCAGCCACAGTCAAGTGCAAGTAAGATAAACCGCAGCATTGTCCATCATCAGTCAAGTCAAGTCAGTCTCTGTCAAATTGTCAAGCATCGTGGCCTACAATAAATTGCCTAGTCCCAGCAAGCCCTTAAGGTCTCTGAGTCACTGTCACCTCCTTGGGCCCCGGCTGAACTGTGTAGAGTTTACCAACTCTCTACCCTCAGTAAAGCTGCCGTTGTCCATAACTTGGCATCTTTATTGCCCTCGTGCCTATCCCAGGATCCAGCGGTATACCGTCGGTTGGTTATAGGCTAAACCACGGCCTGGAGTCATGAATACAAGGGGTTAATGCCATCTGCCCCTAGGGTAACAACATCTGCCCTGCACTTCACACCCCACCACCACAGTTTGAATGGAGGGGGCTTGGTGTGGTGGTGAACACAAATGTTTATAGCACCAGGGTGCAGGCAGGGCTGGAGATCACGGGGGTCCCAGCATTGTGCAGTTGCCCATAGCAACCAATCAGATTGCTTTTTTTGAAAAGGCCTCTGGAAGATGAAAGAAGAGATCTGATTGGTTGCTATGGGCAACTCAGCAACTTTTTCTCTGGACAGGTTTTGATAAATCTCCCCCTAGGTGCTTGACCCTGAACCTTATAGGCATCTGGTGATAGAAGTTTCCTGTTGATAATGGGTGCTCTTATTTTCCTTCCGTGCACAAGATATTCTCTAGAATTAACCTTGCCTTTGCCACTCCTGACTTCTTGTCCCTAATAAGAGAATCTGACACCTGATTCACCTGCACTAAACTCATTATACTGGGTTAGAGTGAGGATAAAGAGCTTTAAAATGAAGGGTCACTCACTCATTTTGGTGGCTTCTGTGCTGTGCTTGGACTGTTTATTATTTTATTCAATAAGGAGATATGGGATAAGATGTCTAAGGCCAGAATACCCCTTTAACCGTGATCAGCTACATAACTCCCCCTGACCAAACAGGCTTTATGTCGGGCCAAGAGACATTAATATACAGTATCTCCATCTGAATGTGGTGACTCCCTGAAAGGGCTGTCCATTATCCCCTCTCCTGTTTTCTGCTGCTATAGAGCGCTGGTGGTGGCTATAAGGATGTCATCAACCATTCAGGCCAAACCCAGGGGCCCTCTGATTTAAAAAGTCTCCCTTTCTGCAGACGACACCTTAGTGTATTTGGCGGATGTTGGGTTCTTCTTACAGTCCCTGTAAAGCCTTATTGACACCTTTGGCTCCTTCTATGACCTTAGAGTCAGTTGGGCTAAATTGTCCTTTGCCTCCTCTAACTGTGCAGTTGTGCTTCCCTCATACATGGCTGTCCCACTACAAGTAGTCCATCAAATCGTTAATTTCTAACGATAATTTGTTTTCCCTTAGTCCTAACAGTAGCACAGATGGGGTATTCCACCCCCCGCGAACTGGTAGGACAGATGGAAGTTTTATTGAACCTAATTAAACAATCAGTAAAGACACACCCACAACCCCCTGTATAAGTAAGAGGGTCATCCTCTGCCTCATTGTGTAGTAACAAGAAGAACTAAAGGTAAATAATAGAAGAAAATAACTTAACTAGGGAGGGAAAGTTAAGCTACTGTTAGGACTAAGGGAAAACAAATTATCGTTAGAAATTAACGATTCCCTAACGTCCTAACCAGTAGCACAGATGGGGAAATGGCAAGCAGAAACCCTATGAGGGAGGGCTCTCATGCCTGACGGCAGATAATACTGTCCGTCCAAATGAGGAAAAATCGGCCAATCTACTGTCAAGTCTGTAGTGGGTGATAAATGTGGAGAGTGAACTCCAGGAAGCAGCTTTGCATATATGTTCCAAGGGAACAAGACTCCTTTCCGCAAAGGAGGTAGATACAGACCTGGTGGAATGAGCTTTTACAAACTCAGGAGGCTCCTTACCTTGGGATACCATGGCAATACGAATGGCATCTTTTACCCATCTACTGATGGAGGGCTTTGAAGCTTTAAGAGCTCTCTTGGGTCCTGAAAAGAGAATTAGCAGATTTTCATCCTTCCGAAACTCCAAAGATCTTCTTATATAGATCTGGAGACATCTCGAGATATCTAGGCAATGAAGAGCACTATCTTCATTGGAGGATGGAGGAGGAGAAAATACTGGCAGGGATATAACTTGATTTATATTTTGGAATGATGGAACTTTAGGTATAAAGGATGGCATGAATCTGAGTAACACTCGATCCGGCAAAAATTTAGTATATGGTTCAAGTGCCGAGAGCGCTTGAAGTTCCCCAATCCTTTTGGCTGAAGTGATTGCCAGTAAGTTATTTTAATGGTAACAAACTTCATGTCCACCTCCTCCAAGGGCTCAAAGGGGGGAGATGCTAACCCCTTGAGCACCATCGATAAGTCCCATGCTGGGACAGGTTGTATAATTGTAGGTTTTAACCTTGAGGATCCCCTCAAGAATATTTTGACTAGTGGGTCTTGAGACAATGGTTTATTGAGAAAGGCAGAGATGGCTGATACCTGAACTCTGAGTGTGGAAGGAGATAGATTCTTGTCTAATCCCTCCTGGAGAAAGTTGAGGATTGTGGCAACAGCTGGATTCTGTCCAGGTAGTTGTTTCTTGGAGCACCAAGACTGAAAAGTTGTCCAAATTCTTTTATAGGCTCTGTTAGTGGACTCCGCTCTGGAATGCGAGAGGGTATTCAAGACCGCACTAGAAAGCCCTTCTAGATGTGGAAGGGACTGGTCAACCTCCAGGCTGTCAGGTTGAACATTTGAAGATTTGAGCAGCTGTGAGTGTCCCCCGACACTAGTGCTTGCTCTGGGGGAAGCCAGAGCTTCGTAGAAGCCCGCAGTCAGAGCTTTCTGTTGTCTTTGGGGCCACGGGAGCGTTTTCCGCCCCGGCGTTGATTACCCCAGTCTCTCTGAGGCTTAGGCTGGGGGGCTGATCCGCCCCCAGAACGCCGCCCTCGACCACGAAAGGAGGAATAAGGAAGGGACTTGCCTTTCTTGTCAGAAAGTCCCTCCATAATGCGGTCCAGCTCAGCTCCGAAAAGAATGCCGGGTTCGTAAGGCATAGCACATAAGGTGTTCTTGGAAGAGTTGTCAACCTTCCAAGGTTTTAACCATAGAGGACGTCGTCCAGCGGAAGCCAGGGCCATAGACTTGGAGGCCAATTTAAGATGCTGGGTGGAAGCATCGCACAAAAAATCAACGGCCAGATTGGACGTCTTGAAGGATGAAAGAATTTCATCTCTAGGAACCCCCTGGTCCAAATCCGACTGGATGTTAGAAAGACGGGTCTTCAAAAAGTTTGCTACCTCAGAGCAAGCTATCGCCACTGATGCAGACGCAGAAGCAGTGGAGTAGGAGCGCCTCATGGCACAGTCAGCCTTCCGATCCATTGGATCCTGCAAGGAAGACCCATCCTCAGCAGGGACCACTGTCCTCTTGGACAGTTTGGCAACTGCCATGTCAACCTTAGGGACAGGGCCCCAGGAGGAAAGCTGAGATTCCTGTATAGGAAACATGGTCTTAAATCTTTTAGTTAAGACCGGACCCTTTTCTGGTTTTTTCCATTCCGTTCTAAGCACGGACAGAAGGGTATCATCCGCTTTAAAGACCCTAGGTCCCTTAGAGGCGGAGGTAGAGGCTTCCCCGGGATCAACATCCTGGTCCCCCGACCGGATGGATCTCAGAAGACGCTGGGTCTTTTCCAGTGGAAAAAAATAAGATGCAGTGACCTCCTCATCCGAAGAGGAGGACTTGGAATCTTCTCTCTCCTGATCCACAGACATCTCCATTCTGGGAGGTGAAGAAGGTCTGGCGCGTTTCTGAGAGACAACGTGTTTCAGCTCCTCAATAGAGGCTTGCATAGCCGACATGTTAGAGGAGACCCACACATACATATCTTGGACTGTAGGTTCAGTCTGATGGGAAGGTAGAGACTTAGCCCTACAAGGAGGGCACCTGGAAAATTCATAATTATCCTCCAGGGGAGTATTGCAGTCATGGCAAGAGAGGTGCTTGCGCTTGGCGGATCTTTTTGCCAAGCCTTCACGATCCCCTGAGCCCTCGGTCGACATATCTAGGTAAATATGAGAGGAGTGATTAGATAATTTAGCGGCAAGAAAAAATTGCGGCTAGCTAAAATATAATTAAAATACCCAAAGTTCTCAGCAAGAGACCAGGTAAGATAGAGAGATAGGGAAACAGTAGTATCCGCAAGGATGCACTACTAGACTCAAAAAGACAGGACTGTGGAAGTACCAACAGCTCTGCGCTCTAGGAGGCTGAATGGCAGCCTAGGGGGAGTTTAAATATCCTCCTGGCTGGCGCCAAAACAAGACTCCGCCCACAAGGCGGAGTTACAGAAAAAGAAATCCTGTCTTACAAAAAACAGGAGGAAAAGGAACCCTATTAGTTAGAGGGTTATGGAAGAGGCTCCTCGCTCGGTTTCGCCCCATTATTGGCAAAAACGGCGCAAAAAACCGAGCCGGGAGCGAAGAGAGAAACAGGAAGTGACGTCAGACGCCGCTGACGCACTTCCGTCCGGGGCCGCGATTGGAGTCGCGGCTCCGAGGAATAGAAGCAGATGGGCGCAACTAAGCCCAGATCTGCAAGTAAGAAAACCCCCCCCCCCCCCCCCTCCTACAGGAGTAAGGGGGTCACCATCTGTCCCACTGTCCGGGAGGACAGAAAAAAACACAATGAGGCAGAGGATGACCCTCTTACTTATACAGGGGGTTGTGGGTGTGTCTTTATTGATTGTTTAATTAGGTTCAATAAAACTTCCATCTGTCCTACCAGTTCGCGGGGGGTGGAATACCCCATCTGTGCTACTGGTTAGGACGTAAGGGAATCCAATAATTAGCGATGGAGGTGACTTCTGATGTAGGGGACTTTTATCCCAGACCACCTGTTTGAAAGAACTGAAACGGAGCTTAATTCCTTGACACATCTTCCACTGTCTCTAGGGGGAAGAGTCAATATTTTAAAATGTCAACCTATATTTCAAACTAGGGGTAGTCCTCCCATAGGTCATTCCTCCATTATATAGGTTCCCTTACAGGTTTTCCCTCTTCTTTTAGGTAGTTCCCCTCTGTATATAGGTCCCCTTGTAGGTTGTTCCCATTGTATATACACTGCTCAAAAAAAAAAAAAGGGAACACTTAAAGGGTAGCTCCCACCAACCCTCTTTTTTTTCTGTCCCTGCCTATTGCCCTTCTATCCCTAACCCCCTCCCTGCCTTTATTTTTATATTTATTGACTAATAAATGCCATTTTGTCTGCCTGGTAGTGTGCTCACTACCATGCAGACTTCCCCAGCAGGCACCAAGTCACTGATGCCTGCTGGAGGCGACTTCCGCCCTTAGTTCTAACAGGGTGCCTCCAGATGTTTCACAACTACAACTCCCAGCATGCCCTGACATCTATTGGCTTACAGGGCATGCTGGCAGTTGTAGTGGGGAAACAACTGGAGGCATCCATTCATACCAACCTCCTGCCCCCACACCCTCCCCTCACCTCCGGTCGCTCAGATGGGGAGAAGAAGCCGGGACCGCGAACTCTGCGCTGCGCGGCGAGCTGCGGAGAAACGGGGAATCCGGATGCAGGACGTGCCGGGGAATCCAATTCAGTTACCGGAGTCTGCAGAGAGAGTGCAGACTCCAACTGGGCTGAGGTACAGGCTGCGTGCCTGCTGCGGCCAGGGCGGCTGCTCCTGGACTTTACTGCGCTGGCTTCCTGCCTGTTTGATTGACAGACAGGAAGCCAGCGCGCAGTGAATGAATTTCGACTCATTTGCCAGGCTGAAATGAGTCGAAATTCTGTAGTGACGTCACTGCAGAATGCATTCGGCCACTAGGAGGGCGACCCCTAGTGGCAGAATTTAAAAGTGATTTTAAACTGTTTTAAAATCACTTTTTTTTTTTAATTAAACTACATTAGAGATATGTTGTAGTACTTAAGTACTGCAACATATCAATTTTTAGTTTTCATGACAGTGCCCATTTAAACAACACAATGTAACTTCAAGTCAATGACACTTCTGTGAAATCACACTGTCCACTCAGGAAGCAACACTGATTGACAATCAATTTCACATGCTGTTGTGCAAATGGAACAGACAACAGGTGGAAATTATAGGCAATTAGCCAGACACCCCCAAAAAAGGAGTGGCTCTGCAGGTGGTGACCACAGACCACTTCTCGGATGTTTTGGTCACTTTTGAATGCTGGCAACAAGGAGGCCGTAGGAGGGCAACAACCCCACAGCAGGACCACTACCTCTGCCTTTGTGCAAGGAGGAGCACTGACAGAGCCCTGCAAAATGACCTCCAGCAGACCACAAAATGTGCATGAGTCCACTCAAACAGTCAGAAACAGACTCCATCAGTTTGGCATTTGCCAGAGAACACCAAGATTGGCAAATTCTCCAAATTCTCTTCACAGATGAAAGCAGGTTCACACTGAGCACATGTGAGAGACGTGACAGAGTCTGGAGATGCCCTGGAAAACGTTCTGCTGCCTGCAACATCCTTCAGCATGACCGGTTTGGCGGTGGGTCAGTAATGGTGTGGGGTGGCATTTTTTGGGGGGGCCGTACAGCCCTCCATGTGCTTGCGAGAGGTAGCCTGACTGCCATTAGTTACCGAGATGAAATCCTCAGACCCCTTGTGAGACCATATGCTGGTGCGGTTGGCCCTGGGATCCTCCTAATGCAAGACAATTCTAGACCTCATGTGGCTGGAGTGTGTAAGCAGTTCCTTCAAAAGGAAGGCATTGATGCTATGGACTGGCCCGCCTGTTCCCCAGACCTGAATCCGATTGAGCACATCTGGGACATCATGTCTCACTCCATCCACCAACGTGGCACCACAGAATGTCCAGGAGTTGGCGGATGCTTTAGTTCAGGTCTGGGAGGACATCCCTCAGGAGACCATCCACCACCTCATCAGGAGCATGCCCAGGCATTGTAGGGAGGTCATACGGGCTCCTGGAGGCCACACACACTACTGAGCCTCATTTTGACTTGTTTTAAGGACATTACATCAAAGTTGGATCAGCCTGTAGTGTGTTTTTCCACTTTGATTTTGAGTGTGACCATATCCAGACCTCAATGGTTTGATAAATTTCATTTCCATTGATAATTTTTGTGTGATTTTGTTGTCAGCACATTCAACTATATAAAGATGAAAGTATTTCATACGATTAGTTCATTCATTCAGATCTAGGATGTGTTATCTTAGTGTTCCCTTTATTTTTTTGAGCAGTGTAGGTTCCCATATAGGTAGGTTCCAATTCTTCTCCTGTACATAGGTCTTTATATTAGTAGCTCCCACATAGGTAGTCTCGCCCTGTATATAGGTCCCCATATAGTTTCCCCCTGTAGGTAGTCCCCCCCCCCCTGTCTATAGTTCCCTATATAGATAGCCTAAACATGGTTTCTCCCTGTATATAGGTCCCCATAGAGGTAGTTTTCCCCCTCCCTCTGTGGGTAGTTCCCCCCTGTATAAAGGTCCCCATAAAGGTATAAGTTCCATATTGATAATCCCTCCCCCACCCCCCCAAGTAGTTCCCCCACCAGGTATATAGGTGACCATATTGCTAGCTCCTTTTAAGCAGCTCTCTCGGCCCATATATGGCTGCCAATATGTGCAGTTTCTCCCCCCTGTAGGTAGTTTCCCAGTATAGATCCCCATATAGGCAGTTTTACCTCCCCTGTAGGTATTTTCCATTTGTATATAGGTCCCAACTATATATGTAGTTAACCCTTCCCCTCTAACTCTACAACAACAACAACAAAAAAAATCATGAGAGTGGCCGAGAGAGGAGCCAGGTGTGCACACCTATAACAGCACATAATACAAACACAAGACTAATGAAACACCGATGACATATCGATTGTCTTTCATCTAAAATATGTCCATATTATATATTTCTGTGTACAGTACTCCTATGAAACTGCCTATAAGTGAGCTGCAGTGAAGAGTGACAGCAGACCTTCCCTTACACAAAGCTGAGCAGAGGGGAAAGAAGCAGGGCCTGGTCCAGGTCCATGATCTGCAACCACAGGGTGAGCAAAATGGTACACACTGCTCTCCCTAAATAAGCTGGAAACTGGAGAGCAGAAAGCTCCTTGGCATCACCACTCACTGATGAGCTGGAAGGGTATCCTCTGCTGACCACATGAATAGCACATGTGCTAAGAGAGCCAAAGAGACAGCGCAGTCAATAGTAAAGATGGGTCCTCTAAGGCCCCTTTCACACTAGCGTTATGCACCGTCAATAACGGCCGTCAAACTTTCTTTTTTCGGACAGGTCATAACGGGCAATAACGGGTCCCGATGGACCTCATTCTAGTCAATGGGGTCCAACGGGTGCCGCTATTTTCAGACAGAATAGCAGGAGAAAAAGATGGTGCAAACACTATTTTTTCTCCCGCTATTCGCCATCATAAAATAATGGGCTTCACACTGCCGGAAGACAAACGGCAGTGGGAATGTAGTCTTAGTTGTTGGGCTCAGTAGCAGGTGGTATGTATATATACAGAAAACTGGGGGGAAAAAGTCGGTGCGTCTTATACGGCGAATACACCCCTATCGCGGCGGTCCCTGCGGCCATCAACGGCCGGGACCCGCGGCTAATACAGGACATCACCGATCGCGGTGATGCCCTGTATTAACCCTTCAGACGCCGTGATCAAAGCTGACCGCCTCGTCTGAAGGGAAAGTGACACTAACCCGGCTGTTCAGTCGGGCTGTTCGGGACCGCCGCGATTTCACCGCGGCGGTCCCGAACAGCCCGACTGAATAGCTGGGTTAGTGCTTACAGGACACCGGGAGGGAACTTACCTGCCTCCTCGGTGTCTTCTCCGTTCAGGCATCCCCTGTATGGCCGGCGCCCTCCTTCCTCGTCATCACGTCGTCGCGTTCATGCGTCGGCGTGCGTAACGACGTGATGACAGCGACGGAGAGCGAGGATACCCGGCAGCAGAGACGTTCAGCAGCAGGCCGGCAGCAGAGCGACGGGGACACGGCAACAGCGATGGAGCGACATCCAGGGCAGCGGTGACGGGTCCGGAGCGGCGGGGACAAGTGAGTATTACCTCCTATGCAGTGGTCTTCAATCTGCGGACCTCCAGATGTTGCAAAACTACAACTCCCAGCATGCCCGGACAGCCAACGGCTGTCCGGGCATGCTGGGAGTTGTAGTTTTGCAACATCTGGAGGTCCGCAGGTTGAAGACCACTATTGGGTTCAAAATCTTAAATTTTTTTGATTTTGCACCTAAAAATAGGGTGCGTCTTATACGCTGGTGCGTCCTATAGGGCGAAAAATACGGTAGTTGTCATTACCTCATTCACATTTTACATCATTTGTTGCATTCTTAGTTATGTCCACCAGATGTCAGTGTGTATATTATTTAGGCAGCTGTCTTGTTCACACTCATGGAACACTTTTAGGATACCTTCACACTACAAAGCGTTCTTCAGGCAAACATTCTGGGCTTAGCAGGCGCTTGACTGATTCAGTCAATGCTCTGACTTCTCAGATATGCACCAGCAACATATATCAGAACGAATTCTGCTGAAAGAATGAACATGATCTGGAACTTGAATTTCAGCATTGTGTACGGTGTGAACGTACTCTAACAGTTCTCATGTGCCGGGATCAGTCTTTCCTCTCCCAATTATTTACTTTGTAAACTGTAACAATTCTGGACTGCAAGGAAAAAAGGATGTTATTGTGTTGTCATGTGACAAACTAAAAGTAGCAATGTATAAATAATGCATGTGATTTCTACATTATTTATATATGTGACATAGTAAAGTGATGTTGTTAAGCTGATGCTTTGTGTAGCACTGGGGGTTTTCAAGATGTTCTAATGGATTGTCTGAGAGCTGAAAATGTAATAAAATAATAATATTTTAAAAGAAAATAAAAAAATAACAGTACTCACCTAGATCTCCTGCTGATTTAACACCAATGCTCCAGAGGTGCCAATTTTCCCCCTTTTTGTACAATTTTCCCCCTTTTTTTCTTTTCACTGTTCAAAACGCCTTAAGATAAGCATATACAATCTAGACATATATTGAGTTTTCAAAATGTATTTCACATTTTTGGGATTTATTTCTAGAAAATCCCTGCAAACCAAATTCAATGTTGTTATAGTGGTACTCCACCTCTAGATATCTTAACCCCCATCCTAAGGATAGGGAATAAGATGTCTAATCGTGGATGGACCTGACACAGGGACACCCGCGATCTCTGGGCTGCACCCTGGCGTTCTGAACATTTATGTTCAAAATGCCGGCTTCAGGGGGCCGTGTTCGTGACGTCATGCCACGTCCCCTTCATTCATGTCTATGGAAGGGGAAGATGAATGAAGGGGTTGTGGCATGACGTCACGAACGAGGCCGCCCAAAGCCGTTTTTGCTTTTTCCTTTTTATTCTGGACCTATTGTACTTTATTATTACACCTGTTAGTTCACCTTAAAATGTATCGTAAAACTGCAAAACAATTATGTGCGGGATAAAATTGAAAAGAAAATGTCGCATATTTTGGGCAATTTAGCTTTTACACAGTGGACTTTACAGTAAGGCTAGGTCCACAATGTGAAATTTCCGTCTGGAATTTCGCCGGAAAATTTTACAAAAAAATTCCTCAAAATTTACTTCACATTGGCCCAGATTTATCAAACTGTGTCAGAGAAAAACTGGAGTGATTTTCCCACAGCAACCAATCACATCTCAGCTAACCAGCTCTGGTAAAGTGAAAGCTGAGCTGTGATTGGTTACTGGAGGAAATCACTCCACTTTTATTCTCACACAGTTTGATAAATCTGGGCCCTTGTGTTGAATGGAGATTTTGCTGTCCTATTCAAATGCCTTTATTTCCGCAGTGGGGAATTTTGCTTTCTGGATTCTGCAAAGCGAAATCCCACTTAAGCCAATGGGGTTTTGAATTTTGGCAAAAAAATCCGCCGAAATTCTGCTCAAATTGCAGAAATTCCGCAGGTGTGTACAGCTTTGCAGAACGGAGTTTGAGTGGAATCACAGAATTTCCGCCATGTGAGCATAGCCTAAAACTGACATGCTGTCTTTATTCTATAAATCAATACGGTTATGGTGATACCAAATTTACATTGCTTTTGTTTAATTTTACTACTGTTAAAAAAAATTAAACTTTAAGTGTAACTGTCGCTTTAAAAAAACATTTTACATGTCCTAGAGACCATATATATCAGAATGAACTCACCTAACCAATCCTAGCTATTTATCTATTTGACCAGCTGCCTAAGTGTTCATTATACACTTATAGCTTTATATTTTTGATTTTTAGCTGCTCTCCAGCATCTTATATCTAACTACCTTGGACTATGTGGCCACATCTTAAAGGAAAATATGCAGCACATCTTGCAGTCTCGACTATTGAGCATCTAAGTTAAGTAAGAATACCACCAATCAGCGCTGGCATTTTTATGAGAGGGGCTAAATTGTTCATTTAACCCCTTAAGGATATAGCATTTTTCCATTTTTGCACTTTCGTTTTTTCCTCCTTACATTTTAAAAATCATAACCCTTTCAATTTTGCACCTAAAAATCCATATGATGGCTTATTTTTTGCACCGCCAATTCTACTTTGTGACAAAAATGTATGACGAAAAGGAAAAAAAATAATTGTGCGACAAAATGTAAGAAAGAACGCCATTTTGTAACTTTTGGGGGCTTCCGTTTCTACACAGTACATTTTCGGTAAAAATGACACCTTATCTTTATTCTGTAGGTCCATATGATTAAAATGATGCCCTACTTATTATAGGTTTGATTTTGTATTACTTCTGCAAAAAATCATAACTACATGCAGGAAAATGTATACATTTAAAATTGTCATATTCTGACCCCTATAACTTTAAAATTTTTCCACATATGGGGTGGCATGAGAGCTAATTTTTTGCGCCGTGATCTGAAGTTTTTATCGGTATAATTTTTGTTTTGATCAGACTTTTTGATTGCTTTTTATTCATTTTTTATGGTATAAAAAGTGACCAAAAGGATGCTATTTGGGACTTTGGAATTTTTTTGCGTGTACGCCATTGACCGTGTGGCATTTATGAATGCGGCGACACGACATATGTTTATTTTTATTTACAGTTTTTTTTTATGGGAAAAGGGGGGTGATTCAAACTTTTATTAGGGAAGGGGTTAAATCATCTTTATTAAATTAATTTTTCACTTTTTTTTTGCAATGTTATAGCCCCCATAGGGGACTATAACATGTAGTACATTGATTCAATACACTTAACAATGCATTTGCATTGCAATGCATTGATCAGTGTTATCAGCGGTTAATTGCTCAAGCCTGAATTTCAGGCTTGGAGCAATCAATCGCCGATCGGAGGTGCAGGAAGAAGGTATGGCACCCTCCTGCTGCGTCCTAGCTGATTAGGACATCGCGATTTTACCGCAGTTGTCCCCATCAGCCCGACTGAGCAGCCGGGAAGCTTTCACTTGCACTTTAGACATGGCGATCAACTTTGATCGCCGCGTCTAAAGAGTTAATGCCGGACATCTGCTGGAACAGCGATGTCCGGCATTAGCCACAGGTCTTGGCTGCTGATAGCATCCGGGACCGTGCGGGTATGATGAGAGCTCAGCTCCTGAGCTTGCTTCATAACCCTCCCGTTGCCGCAGCGCCATATAAACCTGGCGTTTTGCGGCAAGGGGTTAAAGGGGTATTCCAGGAAAAAAAAAAAAATTTTATATCAACTGGCTCCAGAAAGTTAAACAGATTTGTAAATTATTTCTATTAAAAAAATCTTAATCCTTCCAATAACTATCAGCTGATGAAGTTGAGCTATTTTCTATCTGACAACAGTGCTCTCTGCTGACATCTCCGCTTGTCTCGGGAACTGCACAGAGTAGAAGAGGTTTGCTATGGGGATTTGCTACTACTCTGGATAGTTCCCGAGACAGGTGTCATCAGAGACCACTTATACAGAAAAGAACAACCCAACTTCAGCAGCTCATAAGTACTGAAAGGATTAAGATTTTTTTAATAGAAGTAATTTACAAATCTGTTTAACTTTCTGGAGCTAGTTGATATATAAAAAAATATTTTTTTCCTGGATAACCCCTTTAAGCATTTTTCACTCGGTTTCTACACAGCTATCAAAGTTGGTGGTTTGTATCACTGTCTCCAGACAATCAAACTGTCGTTTTCCATTCAAGGTATAGGTATATGCAGCTTTTTATTGATATTGTATCAAAATAAAAAGTTACAGTAGAGTGAATGGTATTTTTCTCCTAATTCTATTATAGAACATCATTGCAGATGCACAATTATATGCGTCTATGATTCATCCATCTAATGCCATCTATGCTACATCCAGCAAGCGAGCGTCTCATGAAAGATCACTGGGCATTCAGCTTTAAAGGGGTACTCCCATGGAAAACTTTTTTTTTCTTTTTATCAACTGGTGCCAGAAAGTTAAACAGATTAGTAAATTACTTCTATTAAAAATTCTTAAAGGGGTAGTCCAGTGGTGAAAAACTTATCCCCTATGCTAAGGATAGGGGATAAGTTTGAGATCGCGGTGGGTCCGACCGCTGGGGCCCCCTGCGATCTCTCTGTACGGGGCCCCGGCTCTCCGCCGAGATAGCGGGTGTCGACCCCTGCACGAGGCGGCGGCCGACACTCCCCCTCAATACATCTCTATGGCAGAGCCGGAGATTGCCGAAGGCAGCGTTTCGGCTCTGCCATAGAGTTGTATTGAGGGGGCGTGTCGGCCGCCGCCTCGTGCGGAGGTCGACACGCCCCCTTCCCGCGGGCTGTCGGGGCTCCGTACAGGAGATCACGGGGGGCCCCAGCGGTCAGACACCCCGCGATCTGCAACTTATCCCCTATCCTTAGGATAGGGGATAAGTTGCTCACCACTGAATCACCACTGGACTACTCCTTTAAGCTTTCCAGTACTTTTTAGGGTCTGTATACTTCCTTTTTTGGAACACAGAGCTCTCTGCTGACATCATGACTACAGTGCTCTCTGCTGACATCTCTGTCCATTTTGGGAACTGTCCAGAGCAGCATATGTTTGCTATGGGGATTTTCTCCTACTCTGGACAGTTCTTAAAATGGACAGAGATGTCAGCAGAGAACACTGTGGTCATGATGTCAGCAGAGAGCTCTGTGTTCCAAAAAGAAAACCCATTTCCTCTGTAGTATTCAGCAGCTAATAAGTACTGGAAGGATTAAGATTTTTTAATAGAAGTCATTTACAAATCTGTTTATCTTTCTGGCACCAGTTGATAAAAAAAATAAAAAATAAAGTTTTTGGGTTGTGTATTTTTATATATATATATATATATATATATATATATGTGTGTGTGTGTGTGTGTGTGTATATAAACACACACACACACACATTTGTGTGAGACAGATACATTTATGTTACTATTATACCCTCCCTCCATTTATACATACATCTCAATATGACTGCTTATGACCATTTCTGAGTGTGACTGACAGTGACTGCTTTATTTATTTTTTATATTTATCCACCTCAAGCACAATTCACCATTTTACATGATTTATTGTATGTTAATAATTTCTCCTCCACCCCTGATGAACCCATCTTAAACATATGGGAGAAATGCGTAGGATCATGAGAAATCTATACATAATATTGTCACTTGTCAATTGTATTCTACTTGAGTCAGTGGCGTAGCTATAGAGGTCGCAGGGGTTGCAATTGCGACCCGGCCCCATGGTCTGGGGGTCCGGCAGTACACTATGCAGCTGCAGCCACAGGTCCGCCACTCGGGCGCAGCCGGGCCCGTCGCTGCCAGCGCGCCGGCCCATTAAAAATCAGTGCAGGGTTAGGGGCATGATAGGAGGCCAGGGGCATGATGGGAGTAGTCCTGCTCCGTGCAGGTACGCACGCACGCATGTCTGCTCCAAGCCCCTGACGCGTCTCTGCCTCTGACCCTATGATAACCAGACAGAGGCAGTGGCAGACTGCATTGAACACCACCTACCCTCTTACAAAATCCTTACCCTCCCCCAGCTCTAATAACGACAGACACAGTATTTCTCTTTAGTTGGCTGAGGTGGTGATCACAGCTCCAAATTTTATTAACAATAAACAGCACTATAGCGTGCAACTCAAAACTTAACACTGCATAGCAGTAACCAGATAAACAATGAATTATATTGGCCTGTTCCACGCCGCAGAGGTATGCTGGCCGTTGGGTCCCTGACGGGCATGTCTGCCAACGGCACCTTCCATCCACCCAGGTCATAACATCTCCATGCCAGCTGTTACTGAAAGGAAGAAATACAACAAATTCAATACACAGAAGAAACTGCGAAGACCGAGCAAAGATATACCCTAGAGAAAGCAGGAAAACTTTTTTTTTTTTTACAATTTTTTTTTAATAAACATACAAACGTTCCTCGCGCTGGTGAGGTAAGAGGAGGAACAGGAAGAGGGGGGTCACATATGTATCCTATGGGTGTACCTACACCTCCCCTAAACTCCACCCCGACCTGTAGGCCTGTTCCCGCGTTCCCTATTAAACCCTCGTGTCCCTAATCCTATACGGCCAGGTACCCGACAGGTTTAGCCGCCCACCCGACATCACTGCAGTGATCTTCAGGAAGGTGAGGAGACACGGGACGGGCTGCCGGAGGGGGGTGCTGGGGGTGATAAATCCATGAGGGGTTAGATTGATTGATGAGGAGTCCGAGGATTGGGGGGAATTGATTAGGAGACTAAGGACGGGGTGCAGGTGGGGGGTATTTGATGAGGAGACTGAGGATGGGAGATTGATGAGGAGACCGAGGATTGGGGGGGGGGATTGATGAGCAGACTAAGGATGGGGTGCAGGTAGGGGGAGGGGGTGATTGATGAGACAGAGGGCGGGGGGGCCTCATTGATTGATGGGGAGACCAAGGATGGTGTGTGTGTGTGTGGGGGGGGGGTTGATTTATGAGGAGAGTAAGGATGGGGTGCAGGTGGGGGGAGGGGGTGATTGATGAGACAGGGGGCCTGATTGATTTATGGGGAGACCGAGGATGGGGTGTGTGTGTGTCTGTGTGGGGGGGGATGTGATGGATTGATGAGACCGTAGATGGGGGGGGGCCTGGTGGGGAAATGGGGTGCTGGGGGATTGACTGAGGATGGGGTGCTGGGGAGTTGGACTGGGTGGGGGTGTATGAGGTGATGAGGAGACTGAGAATGGGGTGCAGGGGGGATTGAATAATGAGGAGACTGAGGGTGGGGTGCAGGGGGGGTTGAACTGGGTGGCGGCTTTGAGGAGACTGAGGATGGGGTACGGGGGGGCTGGGTGGTGATGTATGAGGTGATAAGGAGGAGACTGAGGATGGGGTGCCAGGGGAGTCGAGGGTGGTGGTGTATGAGGTAATTACTTGGGTAAAGACGTAGGGGTCTTAGGGGGGGGGGTGACAGAACCCTTCAGGAGGATAGATGGGTCTGGAGGAGGACAGTGCAGGGGTGGGATTTAGCTGGACTATGGAGAAACACTGTGTGACAGTATTATTATTATGGGAACAGTGTGTGGCAGGGTTATATTCTGAGGATACAGTTTGTGGAAGTATTTTACTCAGGGGTTACAGTGTGTAGCAGTAATATATTCAGGGGGTACACTGGTTGGCAGTATTATATTCAGGGGGTACAGTGTGTAGCAATAATATATTTAGAGGGTACAGTGGGTGGTAGTATTATATTCAGGGGGTACACTGGTTGGCAGTTTTATATTCAGGGGTACAGTGTGTAGCAATAATATACTTAGAGGGTACTGTGTGTGGCAGTTTTATATTCAGGGGGTACAGTGCGTAGCAATAATATATTTAGAGGGTACAGTGTGTGGCAGTATTATGTTCAGGGGGTACAGTGTGTAGCAATAATATATTTAGAGGGTACAGTGGGTGGTAGTATTATATTAAGGGGGTACAGTGTGTAGCAATAATATATTCAGGGGGTACAGTGGTTGGCAGTATTATATTCAGGGGGTACAGTTTCTGGCAGTATTATATTCAGGGGGCACAGTTTCTGGCAGTATTATATTCAGGGGGTACAGTGTGTAGCAATAATATACTGAGTGTACAGTGGGTGGCAGTATTATATTCAGGGGGTACAGTGGTTGGCAGTATTATATTCAGGGGACACAGTATTTGGCAGGATTATAATGATTAATGTCTTTATATAGAGGATGAGGATCTGCTGACAAGCTGAGGAATCAATGATGTCCGGGCGTCAGACTCTGCAGAGAAGATGGAGCTGGAAGAATACCTGGTGCCCGGACAAGATGAGAAAGAAAAGACAACAGAGAAGATGTCACTCAGGTCACTGATATCATTGTGTGTTCTGTCTGACCCAATCTGTGGCTCTCCAGCTGTTGCAAAACAACAACTTCCATAATGCCTGAGGATCTCCAGACACAATGGGAGTTGTAGCTTTATAACAGCTGGAGAGCCACTTCAACCAAGGTGATTGGTGGGGGTCTAAGCAGTCAGACCCCCACCATAAAAATTGGCTGCTTATTTTAAAATGCCGAGCCTATTTTTGGCCCCAGTCCGGTCCTGCCTGTAAGTCATTATTATCTTTGTGCGGTTGAGGCTGGGTAAGGGGTTCGTCAGGGATTGGGGAAGTGGGTCGACGAGGGGTAGGGGGCCTAGGACAATTTTTTGCATGGGGGCCCTGTGATTTCTAGCTACGCCCCTGACTTGAGTGGTTATTATATACCCTTTTCCCTATCCACATTTATAATAGTAAGGGTAAGGGTCAAGATTAGGTAGGGAAATTTAATGTTCAGGTTACTCACCTGTATCCTTATTCCCTCCCAGTCAGCTAGTTTGCGGACATTATCAGATGTTATCAATTGAGCATGAATTCGCTTTTGTTATAATGCTGAGGTCCTTTCACTTGTATAAATTGTCACATTTGTTGTATATTACACTGTCTTTGTATATGATTTTATAAGTATTTAGTAAAAGTTCTATTTAATACTACAATATCTATGCCTGATTGGCTGAGTTCATTCTGATATATGCTAATTTCTCTCCAAGGGTATTGTTATCAGGCACCTAGAGGGGTGATGCACTACCTGTTTCCCTCTTTTTTATGTCCTAGAGACCAGTCAAAAGTTTTGATTGTTCAGGATCTCAGTGTCCAGACCCAACCAATCACTAGAATAGGTGGGAAGATAAGCATGCAGGGTCATATCAAGGTCATGCAAAGGTCAAGGATTGATGTCCGTCCTTGGCTAAAGTTTAGGGAAAGCCTGTGCTGCTACCTCTCCCTATACATTATACAAAAAAAATAAATCACAATTCATATATGGTTTTACCTGCATTTTTTAATGGGGGGTTCCCCTTGTGACTTATGAATACATTACGGACGGATCACAAAGCCCCTAGGAGTACCAGTACCTGCTTACCTACTTGTTTGTTTGTTTGCATGACTTGTCATAACTAATAATTCATGAACATGTTAAGAGTTTTGCAACAACACAAATCAGTCTACAATTACTGCTATATTCTTATGTGAATGTCTCCAAATAGACAACATATTTCTTTCTTTTTAGTGTACCTACCGTTATACACACAATGGCCCTCATTTACTATTCTAAACCCGACTTGTTTTATCGGGTCTTTTTGGCGCATCTTTGTCTGCGACATGTTGCAGACATCGTGCGCCAGTCTGCGACATGATGCAACAATTTTTCCCGACGGACCAGATGTGGATTCTCCCAAACCCGAAAAAGGGGTGTAACCCGACATTTCTGAGCTTTCCCACGTATTTATAAAGGTTTCCAACCCAAATTTGTTGAATTGTTGTGGAAATTGTTGTTTGGAAACCAAAACCAACAAAAACCATGTGCGACAAACAGGATGCGACATAATAATAATAAATACCAGGGGGGAAAAAAAGTCGGGTAAGAAAGCAACATAGACTTACAACTCGACTTACAACATAGACTTACAAAGTCCCAAGTAGCTCTCTACTATAGGAACACAATGAGAGGGAATTTATTATTTGCAACTTTTTCTAAGCTTGCACTTTCTCCATTATGCCAGTTTCAATTGCACAAAATGTATCAATTGCAATATACAGTATGATGAATTTGTGCAAAGTATATTTTTGATGTGTGGTTTGTATGCCACCCATTAAGTGGCACTGTGTAAAATATGTCTGACCTTCTTAAATTTGCTTAAAATTTGTGTGTCTAAAAAATCACTTAACTTAAACCATGCCCATGTTATACTCCTTTTGCTGAAAAAAAAAAGTGACTAAAACACAAAAAAGTTGAAAATTATTGAGTAAAATGAGGCTTGCGCAAAAATTTGTAACTCTCATAGATAACTGGCATACACGACTTGGTAAATCGCCCACAATGCCCGCAATGTAATTTATAAATACAGCAGTGTAAACAAAAATTGGTGAATGACAGGAAACTGTGAAAATGAGAGTGGAAGGGAGGCTGTATATTTAAAATAAAGGCTGGAAAATGGCTCCCAAGAAATAAAGCAGTGACAGGCACCATGAAACAGATTGGGCATATGCCCCCAGAAATGGTTTCATATGATCCCTACAAACAGATTTGCCACATGCCCCATATAAAAGAGTTTCACCATATTGGCCAATTCCCAGATACCCAGATACAGTATATAGTACAAAAAAATTGTCTCTGGTCCCCTACTGCCAAGATGGCTGCATTGATTACGTCTTCTCTAAAGCATTAGATAAATATATTGGAGCTTACCGAGTCAAGTACGCAGCATCTAGTGCAGGAGAGTCGGTTGCCCTACCTGTGGGCATTGTGTTATTTATACCCCAATTTCTTTGCACATTAGCTCCTCATCATAAAAGGAATAATACTATCTTTCTAATACCAACTATAATTAGCTAAGTTAACGTCTGAACTACGTTAGGGCCTTGAAACATGACTAGGGATATTCATCAAACCAGACACCTATCTGTAGACAGTTGTTAAAGGGTTCTTGCTTCTCATATGTACAGAGCAGAATACAGCATCACTAGATGCGATTGATGCAGATCTGAGGAGTACTGGCTGTTATATGGAGTCTTACAGGCAATGTAAAAAATCCCATACGGGTGCGCATACGGCAGAGGGGAGCTAAAACCTCGTGCTCCGGTATGCATTATACGATTATGGTGATTCTCATTTTATATAGCTTTCTATGTTCTTTTTCCTTTTCTGAGCAAAATTCTTTTTCTGCCATTCATTTTCCAACAGCCGTAACTTGTTTATTTTTAGTCCGACGCCATTGAGTAAGGGCTTATTTTTTGCGGGATGAACTGTACTTTTTATTGGTATAATTTTTGTGCAATACTTGCTACCTTTTGATCTTTTTTATTCCGCTATTTGTACCAAGATTGGCTAATTTTGCGCTTTTTGATGACCCTACAGGAGGTCATCATCTGATTGACGGCTGGCTCCTGCCGCTGATCTCCTGCGCTGCCTGCGGCAGCGCAGGAGATCGCAAGAATGTATGCATACGTCCCAGCATGAAAATGTCCTATAGCGGGACGGGGTTAAGTCAAAGTTTCACCCATAAAAACACTTGAAACATTATTCTTATTCTAGATGAAAAACAGTTCTCATCTAGCCAACCAGTACCCTGACCTACAAATGATAAGCAAGGACCGTGAAACAGCTGTCTACAGATAGATGTCTGGTTTGGCTAATATCCATATCTAGTCATGTTTCATGGCTTTATTATGGGTCAGATGTTGGCTAGATTTAGGTTGGATTTCCACTTGGCAGGTTTTGGAAAAGTGCCAAAACTAAGAGTGAATTTGAAAGTAATGAGAGATTTTAAGGAAGGACTTCTTCTTCCTCTTGGGTCCTTTCTGGCTTTAGCTCAATAACTGCAGTGGCAGCTATCCAAAAAGCTACCAAGTGGAAACCCATCTTTACTATTGCCAACACACCCCAATGCTGGTGCAATAAATGCCAAAATAACAAAATTACATGACTTGTGCTACATTGATTATGGGTTTTAGACACTTTTCTGCTGGGTCCGACAAAAGTGGTGTGGCCTTGTTATTTACAGGGTGTGGTTTAAGTGCACTGAAAATTTACCAAAATTGCTGCATGATTCTGGTTTCCATAAGCCAACCAATAGTTGGTTTAAAGAGTACCTGTCCTTATCTTGTTAAATATTATAATCCTCCCAGTTCCCTGCCCCCATCATGATAAACCACCCCTGCCTTTTTTTTTTATTATTTTTGTTTTCTACCTTGATATTGCTCTGTATTTTCTGCTCAGATTCACAGACTGGGATGGGGCGTTCCGCAGCAGGCGTGACATCATCTGAAGCCATACAGGGTAGAACTTCCTCCCTCACTCTGCTACACACAGCCCAGAGCAGTTCAGTGGGAGATGAGCTATGATTGGCTAAGGATGTAGCAGAATCCCCTTGATATCAGCTGAATTTCCAAGCAGAAAATTCCTGCAAAATTCCACTCGGAAATTCCGTTGTGTAAACATAGTCTAAGTCTGCATTGTCTAAGGATTAGACACGTTTAGTAAATCTGGGCCATTGAATTGCAGGGTAGCTAGTATAAGTGGCATAAGAGAGAAAGTTTTCTTCCTTCTAAAAAGAGGTCATTTGCATTTTGTTTTTCACATGAAGCATTGCTGTAAGTCTCTATATGCCAGCTGGAGCCTCACAATGAAATCCAGTATACCCCTGGAAATAAATATATTTAAAAATGTATGCATTTCTCGTTTGTTACATAATACTAAATAGAATAGTATGCATAATGTATATTGTATACTCACAGCCTAGTTTGTGTATTGCGGTGACAGAGATACCACAAATACTGATTCCTTCTCATCTCTAATGACTCAAAGCATTAATAAAGCCATGGTGACCAATTACATTGTCTGTATCAATCACATTTAACAGCTTACAGATTGTGGACCCTGCATATATGTGTACAATTTGCAGGCTCACAATGAGTTGGCAATGATGGTTTGTCAGAGATTTTTTCATTAAGCTCTAAATAAGTTCAGAAAAAATATTTGCATTAAAGGAGTACTCCGACGCAACCTGTTTATGGGGGAAATGAAGCATTAATAAAAGCTATATCACATTGTAATATACTCACGTTGTCCATGTCGGCTTCTTCCCGGACTTCTCCTCGCTTTTCCATCTGGCCGGAAGCTGGGTCCTTTGATGACGCTCGACTGCGTCTTCTTCACGATCCGGGGCCGTCTTCACCCGGTGACTCATCGCTCCCATGAGTCACTGCGGGCTGTGCCGGCCACCCAGCCTGGAGTCGGCTACACCCCCAAAGTTAGTGTATTCTGCGCAAGCACAGTACTACGCAAATAGCAACAGCTGGAGGCACCCTGGTTGGGAAACAATGTACTAGCGGTGTCACAAGAATGCCGCAGCACTACGCAAATAGCGTAGGGCTAACGTAGGCAGCGATAGGAGCCTAGCGTTAGCCCTACGCTATTTGCGTAGTGCTGCAGCATTCTTGTGACACCGCTAGTGCAGTGTTTCCCAACCAGGGTGCCTCCAGCTGTTGCGAAACTACAACTCCCAGCATGCCCGGACAGCCGAAGGAACCCTGGTTGGGAAGCACTGCGCTAGTGGGCACATGGATCAGTGGGCTAGTGGGCACATGGATGGGTGGATCAGTGGGCTAGTGGGCACATGGATCAGTGGGCTAGTGGGCACATGGATGGGTGGATCAGTGGGCACATGGATCAGTGGGCTAGTGGGCACATGGAGAGGGCTGATGAGCTGGGTGGGGGAGGATGGGAGGAGATAACCACAAGGGAAGGAGCTGTGGGCGTCACTTTATTATAATTTATTATAATTTCCTGGGGGGGGGGGAGAGGAGGGGGAGAGAGCAGCAGCTAACAGGAAGCTGGCGCAGGGAGTCATGGGAAATGTAGTCTTTATGACATGGCTGCTTACTGCTACAGGTGGCAATTACAAGAGAATGGCTGGGCCAAATTTGACAAATGAGGTATCGTTGGATAGGTCTTTGAAAAAGCTATCAGATGAGGTAAAAAATTTTAAGTACCGTCGCTCTGGAGTACTCCTTTAAATTGTATTAGATGAATAATGTATAATAAATCAAGTGAAACAACCTTAGGATGGACATAATGAATTATTCTGGCTCTGAAGGTCAATAGAGGTCCAACAAACTACTAGATGGATGTCTATAATAAAGTGGCCATTCAGTCCCCCTTGGCAATACAGTTCATGTGCCTATTACCAGCATTCATTGTTATAATTCAGCTGGGTTAAAGCAATACCTTTGTGCAGAATTCATCTTGTTTTTCTGTTTTATACTTCTTGCACACCCTTGAAACTTGAATGCATCCGACTCAGATGCTGTAGACACTTTTTTAGCCATAGGACCATGGGTGCCCTATTATAAAAGGCTACTTGAGGAGAGGCTGCAGAGATAGTTGCTATTCTAGAAGATTCCACAATGTAACTTTGGAGCCATGTTAGAATGGCCATTGGGTTATTGGATACTTCCCTGGCCAAGTCTCCCTATTGTCAGCTCGGTTGGCCTGCTAGCTCTAAAAAATTTTTTAGGGTACGTTCAGACGAGCGGATTTACATCGCATTTTACGCTGCGGATCTGCCACTGAAGGACCTTTGTATGCTGCCTGGCAATACGCCGCTACGTGCAGACACACTGAAGCGATGTGCGAGTCGCCATGCATGCGCGGTGTACTCACACACATTGCGGCCGCTCCCCCTGCTCTATGAGCTAGGCCGAGAGCTGCCGCGATGTGCGAGTATACTGCGCATGCAACTCGCACATCGCAGTATGTCTGTTCGTAGTGGCATATCCGCAGCTGAAAGTTACAGGCAGGCCACGGTCAGCGGCTATGAACAGACATTGCCCAGAAAGGGGTCCCAAGCTGAACTTGCCCATAGCCCATGAGCCTTAAACTAAGCCACTGGTCCAATCCATTAAATTTTACATCGGTGGACTTAAACAATGGAAACAGAAGGCCCCTGAGCTTAAAGTGTACCTGTCATTCTTAACCCCTTGAGGGAGCAGTGATGTGGGACTAATTGTACTTTGTAATGACATCACTCATTTTACCACATAATGTACAACAAAGCCAAAAATTATTTGTGGGGCAAAGATGAAATACTGACACGTTATCTTTCGGTCAATATTATCATGTTTACATATTTTAATTTGAAAAATGGGAAGGGGGGGGGTATTTAAATATATATTGTACATCTTGACAGAACATTTACTTTTTTTTAATTTACTTCATAAGAAAAATGAATTTTCTTTTTATAGAAATCATGGTTTATAACAAAGACCACTAGGGGTCCACATACCATCCAGAGTATAATTCTGTCCAGCTGCAGCATAATCTTTGTCCAAGCTGAAGCACAGGTAGAGACAGGTAAAGTCCAGAAATTGATGGTTGAACTAGCACTCCTCTGTGCTCACTCCTGTTCTATCAGACTGCAGCATGGAAACAGAGAGGAGAGGGTTACAGAGCAGCCTGCAGTGATTGGATGAAGAGACTTGAAAACTTTTGTCCTAGAATTTGAATTTCTTTAAGTTTGTCATAGCAAAAACTAAATAATTCAGTTTTATTTTTAATAAAAGTTGCAAAAATTTTTTACAAACCAGATTTGTTTCTGCCATTATGGGGTAGGGTATTTAAAATTAAACTGAAAAAAAAATAAAAAATAATAAAATAAAAGCATGTAGACAATTGAATGCTCTGTATAGATACTGAGTGGGCTGGTAAGAAAAACCGCCATACCAAAAGTGTAGAAAAATACCATACATTCTACCCAGTGTTTCCTGTTAGATGAATAGCAGCTTTGGCTAAATTCCTGCTCCTTGGGGAGAAGTATTTCCTACCTCCTGGAGGCTACTGAAAGTGAGACTAGAAAAATGAAGACATACTTTCATAACTGCAACAACAAATGGGAATGTGCCAAGGCTAACATGTAGCTAAATTTGTTCCCAACCGTTTATTGTCTGAAGAACTTACACACTTAATTCCTGACAAGAAAAAAATCCCTGACAAAAAAAAAGAAACAAAAAAAGGATTTGTCACTCCAACAATATAAAGAGATATTTTCTTGCCAAACTTTGTAAATAACTATTCTCACAATTTTATTTAAAAATACAATTTAATTCTATGCATTTAATAAACCTTTGTTGTGGAGGAGGAAGGAAGGCAGGAAAAAGATGCTGTGTAAGGGTACGTTCCCACACAGCGTATTTTGCTGCGTATTTGCTGTGTATTTGGTGCTGCGTATTTTCCTACCCATTGACTTCAACAGGGAAAATAAAATACGCAGCAGAAAATACGCAGCAAATACGCCGTGTGGGAATGTACCCTTAATCAATGATTCAGCACAGCATGCAACAAACAGACCTGGGGGCTTTTAATTCGGTCACCAGCTATCATGGTAACACTTCGGCACCCCTCAATCACGTTTCGAGGGTACTCTTGGAGTAGCAGAAGTTGGCCCCTCCCTACATGATTTTTCAACATGTTTTTGGACACACATATTTGTATGTGAAACATGTTTTTTCCAGAACATACAGCAAAAAGTCATAATGAAAAAAAAATACAGTAAATCATTGTCCTTTATAAAAACCAAGAATGAAACTTATAGAGAAAAGTTATTTCAGAAAGATCGGCAACTTTTCCATGTCTCAGACCCACCCTTGGCTTTGGCTTACATATACTAGCTGAAATACTGTCATGTGAAAATGTCTCTTTAATGCCCCAAAGTCCACACTATTTAAAGGGGGTTATCCAGGAAGAGAAATACAGAGCTGATTTCTTTAAAAATATCCCAACACCTGTCCTCAGGGGGTGTGTGGTATTGCAGCTCAGTTCCGTAGATTTCCAGTGAATGGAGCCAAGATGTAGTGCCACACACAACCTGAGGGCAGATGTGGTGCTGTTTTTGGAAAAAAAATTGCTGATTTTCATTTACGAGAGAACCCCTTTCAAGAGTCATGCAATTGTAGTTTAGTTGTAGGGATCTATTTCTTCAAAGCATTCATTGCTTTCTGTAGCCGGGAAATGGTTAATAACATTAATTCCTAGGAGTATGTTTATAATCCTCTCAAAATCCTGGCAATATTCTGGATCATCAGGAAAGAATGTGGATTGGAATTTGACCCCCAATCCACGTTGAATATTTTTGGAAGGGCAGCACTAAAGTAGTGATGTACAGCACATATGAATTAAAGGGGTATTCCAGGCCAAAACTTTTTTTTATATATCAACTGGCTCCGGAAAGTTAAACAGATTTGTAAATTACTTCTATAAAAAAAATCTTAATCCTTCCAATAGTTATTAGCTTCTGAAGTTGAGTGGTTGTTTTCTGTCTAACTGCTCTCTGATGACTCACGTCCCGGGAGCTATGGGGATATTCTCCCATCATGCACAGCTCCCGGGACGTGACATCATCATTTAGCAGTTAGACAGAAAACTTCAGAAGCTAATAACTATTGGAAGGATTAAGATTTTTTAATAGAAGTAATTTACAAATCTGTTTAACTTTACGGAGCCAGTTGAAATATATATATATATATATATATATATATATATATATATATATATATATATCAAAAGGTTTTGCCTGGAATATCCCTTTAAGTCTCTTTCATTCCTGTTCCAGATCCCTGCATTTCTATTCACTGGTTGGGATTTTAAAACAATCTGTTGAAGCTGTTACTTGTTCCAGAATTCTGGTTGCTTTATCCTGAAAGTGAGAGTAGTAGCACACACAAAAGCAGGTTGGTGCACATGGCTTGAAAGCAATAGGCAAAGTGGTGATGTGGTTAACACTCAGCTAGTTCTGGTTGGCGTGGAGGAAGCATTGTGGATCTCAAGAGGAAACCTGGCACTCTGAATTATGCCTAAAATAAAATGTGCTTTAATCAGCAAATGCTGGACACTTAGTGGCTCCACCTGAGCCTTTCTCAACAGCTGACTACATAGATGGAAGTTACATCATATACTGTAAATGGGTAGAGAAGGCACAGATTGTTTTAGCCCTGTGGCCAATTTTCATTTTTGCTGTTTCGTTTTATCCTCCTCGCCTTTAAGGGTGGGGTCACACATAACGGATCCACAGCGTATTTTATGCTGATTACCTGACCCATAGTGTGCCTCCAGCTGTTGCTGGAAAAGGTTCTGAATAGTGATATAAAGCTTGTCTGATGAATCAGAGATACAAAGTCAAAGCTAAACTGCATCATATTGTGAAAGGCAGAGTCATAGCCTAGGAGAATCTACCCTTGGAAAATTAAATAAAAAGCTTCTATGGCTACCAGATGAAAGTTTCACTGTGAG
The DNA here is from genome assembly GCF_029499605.1 of Hyla sarda. Classification (NCBI taxonomy): domain Eukaryota; kingdom Metazoa; phylum Chordata; class Amphibia; order Anura; family Hylidae; genus Hyla; species Hyla sarda. The sequence continues at coordinate 83,580,121 of NC_079193.1, read as the reverse complement.
GACAAACTGCAATTGCTTGCTTTTCCTGATTTCAGTAACTGAGGAAAGTTATATGAACAGAATGACATTATTTGTTCCTGAAAACACCTGTATTTGTATATTAAATGTAAAAGTGACAAATAAACACTGTATTTAGTTCTTGTTACCTGAGAATCACCTGACAATGTAATGTAGTATCATACATTGATTGTTTTTTTTATAAACACAACCATAACAAAGGGAAATAACCTGAATAATATTTTACACACATGGTTAAAATTTTAGTACATAGTATTAGAGGGTGTACCTTGCTGTTCTATGCCCTGGCAGGTGTTAAATAAAAAAATAATATATACTTACCTTTCTTGCTCCCCCACCACTGCTGTTCTCATGATGCTCCCAGTTTCACCATGCAGTACTTTCAGGATCTGGGTCGGCACTGCAGTTGCCCAAACAGCTGGTTGAGGAGGTCACTGACTGGCTGGTCACTGAATTTTTTATATTTTTTTTGTGGATTCCAAATCAATGGATTCTGTTTCACAAATTAGCTTGATATCTACAAATAATTTTAATGGGAAAAAAATTAAATCCATGTTGATTCTTCCTGTGGTTATCCACATGGTTTCAAACTAATAGAATTCCAAAATTTGTGTTAAAAATGCTAAAGTGCCAAAACACATAAAGTACATCTCAAAACTGTTGAATTTAAAACTCAGCAGCTGCAAACCGTGACATTTTACATTTAAATGTGGATTTAAAAATCTTTAAAAAAAACTCTTTAGAAAACTCAGTTTGAACATACCCTTGGAGTAAAGTGACCACATCACTATATATTTCTTAAGAGGTATGGTAACTGCTTTGCCTGACCCCATGCCAACCATCTTTGAGTAGGGTGTTTGTCATGTCAGATGTAAAAGTAACAGCTGTTCCTGATTTTTTATTCTGGAAATCCCCAACTGGTTCCAGAAAACTCCTTTTGGGAAAAAAATTATCTATGTAAACTGAGCATAATAACTAGAGATGAGCAAACTTTTGAATGGCACAGCCTGGAGGTGGCTGAAGCATGAGGAGACCATTGAAATGTAAGATTTTTTAAATAGAAATTTAAGATTTTGAAATTGAAATTTTAACTCCAATGTTTTAGTGCCCCGGGCCCCGGAGCAGTCACATGTCACATGGCAGCACAATGACAGAGCCTGGAGGTGGCATCAGTATGAGGAAACCATATAGTTGCTGAATTACACAACCTGGAGCTGGCAGCAGCATGAGTAGACACTAGGGCTTCACAATCCCTAAGATTAAAAGACGAAATTTGAAATTTAAATTGAAAATTTATGGTAGCTAGTGCAACCATAAAATTTTTTAGGCCCAGGCGCAGCAGCATCAGTAAACCATATATTGGCTTAATGACACAGCCTGGAGATATCATCAGTATGAGGAGACCATATAGTGGCTGAATGACTGCCTGGAGTTTGTGGCAGCATGAGGAGACCATATAGTGGCTGAATGACACAGCCTGGAGTTGGCTGAAGAATGAGGAGACCCTATAGTGGCTGATTTGCACAGCTTGGAGGTGGCTGAAGCATGAGGAGACCATTGAAATTTAAGATTTTGAAATTTAAATTTAAGATTTTGAAATTTAAATTGAGGATTTTGAAATTTTAATTTTAACTCCCAAGTTTTAGTGCCTTTGGCCCCGGCGTGTGGGTAGACAGGACCAAATTTAACAAGGAGTCACATGGTAGTACAATGAGAGAGCCTTGAGGTGGCAGCAGCAGCATGAGGGCCATGCCAACTGAGGACTGAGTCGCGTGACCTCTGCCTACGCCTGATGAATTTAGACCTCTGTCACTCCACTGTGCACATCCTGGCACTAATCTGCCTGACATACTTATTGCGTATATGAGGGGAGTACAATACACTTCACTACGCTTAAAACAGTATTTGTCTAGAACAGCAGCAGGTGTGTACTATTGGCTGTCCTTTATATAGACAGTATATAGACACTTGACAGATTAAAAGGTACAAAATAGTACACTACTTAGATGTAGGTATGTGGTATGCACTTATGAGGGCAGAAAAGTGTGCTACAGTACACTTAAAAATACTTATTTTTACCTGTGTCCCAGATTCCAAAATTCCTTTATAATCAGAAAATGTCAGAATACCACCTGACATTCAAAATAAGAAAATTATACAAAGCTTCACTCCAAGGAAACAGCACCAATCACTAGGTCCTGTTAAAGTGCAGGCTTTTTATTGCATCAGAGCATAAACAAATGCGATGTTTTGGCTAAAAGCCTTTTTCATTTTCAAAAGAAAATGATACATACGTTCTCTGAAGAAAAGGATCCTTCATTAGATGACAATATGAGTATTGTGTGTTCCAGTAACATTAGCTCATCGGAGGAACAGGAAATCATGATACAACTTAATTCTGTAACTGAAGGACCACAACAAAGAATGAACGACCTAAAGCCTACAGGAACTGAGGAACTTCAAAATGGTAAATCTACCACCTGGGATAGTCAGTCAATTCCAACAGCCGGTGGTCATTATTCACAGTTCCCTGTTTCTGCTAGTCCTTGGCAATATTCCTTTTATTACTGGTATCAACATGGCAATAATGCTGGGAGAGTAACTCAAGCATACCCACATGTTTCCTACAATACACAGTCAACCAATCCTTATAATCAGTCATCTGCATTTGCAGTGCCAAATTTCTATAACACAAAGCAGCCTTACTCTGATTTCAATGGACAGATTCAAGCACAGATGTATTCACTTTCTGGCCCCTTTGGTGCCAATTTGCCATACAAGTATGCCGATCCATCCTCTTCTTCAAATCAGACTCCAGTGCCAAATCCATACTCTAGTTCTACTGGAAATACAGGCTGGCCATGGAGTTCTTGGCAATAATGAAGAAAACACGATGAAAGATGAAACAAGATGAAAAGATTAAACAAGACAACTTTTTTGCATGTTCTTGCATTATACTATCTAAAGTTAACATGTCTCACCAATATTTCATTTTTATAAGCAAAATACTTATTTTTATATATTTTTCCATTTTTTTATACAAGAGTTTTCCTCAAGGCACTTGCTGAAAGGGTCTATAACTATTTTATATATTTGTTTGTTAGGAGTCATGTTATATGATTGTGTTTTGTAATTGTTATTTATATTTGAAAGATTTTGTGATTTAAATAATTGTTATTATATAAGTAGTAGTTAGCTACACATGGGTAATTTCTTTCCTAGCAGCCTCCCAGTCTGACTGGGAGAGCATGGTAAGTGAGCCATTACACCTTGTTCACACTGGTGTGGTGCTGTGCGGTGTCCGTTGCTGCCGTGGCGCCGTGTCTGCGGGGGGGTGCGGCCCATAGACTGGTTTGAGTGGCATTGGGGCCGCTCTGCCGGTGGGTCGTTCCCCCCTGTGGGCATTGGTGTCGCGGCGGTGGTGGTCGCCGCTCGGTGCTGCGCCATTTTATGCTAGGGACGTTAGGGACCCACTCTAAATAGGTGGCCTTGACGTGGCGAGTGGGCTTGTACTTTTTGATCAAAAATGTATACTAACAACCTGTTAGTTTTTGATATTATGCTGAGAAGCAATCAGATCATTATACAAGATTGTAGATATGCACCATGTCTGTTTTTCTACCCGAATTCACACTGTGATTTCTATCCCCTCTTTTTTTTTTTTTTGTTTGAACATGTTGTCTGCACTCTTCCCCACCCCCTCAGCCCAACCCTATATAAGTAGTAGTTAGCTACACATGGGTCATTTCTTTCCTAGCAGCCTCCCAGTCTGACTGGGAGAGCATGGTAAGTGAGCCATTACACCTTGTTCACACTGGTGTGGTGCTGTGCGGTGTCCGTTGCTGCCGTGGCGCCGTGTCTGCGGGGGGGTGCGGCCCATAGACTGGTTTGAGTGGCATTGGGGCCGCTCTGCCGGTGGGTCGTTCCCCCCTGTGGGCATTGGTGTCGCGGCGGTGGTGGTCGCCGCTCGGTGCTGCGCCATTTTATGCTAGGGACGTTAGGGACCCACTCTAAATAGGTGGCCTTGACGTGGCGAGTGGGCTTGTACTTTTTGATCAAAAATGTATACTAACATCCTGTTAGTTTTTGATATTATGCTGAGAAGCAATCAGATCATTATACAAGATTGTAGATGTGCACCATGTCTGTTTTTCCACCCGAATTCACACTGTGATTTCTATCCCCTCTTTTTTTTTTTTGTTTGAACATGTTGTCTGCACTCTTCCCCACCCCCTCAGCCCAACCCCATATAAGTAGTAGTTAGCTACACATTGGCCATTTCTTTCCTAGCAGCCTCCCAGTCTGACTAGGAGAGCATGGTAAGTGAGCCATTACACCTTGTTCACACTGGTGTGGTGCTGTGCGGTGTCCGTTGCTGCCGTGGCGCCGTGTCTGCGGGGGGGTGCGGCCCATAGACTGGTTTGAGTGGCATTGGGGCCACTCTGCCAGTGGGTCGTTCCCCCCTGTGGGCATTGGTGTCGCGGCGGTGGTGGTCGCCGCTCGGTGCTGCGGCACTTTATGCTAGGGACGTTAGGGACCCACTCTAAATAGGTGGCCTTGACGTGGCGAGTGGGCTTGTACTTTTTGATCAAAAATGTATACTAACAACCTGTTAGTTTTTGATATTATGCTGAGAAGCAATCAGATCATTATACAAGATTGTAGATGTGCACCATGTCTGTTTTTCTACCCGAATTCATCAAATAATTGTTATGTGTTTGCTGTCTTGTATTAGAAAACAAGTGACACTTTTCAGTTCTTAAGTGAAAAATGAAGTCAGCACCCTTATCATCTGTTGAGCAGCGATTAAAAAGTGGAATAGTTAGTTTAAAAAAACATGCCCTTGCAAAAGTTTGGGGGGTTTGGTGTTCCCCAACAAAGGGGAAAAAAATACGTATTTTTGCACAACACCAGCAGTACACAACAGTGCTGCAGCACACAGCCTCTGTGTAATAAACCCAAAATTGCACTCTCTCTCACAGACTATTAGGAACGGAATGCTGGGTATGTATTATACCGTCTTCAGACTAGTATAACCAGCAGACCATTTGTTGTGGAACAAAGTGGGCAGTAAAATGTGCTAGATAATGCTTTAAAAAACGTATTGGAGTAAAACACCAGCCGGTGATTACTTTTTCCTGGACTTTCACAGTATGTAGGCCCTTGACAGATTAACAGGTACAAAATAGTACACCACTTAGATGTATGTATGTGGTATTCACTTATGAGGGCATAAAAATGCGCTACAGTACGCTTAAAAAATGTATTGGAGTAAAACACCAGCCGGTGATTACTTTTAGCTGTCCTTTCACAGTATGTAGGCCCTTGACAGATTAACAGGCACAAAATAGTACACCACTTAGATGTAGGTATGTGGTATGCACTTAAGAGGGCAGAAAAATGCGGTACAGTACGCTTAAAAAAACGTATGAGATGTATGAGGCAACACACGGCTATCTTCCCCGCTCTGTAATACAATGCTGAAGAAAGTAACTGGGAGGTTAATGGCTGCAGTAAAAATCCTTTTCAGTGAAAAAACACTGCTCTCTGTCCACCAGAACGCTGATATGACTAGGATGTGAAACTCTGCTGGAATGAGCTTTTCTGTGTAACACACACACAGCGATGTCCATCCTATCTCTATAAAGTGTAATGAATGATATAACGAGCCGCAAAATGGCTGCCAAATATATAGGGCTGTGACATCACAGGGGTGACTGGCTGCTGATAGGCTGCATCCTGCATGTGATTCAGGGTCAACCTGCCTACTTCCCGCCTTGCCTTCCCACCTTCCCAGCGTTCCTTGCCCCATGTACTGACATGTGGATCCGCCATTTTAGATACCCCACAAAATTTGTAACCCCATTTCTTCTGAGTATGGAAATGTCCCAAATGTGAATGTAAAGTGCTCTGCGGGCAAACTACAATGCTCAGAAGAGGAGTGCCATTGGACTTTTGGAGAGAGAATTTGTCTGGAATTGAAGGCCACATGTGTTTGTAAAGCCCCCCGTGGTGCCAGAACAGTGCCCCCCCCCCCCCACATATGACCCCCATTTTGGAAACTACACCCCTCAAGGAATGTGATAAGGGGTGCAGTGAGCATTTACACCCCACCGGTGTCTGATAGATATTTTGAACAGTGGTCCGTGAAAATGAAAACATTTATTTTTCATTTGCACAGTCCACTGTTCCAAAGATCTGTCAAACACCAGTGGGGTGTAAATGCTCACTGCACCCCTTATCACATTCTGTGAGGGCTGTAGTTTCTAAAATGGTGTCACATGTGGGGGTTTCTTCTGTTCTGGCATCATGGGAGGTTTGTAAATGCACATGGCCCCTGACTTCAATTTCAGCAAAATTCTCTCTCCAAAAGTCCAATGGCACTCCTTCTGTTTGGAGACCTGTAGTTAACGTCCACATATGGGGCATTTTCTTAATCAAGAGAAATTGGGCTTCAAATGTTGGGGTCTATTTTGACCTATTACCCCTTGTGAAAAAGAAAACTTTGGGGTAACACCATCATTTTAGTGTTAAAAATAAAATTTTCCATTTTCATGTCCAACTACAACGCAAAGCCGTCAAACACCTGTGAGGTATGTAGTTCCTTGAGGGGCGTAGTTTCCAAAATAGTATGCCATGTGGGGGTTATTCTGCTGTTCTGGCACCATGGTGTCTTCCTAAATGCAACATGGCCTCCAAAAACCATGACAGCAAAATTCATTTAAAAAAAAATCTACAGTTTCTCTTTCCCTCTTGAACCATGTTGTGAGCCCGCAGAGCACTTTATGTCAGCATATAAGGTATTTCCATACTCGCGAAAAATTGGGATACAAATTTTGGGGGCTTTATCTCCTTATACCACTTTTTAAATGAAAAAAATGGGGCTACAAGAACATGTTAGTGTAAAAAATGCAGATTTTGATTTTTCTCCTCCACTTTGCTGCTATTCTTGTGAAACACCTAAAGGGTTAACAAACTTTCTGAATGTCACTTTGAATACTTTGAGGGGTGTAGTTTTAATGGGGTCATTTATGGGGTATTTCTCACAGAAAAGCCCTTCAAATCCACTTCAAACTTAACTGGTCCCTGAAAAATTCAGATTTTGAAGTTTTTGTGAAAATTTTGAAAATTGCTGCTATATTTTGAAGCCCTCTAATGTCCTCAAAAAGTAAAAACATGTCAACTTTCTGATGCCAACATAAAGTAGACATATTGTATGTGTGAATCAATATAAAATTTGGAATATCCATTTTCCTTACAATGAGAGAGTTTCAAAGTTAGAAAAATGCAAAATGTTCAAAGTTTTCATGAAAATTTGGAATTTTTCACCAAGAAAGGATGCAAGTAACGGCGAAAATTTACCACTATGTTAAAGTAGAATATGTAACGAAAAAACAAATCTTTGAATCAGAATAAACGGTAAAAGCATCCCAAAGTTATTAATGCATAAAGTGACAGTGGTCAGAATTGCAAAAAAGGGCTCAGTCCTTAACCCCTTAAGGACCAAGGACGTACCGCTATGTCCTGAGTCCTCTCCCTTACTATAACGCAGGGGCCACGGCGTGGCCCCGTGTCATAGCGGGTTGGGCCCCGCACCTGACAATGGCCAGGACCCGTGGCTAATAGCGCACGGCACTGATCGCGGTGCCGCGTGCTATTAACCCTTTAGACGCGGCATTCACAGTTGATCGCAGCGTCTAAAGTGAAACTAAACTGCTGCCGGTTAGCTCAGGGGGCTGTTTGGGATAACTGCGGTGAAATCACGGCACCCCGAACAGCTGTAGGACACGAGGAGGTTCCCCTTACATGCCTCCTGGTGTCTGATCCCCGAATGACTGCTCAGTGCCTGAGATCCAGGCATGAGCAATCAAGCGGCAGAATCATTGATCTATGTTATCCTATGGGATAATAAAGATCAATGTAAAAGATCAGTGTGTGCAGTGTTATAGCCCCCTATGGGAGCTATAACACTGCAAAAAAAAAAAAAAGTGAAAAAAAAGTTAATATAGATCATTTAACCCCTTCCCTAATAAAAGTTTGAATCACCCCCCTTTTCCCATTTAAAAAATAAATAAATAAAAATAAACATATGTGATATTGCTGCATATGGAAATGTCCGAATTATAAAAATATATTGTTAATTAAACTGCACGGTCGATGGCGTACACATAAAAAAATTTCAAAGTCCAAAATAGCGTATTTTTGGTAATTTTTTATATCATGAAAAAATAAATGAAAAGCGATCAAAAAGTCTGATCAATACAAAAATGGTACCGCTAAAAACTTGAGGTCACGGCGCAAAAAATTTGCCCTCATACTGCCCCATACGCAGAAAAATAAAAAAAGTTATAGGGGTCAGAAAATGACAATTTTAAACGTATAAATTTTCCTGCATGTAGTTAGGATTTTTTCCAGAAGTACGACAAAATAAAACCTATATAAGTAGAGTATAATTTTAATCATATGGACCTACAGAATAGTGATGAGCGGCATATGCCATATTCGAATTCGCGATATTTTGCGAATATGAGGACGAATATTTGTCCCATATTCGTGAAATTCGAATATTCGTTATATTCGTGACGTTTTTTTGAATTGCGAAATTTCGCTATTGCGAATGCAAAATTAATAGCGAAATTTCGCTCGTCTGCGCATGCGCACTATAACATCATGCGAGGGACGTTGCTAGGGTCGTTGCTAAGCTCTGACAACTGTGCTTGCAGAACTCTCATTGGCTCACAGGCATAAGTAGGGCGGAATTTCCATGAATATTCGCAAGCATAAACATTTCGCATCACAGTCTCATCCCTGGGTCTTTAATGAAATGATACAAGCATTGCATTTATCAGTCGAAGGAGATCCCTACAATGTGCTCAGTTTTTAAAACAGTTTGAAAAAAAGACGAATATTCGTAATAGCAAATTTTTATCGCGAAATTGATAATATTCACGAATTCGCCAATATGCGATATTCGCAATGAATATTCGAATTGCGAATATTCGTGAGCAACACTACTACAGAATAAAGAGAATGTGTCATTTTTACCAAAAACTGTACTGCGTAGAAACAGAAGCCCCCTAAAGTTACAAAATGCAAAGATTTGAAGAAAAAATTATTTTTTTCTTCAATTTTGTCATACAATGAATTTTTTATTCTGTTTCGCCGTAGATTTTGGGGTAAAATGACTGATGTCATTACAAAGTAGAATTGGTGCCGCAAAAAATTAAGCCATCATATGGATTTTTAGATGCAAAATTGAAAGGGTTATGATTTTTAAAAGGTAGGGAGGAAAAAACGAAAGTGCAAAAACTGAAAAACGCTCGGTCCTTAAATGGTTAAGGTGAAAAAGGGCTTAGTCCTTAAGGGGTTAAAGGTACCTCGGTGGAGGAGTATCCACTGGTTTTATTCAATCTAAATTATTGAAGGAGTATAAATAATCTGATGGTTGGTAAGGGTTCATGTCTCATACTGACAGGAGGGCTCAGATCTCTTTCAGTCCCCCCTGGGTGGAATTTTATTGTTAATTATAATAGGTTTGTACATATCTGAAATCAGAATTATTTTTATATGGTGGCAGCAGTCTTTAGGTAATGGATTCTATGGTATTTGATGCTATTACTTTGCTCCCGCTTCTGGCTGATTAAACAGAGCTACTTTATATTGAGCAATTACTGTAATATCATTTTACTGCTGTACTAAATGCTTCTCTGTGTCCTTTCCACTGCAGGTAGAACATTACTGATCCCAGCATCTAAGCTGTTCAAACGCATGTCACTAATGTTTTACGGGCCAGCCATGCTCTATACTCATTTATCTACATTTAAATAAAAAGGAATGTCACAACCACGTGCTATTTTTAGCCCAAAAAAAAATGGCTATGTTCATTTGTAATGTATTTTGGGTTAAAGGAGCTCAACACTTTTTAAATAATGTAGATAATACCATTATATGTATATTTGTTATATACATTAATTAAAAAATGTGTATATTTTTGGGTGAAAAAAACCTCTTGTCCCTTTAGCTATTGCCTGTGTGTCTTTGTGCAGAGACAAAATTCAGGAAGTGTGAGCGGGACAAGCAGGGCTTATGCCTATAAAAACTGTGTGGGCACTAGAAGACACATAGCATCCAGATCATCACAAGGAAGTTGATGTCATCACTCACAACAGGGGCTGGGAAAAGAGCAAAGTGGTCCTGCATGTAGAATAAGACTATAGGCTAGTGGTATAACATTTTTTCAGCTGATGGCTATTACCCAACTCCCACCATAAAACAGATTGGCCAAGCATCAGTGGCGTTGCTAGGGTTGGTGTCACCCGGTGCGATAGAAAATGGTGTCACCCCATTCCTCCCCCCCCCCCCCCCTCCTCAGTAAGTTTTTAGCCTGTTGTGACAGACATTGTGAGAAATTCCAGTATAATAATTAGATGTACCAGTTGCCACAGAATAGGAAAGTGTTAAAGAAGTTTTCACCATTTAAATATACTGCTCCCAGAATTACTTAAAGGGGTACTCCACTGGAAAACATTTACTTTTATATCAACTGGTGCCAGAAAGTTAAACAGATTTTTAAATTACTTCTATTTAAAATCTTAATCCTTACAGTACTTATAAGCTGTTGTATTCTCCACAGGAAGTTGTGTAGTTCTTTCCAGTCTGTCCACAGTGCTTGCTCTGTCTGTCCATGTTAGGAACTGTCCAGAGCAGGATAGGTTTGCAATGGGGATTTGCTCCTACTTATGGACAGTTCTTGACATGGACAGAGGTGTCAGCACAGAGCACTGTGGTCAGACAGAATTTTTTTTTTAAAAGAAAAGAACTTCCTGTGAATCACTTATACAGCAGCTAATAAGTACTGGGAGGATTAAGATTTTTAAGTAGAAGTAATTTATAAATCTGTTTAACTTTGTAGCACCGGTTGATTAAAAAAAAATGTTTTCCAGTAGAGTACCCCTTTATGCAGTGGTAAGGTTATGCTGGGAGTTGTAGTTTCACTTACCATAACTGTAGAACTTACAAGTGACTACAGCTCTGATAGGACATAGTGAGGAGAATACACAAGGATATCAGTGACTACAGGTGACGTCTTCTCTATAGTGAGGAGAATACACAATGATATCAGTGACTACAGGTGACATCTTCTCTATAGTCTTCCCTTATCTAATTCAGATGGTACATACCGCCAGAACTTGTTCCAGCTAAAACTTCTCTCTGCAGAATGTGATGCCAGATGACTCCTCACTATTCAGCGCATTCTCATCCTCTATATGAAAACAAGTATTATTATAAACCTGCCAGACACTGTATCCTCTAAATATAATACTACTATACACTATACTCTTTGATTATAAACCTTCCATACACCGTACCCACTGAATATAATACTACCACACACTGTACATTCTGAATATAATACCAACACATACTGTACACTATGAATATAAATCTGCCACATACTGTACACTCTGAATAAAAATCTGCCACATACTGTACCCCTGAATATAAATCTGGTGGTGTTGCTAGTGGATGATGGGGGTGCTAGTACTGGGGTGGGGGGGTGTTGCTGGAGGATGATGAGGGTGCTACTGGCCATCCCCCCTGGAAGTATCACCCCCATCATCCATCGGCAGAATCATCCTCCTGGCAGGAGCACCCCATCCTCCTCCATCAGGACCTACTGATGGATGTGCTGCTGCTGGGGGGGGTTTGCTGGTGGATGATGAGGGTGCTACTGCCAGGGGGGGGAGCATTAGGTAGGCAGCAGTTCCCCCACTTAAGGTAGTTAGCAGTTCCCCCACATTAGGTAGGTAGCAGTTTCCCCACATTAGGTAGCACAGATTCCACACATTAGGTAGCAGTTTCCCCACATTAGGTAGCACAGATTCCCCACATTAGGTAGCAGTTTTCCCACATTATGTAGCAGCTTTCGCACATTAGGTAGCAGTTTTCCAACATTAGGTAGCAGTTTCCCCACATTAGGTAGCAGTTTCCCCACATTAGGTAGCATAGATTCCCCACATTTGGTAGTAGTTTCCCCATTAGGCCGCAGGTTCCCTTGCATGTTCCCCACAATAGGTCAAAGTCTCCCCACATTAGATCGCTGATTCAAACAACCCCCCCCTCCCTCCACACAAAAAAAACACATACACACACACACAACACAGAGACACACACACAGTCAGAGAGATACACACTCACAGACAGAGAGACACACACACAGACAGTCACACACAGTCACACACAGACAGTCACACACAGTCACACACACACAGACAGAAATAGCAACAGACACACACAGTCACACACACAGAAAGAGAGACACACACTCACAGACAGAGAGACACACACACACACAGAGAGTCACACGCACAGTCACACACAGACACAGTCACACACACACACACACACAGAGAGTCACACACAGTCACACACACACAGACAGAGATAGAGTGAGACAGACGACAGACACACACTCACTCACCCATCCAGCACAGCGCTCCTCCTCTCTGGGAGCTCTGCGAAAGACATCAAGTCCTCCTGCGCGGCCCTGCGGAGGCACGTCGGGCCGGTGCAACAGAAGAGGTGTGCACTGTGCAGGTGACGGGGGGGGGGGATGGTCCTACTAGTACGGCAACAGCGCCAGTGAGGATGGGGGTGGGGGGGTGCTATTACAGAGACAGTGCAAGTGATGACGGGGGGGGGTGCTATTACAGAGACAGCGCAAATGATGACGGGGGTGCTAGTACAGAGACAGCGCAAGTGATGACGGGGGGGGGGCACTGCTAGTACAGAGTCAGCGCAACTGAGGTCTGGGGGCGTACCTGGTGTCACCCCATCAGAATGGTGTCAACTGGTGCGGGCCGCACCCCCTGCACCCCGGTCGCAACGCCACTGCCAAGCACATATGTTTATTTAAACTGTGAAATAAGGATAAGGTGCTATCAGGAAGTATTAAGATATGACATCAAAACTGTCTGATTCTTTTTTCCCTTAATGAGAGATGTCAGGGAATATTGGACTGCTCCACTACACATTAGTATATGGGCAGTAACTATAAGGGACAGAGGTAGAAGTTACAGGCAAACTCTGTTGCCTGAGGATGCCTACAGGGCCCCTCTGCCCCACTGGAAATCCAGTACTATCAATTGCTCATGGTAGATGTAAATGTTACAAATGCCATCTTACATAAGTGCCCAGGGGCTTCAAATTTTCAAATTACATGTCTAAATTCAATGTCTATGGCTGTTTTAATTTTAGTCTGTTCTAACTAGTACCTACACAGTTTTGTCACTTTGATGATATTCCTTTCCTTTGTGCCCAATGGGAACTGTAGGAAAAATGGCACCATGCTGCCATGCAATATAAACCATCATTTTGAGCCACGCTAATATCATTTGCTGCCTACACATTGTACATGAGTTTATATCTGAGCAGTCAATGATGCAAATCCCCACAGTGTGAGATCATTGGAGAAGACAGATAGTGAGATCATAAGGCTTTGTGGCTGTCAGGCCCAAGGCCTGATTATTAAAATCCTATATGTGTATTATAATTATAACTGTGTGATGTATTATCCAAGCCATGGGTGAGAGGTCATTCAGACTGTGGGTTTGTGTATTGCATTTTATTGGGGTCTGGCTATTTGTTTACATTTCCTTTGAAGTCAAAGGCTTTTTTGAAGTCATTCACTCTGGTCCCATCCTATAATCAAACAGATAAGGGGCCAGGAAGAAAGAAGACCCCCTGGTGGGATCAGAGGGGAGGGGGGAATGGAGTCTCCCTCCCAAGAAAGCAGATATGATATTTAAAACAATGCTAGACTCAGGGTGTGCAAGGCTGTGCCCAAAGCTAACAAGACCATCCTAAGAACAGCTGGACTCTCACTCTCATGGACTGATACCATCATGCTGTAAGAACTTCATCTTTTGTTTTCTGAACTTGTCTTGCAAAACTCTTTTATATATTTTTGTACCTGTATGTCATTTGTTTCTGTATTTTTATATAGTCAGCACTGTGATACCTTTTATCAGATTAAATGTTTAATTAATCAGCTCTGGTCTTTGATCTCTAAACATATGAGCTCACCTTTCTGAATCAGCTCTGGTGGAAACACGTTTATCTAAGGGTTAATTTGGTGACTTGCTGGGACTAGTATTGGATACCCAGAGGTCTGGCGGCTTTAACCCTTGCACCATCACACACTCTCTAGCATCGTAGCTGGACCGATAGGGTGTGATCTTGACAGTGGCTTTGACCACACTACTGATTCTCCACCAAGAGATATTCCAGCAGAAATTCTGTCTGGAGCAGGCACCATCAAAAGCATTAGCAGAAAGATCGCGTGGACATGTTCCATCACCATAGATGGCAATGCAGTCCAGTGAGATTCCAGCCCAAGAATAAACATGTTAATTCTTTGGACAGACTTCATTCCACCTGCGGAATTCTGCAGTGGGCACGGAGCTGCAGAATTCTACTGAAAACAATGGGACTCTGCTGCAAGCGGTATTCCCCTGGCTAAATTTCAGCTGTGTGAAGGAGACCTAAAAGTGTTATTCTTTATAACATATATAAGAGTCCAGGAGTGTTTAACCGAATCCTGGACACTTGTTTGGCATGGGGTTTGGTAATAAAGGCCCACACAAAAGAGACAAAAGACATGTAGTTTTTGAACCATCACAACATGATGTCCATTCAGCTTGGGTCGATGTCAACCAGACACTGAGCCATGTTTTCAGAGCAGATCTCTGCTCTGGTTTATAGAAGTGGTGTTCCAAGCAGGAGGACCACCCTTGGGTTGTCTTCATAAGACAACACCTTTTTGCCAAATCAAGTGTATTACTACAGCACTTCCTGAAAGGCCCATGACCAAGGACTCCAGACCACTCTTAGTCTACCTCTAATACCACCCACTCAAAGCTTAGGCCAGGTGGAACACATGAACTTGGCTTATACAAGGTAATCTTCTGATATGTCATAGATGTTAATGAGGCTGAGTTGCAATATCAGGCACAGCCCATGGACAAAAGGCACTATTTTAATGGAAAGCAGACCCTTTTTTCTAATATACAAAAACTACTTTAGTCATTTGAGGGACACATGCACAGTCTGGTAATAATATACTCTGGATTTTCCTTGGAGTACAGCTTTGATGGTGTTTTTAGATCATGTCGGCATGGAAATTAGATAGAGATATAATTGCTCTTTGCACTTCAGGGAACAGCTGAAAGGGAATGGGGCTTACACACAGCAAAATTACATGATGGGAGCAAATGTCAGGAATCGGAGCCCAGAGAATGGAAAACTGCCAGCCTCTTTACCAACTCCATTTCTAGGCTCTTTCCAGTAAATGCAAGCCTTTTGCATAATGTATGAGATAATGTAAACACACAATAACCAGTCTCTAAATAATTTCCTGGATTTAAAGTTTGTCAGTATATTTTGACAATTTTTAATATGTCTTCTATGGAATTTCTAAGACAATTGGTTGAATACAGTATCAACTTACAATGCTTCTTAGTGGGCAGAAGTCAGTAATAAGCACTGCTGACTTCTGCCGCTGACTACTGTACGCCTGCTGTAGAGCTGCTGTCCCCTTATATAACCAAAATTTACTGCTTAGAGGACTGGTGCAGTTCTACAAATTATAACAAATGTAATGTTTATCTGTACTATTTTTGGGCTTATTTTTATTCATTTTTTATGGTTTTTCATTTTGTTTTGGGTTAACATTTTGGGGACTTTAGAATGAATTATCGGTATTTCATAGAGATATGGACTCAAAATATAATGGTCGTCTCGGAACCAAATAATATTGTATGTTGAGGGACAACTAAATTATATATTCTGAAATATTGCAATGATTATATGTCAGGTCCCATTGTCCTATAGAAATGGGGTGCTCATGGTCCACCTCGGAGGTAAATAGTGGTCACATTGATCGTCAGAAGGAATGATCTTTATTCTGATTTACTGTTATTATTGCGAGTAGTGACAGATTGGGGAATGTACACAGCCCTCATTATGTTTAACTTGCACCCATCAGCCCTAGTCAGCGTGGAAAAGAATCCGTGGTATCTGAAGGTGTCATTTATTCCCTACTCCTAAATTGACTGATGCAATCCAACCTCAATCTGCATTGCTAGGTCTCTGGTCCTAGTAGTTTCATAAGAAGCAGACAGCCCCAGCTGACCCATTAAGCTTGTCACATCAAGCTTGTCACATTGAGGCAGGCGGTAACAAAATAAAATTAACTGTAATGTTCTATTTACACCAGGTTTATGCTTTACATTAGGTTTATGCGCATACGCTGCTATCACGCATAGAAGTTTTTTTTGTTGAATGCCTCACAAAAGCATGGGTGATGAATGATAGATAAGAAAAGATGGGTGACACAGAATGAAGATATGTGCTTTTAGTAAGAGAATGGGAGATTGCTCTGCTGGGGCTATAAAAAATTTAGAGCAGAGTCAGCCGTGCTGTATTTTGCTGGAAACTACACTGCAATAAATAAAAGTTATTTGCAATAAGACGTGTTGAGTGCATCTTTATTCTTTCTGGACGTATTCACATTGTGCTATGTGCATTATAGATAGCACCACCCGTATGCCAGCATTTACTGTGGTTGAGGTCTGAATGAAGCACGGCGCTAGAGGGTACCTGCTGTGTTACGCCAGTAGTGCTCGGCATTGCTATATCTGCCTTTCATTCATAAAAGCAAAGTGTACCTTTCCAGGAGCTGATGTGGTTGACAATCCGTATAAAATCTCCTTTTCTTTTCTCATCCAAGTGTCAAGGAGGTGGGGCTTAGCTGCTTAGGTGTCACAGCCTGTAATGCCTTCTCACTTGCATATACCTCTCAGCATGGAATGTCTCCTCGCTCACCCACACCTCTCAGCATAGAAAGATAGAATGTGTCGGCAGATAAGAACCATTTGCCCCATCTAGTCTGCCCAATAATCTGAATCCTATCAATAGTCCCTGGCCCTATCTTATATGAAGGATAGCCTTATGCTTATCCTATTCATGCTTAAACTCCTTCACTGTATTTGTAGCTACCACTTTTGCAGGAAGGCGATTCCATGCATCCACTACTTTTAAACATTTGTCCCTCTAATTTAAAACTATGTTTTCTTGTGGTAGTTTTTTTCTTCTTTTAAATATGCTCTCCTCCTTTACCGTGTTGATTCCCTTTATGTATTTAAAAGTCTCTATCATATCCCCTCTGTCTCTTCTTTCTTCCAAGCTATACATGTTAAGGTCCTTTTATCTTTCCTGGTAAGTTTTATCCTGCAAGCCATGTACTAGTTTAGTAGATCTTCTCTGAACTCTCTCTAGAGTATCTATATCCTTCTGGAGATACAGTCTCCAGTACTGCGCACAATACTCCAAGTGAGGCCTCACCAGTGTTTTGTACAGCAGCATGAGCACTTTCTACTGCTTATACCTCTACCTATACATCCAAGCATTCTGCTAGTGTGGTATCCCAGTATCGTATTGCATACCGTACCTTGCAAGGTGGTCCCCAAAGTCAAAGTTACTTCGTTCAGGTAGGGTCCCACAGGTGGGACAGCCCCTAGTCGCCTCTTTTCCTTTCTAATTTTGTAATGTTTAAATGTATATATTTAATATAATGTATATTAGTATGCTTAACTTGGTAGCGTCGCAGGACCTTCGGTCATGTGACTATGTTAATTCCTCTATAGTATGTTAGAGGACTTTTGGAGGTCCTTGGGTCACATGACTACCCATAACTTTTTGTACAGATAATTGACAGAAGTATTGGACCAATCAGCTTAAGGCCAGCCCCTGCCCATATAAGGGAGCTGCAACCCTAGGCCTGAAGCCTGCTGGACTCAGCGTGAACTCAAAACGTTAGTCTTAAACTGAATCCCGCTAAAGCTAGCGTGACTGCTGGACCTCAACTAAATCCCCTAAATCCAGCGGAACAGCGCATATCAGTCTACGGACTCAAAAACGCTTAAGGTCCCAACCACTGTCAATATCTAAGAGACTTTGCTTGTACAGAGACTGATCCGGTTATAAAGCTTGCATAAAATCTTCAGTAAAAGTTCTGACTGTTTTCAGCAAACTCTCCGGTTGTGGACATTCAATTATTTCATACCTCCCTATCGCTTTTGGGAAAGGTGGCGGTAGGACAAGCTTTGCAGAGGAGCCCTCACCCTGGCGTCACGAGTAGAAAGGGTTAAACAGACCCCATTAAAGTACCGCACAGCTACACCCCATATACCCTACACCCCCAGGCTACCACATAGCTTTTTGGCGTCCTACAAACAGGATATGGGTGTGTGCCTACAGCTGTTGCCACCGTTAACAGAGTACTCCCCCCATAGAAAGAACTGTGTTCATGTACTGTGAGTCGCATTCAAAAGTACGGGACTGTGCTTATGGTACTGTGTGCAAAAAGTGCGCACGAAAAGTAAGGGGGAGGCGAAAAGTACAGTAGAGTTGCGATTCACATCTGAAGGGGTTAAAACTAGCGCCGGGCCTTCCAGCGCGCTCAATCCTGAAACTCTACCCACCGAGGTCTCCGGAGCCGCGGCGGCCATCTTGGCGGAGCCTCAAATAGAAGACCTACAGAAAAGCACAGTCAGAACAGCAAAGAAATGCAGAGTGTTGCAGAGGACTGAAAGCTTTAAAGAGCCAGCACAGTATAAAACCCTGAAGTACCAGATCGCTAAGTTAAGATCTTGTCTGGACTCACTCCAACTCCCGATTGTGGCACTCAAGTTCCAGCTCAATGCACTCAATTTCCAGATGAGCGCTCTCAAGTTCGAGATCTACGTACTCAAGTTCCAGATTAAAGAACAGCTGCGTCTCTTAAAGGGACCGACGTTCCCAAGCTTCATTTAAAGGGTCAACTCCATTTGCCAAAATGTCAGATCCGGCAGCACTAATATCACCTCCAGAACCTGCTCCGATGCCTGTTCCAACAACTGCTGCACCTGCACCCCCTATTCAGCAAGGTGGTGGTGCTCCGGTGGTTCCATCCGCAGGACCAGCACAATCAGCAGGACAAGTTCAACCTGATTCATCTCCAGCTTCTACACTCATCTCAGGAACCCCTGCTGCCGGACCTGTCTTCCTGGGAAATCCCATCCTTTCAAACTACAATGGTGACCCTTTTACATTGAGGGACTTCAAGGAGAAGATATACAGCCTCTTCGGTTTTTATGCTTCCCCCCCTCATCAACAGGTGCAGTTACTTACAGGGCAGTTGCAAGGGCCTGCATTAGATGAGGTTTGCACCTGGCCACCGGCCGACAAGGCTACAGTAGAGAAAATCTTTGAGGGGCTCTATTAAGTGTTCGAATCTCACTCTCCCTCTGAGGTACGTCTGAGACTGTATGAGTGACGTCAGAAGCCAGGTGAGACTCTTCGGGCTTATGCTGTAGCCCTGCAGAACACTTTAGAAGCAGTACAAAAGCTAGATGGTATTACACCCAATCAGGGTAACAGGGTGTTGATGGACCGGTTAATAGATGGGGCACAGAAAAAGTGGGATAAGGCCCAACTTAGGATGCTGGCAGCACAGAACCCTGATATGGCTTTCCCAGCCTTCAAGAGGTTAGCCATCAAAGTCATTGAATCAGGGCCCGAGGGGGAAGAAGTTAGGCCCCCCTCTGTAGACTCACTGGGAGCCTTGGCCCCGATCCTAACCACTCCTCAGCCTGCAACTGTCTTGACTCCCTCTAGTCCCTTGGCTACTGACTTACAACATGTGCGGCAGGACATTGATCAGTTGACGAAAGCCTTTAAAGAGATGGTAGGCAGGACTAACTAACCTCCACCTAAAAAGCCAGCCCCTCACCCTGCCAGGCCACCTAGTACTCCCCCTGTGAGGCCACCCGGGACTCCCCGACCTGTCTGTAGTTATTGTAATAAGATTGGACACTGGAAGAGCCAATGTTGGGCTTTAAACAGGCATCCCCTGGGGTCGAGGACCGCACCCCAGGAGTAACCATTGAAGGTCCAAGATCAACCAGCACTAAAATAGGACTATCGATGTATGTTGCCCCCTGCCCCTATGTGCAAATTGTGGTAGAAAGGATTAAATTGCAGGCTTTGATTGATACTGTGTCCCAAGTGTCCACTATTCCGCAAGGGGTGTTTTACAAATATTGGGGCCCTGAAATGTTATGCATACCTAATGATGTAGACTTTAGGTTGATTGCAGAAAATGGGAAACCAGTACCCAGGCATGGCTACTGGGAGCCCACAGTGCAAGTAGGGAATCATGTTCTTAGGGGACTACTAGTGTTGGTGAAGAACATGCAGCTGAGTTTATTTTAGGAATGAACATGAGACACTGTTTTGATGACATAGTTAACTCATTGCATGCTTCTCTTCCCTACATGTCACCCTCTGGAAGGCGAGCCACGCAACACCACCTCAGGACACTCCAAGCTGAACAGAAGTTTGTCAACCCTCAAGAGGAGATCTGCCGGGTGAGAATCCAAGATATATGGGCTGTTACCCTGCAGCCGCAGATGGAGACTATTATTTGGTGCTGTGCCCAACGAGGGGTGAAGGACCAAGATTACCAGGCACTCTTAGAACCCGTGCAACTAGAGGACTACCCTTTGGAACGCGCAGCTAGAAGCCTTGTAACTGTGAGAAATGGGAGTCCCGGTTCAAGTGGTTAACCCATCCCAAACCGCTACCAGACTAACAAAGTATACTCCTGTAGCTCAGCTACATCACCTGGACTCCTGAGACGTGATGTCAAAGCCACAAGTTGCTAGACAGTGGACTGCTCAGGTTGCCCAGGGGGCCAACAAGGGCCCTATGGAACCCTGTTGGACTCAGTTGCAGATAGGAGACAAAGATACTCCCCAGGACCAGGTTGGAGGAGTCATCCAAGTGGCTAAACAATTCCAGGAAGCCTTCAGTAAACAACCCACCGACTTTGGCCGGACCACGATGATCCAGCATCCGATCCTAACTGGGGATAGTCCTCCCATCAAAGAGAGGCATCGGCCAGTCGCGCCTGGGATGTACCAGACAGTGAAGAAAATGCTGCAGGAAATGAAGGAGGCTGATGTCATTCGGGAGAGCCAGAGCCCCTGGGCTGCTCCTTTGGTTCTTGTTAAAAAGAAGGACGGAACCATTCGATTTTGTGTGGACTACAGAAAGTTAAATGATGTAACCCACAAAGATGCCTACCCTCTTCCTAGGATAGAAGAGTCCCTGCTTTGGGATCTGCAGCCTATTGTTATAAACAGCGCTCTGGCCGGACATAGCGGCCATGAGCGCATCTCTCCCCGAATGTTGGCTCCCGGCGGGGCTAGGATTCGTATCGCGCGACGCGCCCGCATGCGAGTCCCAGCCCGTCACTCACCTCCGTCCCCGGCCTCTGTCTCTCAGTTCCGAAACGCGCGCCCCCTCCTCCTAGTACACGCGTCAGAGCTTTGAGATTTAAAAGGGCCAGTGTGCCCATAATTAGTTTTACACCTGAACCATTATTATAAGTTGTAGCACCTCCCCAGTACCCTTGCCGGATCTTTGCTTGCCTTGCGCCTTAGAGAAAGCAGTCTCAGTGTTCCTCTACCGTGTACCAGACCTTTGCATTCTGTGACCCGACCGTGTTTCTAGCCGCCAGCCTATTGACCTTCTGCTATCCTACTGACTACGCTCCTGTGCCGCCTGCGCTGACCTCTAGCCAGCCTGACTACGTCCTGCCTATTCCTTTGGTACCACGCATCACCTCAGCCGCCTGTGTGGTCGAGTCATGCCAGGGGTAGCGACCTGGGTGTCGCCTGCCGCAGAAAATCACAACCGCTTTGCGGCGGGCTCTGGTGAAAACCAGCGGCACCTTAGACTCCGCTCCCTGGCACGGCCCGCGTCAGCTGCCACACAGGTCCAGCGGATCCACTACATCACCCGCTCCAGACTACTGTGGAACTACGGACCTACTACTCCCTGGGTATCTGCCGTCTGCGGTGAGTCTTACAGTAAGATCCGGCCATGGATCCCGCCGAGGTACCTCTGCCTGAGGATTCGGATCTCTCCTCCGATGTGGTCCGTCAGTCGCAACAGTTGGCACATCAGGCGCGGCAATTAAATAAACTGTCCACCATAGCGCAGCTTCTTCTGATGATGCAGCAGCAGTCACCATCAGTTCCTTCAGCTCCCTCAGCATCTAAGCTTCGTCTTCCCCTTCCCAGTGCCAGGGATAAAACTGTGACCTGTGGGTTCTTTTCTAAAACCTTCTTGCCTGCGGAGAGAAACTACTCCATCGGAGATTGAGAACTGCTTGATATGGACTCCCTGAGGAAGCGAGTGAGCGAAACGACGTAGGGGTAGGCTCCCGACCTGTGTAAGTATAGCTGGGTGTCAGTTGGCTAGGTGCATGGACAGTCTTATATGTTCAATAAAACTTTTTTCAGGGACAACCGATGCTCCAACTTTTACCGAGGTGGTTTGTTTCCCCTCAGATATGTATGGGCAACATCCTTGTCTCCCTGTATTCATACTGCCGATAGCACTGGGCAAATGACACTATACTAGCTATACTTCTTTATATGTCCTTCTTGTTTACATTAGTGTACTGGGTTTACTTAGGCACTTCTAGGTGTATTCTTTATATATATATACATGTACTGTGGCTTGTTTTTAAGTCCACTTTTCATTGAGTATTGTATACCTATATTCATGTGCCATTCCATGTGCCTATTGGACATTATTTAATATCTGTGTTCGGAGTCGTTTTCTTTCTAACTGCTACTGATTTTTTATCATGTTTTATCTTATCTGATTATAATAAAGATTTATATTTACTCATAATATTGTGTCAGTTTGGTGCATCTATATAGGTTTTCTGCTTGATATAAAGCTCGCCTTAGAGGAGTGGCGACACCTGTTGGAACGATCTCCTCATCAGGTCAGTATTTATTGTGATCACAAGAACCTTCTGTACCTTCTGTCAGTCCAATGTTTGAAACCATGTCAGGCAAGGTGGTCGTTGTTCTTCTCCCAGTTTAATTTTCTCATTCATTTCCGTCCAGCTAATAAGAATATCAGAGCTGATGCCCTCTCCAGATCTTCTGACGTTGTGGGTTTGGATCCTACTCCAAGACATATTATCCCACCAGATCGTCTGATTTCTGCAGCCCCTGACGATCTTCTACAGCAACCTACTGGTAAAACTTTCATATCAGTCAGATTGAGATGCAAAGTTTTAAACTGGGGTCATTCTTCCTTATTGGCTGGCCATCCTGGAATACACAAGACACTTCTTCTAATCTCCCGACACTATTGTTGCCCACATCTGAAACACGATGTCTCTGAATTTGTGCGTTCCTGTACCACTTGTGCACTAAATAAGACCTCCCGACAGAGACCCACGGGACTTTTGCAGCCGTTGCCCAACCCTGAGATTCCATGGACTCACATTTCTATGTGAGTCCATGGAATTACCGCCCTTCCATCTTCACACAATAACACAGTCATCTGGGTTGTGGTAGACCGGTTTTCTAAAATGGCTCATTTCATTCCTCTTCCCTGACTCCCATCTGCTACACAACTGGCCAAGCACTTCTTACTTCACATCTTCCGTCTTCATGGTCTTCCAGAAAACATTTAAAAATATGGAGAAAAAATGGGATGAGATACGGCGCCTCCTTCGATGTTGTAGGTTTGGTGATTCGGAAATGAAGATTTACAAACTGCCTATATTTAAAAAAGGCTGTTTTATTTGAGGGTGCAACTTAAAAGTTTCGAACCCGAACCTGGTTCTTTGTCAGGCAATCAGATAACAAACATACAAGGCGCCAGTTTTAAATACACAGATCAGCTGAGTGCTACCGGGTCAGCGGGTCACGGTCAGCATGAAGGTTAAACATAGACATTTTTTATATAACAGTAAAAAAAAGATAAAACTAAGATAAAATTAATGATGCCGATATGTTTTGTAACTGGTGTGAATATTGTTAGAGAGTTAGCAAGATATATGGTTTTCTTATCCATCCAAGGGTGTCACTATTGGATTTATAATTAGGTGTGGAGTACTGGTCTGCATGCTTCATTACTGTTCCGGTCCTTCCAGAGTTGGATGAGGATTAGACAGCGCTGGAGGCCCATATTACTCATCTACCGTGGAGGTGGAGGAGTGAAGGAGGGAAGAGAGACTTATACTTAGATTATAGTTTCAACAATTTCATTAAGACCTCGTGGGGAGATGGTTTCTAGTTTATACATCCAAAAGACTTCTCGTTTTTTGAGTGTCTCAAAACGATTTGAACAAGTTTCAGATATGACGTCAATGGGAGTTATCTTGATTGGTTCTGATATGGTTGGGTGAGCCATGGAACAATGTCTAGAGAGGCCGTGCAGTTGAAATTTGTTCTTTATATTCTGTCTATGTTTATTCATTTTGCAGTGCAACGATTGTATTGTTCGACACACATACTGCAGGCCGCACATGCAGTCGATGAGGTAGATGATATACATCGACTGACAGGTAAGTCTGTGTTTGAGTTCGTATTCCTCTTTTGTTGTATTTGATGTAATTACTTTCACATTGTGTTGTATTTCCCCGCAGCATTTGCATCTTTTAAGCCCACATCTGAAGCTTCCAACCGGTAAGCTATCCTTTAGATTTTTCTCTTTATGTTGCCGGATTTGGCTGGGGGCTAGAAGGTTTTTTAGGGTGGGGGCTCGACGGAAAGTAATTCTTGGTTGTTCTGGAATCTTGCCTTTCAGATGGATGTCATTTAATAGGATATGCCAATTCTTTTTTAGTGCTGTCCGAATTTTGTTAGCAGAATCACTGTATTAGTGTTGAGCGGCATAGGCCATATTCGAATTCGCGAATATTCGTGAATATATGGACGAATATTCGTCATATATTCTCGAATATTCGCATATTCGTTATATTCTCGTTTTATTTTCGCATATGCGAACATTCGCGTATGCGAAAATCAACATGTGAATATTAGCATATACAAAATTAACGCACGCGACAATTCGCATATGCGAAAATTAGCATATGCTAATTTTTGCATATGCGAATTTCTGCACGCCAGTCTCACACAGTAGTAATACAGCCTTCTTTACACCACACAAGCTGGAAGCAGAGAGGGGTGATCACTGTGATGTGTACTGTGAAGAAAAAAACGAAGAAAAAAAAACGAATATTCGTAATTACGAATATATAGCGCTATATTCGCGAAATTCGCGAATTCGCGAATATGCAATATTCGCAAATAATATTCGAATTGCGAATATTCGTGAGCAACACTACACTGTATGTGGTGATGAAGTTGTTTTTTTGCATTTCTGCATGTTTTTCTGGTTTCTCCTTATTGTTTGGCCTTGCAGAGATCAGACAGTCAGATTGTGATTTACTGGACGCTGTTACGCCGAGCGCTCCGGGTCCCTGCTCCTCCCCGGAGCACTCGTGGCGTCTCTCTCTCTGCAGCTCCCCGGTCAGACCCGCTGACCGGGAGCGCTGCACTGACACTGCCGGTGGGGATGCGATTCGCATAGCGGGACGCGCCCGCTCGCGAATCGCATCCCAAGTCACTCACCTGTCCCGGCCCCCGGCTGTCATGTCCTGGCGCGCGCGGCTCCGCTCCTTAGGGCGCACGCAGCTCTCTAAGATTTAAAGGGCCAGTGCACCAATGATTGGTGCCTGGCCCAATCAGCCTAATTAGCTTCCACCTGCTCCCTGTCCATATTACCTCACTTCCCCTGCACTTCCTTGCCGGATCTTGTTGCCTTGTGCCAGTGAAAACGTTTAGTGTTGTCCAAAGCCTGTGTTCCAGATCTCCTGCTATCCTCTTTGACTACGAACCTTGCCGCCTGCCCCGACCTTCTGCTACGTCTGACCTTGCCTCTGCCTAGTCCTTCTGTCCCACGCCTTCTCAACAGTCAGTGAGGTTGAGCCGTTGCCGGTGGATACGACCTGGTTGCTACCGCTACCGCTTTGCGGCAGGCTCTGGTGAAAACCAGTAGCAACTTAGAACCGGTCAAGCGACACGGTCCACGCCAATCCCTCGCTGACACAGAGGATACACATCCAGCTAGCCGAATCCTAACAGACGCTTTTTAAAGCTTGCTTGATAATAGGTTTTGGATATTTCTTTTCTGTAAATCTGTTTTCAAGAATTTTAGCTTCTTGCATGAACGTGAGATCTTCTGTACAATTTTTCCTGATACGTTGAAACTGGCTGTATGGTACGTTTTTGAGCCACTGTCTGTAATGTCCACTATTGAAGTCCAAATAACTATTAACATCGACTGTTTTGAACAATGTAGAGGTGATAATTTTATTCTCACTATGAGAAATGGTCTAGAAAATTGATTCTTTCTGTAGAGGCCTCCATTGTGAATTTTATGCCCCAGTGGTTATTGTTTATGGTTTTAAGGAGGATGTCAGTGGAATTTTCAGGGCCGTCCCAGATGAAAAAAAGGTCGTCAATGTACCTACGGTACATGATGATATGAGACGTGAGGGCAGGATTACTGGTGATTAACTGGGATTCAAAGGCGCCCATAAACAGATTTGCATAGGCTGTTGCGACCTTCGAACCCATCGCGGTCCCTTTGTGCTGTTGGTATGTTGTTTTGTTGTATGAAAAGTAGTTATTATGAAGAATGAAATTGAGGCCTTTGATAAGGAAGTTCTTTTGTTCAGGTTGTAGTGTAATATCCTCATCTAGAAATTTTTTGATGCAGTCAAGACCCAGCTTATGTGGGATGTTTGTATAAAGAGATGTTACATCACTTGTGACAAGATGATAACCGGATTTCCATTTGATATTGAGTAGTGCTTGTATTAGCTGCCAATATAGTTATTCGCAATGCTGACAAGGGAGGGGGATTGGTTATATTGGAGCATGATTATTATGAAAAGGAAGCACTGAGGATCCTTTCGGATAAAGAATTATACATGGAGATCAGACACAACCCCTTCCCACTTATGGAGAAACAGCTACATACACTAATTCAAGAAGGCACTCATAGCAATATCTTGGACAAAAATCAAGAAAGATACCTTAAAACCTACAATGCAAACAAACCATATTTCTACTTTCTACCAAAAATCCATAACTCACTAACCAATCCACCATGGCGTCCCATCATATCCAGCACCAATTCATCCAACAGCAATTTAGCACACTACATCGATCGGTTTTTACAACCATATGTAACAGCACTTCCCAGCTACCCAAGAGACTCCACACAGCTAATACAAGCACTACTCAATATCAAATGGAAATCCGGTTATCATCCGGTCACAAGTGATGTAACATCTCTTTATACAAACATCCCACATAAGCTGGGTCTTGACTGCGTCAAAAAATTTCTAGATGAGGATACTACACTACAACCTGAACAAAAGAACTTCCTTATCAAAGGCCTCAATTTCATTCTTCATAATAACTACTTTTCATACAACAAAACAACATACCAACAGCACAAAGGGACCGCGATGGGTTCGAAGGTTGCACCAGCCTATGCAAATCTGTTTATGGGCGCCTTCGAATCCCAGTTCATCACCAGTAATCCTGCCCTCACGTCTCATATCATCATGTACCGTAGGTACATTGACGACCTTTTTTTCATCTAGGACGGCCCAGAAAATTTCACTGACATCCTCCTTACAACCATAAACAATAACCACTGGGGCATAAAATTCACAATGGAGGCCTCTACAGAAAGAATCAATTTTCTAGACGTAACCATTTCTCGTAGTGAGAATAAAATTATCACCTCTACATTGTTCAAAACAGTTGATGTTAATAGTTATTTGGACTTCAATAATGGACATTACAGACAGTGGCTCAAAAACGTACCATACAGCCAGTTTCAACGTATCAGGAAAAATTGTACAGAAGATCTCACATTCATGCAAGAAGCTAAAATTCTTGAAAACAGATTTACAGAAAAGAAATATCCAAAACCTATTATCAAGCAAGCTTTAAAAAATGCCTCCAGTAAATCACAATCTGACTGTCTGATCTCTGCAAGGCCAAACAATAAGGAGAAACCAGAAAAACATGCAGAAATGCAAAAAAACAACTTCATCACCACATACAGTGATTCTGCTAACAAAATTCGGACAGCACTAAAAAAGAATTGGCATATCCTATTAAATGACATCCATCTGAAAGGTAAGATTCCAGAACAACCAAGAATTACTTTCCGTCGAGCCCCCACCCTAAAAAACCTTCTAGCCCTCAGCCAAATTCGGCAACATAAAGAGAAAAATCTAAAGGATAGCTTACCGGTTGGAAGCTTCAGATGTGGGCTTAAAAGATAAAAAATGCTGCAGGGAAATACAACACAATGTGAAAGTAATTACATCAAATACAACAAAAGAGGAATACGAACTCAAACACAGACTTACCTGTCAGTCGATGTATATCATCTACCTCATCGACTGCATGTGCGGCCTACAGTATGTGGGTCGAACAATACAACCGTTGCACTGCAGAATGAATAAACATAGACAGAATGTAAAGAACAAATTTTAACTGCACGGCCTCTCTAGACATTGTTCCATGGCTCACCCAACCATATCAGAACCAATCAAGATAACTCCCATTGACGTCATATCTGAAACTTGTTCAAATCGTTTTGAGACACTCAAAAAACGAGAAGTCTTTTGGATGTATAAACTAGAAACTATCTCCCCAAGAGGTCTTAATGAAATTGTTGAAACTATAATCTAAGTATAAGTCTCTCTTCCCTCCTTCACTCCTCCACCTCCACGGTAGATGAGTAATATGGGCCTCCAGCGCTGTCTAATCCTCATCCAACTCTGGAAGGACCGGAACAGCAATGAAGCATGCAGACCAGTGCTCCACACCTAATAATAAATCCAATAAGGACACCCTTGGAGGGATAAGAAAATCATATATCTTGCTAACTCTCTAACAATATTCACACCAGTTACAAAAACCCGCCGGCACTGTCCACATGGTTACCGATCTATGGATATAACATTATTTATGCGCTCCCTACATCACAAACAAACCCAGACCAGATATGGTTAATGGCCGTTTACACTGGGAATACCGGAACCGACTCTATCTGCCCTCCGTCGGATATATTCGGACGTACACTATTTAAGTATACGCGACATGCGGGCCATACACTAAGGATCTCCAGCGCAGCAAATTTAAAATAAACTCCAACGTTGTTAAGAAAACACATCAATATACTATACCTATGCAGTATCTGCAAGTCTACTAAAATGATGCCCATACGTCTAATCCGGAACTCCGAAGCAAGTGATGGACTCCCAATCACGTGACATGATGCCGAAATGCTGCAGCACTATGTCAAACAACGAATACTTAATTAAAACTCTCCTAGGTACATGTTCTATTGCATAACATATCGGCATCATTAATTTTATCTTAGTTTTATCTTTTTTCACTGTTATATAAAAAATGTCTATGTTTAACCTTCATGCATGTCTGCATGTTTGCATGCATGAATATTCGCATATGTGAATATTTGCACTTACGAAGTAAATATATTCACATATGCGGACTTACACTCTTGCGAATATTCGCATGTGCGAATATACTTACATGCGAACATCCAAAAGTGATACACTGTAACAAACCTCCTCATGTAATCTCAGTACTACTGGGTAGACACACTGTAACAAATCTCCTCCTCATATATTCTAATTACTACTGGGGTGACACACTGTAACAAAACCCCTCCTCATGTAATCTCCTTACTT
The DNA here is from genome assembly GCF_029499605.1 of Hyla sarda. NCBI lineage: Eukaryota > Metazoa > Chordata > Amphibia > Anura > Hylidae > Hyla > Hyla sarda. The sequence continues at coordinate 83,550,378 of NC_079193.1, read as the reverse complement.
CTGGGGTGACACACTGTAACAAACCTCCTCCTCATATAATCTCCTTACTGCTGGGGTGACACACTGTAACAAACCCCATCCTCATGTAATCTCTTTACATGGTAAGGGGGTTTGTTACAGAGTGTCAAACCAGTAGTAAAGAGATTACATGGGAAGGGGGTTTGTTACAGTGTGTCACCCCAGTAGTAATCAGCTACTACTGGGGTGAAACACATTGTAACAAACCCCCTCCACATGTAATCTCCTTACTACTGGGGTGACACACTGTAACAAACCTTCTCCTCATGTAATCTCCTTACTACTGGGGTGACACACTGTAACAAACCTCCTCATCATATAATCTCCTTACTACTGGGGTTACACACTGCAACAGACCTCCTCCTCATGAAATCTACTTACTACTGGGGTGACACATTGTAACAAACCCCCACCTCATGTAACCTCTTTACTACTGGGGTGACACACTGTAACAAACCTCCTCCTCGTGTAATCATCTTACTACTGGGCTGACACACTGTAACAAACCTCCTCCTCATGTAATTACCTTACTACTGGGGTGACACACTGTAACAAACCTCCTCCTCATGTAATCACCTTACTTATGAGGTGACACACTGTAACAAACCTCCTCCTCCTCATGTAATCTCCTTACTACTGGGGTGACACACTGTAACAAACCTCCTCCTCATGTAATCACTGTCACGATGCCGGCTGGCAGGTAGTGGATCCTCTGTGCCAGAGAGGGATTGGCGTGGACCGTGCTAGTGGACCGGTTCTAAGCCACTACTGGTTTTCACCAGAGCCCGCCGCAAAGCGGGATGGTCTTGCTGCGGCGGTAGTGACCAGGTCGTATCCACTAGCAACGGCTCACCTCTCTGGCTGCTGAAGATGCTGAAGATAGGCGCGGTACAAGGGAGTAGGCAGAAGCAAGGTCGGACGTAGCAGAAGGTCGGGGGCAGGCGGCAAGGATCGTAGTCAGGGGCAACGGCAGGAGGTCAGGAACACGGACTAGGAACAGACAAGGGAACGCTTTCACTAGGCACAAGTGCAACAAGATCCGGCAAGGGAGTGCAAGGGAGGAGACTAGATATAGGGAAGTGCACAGGTGGGAGCCAATTAAGCTAATTGGGAAGATTGGGCCAGGCACCATCATTGGTGCACTGGCCCTTTAAATCGCAGAGACCCGGCGCGCGCGCGCCCTAGGGAGCGGGGCCGCGCGCGCCGGGACAGGACCGAGGGAGAGCGAGTCAGGTACGTGGGCCGGGGTGCGCATCGCGAGCGGGCGCTATCCGCATCGCGAATCGCATCCCGGCTGAAGGCGGGACCGCAGCGCACCCGGTCAGTGGATCTGACCGGGGCGCTGCAACAACGAAGATGAGGCGAGCGCTCCGGGGAGGAACGGGGACCCGGAGCGCTCGGCGTAACAGTACCCCCCCCCTTGGGTCTCCCCCTCTTCTTGGGGCCAAAGAACCTGAGGAAAAAAAACTCAATTTTTCCGTGATGAGGTCCGATGCAAATTAGGAGGGGTTCTGTGTGGAAACGTACGAGACAGTCCAATCTTTTATTGTAAAAACAATAGATGTAGAGGGGTCTGGCGAGACTGGTCACAGGAACGTAGAACCTGTTGATGAGAGAGGCCAAAAAAAATTTTCCTGCAGATCCGGAATCCAAGAAGAGCATAGTAGAGAAGGAGAAGGTAGAGGCAGATATCCGCACAGGCACAGTAAGGCGTGGAGAAGCAGAGTTGACATCAAGAACTGTGTCACCTTTGTGCGGAGTCAGCGTACGTCTTTCCAGGCGGGGAGGACGGATAGGACAATCCTTCAGGAAGTGTTCGGTACCGGCATAGTACAGGCAAAGATTCTCCATGCGGCGTCGTGTCCTCTCTTGAGGTGTCAAGCAAGACCGGTCAACTTGCATAGCCTCCGCGGCGGGAAGCACAGGAACAGATTGCAGAGGACCAGAGGAGAGAGGAGCCGGAGAGAAAAAACGCTTCGTGCGAACAAAGTCCATATCCAGGCGGAGCTCCAGACGCCATCCGGAAGAACGCATGTCAATGCGAGTGGCTAGATGAATGAGTTCATGTAGGTCAGCAGGAGTCTCTCGTGCGGCCAGAACATCTTTAATGTTGCTGGATAGGCCTTTTTTAAAGGTCGCGCAGAGAATCTCACTATTCCAGGACAACTCGTAAGCAAGAGCACGGAACTGTATGGCGTACTCGCCAACGGAAGAAACACCCTGGGCCAGGTTCAGCAGGGCAATCTCGGCTGAAGAAGCTCGGGCAGGTTCCTCAAAGACACTTCGAATTTCCGAGAAGAAGGAGTGTACAGAGGCAGTGACGGGGTCATTGCGGTCCCAGAGCGGTGCGGCCCATGACAGGGCTTTTCCAGACAGAAGGCAGAACACGAAAGCCACCTTAGACCTTTCAGTAGGAAACTGGTCCGACATCATCTCCAAGTGCTGGGAACATTGCGAAAGAAAGCCACGGCAATACTTAGAGTCCCCATTAAATTTGTCCGGCAAGGACAGGCGGAGGCTAGGAGTGGCCACTCGCTGCGGAGGAGGTGCAGGAGCTGGCGGAGGAGAAGATTGCTGGAGAAGTTGCGACTGAAGTTGGTGCGAAATGGTGGACATTTCCGACAGCTGACGGGTTAGAAGGGCGATCTGTCGGGCTTGCTGGGCGGCCACCGTGGTGAGGTCAGCGACAACTGGCAGAGGAACTTCAGCGGGATCCATGGCCGGATCTACTGTCACGATGCCGGCTGGCAGGTAGTGGATCCTCTGTGCCAGAGAGGGATTGGCGTGGACCGTGCTAGTGGACCGGTTCTAAGCCACTACTGGTTTTCACCAGAGCCCGCCGCAAAGCGGGATGGTCTTGCTGCGGCGGTAGTGACCAGGTCGTATCCACTAGCAACGGCTCACCTCTCTGGCTGCTGAAGATGCTGAAGATAGGCGCGGTACAAGGGAGTAGGCAGAAGCAAGGTCGGACGTAGCAGAAGGTCGGGGGCAGGCGGCAAGGATCGTAGTCAGGGGCAACGGCAGGAGGTCAGGAACACGGACTAGGAACAGACAAGGGAACGCTTTCACTAGGCACAAGTGCAACAAGATCCGGCAAGGGAGTGCAAGGGAGGAGACTAGATATAGGGAAGTGCACAGGTGGGAGCCAATTAAGCTAATTGGGAAGATTGGGCCAGGCACCATCATTGGTGCACTGGCCCTTTAAATCGCAGAGACCCGGCGCGCGCGCGCCCTAGGGAGCGGGGCCGCGCGCGCCGGGACAGGACCGAGGGAGAGCGAGTCAGGTACGTGGGCCGGGGTGCGCATCGCGAGCGGGCGCTATCCGCATCGCGAATCGCATCCCGGCTGAAGGCGGGACCGCAGCGCACCCGGTCAGTGGATCTGACCGGGGCGCTGCAACAACGAAGATGAGGCGAGCGCTCCGGGGAGGAACGGGGACCCGGAGCGCTCGGCGTAACAATCACCTTACTTATGAGGTGACACACTGTAACAAACCCCCTCCTCATTCAATCTCCTTACTACTGGGGTGACACACTGTAACAAACCTCCTCATGTAATCTCAGTACTACTGGGGTGAAACACTGTAACAAACCTCCTCCTCATGTAGTAACCTTACTTATGAGGTGACACACTGTAACAAACCTCCTCCTCATATATTCTAATTACTACTGGGGTGACACACTGTAACAAAACCCCTCCTCATGTAATCTCCTTACTTCTGGGGTGACACACTGTAACAAAACCCCATCTCATGTAATCTCCTTACTGCTGGGGTGACACACTGTAACAAACCCCATCCTCTTGTAATCTCTTTACATGGGAAGGGGGTTTGTTACAGTGTGTCAAACCAGTAGTAATCAGCTACTACTGGGGTGAAACACATTGTAACAAACCCCCTCCACATTTAATCTCCTTACTACTGGGGTGACACACTGTAACAAACCTCCTCCTCATGTAATCTCCTTACTACTAGGGTGACACACTGTAACAAACCCCCTCCTCATGTAATCTCTTTACATGGGAAGGGGGTTTGTTACAGTGTGTCAAACCAGTAGTAAAGAGACTACATGGGAAGGGGGTTTGTTACAGTGTATCACCCCAGTAGTAATCAGCTACTACTGGGGTCACACATTGTAACAAACCCCCTCCACATGTAATCTCCATACTACTGGGGTGACACACCATAACAAAGCTCTTCCTCATGTAATCTCCATACTACTGGGGTCACACATTGTAACAAACCTCCTCATCATATAATCTCCTTACTACTGGGGTGACACACTGAAACAAACCCCCTTCCCATGTAAAGAGATTACATGAGGAGGGGGTTTGTTACAGTGTGTCACCCCAGCAGTAAGGAGATTACATGAGGAGGAGGTTTGTTACAGTGTGTCACCCCGGAAGTAAGGAGATTACATGAGGAGGGGTTTTGTTGCAGTGTGTCACCCCAGTAGTAATTAGAATATATGAGGAGGAGGTTTGTTACAGTGTGTCACCTCATAAGTAAGGTTACTACATGAGGAGGAGGTTTGTTACAGTGTTTCACCCCAGTAGTACTGAGATTACATGAGGAGGTTTGTTACAGTGTATCACTTGTGGAAGTTCGCATGTGAGTATATTCGCACTTGCGAATATTCGCGAGAGTGTAAATGCGCACATGTGAATATATGTACATCGCAAGTGCAAATATTCACATATGCGAATAGTCATGCATGCAAACATGCGAATATTCATTTGGGCGAGTAAAGTGGCGTGCGAATATTTATATAGGGGGAAATATACACCCATGCGAATATTCACATATGCGAATATTCACACATTCACCTAAGATTACAGGTGGAGGAGGTTTGTTACAGTGTGTCACCCCAGTAGTAAGGATATTACATGAGGAGGGGGTTTGTTACAGTGTGTCATCCCAGTAGTACGGAGATTACATGAAGAGGGGGGTTGTTACAGTGTGTCACCTCATAAGTAAGGTTATTACATGAGGAGGAGGTTTGTTATAGTGTTTCACCCCAGTAGTACTGAGATTACATGAGGAGGTTTGTTACAGTGTGTCACCCCAGAAGTAAGGAGATTACATGAGGAGGTTATTTTTACAGTGTGTCACCTCATAAGTAAGGTGATTACATGAGGAGGAGGTTTGTTACATTGTGTGACCACAGTAGTAAGGAGATTACATGAGGAGGGGTTTTGTTACAGTGTGTCACCCCAGTAGTAATTAGAATATATGAGGAGGAGGTTTGTTACAGTGTGTCACCCCAGTAGTACTGAGATTACATGAGGAGGTTTGTTACAGTGTATCACTTGTGGATGTTCGCACGTGAGTATATTCGCACATGCGAATATTTGCACTTTACAAGCAAATATATTCACATATGCGCATTTACATTCTCGCACATATTCGCATGTGCGAATATACTCACATGCGAACATCCACAAGTGATACACTGTAACAAACCTCCTAATGTGATCTCAGTACTACTGGGGTGACACACTATAACAAAACCCCTCCTCATGTAATCTCCTTACTTCTTAACCTCCTCCCCATGTAATCAGCTACTACTGGGGTGACACACTGTAACAAACCTCCTCCTCTTGTAATCTTAGGTGAATGTGTGAATATTCGCATATGTGAATATTCGCACGGGTGTATATTTCCCCCCTATATAAATATTCGCACGTTTGTACTCACATATGTGAACATTCGCATGCTACTTCATGCATCAATATTCGTATATGTGAATATTTGCACTTACTAAGTAAATATATTCACATATGCGCATTTACACTCACGCTGATTTTCGCATGTGCGAATATACTTACATGCGAACATCCACAAGTGATACACTGTAACAAACCTCCTCATGTAATCTCAGTACTACTGGGGTGACACACTGTAACAAACCTCCTCCTCATGTAGTAACCTTACTTATGAGGTGACACACTGTAACAAACTGTTACGCCGAGCGCTCCGGGTCCTCGCTCCTCCCCGGTGCGCTCACAGCGTTCTCCTATTCGCAGCGCCCCGGTCAGACCTGCCGACCGGGTACGCTGCGATAATGTTCCCAGCCGGGATGTGATTCGTGATGCGGGACGCACCGATGCGCATCCCGACTCGCTTACCAGACCCGTTCTCTGTCTGTGCTGTCCCGGCGCGCACGGCCCCGCTCCCTAGGGCGCGCGCGCCGGGTCTTTGCGATTTAACCCCTTAAGGACCGAGCCCTTTTTCACCTTAAGGACCGGAGCGTTTTTTGCAATTCTGACCACTGTCACTTTAAACATTAATAACTCTGGAATGCTTTTAGTTATCATTCTGATTCCGAGATTGTTTTTTCGTGACATATTCTACTTTAACTTAGTGGTAAAATTTTATGGTAACTTGCATCCTTTCTTGGTGAAAAATCACCAAATTTGATGAAAAAAATGAAAATTTTGCATTTTTCTAACTTTGAAGCTCTCTGCTTGTAAGGAAAATGGATATTCCAAATATTTTTTTTTTTTGGGTTCACATATACAATATGTCTTCTTTATGTTTGCATCATAAAATTTATGAGTTTTTACTTTTGGAAGACACCAGAGAGCTTCAAAGTTCAGCAGCAATTTTGAAATTTTTTACAAAATTTTCAAACTCGCTATTTTTCATGGACCAGTTCACGTTTGAAGTGGATTTGAAGAGTCTTCATATTAGAAATACCCCATAAAAGACCCCATTATAAAAACTACACCCCCCAAAGTATTCAAAATGACATTCAGTAAGTGTATTAACCCTTTAGGTGTTTCACAGGAATAGCAGCAAAGTGAAGGAGAAAATTCAAAATCTTCATTTTTTACACTCGCATGTTCTTGTAGACCCAATTTTTGAATTTTTGCAAGGGGTAAAAAGGAGAAAATTTTTACTTGTATTTGAAACCCAATTTCTCTCGAGTAAGCACATACCTCATATGTCTATGTTAATTGTTCGGCGGGCGCAGTAGAGGGCTCAGAAGGGAAGGAGCGTCAAATGGTTTTTGGGGGGCATGTCACCTTTAGGAAGCCCCTATGGTGCCAGAACATCAAAAAAACACACATGGCATACCATTTCGGAAACTAGACCCCTCAGGGAACGTAACAAGGGGTAAAGTGAACCTTAATACCCTACAAGTGTTTCACGACTTTTTCATATGTAAAAAAAATAAAAAAATTTTAACCTAAAATGCTTGGTTTCCCAAAAATTTTACATTTTTAAAAAGTGTAATAGCAGAAAATACCCCCCAAAATTTGAAACCCAATTTCTCCCGATTCAGAAAACACCCCATATGGGGGTGAAAATTGCTCTGCTGGCGCACTACAGGTCTCAGAAGAGAAGGAGTCACATTTGGCTTTTTGAAAGCAAATTTTGCTCTGGGGGCATGCCGCATTTAGGAAGCCCATATGGTGCCAGAACACCAAAAAAAACCACATGGCATACCATTTTGGAAACTAGACCCCTCGGGAAACATAACAAGGGGTAATGTGAACCTTAATACCCTACAGGTGTTTCACGACTTTTGCATATGTAAAAAAAATTTTTTTATTTTTTACCTAATATGCTTGGATTCCCAAAATGTTAACATTTTTAAAAAGGGTAATAGCAGGAAATACCCCCCAAAATTTGAAGCCCAATTTCTCCCGATTCAGAAAACACCCCATATGGGGGTGAAAAGTGCTCTGCTGGCGCACTACAGGTCTCAGAAGAGAAGGAGTCACATTTGGCTTTTTGAAAGCAAATTTTGCTCTGGGGGCATGCCGCATTTAGGAAGCCCCTATGGTGCCAGAACAGCAAAAAAAAAACACATGGCATACCATTTTGGAAACTAGACCCCTCAGGGAACGTAACAAGGGGTAATGTGAACCTTAATACCCTACAGGTGTTTCACGACTTTTGCATATGTGAAAATGTTTTATTTTTTTTTACCTAAAATGCTTGGTTTCCCAAAATTTTTACATTTTTAAAAAGGGTAATAGCAGAAAACACCCCCCCAAAATTTGAAGCCCAATTTCTCCCGATTCAGAAAACACCCCATATGGGGGTGAAAAGTGCTCTGCTGGCGCACTACAGGTCTCAGAAGAGAAGGAGTCACGTTTGGCTTTTTGAAAGCAAATTTTGCTCTGGGGGCATGCCGCATTTAGGAAGCCCCTATGGTGCCAGGACAGCAAAAAAAAACACATGGCATACCATTTTGGAAACTAGACCCCTCGGGGAACGTAACAAGGGGTTAAGTGAACCTTTATACCCCACAGGTGTTTCATGACTTTTGTATATGTAAAAAAAAAAATTTTTTTTTACCTAAAATGCTTGTTTTCCCAAAAATTTTACATTTTTAAAAAGGGTAATAGCAGAAAATACCCCACAAAATTTGAAGCCCAATTTCTCCCGAGTACGGCGATACCCCATATGTGGCCCTAAACTGTTGCCTTGAAATACGACAGGGTTCCAAAGTGAGAGTGCCATGCGCATTTGAGGCCTAAATTAGGGATTGCATAGGGGTGGACATAGGGGTATTCTACGCCAGTGATTCCCAAACAGGGGGCCTCCAGCTGTTGTAAAACTCCCAGCATGCCTGGACAGTCAGAGGCTATCTGGCAATACTGGGAGTAGTTGTTTTGCAACAGTTGGAGGCTCCTTTCTGGAAACAGTGGCGTACCAGACGTTTTTCATTTTTATTGGGGAGGGGAGGGGGGCTGTGTAGGGGTATGTGTATATGTTGTGTTTTTTACTTTTTATTTTATTTTGTGGTAGTGTAGTGTAGTGTTTTTAGGGTACAGTCGCACGGGCGGGGGGTTCACAGTAGTTTCTCGCTGGCAGTTTGAGCTGTGGCAGAAAATTTGACGCAGCTCAAACTTGCCGCCGGATACTTACTGTAATCCTCCGCCCATGTGAGTGTACCCTGTACGTTCACATTGGGGGGGGGACATCCAGCTGTTGCAAAACTACAACTCCCAGCATGTACGGTCTATCAGTGCATGCTGGGAGTTGTAGTTTTGCAACCGCTGGAGGCTCCGTTTTGGAAACAGTGACGTAGCAGACGTTTTTCATTTTTATTGGGGAGGGGAGGGGGGCTGTGTAGGGGTATGTGTATATGTAGTGTTTTTACTTTTTATTTTATTGTGTGTTAGTGTAGTGTTTTTAGGGTACAGTCGCACGGGCGGGGGGTTAACAGTAGTTTCTCGCTGGCAGTTTGAGCTGCGACAGAAAATTTGCCGCAGCTCAAACTTGCAGCCGGATACTTACTGTAATCCTCCGCCCATGTGAGCGTACCCTGTACGTTCACATTGGAGGGGGGGGGGAGAAACATCCAGCTGTTGCAAAACTACAACTCCAAGCATGTACGGTCTATCAGTGCATGCTGGGCGTTGTAGTTTTGCAACAGCTGGAGACACACAGGTTGTGAAACACCGAGTTTGGTAACAAACTCAGTGTTTTGCAACCAGTGTGCCTTCAGCTGTTGCAAAAGCTACAACCCCCAGCATGTACGGACAGCGGAAGGGCATGCTGGGTCTTGTAGTTATGCAACAGCCGGAGGCATACTACATTGGCTGGGGATGCTGGGGATTGTAGTTATGCAACAGCTGGAGACACACTGGTTTACTACTTAACTCAGTGTGCCTTCAGCTGTTGCAAAACTACAACTCCCAGCAGTCACCGACAGCCAACGGGCATGCTGGGAGTTGTAGTTATGCAACCACCAGATGCACCACTACAACTCCCAGCATGCACTTTAGCTGATTGTGCAAGCTGGGAGTTGTAGTTACACAACAGCTGAAGGTACACTTTTCCATAGAAAGAATGTGCCTTCAGCTGTTGCAAAACTACAAGTCCCAGCATGCCCATAAGGGCATGCTGGGAGTTGTGGTGGTCTGCCTCCTGCTGTTGCAGAACTACAGCTCCCAGCATGCCCTTGTTGCATGCTGGGAGCTGTTGCTAAGCAACAGCAGGAGGCTGTCACTCACCTCCAACGATCCAGCCGCACAGGTCAGTCCCTCGTCGTCTCCGCCGCCGCCGCTGCTCCTGGGGCCCCGATCCCAACAGGGACGCCGGGGATCGGGGTCCCCAGCACCGGGGGTCGTCTTCCCGCACCCGCTCACGTCCTCCGGAAGAGGGGCGGAGCGGGTTGCGGGAGTGACACCCGCAGCAGGCGCCCTGATTGGTCGGCCGGTAATCCGGCCGACGAATCAGGGCGATCGTGAGGTGGCACCAGTGCCACCTCACCCCTGCTGGCTATGGCTGTTCGGGGCCGTCTCTGACGGCCCCGATCAGCCAGTAATTCCGGGTCATCGGGTCACTGGAGACCCGATTGACCCGGAATCCGCCGCAGATCGCTGGACTGAATTGTCCAGCGATCTGCGGCAATCGCCGACATGGGGGGACATAATGACCCCCCTGGGTGATATGCCGGGATGCCTGCTGAACGATTTCAGCAGGCATCCGGCCCCGGCTCCCCTCCGGCTAGCGGTGGCTGCCGGAAATGCTCAGGGCGTATCCATACGCCCTCGGTCCTTAAGGACTTGGAAACGGGGGCGTATGGATACGCCCTATGTCCTTAAGGGGTTAAAGGGCAAGTGCGCCACTGATTGGCGCATGAGGTTTTAATCAGTACCGTCACCTGTGCACTTCCCTACTTATACCTCACTTCCTCTGCACTCCCTTGCCAGATCTTGTTGCCATTGTGCCAGTGAAAGCGTTTCCTTGTGTGTTCCTAGCCTGTGTTCCAGACCTCCTGCCGTTGCCCCTGACTACGATCCTTGCTGCCTGCCCTGACGTTCTGCTACGTCCGACCTTGCTCTTGTCTACTCCCTTGTACCGCGTTTATCTCAGCAGTCAGAGAGGTTGAGCCGTTGCCGGCGGATACGACCTGGTTGCTACTGCCGCTGCAAGACCATCCCGCTTTGCGGCAGGCTCTGGTGAATACCAGTAGCAACTTAGAACCGGTCCACCGACACGGTCCACGCCAATCCCTCTCTGGCACAGAGGATCCACCTCCAGCCAGCCGAATCGTGACATTAGATCCGGCCATGGATTCCGCTGAGGTCCCGCTGCCAGTTGTCGCTGACCTCACCGCGGTGGTCGCCCAGCAGTCGCAACAGATAGCGCAACAAGGCCACCAGCTGTCTCAACTGACCGTGATGCTACAGCAGCTACTACCACAGCTTCAGCAACCATCTCCTCCGCCAGCTCCTGCACCTCCTCCGCAGCGAGTGGCCGCATCCAGCCCCCGTTTATCTTTGCCGGACAAATTTGATGGGGACTCTAAATTTTGCCGTGGTTTTCTTTCACAATGTTCCCTGCATTTGGAGATGATGTCGGACCAGTTTCCAACTGAAAGGTCTAAGGTGGCTTTCGTAGTCAGCCTTCTGTCTGGGAAAGCCCTGTCATGGGCCACACCGCTCTGGGACCGCAATGATCCTGTCACTGCCTCTGTACACTCTTTCTTCACGGAGATTCGAAGTGTCTTCGAGGAACCTGCCCGAGCCTCTTCTGCCGAGACTGCCCTGCTGAACCTGATCCAGGGTAATTCTTCTGTTGGCGAGTACGCCATCCAATTCAGTACTCTCACCTCCGGATTGTCCTGGAATAACGAGGCCCTCTGCGCAACCTTTAAAAAAGGCCTATCCAGTAACATCAAAGATGTGCTGGCCGCACGAGAAATCCCTTCTAACCTGCATGAACTTCTTCATCTTGCCACCCGCATTGACATGCGTTTTTCCGAAAGGCGTCAGGAGCTCCGCCAGGATATGGACTTTGTTCGCACGAGGCGGTTTCTCTCCCCGGCTCCTCTCTCTTCTGGTCCGCTGTGGAGGCTATGCAAGTTGACCGGTCTCGCTTGACATCTCAAGAGAGGACACGACGCCGCATGGAGAACCTTTGCCTGTACTGTGCCAGTACCGAACATTTCTTGAAGGATTGTCCTATCCGACCTCCACGTCAGGAAAGACGCACGCTGACTCCACACAAAAGTGAGACAGCTCTTCATGTGAACTCTGCTTCTCCACGTCTAATCTGTGCGGATTTCTTCTTCTACCTTCTCCTTCTCAGCTGTGGCCTTCTTGGATTCCGGATCTGCAGGAAATTTTATTTTGGCCTCTTTCATTAACAGGTTCAACATCCCGGTGACCAGTCTCACCAGACCCCTCTACATCGCCTCTGTTAATAATGAAAGATTGGACTGTACTGTGCGTTACCGCACGGAACCCCTCTTAATGTGCATCGGACCCCATCACGGAAAAATTGAATTTCTGGTCCTCTCTTACTGCACTTTGGAAATTCTTCTTGGATTACCGTGGCTTCAACGCCATTCCCCAACCCTCGATTGGACCACCGGGGAAATCAAGAACTGGGGTACTACTTGCCACAAGGACTGTCTTAAGCCTGCTCCCTGTACTGTCAGTCAAGACCCTGTGGTTCCCCCGTTATCTGGTCTCCCCAAGGCCTATCTGGATTATGCTGATGTTTTTTGCAAAAAACAAGCAGAGACTTTGCCTCCTCACAGGCCTTATGGCTGTCCTATTTACCTCCTACCTGGTACTACTCCACCCCGGGGCAGAATCTATCCTCTGTCTGCTCCGGAAACACAAGCCATGTCGGAGTACATCCAAGAGAATTTAAAAAAGGGGTTTATCCGCAAGTCTTCCTCCCCTGCCGGAGCTGGATTTTTTTTTGTTTCCAAAAAAGACGGCTCCTTACGCCCTTGCATTGATTACCGCGGACTTGATAAAATCACTGTAAAAAAACGCCCTCCCCTACCTCTTATCTCGGAACTCTTTGATCGCCTATGAGGCGCCCACATCTTTACCAAGCTGGACTTAAGAGGTGCATATAATCTCATCTGCATCAGGGAGGGGGACGAGTGGAAGACCGCGTTTAACACCAGAGATGGACACTTTGAATATCTGGTTATGTCCTTTGGGCTTTGCAACGCCCCTGCCGTCTTCCAAGACTTTGTAAATGAAATTTTTCGTGATCTTCTATATACCTGTGTTGTGGTCTACCTAGACGATATTTTGATTTTTTCTGCTAACCTAGAAGAACACCGCCAGCATGTCCGCATGGTTCTTCAGAGACTTCGGGACAATCAATTATATGCCAAAATGAAAAAATGTCTCTTTGAATGTCAATCTCTTCCCTTCCTAGGATACTTAGTCTCTGGCCAGGGACTACAAATGGACCCAGATAAACTATCAGCCGTATTGGATTGGCCACGCCCCTCCGGACTCCGTGCTATCCAACGTTTTTTGGTGGTCTAGACGCGACCACCAATAGCAGATCTGGGGCGGAGGGGTTTACTTTCGTTTTCCCCGTCCTGCCCTCCCACAATAGGCGGGGCAGAACGGGGAAACCGAAGAGGAGCGGCGCCGGAGTCCACTTACCCCTCCGGAGGCAGCGGAGCGACGGGGATCGGCGGTCGGCAACGGAGATCTGCGGCGGCGTGCGGCAGAAGAGGACGGCTCCCGGATGCGACGGAAGCCGGTGAGTAGTTGCCTAGCGACATCTAGAGGGCTACAGTCTGAGACCACTATAGTGGTCTCTAGACTGTAGCCCTCCAGATGTTGCAAAACTACAACTCCCAGCATGCCCGGACAGCTGTTTTCTGTGTGGGCATGCTGGAATTTGTAGTTTTGCAACAGCTGAAGGTCTGCAGTTTAGAGACCACTGCACAGTGATCTCTATACTGCCCTCTAGATCTTGCAAAACTACAACTCCTAGCATGCCCACACAGCTGTTTGCTGTCTGGGCATGCTGGGAGTTGTAGTTTTGCAACATCTGGAGGTCCACAGTTTGGAGATCACTGTTCAGTGGTCTCTAAATTGTAGCACTCCAGATGTTGCAAAACTACAAATTCCAGCATGCCCAAACAGAAAACAGCTGTCTCGGCATGCTGGGAGTTGTAGTTGCGTACCTCCAGCAGTTGCATAACTACATCTCCCAGCATGCCCTTCTGTGATCAGACATGCTGGGAATTGTAGTTTTGCAACAGCTGGAGGCACACTGGTTGGAAAATACTGAGTTAGGTAACAGAACCCAACTCAGTATTTTCCAACCAGTGTGCCTCCAGCTGTTTCAAAACTACAACTCCCAGCATGTACTGACAGACCGTGCATGCTGGGAGTTGTAGTTTTGCAACAGCTGGAGGCTCATTGGTTGGAAAATACTGAGTTAGGTAACAGAACCTAACTGAAGGTTTTCCAACCAGTGTGCCTCCAGCTGTTGCAAAACTACAACTCCCAGCATGTACTGACAGACCGTACATGCTGGGAGTTGTAGTTTTGCAACAGCTGGAGGCTCATTGGTTGGAAAATACTGAGTTAGGTAACAGAACCTAACTGAAGGTTTTCCAACAAGTGCGCCTCCAGCTGTTGCAAAACTACAACTCCCAGCATGTACTGACAGACCGTGCATGCTGGGAGTTGTAGTTTTGAAACAGCTGGAGGTTCACACGGGCGGGTTTACAGCAAGTTTCCTGCTTCAAGTATGAGCTGCGGCGAATTTTTCGCCGCAGCGCAAATTCCTAGCGGGAAACTCACCGTAACCCGCCAGTGTGAATGTACCCTAAAAACACTACACTACACTAACACCTAATAAAGAGTAAAACACTACATATACACCCCCTTACACTGTCCCCCCCAATAAAAATGAAAAACGTATTGTACAGCAGTGTTTCCAAAACGGAGCCTCCAGCTGTTGCAAAACTACAACTCCCAGCATTTCTGGACAGCCACTGATTGTCCAGGCATGCTGGGAGTTTAGCAACAGCTGGAAGCACCCTGTTTGGGAATCACTGGCGTAGAATACCCCTATGTCCACCCCTATGCAATCCCTAATTTAGTCCTCAAATGCGCATGGAGCTCTCTCATTTTGGAGCCCTGTCGTATTTCAAGGAAACAGTTTAGGGCCACATATGGGGTATCGCCGTACTCGGGAGAAATTACACTACAAATTTTGGGGGGCTTTTTCTCCTTTTACCCCTTATGAAAAGGAAAAGTTGGGGTCTACACCAGCCTGTTAGTGTAAAAAAAAAAAAATTTACACTAACATGCTGGTGTTGCCCTTTACTTTTTATTTTCACAAGAGGTAAAAGGAAAAAAAGACCCCCAAAATTTGTAACGCAATTTCTCCTGAGTACGGAAAAATGCTAAATTTTCAAATTTTTCATGACAGGAAGGATGCAAGTATCGCCGAAAATTTACCACTAACATAAAGTAGAATATGTCACGAAAAAACAATCTCGGAATCAAATTTATAAGTAAAAGCATTCCAGAGTTATTAATGCTTAAAGTGACAGTGGTCAGATGTGCAAAAAATGCTCCCGTCCTTAGGGTCATAATGGGCTCCGTCCCCAAGGGGTTAATACAGACAATTTATTCTGCACTTTTCCACTATTGTGGCTCCTATCGTGGCCCTAACCAAGAAAAACGCCAACCCTAAGTCCTGGCCTCCTCAAGCGGAAGACGCATTCAATCATCTCTAACTGCCTTTTCTTCTGCTCCTGTACTCTCCAGCCTGACCCATCTAAACCCTTCTTATTGGAGGTAGACGCCTCCTCGGTGGGAGCTGGAGCAGTACTCCTACAAAAAAATTCTTCCTGACATGCTGTTACTTGTGGTTTCTTTTCTAGGACCTTCTCTCCGGCGGAGAAAAACTACTCCATTGGTGATCGAGAACTACTGGCCATAAAATTGTCGCTTGAGGAATGGAGGCACCTGCTGGAGGGATCCAAATATCCAGTTATTATATACACTGATCACAAGAATCTCTCTTATCTTCAGTCTGCCCAACGGCTGAACCCTCGCCAGGCTAGGTGGTCGTTGTTCTTTGCCCGTTTTAACTTTGAAATTCATTTTCGCCCTGCTGACAAGAACATTAGGGCTGATGCCCTCTCTCGTTCTTCAGATGCCTCTGAAGTGGAAGCCTCCCCGCAACACATTATTCCTCCGGACTGTCTGATCTCCACTTCTCCAGCCTCCATCAGACAAACTCCTCCAGGGAAGACCTTCGTCTCTCCACGCCAGCGCCTCAGGATTCTCAAGTGGGGACACTCCTCACACCTCGCAGGCCATGCTGGCATCAAAAAATCCATCCAGCTCATCTCTCGATTTTATGGAAGCTGATGTTGTTGATTTCGTGCGGGCTTGTATAGTCTGTGCCCGGGACAAGACCCCTCGCCAGAAGCCTGCTGGTCTCCTCCATCCTCTGCCTGTTCCTGAACGACCATGGTCTCAGATTGGTATGGACTTTATTACTGACTTACCTTTATCCCATGGCAACACAGTTATTTGGGTGGTCGTTGATCGATTCTCCAAGATGGCACATTTCATCCCTCTTCCTGGTCTTCCTTCTGCGCCTCAGTTGGCGAAACAATTTTTTATACACATTTTTCGCCTTCACGGGTTGCCTACGCATATCGTCTCAGATAGAGGCGTTCAATTTGTGTCTAAATTCTGGAGGGCCCTCTGTAATCAGCTCAAAATCAAATTAAACTTCTCGTCTTCTTATCATCCCCAATCCAATGGGCAAGTGGAAAGAATTAATCAGGTCCTGGGTGACTATTTGCGACATTTTGTTTCCTCCCGCCAGGATGAGTGGGCAGATCTTCTACCATGGGCCGAATTCTCGTACAATTTCGAAGTCTCTGAATCTTCCGCTAAATCCCCATTTTTCGTGGTGTACGGCCGTCACCCTCTTCCCCCCCTTCCCACTCCCATGCCCTCTGGTAATCAGCTACTACTGGGGTGAAACACATTGTAACAAACCCCCTCCACATGTAATCTCCTTACTACTGGGGTGACACACTGTAACAAACCTCCTCCTCATGTAATCTCCTTACTGCTGGGGTGACACACTGTAACAAACCCCCTCCCCATGTAATCTCTTTACATGGGAAGGGGGTTTGTTACAGTGTGTCAAACCAGTAGTAAAGAGATTACATGGGAAGGGAGTTTGTTAAAGTGTGTTACCCCAGTAGTAATCAGCTACTACTGGGGTCACACATTGTAACAAACCCCCTCCACATGTAATCTCCATACTACTGGGGTGACACACCGTAACAAAGCTCTTCCTCATATAATCTCCTTACTGCTTGGGTGACACACAGTAACAAACCTCCTCATCATAAAATCTCCTTACTACTGGGGTTACACACTGCAACAGACCTCCTCCTCATGTAATCTCCTTACTACTGGGGTGACACACTGTAACAAACCCCCTTCCTATGTAAAGAGATTACATGAGGAGGGGGATTGTTACAGTGTGTCACCCCAGCAGTAAGGAGATTATATGAGGAGAAGGTTTGTTACAGTGTGTCACCCCAGAAGTAAGGAGATTACATGAGGAGGGGTTTTGTTGCAGTGTGTCACCCCAGTAGTGATTAGAATATATGGACTTCGCAAGCGCAAATATTCACATATGTGAATATTCATGCATTCGACATGCGAATATTCATTTATGCTAATAAAGTAGCATGCGAATATTCACATATGTGAGTACAAACATGCGAATCTTTATATGGGGGGATTTACACCCATGCGAATATTCACACATTCACCTAACATTACAGGAGGAGGAGGTTTGTTACAGTGTGTCACCCCAGTAGTAGCTGACTACATGGGGAGGTGGTTTGTTAAAGTGTGTCATCCCAGTAGTAAGGAGATTACATGAGGAGGGGGTTTGTTACAGTGTGTCATCCCAGTAGTAAGGAGATTACATGAGGAGGGGGTTTGTTACATTGTGTCACCTCAAAAGTAAGGTTATTACATGAGGAGGATGTTTGTTACAGTGTTTCACCCCAGTAGTACTGAGATTACATGAGGAGGTTTTTTACAATGTGTCACCCCAGAAGTAAGAACATTATATGAGGAGGTTATTTGTACAGTGTGTCACCTCATAAGTAAGGTGATTACATGAGGAGGAGGTTTGTTACAGTGTTTCACCCCAGTAGTAAGGAGATTACATGTGGAGGGGGTTTGTTACAATGTGTTTCACCCCAGTAGTATCTGATTACTACTGGGGTGACACACTGTAACAAACCCCCTTCCCATGTAATCTCTTTACTACTGGTTTGACACACTGTAACAAACCCCCTTCCCATGTAAAGAGATTACATGAGGAGGGGGTTTGTTACAGAGAGAGTGTAAATGCGCATATGTGAATATCTTTACTTCGCAAGTGCACATATTCGCATGTGCGAATATACTCACATGCGAACATCCACAAGTGATACACTGTAACAAACCTCCTCATGTAATCTCAGTACTACTGGGGTGACACACTGTAACAAACCTCCTCCTCATGTAATCTCCTTACTACTGGGGTGACACACTGTAACAAACCTCCTCCTCATGTCATCACCTTACTTATGAGGTGACACACTGTAACAAATCCCCTCCTCATGTAATCTCCTTACTTCTGGGTGACACACCGTAACAAACCTCTTCCTCATATAATCTCCTTACTGCTTGGGTGACACACTGTAACAAACATCCTCATCATATAATCTCCTTACTACTGGGGTTACACACTGCAACAGACCTCCTCCTCATGTAATCTCCTTACTACTGGGGTGACACACTGTAACAAACCCCCACCTCACGTAACCTCGTTACTACAGGGGTGACACACTGTAACAAACCTCCTCCTCGTGTAATCATCTTACTACTGGGCTGACACACTGTAACAAACCTCCTCCTCATGTAATCACCTTACTTTTGAGGTGACACACTGTAACAAACCTCCTCCCCATGTAATCAGCTACTACTGGGGTGACACACTGTAACAAACCTCATCCTCTTGTAATCTTAGGTGAATGTGTGAATATTCGCATATGTGAATATTCACATGGCTGTATATTTCCCCCCTATATAAATATTCGCATGTTTGTACTTGCATACGTGAACATTCGCATGCTACTTTATGCACATAGGTGAATATTCGCATGTTTGTATGCATCAATATTCGCATATGTGGATATTTGCACTTGCGAAGTAAATATATTCACATATGCGCCTTTACACTCCCGCCGATATTCGCGTATGCGAATATACTCATATGCGAACATTCACAAAGTGATACACTGTAACAAGCCTCCTCATGTTATCTCAGTACCACTGGGGTGGAACACTGTAACAAACCTCCGCCTCATGTAATCTCCTTACTACTGGGGTGACACACTGTAACAAACCTCCTCCTCATATAATCACCTTAGTTTTGAGGTGACACACTGTAACAAATCCCCTCCTCATGTAATCTCCTTATGGACGAATATTCATCATTAGTGTTGAGCGGCATAGGCCATATTCGAATTCGCGAATATTCGCGAATATATGGACGAATAATCGTCATATATTCGCGAATATTCGCATATTCGTTATATTCTCCATTTTATTTTCGCATATGCGAAGATACGCACATACGAAAATTTACATATGTGAAAATCCGCATATGCGGAAATTAACATATGTTAATTTTCGCATATGCGAATTTTCGCACGCCAGTCTCATACAGTGGTATTACAGCCTTCTTTACACCACACAAGCTGGAAGCAGAGAGGGATGATCACTGTGATGAGTACTGTGAAAAAAAACAAAAAAACGAATATTCGTAATTACAAATATATAGCGCTATATTCGCGAAATTCGCGAATTCGCGAATATGCGATATTCGCGAATAATATTCTCATTGCGAATATTCGCGAGCAACACTATTCATCATATATTCGCGGATGTTCGCATAGTCGTCATATCCTCGTTTTATTTCCGCATATGCGTATATTCGCGTATGCGAAGATTCACAGATGTGAAAATTAGCATATACAAAATTCGTATATGCTAAAATTCGCATATGCTAGTTTTTCGCATATACGAATTTTCGCACGCCAGTCTCACACAGTAGTATTAGAGCCCTCTTTACACCACACAAGCTGGAAGCAGAGGGAGATGATCACTGTGATGTGTACTGTGAAGAAAAAAAAAAACGAATATTCGTAATTACGAATATATAGCGCTATATTCGCGAAATTCGCAAATTCGCGAATATGCGATATTCGCGAATAATAATCGAATTGCGAATATTCGCGAGCAACACTAGTCACCACAGTAGTGATTAGAATATATGAGGAGGAGGTTTGTTACAGTGTGTCACCTCATAAGTATGGTTGCTACATGAGGAAGAGGTTTGTTACAGTGTTTCACCCCAGTAGTACTGAGATTACATGAGGAGGTTTGTTACACTGCATCACTCGTGGATGTTCGCATGCGAGTATTTTCGCACATGCGAATATATCGCGGAAGTGTAAATGCGCATATATGAGTATATGGACTTCGCAAGCGCAAATATTCACATATGTAAATATTCGCATATTCATTTATGCGCCTAAGCATCATGCGAATATTTACATATTTGCGTACAGCATGCGAATCTTTATAAAGGGGGGGGTTTACACCCATGCGAATATTCACACATTCACCTAACATTACAGAAAGAGGAGGTTTGTTACAGTGTGTCACCCCAGTAGTAGCTGACTACATGGGAAGGAGGTTTGTTACAGTGTGTCACCCCAGTAGCAAGGAGATTACATGTGGAGGGGGTTTGTTACAGTGTTTCACCCCAGTAGTAAGGAGATTACATGTGGAGGGGGTTTGTTACAATGTGTTTCACCCCAGTAGTATCTGATTACTACTGGGGTGACACACTGTAACAAACCCCCTTCCCATGTAATCTCTTGACTACTGGTTTGACACACTGTAACAAACCCCCTTGCCATGTAAAGAGATTAAATGAGGAGGAGGTTTGTTACAGTGTGTCACCCCAGTAGTACTGAGATTACATGAGGAGGTTTGTTACAGTGTATCACTTGTGGATGTTCGCATGTGAGTATATGCGAATATTCACGAGAGTGTAAATGCGCATATGTGAATATATTTACTTCGCAAGTGCAAATATGCGCATGTGCGAATATACTCACATGCGAACATCCACAAGTGATGCACTGTAACAAACCTCCTCATGTAATCTCAGTACTACTGGGGTGAAACACTAACAAATCTCCTCCTCATGTAGTAACCTTACTTATGAGTAGTGTTGCTCACGAATATTCGCAATTCGAATATTATTCGCGAATATCACATATTCGCGAATTTCGCGAATATAGCGCTATATATTCGTAATTACGAATATTCGTTTTTTTTTCTCTTCACAGTACACATCACAGTGATCATCCCTCTCTGCTTCCAGCTTGTGTGGTGTAAAGAAGGCTCTAATACTACTGTGCGAGACTGGCGTGCGACAATACGCATATGCGAACATTAGCATATGCTAATTTTCGCATATGCGAATTTCCGCGAATTCTAATTTTGTATGGGCTGATATTCGCATATGTTAATTTTCGCATACGTGAATGTGCGCATATGCGAAAATAAAGCAAGCTTATAACGAATATGCGAATATATGACGAATATTCATCCATATATTCATGAATATTCGCGAATTCGAATATGGCCTATGCCGCTCAACACTACTTATGAGGTGACACACTGTAACAAACCTCCTCATCATATAATCTCCTTACTTATGAGGTGACACACTGTAACAAACCTCCTCCTCATGTAATCTCCTTACTTATGAGGTGACACACTGTAACAAATCCCCTCCTCATGTAATCTCCTTACTTCTGGGGTGACACACCGTAACAAACCTCTTCCTCATATAATCTCCTTACTGCTTGGGTGATACACTGTAACAAACCTCCTCATCATATAATCTCCTTACTACTGGGGTTACACACTGCAACAGACCTCCTCCTCATGTAATCTCCTTACTACTGGGGTGACACACTGTAACAAACCCCCACCTCACGTAACCTCGTTACTACAGGGGTGACACACTGTAACAAACCTCCTCCTCGTGTAATCATCTTACTACTGGGCTGACACACTGTAACAAACCTCCTCCTTGTGTAATTACCTTACTACTGGGGTGACACACTGTAACAAACCTCCTCCTCATGTAATCACCTTACTTTTGAGGTGACACACTGTAACAAACCTCCTCCCCATGTAATCAGCTACTACTGGGGTGACACACTGTAACAAACCTCATCCTCTTGTAATCTTAGGTGAATGTGTGAATATTCGCATATGTGAATATTCACATGGGTGTATATTTCCCCCTATATAAATATTCGCATGTTTGTACTCGCATATGTGAACATTCGCATGCTACTTTCTTCACTCAAGTGAATATTCGCATGTTTGCATGCCTCAATAATCGCATATGCGAATATGTGCACTTACGAAGTAAATATATTCACATATGCGCATTTACACTTTCCCTGATATTCGCATGTGCGAATATACTCACATGCGAACATCCACAAGTGATACACTGTAACAAACCTCCTCATGTAATCTCAGTACTACTGGGGTGAAACACTGTAACAAACCTCCTCCTCATGTAGTAACCTTACTTATGAGGTGACACACTGTAACAAACCTCCTCCTCATATATTCTAATTACTACTGGGGTGACACACTGTAACAAAACCCCTCCTCATGTAATCTCTTTACATGGGAAGGGGGTTTGTTACAGTGTGTCAAACCAGTAGTAAAGAGATAACATGGGAAGGGGGTTTGTTACAGTGTGTCACCCCAGTAGTAATCAGCTACTACTGGGGTCACACATTGTAACAAACCATCTCCACATGTAATCTCCTTACTACTGGGGTTACACACTGCAACAGACCTCCTCCTCATGTAATCTCCTTACTACTGGGGTGACACACTGTAACAAACCTCCTCCTCATCTAATAACCTTACTTATGAGGTGACACACTTTAACAGACCTGCTCCTCATGTAATCTCCTTACTACTGGGGTGACACACTGTAACAAACCCCCTCTTTATGTATTCTCTTTACATGGGAAGGGGGTTTGTTACAGTGTGTCAAACCAGTAGTAAAGAGATTACATGGGAAGGGGGTTTGTTACAGTGTGTCAAACCAGTAGTAAAGAGATTACATGGGAAGGGGGTTTGTTACAGTGTGTCACCCCAGTAGTAATCAGCTACTACTGGGGTCACACATTGTAACAAACCCCCTCCACATGTAATCTCCTTACTACTGGGGTGACACACTGTAACAAACCTCCTCCTCATGTAATCTCCTTACTACTGGGGTGACACACTGTAACAAACCTCCTCCTCATGTAATCCCATTGGCGTCATATCTGAAACTTGTTCAAATCGTTTTGAGACACTCAAAAAACGAGAAGTCTTTTGGATGTATAAACTAGAAACCATCTCCCCACGAGGTCTTATTGAAATTGTTGAAACTATAATCTAAGTATAAGTCTCTCTTCCCTCCTTCACTCCTCCACCTCCACGGTAGATGAGTAATATGGGCCTCCAGCGCTGTCTAATCCTCATCCAACTCTGGAAGGACCGGAACAGCAATGAAGCATGCAGACCAGTGCTCCACACCTAATAATAAATCCAATAGGGACACCCTCGGATGGATAAGAAAACCATATATCTTGCTAACTCTCTAACAATATTCACACCAGTTACAAAAACCCGCCGGCACTGTCCACATGGTTACCGATCTATGGATATAACATTATTTATGCGCTCCCTACATCACAAACAAATCCACACCAGATATGGTTAATGGCCGTTTACACTGGGAATACCGGAACCGACTCTATCTGCCCTCCGTCGGATATATTCGGACGTACACTATTTAAGTATGCGCAACATGCGGGCCATACACTAAGGATCTCCAGCGCTGCAAATTTAAAATAAACTCTGACGTTGTTAAGAAAACACATTAATATACTATACCTATGCAGTAGCTGCAAGTCTACTAAAATGATGCCCATACGTCTAATCCGGATCTCCGAAGCAAGTGATGGACTCCCGATCACGTGACATGATGCCGAAATGCTGCAGCACTATGTCAAACAACGAATACTTAATTAAAACTCTCCTAGGTACATGTTCTATTGCACAACATATCGGCATCATTAATTTTATCTTCGTTTTATCTTTTTTCACTGTTATATAAGAAATGTCTGTTTAACCTTCATGCTGACCGTGACCCGCAGACCCGGTAGCACTCAGCTGATCTGTGTGTTTAAAACTGGCGCCTTGTATGCTTGTTATCTTATTGCCTGACGAAGAACCCGGTTCGGGTTGGAAACTTTTAAGTTGCACCCTCAAATAAAACACCTTTTTTAAATATAGGCAGTTTGTAAATCTTCATTTCCGAATCCCCAAACCTACAACATCGAAGGAGGCGCCGTATCTCATCCCATTTTTTCTCCCTATTTCTACACGTTTAAACCGGACCTGCCAGTCACGGTTAAGGATGCAGAGGCAACCACATACCTAACACCGCCGTACACTAGGATCTCAGACTCGGGATACCAACGGCTACTTGCGATTCTGAAGGCAGACAAAGGTGTTGTGCCCGCAGCACAACCCGCTACGGTAAGGTGCATTAACTCGCACGTACCCGCTATACACCAACGGTATCACGCTAGGAGCACGCCTCTTTTTCCTTTTATTTTCAGTTCCAGAAAACATTGTCTAGGACCGCGGAGCGCAGTTTGTGTCCAAATTCTGGCGAGCCCTCTGTTCCTGTCTTGGCATCAGTTTGGATTTCTCCTCTGCCTACCACCCCCAGTCCAATGGTCATGTGGAAAGGATAAATCAAATTTTGGAAACTTATTTACGCCATTTTCTGTCTGCCCGTCAGGACGACTGGGTAGATCTTCTTTCCTGGGCCGAATTTTCCTACAATCAGAAGGACTAAGACATCTCTGTTTTTTATTGTTTTTGGTCATCATCCTAAGTATCCTCTTCCGGTCCTAGTCTCTTCCAGTCTCCCTGCTGTAGATGAACTTGTCAGTGATTTCTCCTCTATTTGGCGACAGACTCGGCAATCTTTATCTCTGGCATCCTCTCGAATAAAGACTCGGGCAGACAAAAAAAGAAGATCTCCTCCATCCACTTTATCCCGGCAGTGTTACGTAAAGATATACTGGATGGCAAGGATTAATCTAGCGTCCTTGCTCATCTCCTCTCAGGACATAGCTGACACTAATACTGTAGCGTGTGGAGAACTGTCAATCGTCCTAAAAAGCATTGACGCTAGATTCAATTTTAAGCTCAATATTCATGAGTTTGTGATAGCCTTCAGTAAGTTTAGAGAGATCATCTGCTTAGTTAAACCAGAGAAGAGTTGGATTTGTATCTCTTGAGTTTCTTGGCCAAAGCGACAGCAGCATATAGTCAGTACGCATTTCTAACCAATTGGAGCATAGTAGATGCCGAACTCTTCTGCAATCACTTTGCGGGAAAATCCCCTGCATGCACTGCATAGTCTATATCCCATACGGCAGCCTGGTGTACAGGGCTCAATCAGCCAGTAGAGCCCGGTACCAGCAGAAGCTCTAGCCCGATGCCAGCGCTTGCCCAGAAGTCTGCTCCTTCCGTGGACAAGTTGGGGCGTCCAGTCAGGTATCTCAGAAGGAGTCAGATTTGTAACAATTACAATCTGTCGGCATGCAACTATAGTAACTGTAGGCTCCTACATGTGTGCTTTCTGTACTATAGAGCACACCCTAGCACGGTCTGCTCACAGAAAGGCCAGGAGTGACTAGGTGGGGTGCAGGTTCCCGCCCTGGTCAGAATCCTGTCAGGACACCCTGAAACTGGCTGGGTGCAGTGGCTTGTAGACGGGTTTGTTGATGGTTTCCATACAGGTTTCATTGTGTTACCACAGTGCACCTACGAATGTAATAAACTGTTGTCAGCAAGCGATGACGCCAACACCTGTCTCTAAGCTATTGCAGAGTGAATTAGAGAACGGGTATATGATTGGCCCCTTCACGGTTCCACATTCGATACTTGGAGAGTCAGCCCCATGGGGGTAGTATGTGGCAAATTCAACACTAAAAAGTGTTTGATTTATGATTTGTCAGCACCGTGCTCCTCTGTGATACCCAGCATCAATTCAGTTATTCCATCCGAGGAATTCTCGATGCGCTACGCTTCCATCGATGAAGCCATTCAAATTATAATCCGACTAGGTCCTGGTACATGGTTGACAAAGGCCGACATAATGGACGCTTTTAAATTATTACCTATACGGCAGGATCTTTGGTGGTTTAATGGGTGAAGTGGAACGGTTTATATTACTTCACAACTAAATTAACATTCCAAAAGCAGTCCTTGACTCTTCAACAAGCTTGCTCGGGCTCTGCATTGGGCTCTCGTCAATGTTGTCGGTTGCTCACAGGTTATTCACTATCTAGACGACTTCCTGGTACTGGAATCACCCGAGGGGCTGGGAGAATTGTTATGTCTGTTTGCTGAAGTGGGGGTACTAGTGTCTCGCAATAAAACGGAAGGTCCCTCTAGACGGATACAGAAATGTAGAAAAATGCTGTGGTGGCGCTTCCAAGGAATTAACCCAAAGTCGTGGGTATTGTAATAAAGTAAAGAATTTATTTATACAGCATAAAGAAATCAAAGAAAATAAATAAATAAAGCATGACGCGTTTCGGGAGTCACAGCTCTCTTTTTCAATTGCAAGTGGTTGCTGTATGGCCAGGTGTGAGACTACACAGGAAAAAATGGCACCAAACCAGGTGAGCTGGTGACGTCATGTGGGATGGAAGCTGGGGCCAGGTGTGGACCGGGCAAGAGAGACCTACGTAGTAAAACATTTTCAATAAAAGAGCATGAAAACCACTTAAAACATGAAAAAATGCATAGGTATAGTCTTTTACAGGAGTATTTAGAAGTTCAAATTGAACCACAAGAAATGTCCGTAGTAGCGACCAATCAGAGAGTTGCCGGTGTCCGTGGGACCAATCAGGAGGCAGTGGGCAGAGGCTGTCATTGCTGTGCTGGGTTGCCTCGGCAGATACTGACTGAAAACGAGCCTCTTGAAGCTGATTGGTCGCTTGCTGGGGGATAGTGTAAAGGTGACCAATCAGGATCGTGCCGTACATGACTGTGCACAGTTACGCTATCATAGGGGAAAGTCCGTGTGGGGATGTCATCCAAAAATAGGCATGGGGGTAGTGAGCTAAATTCTGATTGGCTCACTCGATATTACGGACAGCCAATCAGAGGGGGGGACGTATAAGTCCGGGTTCCAAGTCTCTGCTGCTGGTGGAGGTAAGGTGTCTTTCAAAAATGTCAGCCAATGGCTGCTGGGATGGTCCGGGCGGTGGCCAATCGGAGATGAGATGTGTATATCCTCTCCAGGTGATTCCTAGAGGCATCGGTGGCAAATCTTTTTTGAAGAATACGACCAATCGCTGCTGGGCAGGTTCGGGCGCCCACCAATCATGAAGAAGGAGGTGTTTTGGTGACCAATCATGAAGAAGGAGGTCTTTAAGCACTGTCAGGGTGCCGGTATCAGACTTTGACTTTGTCTGGACGGGCTGTCATTCGATCTGGTGGTCATCGGGGTCCGGATATCACTTGGAATTTTTCATGGAAGGGCTATGAGACCTGTAAGGGAATGGAAAGATAGAGGGGAGGGGAGAAACAGGTGTCTTCTGCGGCGGATTGGTGTCATCTTGTCCCGCAGTGAGGAGGCATCTGCTACGGCTTTCACAATGTCATCGGAACCCTTCGGCTTGTCTTTAGATGGCATCGGTGAGGCAGGTGGTCTTGCATTCCGACAGTAGTGGGTGGAAGAGTGTATTAGGTAACATTTTCGATGTATTCATTCAAACCCTAGGGTGTCAAAGTTTTAAGGGTGAAGATCCAGAAATGTTCCCGTTTTCTCAGTACTGCGAAGTGGTGGGCAGTGTCAGCGGAGATGTGTTCAATAGGTGTGATGGTGTGGCACCTGAAATCGCTGCTGTGCTTTTCCGCTGCATGCCTGGAGACACTGTGGAGTTGGTACCCCTTGGTGACATTGGATCTGTGCTTGTTAATGTGCTGATTCAGTGGTTGGATGGTGCGCCCGACGTACTGAAGACCACAGGGGCATTCGAGGAGGTAGATCATGTAGGAGGTGCTGCAGTTAATGAAGCTCTTGATGATCAAGAGCTTCATTAACTGCAGCATCTCCTACCTGATCTACCATCTCCACTGACACTGCCCACCGCTTCGCAGTACTGAGAAAACGGGAACATTTCTGGATCTTCACCCTTAAAACCTTGACACCCTCGGGTTTGAATGACTACATTGAAAATGTTACCTAATCCACTCCTCCACCCACTACTGTCGGAATGCAAGTCCACCTGCCTCACCGATGCCAGCTAAAGACAAGCCGAAGGGTCCCTGTTACACCGAGCGCTCCGGGTCCCCGCTCCTCCCCGGAGCGCTCGCAGCATTCACCTTGTCGCAGCGCCCCGGTCAGACCCGCTGACCGGGAGCGCTGCATTAATGTCACTGGCGGGGAGGCGACCCGCGAAGCAGGACGCGCCCGCTCACGGTTCGCATCCCAGTCTTCTTACCCGGCCTGTCCTCCGTCAGTACAGTCCCGGCGCGCGCGGCCCCGCTCCCTAGGGCGCGCGCGCCGGCTCTCTGCGATTTAAAGGGCCAGTGCGCCTCTGATTGGCGCCTGGCCCAATTAGTGCATACACCTGTGTCCTAGCCTATATTAACTCACTTCCCCTTCCCTGCATCGCCGGATCTTGTTGCCCTTGTGCCAGTGAAAATGTTCCTTGTATGTCCCAAGCCAGTGTTCCAGACCCTCTGCCGTTGCCCCTGACTACGATCCTTGCTGCCTGCCCTGACCTTCTGCTACGTCTGACCTTGCTCTTGCCTAATCCCTTGTACCGCACCTATCTCAGCCGTCAGTTGGGGTTGAGTCGCTATCGGGTGGAACGACCTGGGGGTTACCTGCCGCAGCAAGTCCATCCCGCTTTGCGGCGGGCTCTGGTGAAGACCAGTAACCCCTTAGACTCCGTTCCCCTGGTACGGCCCACGTCATCACCCCACTGACACAGAGGATCCACCACCAGTATCCTCACAGTACCCGGATCCTGACAGTCCCGATGACATCGTGACAGCCATAGCAGATGCCTCCTCACTGCGGGACAAGATGACACCAAGCCGCCGCAGAAGCCACCTGTTTCTCCCCTCCCCTCTATCTCTCCATTCCCTTACAGGTCTCACAGCCCTTCCATGAAAAATTCCAAGTGATATCCGGACCCCGATGACCACCAGATCGGATGACAGCCCGACCGGACAAAGTCAAAGTCTGATACCGGCACCCTGACAGCGCTTAAAGACCTCCTTCTTCATGATTGGTCGCCAAAACACCTCCTTCTTCACGATTGGTCACCGCCTGGACCTGCCCAGCAGCGATTGGTCGTATTCTTCAAAAAAGATTTGCCGCCGATGCCTCTAGGAATCACCCGGAGAGGATATACACGTCTCACCTCCAATTGGCCAGAGCCCGGATCATCCCAGCAGCGATTGGCTGACATTTTTGAAAGTCACCTTACCGCCACCAGCGGCAGAGACTTGGAACCCGGACTTATACGTCCCCCCTCTGATTGGCTCACTCGATATCACGGACAGCCAATCAGAATTTAGCCCACTATCCCCATTTTTGGATGACATCCCCACACGGACTTTCCCCTATGACAGCGTAACTGTACACAGTCATGTACGGCACGATCCTGATTGGTCACCTTTACACTATCCCACAGCAAGCGTCCAATCAGCCTCAAGAGGCTAGTCTCCAGCCAGTACCTGCCGCGGCAACCCAGCACAGCGATGACAGCCTCCGCCCACTGCTTCCTGATTGGTCCCACGGACACCGGCAGCTCTCTGATTGGTCGCTACTACATTTTTTCATGTTTTACGTGGTTTTCATGCTCTTTTATTGAAAATGTTTTACTATGTAGGACTCTCTTGCCCGGTCCACACCTGGCCCCGGCATCCATCCCACATGACGTCACCAGCTCACCTGGTTTGGCGCCATTTTTTCCTGTATTTAAATTTTCACACCTGTCCATACAGCAACCACCTGCAATTGAAAATGGGAGCTGTGACTCCCGAAACGCATCTTGCTTTATTTATTTATTTTCTTTGATTTCTTTATGCTGTAAAAATAAATGATTTACTTTATTACAATACCCACGACTTTGGGTTAATTCCTTGGAAGCGCCACCGCAGCATTTTTCTACATTTCTGCATTCTACATACGGACCCACCCCTGGGCTCCGTCCTCACGCTGCAGGCCTGCATACCAAGCTACCTTCACCAGCAAGGGACACGCTACCCCCCACCCGCCTACCTACCTACACCGGCTAGAGACCTACACCGCACCCGGCGCTACCTCCGCTTTTTGCCGCTATATACTCCTCTAGACAGATGACTTTTCTCGGCATTGTATTGGATACGTTCAGTATGCAGGCCAGTCTGCCGGTAGAGAAATTAAGCAGAATCAAGGAGACAATACATAGATTTGCTTGCACAGGTTACTACGAAGGTCTAGTTACAAAGCCTGCTGGGGATGTTGGCCTTCGCAATGCGAATAATACCCCAGGGCAGGTAATTTGTCTCTCGGTTATTGATTTTACTGCACTCGGTCCCTCACCAGAACAGTTGCATTTATTTGGACGCAGAGACCATGGCTGATCTTCTTATGTGGGATAGGTATATTGCCGAGTGGAACAGGGTTTCGATGTTCGTCCTAGAGGTCACGGAAATTTCCCCTATTATATTCACAGACGCTTCATCCTCAGTGGGTTTTGGGGCTGTCTGGGGGTCACACTGGTTAGCAGTTCGTTGGTCATCTGAGGTTCATAGTCTGGTAGGTTTTGATAGTACCTCAGCATTGTTCGAAATCTACCCCATTGTAGCAGCCGCTTGTATTTGGGGGCATAATTGGTGTAATCAGTGTTATTTTATTGCGATAATGAAGCCACGGTGGGGATTGTAAACAAGGGTAGATCCAAGAATGCTCGGGTCATGTCTTTCATCAGGAGATTGGTGATTTTGGCACTTCAGCATAAATAAAATTTTGTCTGCCGGCACATACTGGGGGTTATGAATGTGGCAGCAGATGCCTTGTCAAGGGCTAATTTTCACCTCCTCTCTCAGGTCATGCTCCATGCGGATCCCATTGGTACTCCAGTCCCGCCTTTACAAACTCTAATGATGGACTTAACTTCTGGCCTGCAACTATTTCAGAGATTCTTTAGCACCGAGCACTAGGAAAGCCTATGACACTGCTTTTCACGCTTATACCACTTATCTTGATCACCTAAATATTCCTTTTTCTTATGACACTACTCATCCTGTCGTTTATTGGGTTTTGCCACTAATCAATACATTTGTCACATAACACTATTAAAACATATTTAGCTGGTTTGCAACACTTTATCTCATTACTTTCCCGGATAGACCGTCAATCCTTTCAGTGCATGCTGTCAAATCGTCCCTCAGGGGTATTCAGGTTCATAGTATCCCGAAAGTGCCATCTCGCCAACCTCTTACAGGGGACATGTTCAGGTCCATATCGGAAGCATTAGACAATCGTCCATTTGGGCACTTCCCCAGTTTAGTTATCAAAGCAGCCATGTACCTAGCCTTTTATGGATTCCTCAGGCCGGGGGAATTTTCATGTATTAATGCCAAGTCTAAGCCTTTGCTCAAATCTCAGTTAAAGGGGTTCTCCGGTGCTTACACATCTTTTCCCCTATCCAAAGATAGGGGATAAGATGCCTGATCACGGGATCATGCACGCGGCACCCCGTTTGTAATCAGTCCCCGGAGCATGTTCGCCATTGACTGTGCGCTCTAATTAATGATATATTTTTATAGTTCGGACATTTCCGCACGCAGCGATATCACATATGTTTATTTTTTATTTACACAGGTTTTGTTTTTTTGTGGGAAAAGGGGGTGATTTTTTCTTTTATTAGGGAAGGTGTTAAATGATCTTTATGAACTTTTTTTTCTTTTACACTTTTTACCCTTTTTTTTTGCAGTGTTCTAGCCCCCACTGGTGGCTATTTCACTGCACATACAGATCTCATACACAGATCATTGCCGTGCATTCACACGGCAAAGATCAGTGTAATCGGCGGTTGATTGCTCAAGCCTGGATTTCAGGCTTGGAACAATCAATCGCCAATCGGACGCGACGGAGGCAGGTAAGGGAACCTCCGCTCGCGTTCTAGCTGATTGGGACATCACGATTTCACAGCCATGGTACCGATCAGCCTGACTGAGCTGCCGGAAAGCTTTTACTTTAATTTTAGACGCAGCGATAAACTTTGAACGCCGCATCTAAAGGGTTAATAGCGCACGGCACAACAATCGGTGCCACGCGTTATTAGCCCAGGGTCCCGGCTGTCATTAGCCGCCGGGACCGACCTGGTATGACCCTGGGTTTTATACCGGGCGCAGGGCGTACAGGTATGCCCTGCGTACTTAAGAGGTCAACCCCGTCACAATTCGTTTCCCACATACATTCGTTGATCACTACTTTGAGAGGTAATCCTTGGGAATTCTCAGGACACTCTTTTCACATTGGGGCAGCTTCTGCAGCATCACGACACAAGGTTCCTCCGCACATTATCCAGAAGTTAGGCAGATGGAAGTCAGGCTGTTATTCTACTTATGTTCCAAATCCATACAGTCACCTGTACGGCGGCGGGGATGCCACCAGACGAGGTCTACACACCCCCCATGATAGTGGCCCAGTGGCCGGCACTAGTGCGAGTGGTGATGCCGCTCGTACTAGGAGTCCGACCCCCCAGACAAGTTTACCGGAGCCCCCTTCCAGTGAACCTGTCTGGAGACCCCCAGAGGCTTATCAGCCACGGATTCCGGAGTTTGTTGGCTACTCCGGAATCCGGATTGACAATTCTGGATTTACTGAAATTGACTATTTCAGTTATTTTTTCAGTGACACTTTTGTCAATCTGATGGTGGAGCAGACGAATCTGTATGCCAGGCAGTTCATCGCCCACCACCCTGATTCTTTTTTGGCCAGGTCCAATGAATGGTAGGCCATTGATGCAGCAGAAATGAGGACATTTTGGGGCCTCTTGCTGGATATGGGCCTGGTCAAAAAGCCAAGTCTGAGGCAGTACTGGAGCGGGGATGTCCTATACAAGACCCCGCTTTACAGTATGGTCATGACACGGAAGCGGTTCGAGGCCATTCGGAAATGCCTTCATTATGCAGATAATGAGGCATGTCCACCCCGAAGTGATCCCACCCATGATCGGCTTTACAAAGTGAGGCCGCTCATCGATCACTTTGGGGCCAAACTTTTGGAGGCCTACGTACCGCTCAGGGAGCTCTCGGTCGATGAGTCTCTTATCAGTTTTAAGGGGAGACTCATCTTCCGCCAGTATATTCCCTCGAAGCAGGTGCGGTATGGGTGAAGCTCTATAAACTTTGTGAGAGTACCTCCGGGTACACTTGCAAGTTTAGAGTGTATGAGGGACAAGATTCTCGTATTGAACTCCCAGATTGTTCCCCCATTCTGGGTGTTAGCGGGAAAATCGTTTGGGAGCTTGTGCACCCATTGCTGGATAAGGGTTACCACGTGTACGTGGACAACTTTTATACCAGCATCCCTCTGTTCACATCCCTTGCCGCCAGATCCACGTCCGCTTGTGGGACCGTGCGGAAAAACCAGAGAGGCCTTCCTCTTTGATCCAGACACCTATGCCCAAGGGTGAGTCCCGTGCCCTTACCCATGAAAACCTGTTGCTGGTCAGGTATAAGGATAAGAGGGATGTCCTTATGTTGATCACTATTCATGGTAACGGCAGCTCACCCGTCCCTGTGCAAGGTACCGCAACACCTGTCCTCAAGCCTGATTGTATTCTGGACTACAATCGGTATATGGGGGAGTTGATCTTTCTGATCAAGTCCTCAAGCCATACATGGCCATGCGGAAAACACGGGTATGGTAAAAAAAAGTTGCGGTCTACATGGTACAGGTTGCCATGTACAACGCTTTTGTACTGTCCCAGTACGCTGGCAACACAGGGACATACCTCCAGTTCTAAGAAGAAGTCCTATAGGTCCTGATCTTTGGTGACCAGGAAAGAGCAGGCCGGAGTTCCGAAGGAACTGGAGTTATAGGTGCCAGGATCGTCCCAGGCCAACACTTTCCAGGTGAAGTCCCCCACACTGGAAAGAAGGGACAATCCCAGAAAAAATGCAGAGTGTGTTACAAAAGGGGGATACGGAAGGATACCACCACTCAGTGTGACACTTGCCCTGATCATCCGGGCCTCTGCATTAAGGATCGCTTCAGGGAGTATCACACTTCCATGGAATACTACATTTTCCCTTTTCATTAAAATTTTCCATAATTTGACCCCAATGTACCAAGTCCAGGGTACATTGCAAATTTCAACCCCATAAAACCACAAAATTGCCCAAAAAACTCTTTTATAAAAAAAAATAATAATAAATAAAACCTGATAAGACCTCTGGGGGTATTTTTTCCAAAAATGGGTCACTGGTCATTGAGTCACTATCATCAGGGACTTTTTATGTTGCCTCAAATGCGCAGCGCTCTTTCTCCACCTGAGCGGGGTGCCTATTTGAGGCAACAGGTTAGGGACGGCCACACACATCACATTGCCAGAATGATGATTCAGAGCATAGGGTTTGGGGTGGGCATATTTTTTAGTTTTGGCTATGCTCTGGGTCATCATTCTGGGAACATAACCTGTTTTATGATTTTATGTCCCACTTTACCCCTTGTTAGTTATTAGTGTACCCCATGTAATGCCCCTTGAGGGGGGGTCCCACTGTTCTGGCTCCATAGGAAGCTGTCTAGAAGCTCCAGGCCCCTGACTGCCCTCTTGTTCCTCCGTGACCAGTGAGCAGAGCTGATCTACGCCCAGATACGAGGTATGTCCTTACTCCAAAGAAGTGCTGTTCTGGCACTATATGTGACATGCCCCCCCATTTCAGCAAAATGTGACTCCTTCTCTTCTGAGCATTGTAATGCGCCAGCAGAGCCCTTGACGTCCACACATGGGGTATTTCCATACTCAGAAGAGATGGGGTTAAACATTTTGGGGGACATTTTCTCCTATTACACCTTGTAAAAATGTAATATTTTAGGAAAAACAGCATTTTAGTAAAAAAATAAAATAAAATAATTAATTTACACATCCAAAGTCGTCAAACACCTGTGGGGTGTTAAGGCTCACCATACCCCTTGTTACGATCCTTGACGGGTGTAGTTTTCATAATATTATGCCATGTGGAGGTTTTTTTGCTGTTCTGGCACTATAGGGGCTTCCTAAATGCGACATCCCCCCCCCCCCCCCCCATTTCTTCAAAATTTGCAAATGTGACTCCTTCTCTTCTGAGCATTGTAGTTCGCCAGCAGTGCACTTGACCTCCACATATGTGGTGTTTCCATACTCAGAAGAGATGGGGTTACACATTTTAGGGGCATTTTGTCCTATTACCCCTTGTAAAAATGTAAAATTTGGGGGAAAACTAGCATTTTAGAAAAAAATAATAATCATTTACACATCCAACTTTAACGAAAAGTCGTGAAACACCTGTGGGGTGTTAAGGCTCACTGTACCCCTTGTTACATTCCTTGAGAGGTGTAGTTTCCAAAATAGTATACCATGTGGGGGGGGTATGCTGTCCTGGCACCATAGGGACTTCCTAAATGTGACATGCCCCCCAAATACCATTTCAGCAAAAATTGCTTTGCAAAAGCCAAATGTGACTCCTTCTCTTCTGAGCATTGTAGTTCCCAGCAGTGCACTTGCATTCCACATATGTGATGTTTCCATACTCAGAAGAGATGGGGTTACAAATGTTGGGGGGCATTTTCTCCTATTACCCCTTGTAAAAATTAAAAATTTTGGTAGAAAACTAGTATTTTAGTGGGAAAAAAATAAAAATCATTTACACATCCAAACTTAACGAAAAGTCGTGAAACACCTGTAGGGTGTTAAGGCTCACTGGACCCCTTGTTAAGTGCCTTAAGGGGTGTAGTTTCCAAAATAGTATGCCATGTGTTTTTTTTTTTTTTTTGCTGTCTGGCACAATAGGGGCTTCCTAAATGTGACATGCCCCCCCAAAAACCATTTCAGAAAAACTCACTCTCCAAAATCCCACTGTCGCTCCTTCCCTTCTGAGCCCTCTACTGCGCCCGCCGAACACTTGACAAACACATATGAGGTATTTCCTTACTCGAGAGAAATTGTGTTACACATTTTAGGAAGATTTCTCTCCTTTTACCCCTTGTAAAAATTCAAAAACTGGGTCTACAAGAACATGCCAGTGTAAAAAATGAAGATTTTGAATTTTCTCCTTCAATTTGCTGCTATTCATGTGAAACACCTAAAGGGTTAACAAGCCTTTTGAATGTCATTTTAAATACTTTGAGGGGTGCAGTTTTATAATGGGGTAATTTGTGGGTATTTCTAATATGAAGGCCCTTCAAATCCACTTCAAAACAGAACTGGTCCCTGAAAAATGTAGATTTTGAAAATTTTTTTAAAAATTTGAAAATTGCTGCTATACTTTGAAGCCTTCTGATGTCTTCCAAAAGTAAAAACATGTCAACTTTATGATGCAATCATAAAGTAGACATGTTGTATATGTGAATCAATATATAATTTATTTGGAATATTCATTTTCCTTACAAGCAGAGAGCTTCAAAGTAAAAAAAAAATGCCAAATTTTAAATTTTTCATCTAATTTTGGAATTTTTCACCAAGAAATGATGCAAGTATCGACAAAATTTTACCACTAACATAAAGTAGAATATGTCACGAAAAAACATTCTCAGAATCAGAATGAAAGGTAAAAGCATCCCAGAGTTATTAATGCGTAAAGTGAAAGTGGTCAGATATGCAAAAAATGCCCGGGTCCTACAGTGAAAATTGGCTGGGTCCTTAAGGGGTTAAATTGGGCTCACCTGGCAATCTAATTATCACAGGTGTCCGAGATTGTTTGCAGTGATCAAAAGAGCCCTGAGACACAATGTCATCCATGAGTTAAGCTGAAAAATAAAATATTTAATCTTTGTGACACTTAAATAGAATTTGCATAATACTTTGGAGCAATAGGAGAAAATGCCCCCCAAAATTTGTAACCCCATTTCTCTCAAGTAAGGAAATACCTCATATGTGGATGTAAAGTGCTCTGTGGGTGCACTAGAGGGCTCAGAAGGGAAGGAGCGACATTGGGCTTTTGGCGAGCAAATTTTACTGAAATGGTTTTTGGGGGTATGTCGCATTTGGGGTGACACCAGCATTTGGGGTGACACCAGCATTTCAGGAAAAAAAATATATAATTTACAAGTCCAAGTTTAATTAAAATTCATCAAAGACCTGTGGGGTGTTAAGGCTCACTATACCCCTTGTTATGTTCCTTGAGGGGTGTAGTTTCCAAAATGGGGTCACATGTGGATGTTTTTTTGCGTTCAAGTGAGAACTGCTGTAACTATCAGCCAACTCTGTAAAAATCACCTCAAATGTACATGGCGTTCTCTCACTCCTAAGCCCTGTTGTACGCCCTGCAGAGCATTTTACGTCCACATATGGGGTATTTTCATACTCAGGAGAAATTGAGTTACAAATTTTGGGGGGATTTTTCTCCTTTTACCCCTCATAAAAAGGAAAAGTTAGGGGCTACATTAGCATGTTAGTGTAAAAAAAATAATAATAATTTTACACCAACATGCTGGTGTTGCCCCATACTTTTCATTTTCACAAGAAATAAAAGGAGAAAAAGACCCCCAGAATTTGTAACACAATTTCTTCCGAGTACGGAAACACCCCATTTGTGACCCTAAACTGGATGGGGCTTGTTTCCACCAAAACTCTACGACAGTGTTTCCCCAACAGGGTGCCTCCAGCTGTTGTAAAACTCCCAGCATGCCTGGACAGTCAACACGTGTAAGGGTGTGTATATGTAGTGTTTTACTATTTATTTTGTGTTAGTTTAGTGTAGTGTTTTTAGGGTATATTCACACAGGCAGGGGTTCATAGTGAGTTTTCCGCTGGGAGTTTGAACTGCGGTGGAAAATTTGCCACAGATCAAACTTGTAGAAGGAAACACACTGTATGGCTAAGTTTCTACTTTTTTTTTTTTTTTTTTTTCTTGGGGGGGGGGGGGTTTGGGGGGAGGGAACGCCAAGAAAAATGGCAATTCTGCCACATGGTGTTTTTTCGGCCAAAAAATGCTGCGGCCAGATGTTAGCTGTAAATCAATGAGAAATTGCAAAATTCTTTTTCCACTTGGCTTTTTTCAGTTTGGAGTTTTTTTTTTTTTTTTTTTTTTGTCCTTTTCCCGATTTTTCACTCTTTTTTAGCTCCTTGGTTGTTTTGCAAAGTCACAGCATCTTGAGCCAATGGCGTTTTTTCCCCCTGAAATCGTGGTGTTTTTCTCCCATAGAAGTCTATGGGAGTGAAAAAACGCCAAGAAAAACGCCATGTGGGTTTTAAAGGAGTAGTCCAGTGGTGACTCAGTGGTGAGCAACTTATCCCCTATCCTAAGGATAGGGGATAAGTTGCAGATCGCGGGGGGTCCGACCGCTGGGGCCCCCTGCGATCTCCTGTACGGAGCCCCGACAGCCCGCGGGAAGGGGGCGTGTCGACCTCCGCACGAGGCGGCGGCCGACACGCCCCCTCAATACAACTCTATGGCAGAGCCGAAGCGCTGCCTTCGGCAATCTCCGGCTCTGCCATTGAGATGTATTGAGGGGGCGTGTCGGCCGCCGCCTCGTGCGGGGGTCGACACCCGCTATCTCGGCGGAGAGCCAGGGCCCCGTACAGAGAGATCGCAGGGGGCCCCAGCGGTCGGACCCCCCGCTATCTCAAACTTATCCCCTATCGTTAGGATAGGGGATACGTTTTTCACCACTGGACTACCCCTTTAACTTTGGCATTTTTCAGGCATTTTTTATTCTCTTTTGGACTTTAGCGATCAAAAAAAAGTGATGGAAATACCTTCTTTAATAAAATTTCATAGGGTACCATTAAAAAAAACAAAAATAAAAAAGATACAGTAGTGAAGGAAAAAATTGTATCTAACGAAATGTAGCTTTTTTTATAACGAAATTTGTATACATTTTTTAAACAGGGATCAATTTATGTGTGCGGGTAGGGCACAAAAAATGTAGCCGACAATAGTAAAAATGGAGTGTGTGTGTTTTTCACTTTTATTTCTTAATTTTTTTTACATTTTTTTAGGTAGTACTACTACTCTCAGCATGGAACACACTGTTCCATGATGGGAATAGTAGTACAGATCGCCCGTGTCACTTCTGATGCCCGTGGCGATCCTCCTGTATAATGTATAGATGCGGCCAGCCGGCCGCTCTTCGATGGTACCCTGCACTGCCGTATATATACACCTATTCATATTTCCCGCAGAGAGCTGTGATTGGCCAGATGGTTCCAGCAGATCACAACTCTCTGTGGGAAATATGAATAGGTGTATATATACGTCAGTGCAGGGGACCATAGAAGAGCGGTGGCCCGCATCTATACATTATACAGGAGGATCACAGCGGGTGTCAGTAGTAATACCCGCTGTGATCTGTCTCTTACTGCAGGTACTACTGCTCCCAACATGGAGCATACTCTGCTCCATGCTGGGAGCTGTAGTACTTGCATTAATAGACAGATCGCAGTGAGTATCTTCTGAAACCTGTTGCGATCTGTCTTTAATGCAGGTACTAGAGTGTGCTCCATGTTGGGAGTAGTAGTACCTGCAGTTAAGAACAGATCACAGGTATCACTCCTGACACCCAATCTGATCGTCCTATCTGTTGCAGAAATGTGGAGCGGCTCTATACAGCGCTCACATCTATGAACTATACTCCGGCCGGCCAGTGATGTGAATAGAACATCACTCATTCATATTTCCCTCAGAGCTGTGATTGGCTGCAACCATCCAGCCAATCCCTACTCTGGGCAGAAAATATGAATGAGTGATTTCTATTCACATCACTGGCCGGAGTACAGAGCACAGATGTGAGCTCTGTATAGAGCCGCTCCGCATCTCTGCAATATTATGGCCGATCGCATCAGGTGTCAGGACTGACACCTGGGGCAATATGTCTATTAGTACAGGTACTACTACTCCCATCATGGAACAGTCTGTTCCATGCTGGGAGTAGTAGTACCTTAAAAAAAATTTAAAATAGAGAGAAAAAAGTGAAACACACACTTTATTAAAAATTAATTAACATTTCGTTATAAAAAATATACATTTCATTAAACACATTTTTTTTTTCCATCACTACTGCATCTTTTTTTTTATATTTTTTTGGTACCCAACAAATTTTGGGTACCAAAAAAAAAGCTGAAGAGGCCAAAAATGCAATTTCCACTCAAATGCAAAAAACACCAGAAAAATACGCCAAACACAGGAAAATGCTGTGGCGTTTTTTTTTCTGGAATTTTTTTGGGCCACAAAAAAAACAAGTAGAAACTTAGCCTACATGCGCCCGTGTGAATGTACCCTGTACATTCAAAGGGGGGGGAGCCCCAAACCTTCAGCTGTTGAAAAATTACAACTCCCAGAATGCACTGACAGACCATACATGCTGGGAGTTGTAGTTTTGCAACAGCTGTAGGCACACTGGTAAGGAACCATTGAGTTAGGAAAGAGACTCTAGCTCAGTGATCCAACCCGTGTGCCTCCAAATGTTGCAAAACTACAGCTCCCAGCATGCACTGAAAGCCGAAAGGAATGCTAGGAGTTATGCAACAACTGGGGAAGAACAGTTTGTAGACCGCTAAGTAGTGGTCTCCAAACTGTAGCCCTCCAGATGTTGCAGAACTACAACTCCAAGCATGCCCAGACTGTCAAGGCATGCTGGTAGTTGTAGTTCCGCAACATCTGAAGGGCCAGATATTGCAGAAATACACCGCCCATCCCTGACTGTCTGTGGGCATGCTGGGAATTGTAGTTTTGCAACATCTGGAGGGCCACAGTTTGGAGACCATCGTATAGTTGTCTCAAAACTGTGCCACTTCAGATGCTGTAAACTACAACTCCCAGCATGCCCAGACAGTCAGTGCAT
The DNA here is from genome assembly GCF_029499605.1 of Hyla sarda. Taxonomy (NCBI): domain Eukaryota; kingdom Metazoa; phylum Chordata; class Amphibia; order Anura; family Hylidae; genus Hyla; species Hyla sarda. The sequence goes on along the minus strand of NC_079193.1, from coordinate 83,509,328 downwards.
GCTGAAAGTTGAAGTTTTGCAACATCTGGAAGACCAGTTTGGAGACCCCTACACAGTGGTCTCCAAATTGTGGCCCTCCAGACGTTGCAAAACTACAACTCACAGTATGCCCAGACAGCCAAAGGCTGTCTGGGCATGCTGGGAGTTGTAGTTCTGCAACTGTTAGAAGGCCACAGTGATGATTACTTACCAGCGATCTTCACTGCAGCCTTCTCCACCACCGCACTTTCCGGTCTTCCTCCTCCTGCCACCGCCCGATGCCCCTGCTGCTGCTGCTCCGATGCTGCCCGGTAAGCCGGCCATGCTCACCTTCTCGCCTCACTTGTTCCCCCCACTCTGCCCTGACTTAAATGAACTTTAACACCATCCCCCCCCCTGCCATTGGTCGGTCAGTCCTGATAGACCAATGGCAGGGGATAGGAGGAGGTGGCACCCATGCCACGTCGCTCCTATTCTTCAGGATGGTCGGAGCTCCAATCATTCTTATTTTCCGGGCGATTGGATCTCTAGTGACCCGATTGGCCCGGACTCAGGACCCCCCTGGGCACTGCAACGGGATGCCCAGCGAGCGGTGCTGATCGGAAATACGGGGGACCTGTACACCCTCTGTCCCCAACAGGTTAAGTAGTTAGGCTGAGTTCATGTGGTGAAAAAAGACGCTGTGTATGTTCACAGCATGTAATTTTAGTTTACAAGCACAATTTCCTCAAAAATGAATACACAAAAATATTTTGAAATTTTAGTTTTGCAAATGACATCCAAAAATACCCTTGTTAAAAAACAGAGAATAAAAATATGCCACTAAATTTCACACAGTGTAAACATACCCTGAAGCCTCTTGCCTGCAGTATGGCTGTTTCCATCACATGTATCATCCACAGTGTACAGGAGTGACTTAAAGGGGTACTCCGGTGCTTAGACATCTTATCCCCTATCCAAAGGATAGGGGATAAGATGCCTGATCGCGGGAGTCCCGCGGCTGGAGACCCCTGTGATCTTGCACGTGGCACCCCATTTATAATCAGTCCCCGAAGCGTGTTCGCTCCAGGTCTGATTACCGGCGACCACAGGGCCGACGGCGTGTGACGTCATGCCTCCAACCCCGTGTGACATCACGCTCCGCCCCTCAATGCAAGCCTATGGGAGGGGGCGTGACAGTCACACGGGGGCGGAGGCGTGTCGTCACACGCCGTCGGCCCTGTGGTCGCCGGTAATCAGACCCGGAGTGAACACGCTCCAGGGACTGATTATAAACGTGGGGCCACGTGCAAGATCACGGGGGTCCCCAGTTGTGGGACTCCCGCGATCAGGCGTCTTATCCCCTATCCTTTGGACAGGGGATAAGATGTCTAAGCACCGGAGTACCCCTTTAAAGGAGAAAGCTGGCAAAAATAAACTTATCTCCTATCCACAGGATAGGGGATAAGTAGCTGATCGCGGGAGGTCCGAGCACTGGGACCGCCCACAATCACCGGGACGAGACCTGGAGGACAGTGAGAAGCATGTGCTGCAGCTGGCACGCCCTCTCTTCATTTCCATGGAGCGCCTAAAAGACCCAAGTACAGCTCTCGGGCATCATCGGAGCTCCCATATAAATGAATAGAGGACATGGCATCTACCAGTAGATGATACATGCTCCTCACTGAGAGAGCCGGGGGTCCTGTCCTGGAGATTGCGAGGGGTCCTAGCGGTTGGACCCCCCACAATCAGCTACTTATCCCTTTTAACCCCTTCCCTCTTCTTTAACCTATTCCCTCCCCAGGGAGAGCAGCTACGGAGCAGGATTGTGACATCTTCCCCTTCGGTATCATGCGGCGCCCAGCTGGAATCAACAGCCAGGGGCCACAGCGGTGAATAAAAAATAAGCATATGTGGTATAGCTGCATGCTTAAATGTCTGAATTATTAAAATATAATGTTATTAAACCACACGGTAAATGGCGTAAACATACACAAATATCAAAGTCCAGAATAGCACATTTTTTGTCACTTAATATAGCAGAAAAAAATCTATTAAAAAAAAATGGTACAGTTAAAAACTACAGATTATGGCGCAAAAAATGAGCCCTTATATAGCCCTGTATGCGGAAAAATAAAAAAAGTTATAGGGGGTCAGAAGGGGACAATTTTAAAGGAAAACTGTCAGCTTTCTCCTGATCAGTTTGATCCATACCGTGCCCAGATGCGCCGCGCCGTTCGGCCATAATCTTCTATATACGGTATATGCAAATTAGGTGCTAACTGGCACCGGCCGGGCTAACTGGCACTCTGACGTCAGTGCTGCCTGCCCCAGCACCGCCCAGCTCATCAATATTCCTCCCCTCCCTCCGCCTCTCCCTCTTCTCCCTGCTCTGTAATGAAGAGTGAGGGAGGTAGACTTGTGCACAAGAAAAAATTTCGTTTTGTTTTTTCGTTTTGGATAAAATTTTCGGTTCGGTAATATTTTCGGTTTAGATTTTTCGGATACATTCGGTATTCGGGTGTTCGGTTTGATTTTTCGGATACATTCGGTATTCGGATTTTTATTTTCTTTCGGATACATTTGGTATTCGGGTACATTCGGGTAAATCTTTTTTATTCTTTTTTGGACTTTAGCGATCCTAAAAAATTATGGAGATAGTTTTCATAGTTAGTATGGTTGAAAAAAGACATACGTCCATCAAGTCCAACCAGGGAATTGAAGTGAAGGGTGTAAGGGGATAAGGGAAAGGGATGTAGTGTTATAATTCTGCATAAGCATTAATGTTATTTTGTTCCGGGAATGTATCTAACCCTCTTTTAAAGCTGTTAATTGTTCCTGCTGTGACCAGTTCCTGAGGTAGACCGTTCCATAAATTCACAGTCCTCACGGTAAAGAAGGCGTGTCGCCCCTTTAGACTAAACCTTTTCTTCTCCAGACGGAGGGAGTGCCCCCTCGTCCTTTGGGGGGGGGGGTTTAACCTGGAACAGTTTTTCTCCATATTTTTTGTATGGGCCATTTATATACTTATATACGTTTATTATATCCCTCTTTAAACGTCTCTTCTCAAGACTAAACAATTGTAACTCCTTTAATCGCTCCTCATAGCTAAGATGTTCCATGCCCCATATTAGTTTAGTCGCGCGTCTCTGCACCCTTTTCAACTCCGCAGTGTCCCTTTTATGAACAGGCGACCAAAACTGAACAGCATATTCCAGGTGAGGCCGTACCAATGCTTTATAAAGGGGGAGTATTATGTCCCTGTCCCTTGAGTCCATGCCTCTTTTTATACAGAACAATATCCTGCCGGCTTTGAAGCAGCAGCCTGACATTGCATGCTATTCTGTAGTCTGTGATCTACAAGTACACCCAGATCCTTCTCTACCAGTGACTCTGCCAGTTTAATCCCCCCTAAGACATACAACGCATGCATGTTCTTAGTACCCAGATGCATAACGTTACATTTATCCACATTGAACCTCATTTGCCAAGTGGATGCCCAGACACTTAGTCTATCCAAGTCATCTTGTAATTTATGCACATCCTCTATAGACTGTACTGTGCTACAAAGCTTGGTGTCATCTGCAAAGATAGAAACAGAGCTGTTAATACCATCCTCTATATCATTGATAAATAAATTAAACAACAGCGGGCCCAGTACTGAACCTTGGGGTACACCACTAATTACCGGGGACCAATCAGAGTACGAATCATTGACCACCACTCTCTGGGTACGATCCATGAGCCAGTGTTCAATCCAGTTACAAACTAAAGTTTCCAAACCCAAGGACCTTAACTTACCTGTCAGACGTCTATGAGGGACAGTATCAAACGCTTTAGCAAAATCCAGAAACACTATATCCACAGCCATTCCTCTGTCAAGGCTTCTACTCACCTCTTCATAAAAGCAAATTAGATTGGTTTGACAACTTCTATCCTTAGTAAACCCATGCTGGTTATCACTTATAATACTATTATCCCCTATGTATTCCTGTATGTAATCCCGTATAAGTCCTTCAAACAATTTACCCACAATGCACGTTAGACTTACCGGTCTATAATTGCCTGGCGAAGACCTAGAGCCCTTCTTGAAGATTGGTACCACATTAGCCTTGCGCCAGTCCCTTGGCACAATACCAGACACCAGAGAATCTCTAAATATCATGAACAAGGGTACAGATATTACTGAACTTACCTCTCTAAGAACTCTTGGGTGTAGTCCATCTGGCCCTGGAGATTTGCTTACATTTACTTTACTTAACTTACCTTGTACCATCTCTACATTAAGCCAGTTCAGTACATTACATGGTAATGTCAGCTCCTTCTTCCATAGTGTATACAGAACTAAAGAACCCATTCAGTAGCTCCGCCTTCTCTTGATCGCCTGTGACAACCTCCCCATTATCATTATTAAGGGGTCCTACATGCTCTGTCCTTGGTTTTTTTGTATTTATATATCTAAAAAAATATTTAGGATTAGTTTTGCTTTCTTTGGCCACCTGTCTCTCATTTAGAATTTTTGCTGTTTTTATTACATTTTTACAGATTTTATTAAGCTCTTTGTACTGTTTAAATGTTATAGCTGACCCATCAGATTTGAATTTTTTGAAGGCTATTTTTTTGTTGTTTATTGCTCTTTTAACATCATTTGTCAGCCATGTAGGATTTAGTTTTAATCGTTTATATTTGTTCCCCTTTGGTATATATTTAGCTGTATAGTTATTTAGAGTTGATTTAAAGATGTCCCATTTACCTTCTGTATCAGTATTTGAGAACACTTCCCCCCAGTCTATGTCCTGTAGTGCAGCTCTCAGCCCAGGGAAATTTGCCTTTTTAAAGTTATATGTTTTTGCTTTCCCCGCCTGTCTTTGTTTTCTACATTTTAAGTCAAAAGTAACTATATTGTGGTCGCTATTACCAAGGTTTTCCCGCACAGTTACATTACCAACCAGCTCTGCGTTGTTGGAAATGATCAGATCCAACAAGGCATCACTTCTTGTTGGGTCCTCCACAAACTGGCCCATAAAATTATCCTGCAATAAATTTAGGAATTGTCGCCCCTTTGTAGTTTTAGCCAACCCCGGACCCCAATCTATATCTGGATAGTTAAAATCTCCCATTATTACCACTGTACCTGCCCGGGCGGCCCTCTCTATTTGTTTATGAAGCCGAACTTCTATCTCTTCAGTGATATTAGGGGGTCTGTAGATTACCCCAAATATTTTTTCAGTATTTCCCTCCTTTTGTAATTCTACCCACAGTGATTCCACATCCTCAGAATCATCACACACTATGGCATCGTTCACACTGACTTTCATACCACTTCTTACATACAGACAGAGTCCACCACCTTTTCTGTTCATTCTATCCTTGCGAAACAATGTAAACCCCTGCAGATTAACAGCCCAGTCATGCGAGGAGTCCAGCCATGTCTCAGTGACCCCAACTATATCAATATGTTCCTCCAGTATCAAGGCCTCAAGCTCCCCCATTTTATTTGCTAGGCTTCTGGCATTTGTGAACATACACTTTACATTTCCATTAAGTTTTACACATATAGTCTCACTAATGGGATTTTCAGAGTTATTGGGGTTAATGTTATTATTTGAGTTATAAGGGCTAATTGTACTATTTAAGTTATTGGGGCTAATGGGATTTTTTGCGTTATTGGGTCTAACGTTATTATTTAGGTTATTGGGGCTAATGGGATTTTTTGCGTTATTGGGTCTAACGTTGTTATTTAAGTTATTGGGGCTAATGGTATTTTTTGAGTTAATGGGGCTTATTGTAGTTATTGAGTTATTGGGGCTAATGGAATTTTTTGAATTATTGGGATTACAATTTTTCGGGCTACATTTATTTTTACAACTGGTTTGTAACGCATGAATCTCCTTATCCACTGCTCTTAACCTCCCCCCACAGGACTCCTCTCCACCCACCATTATGTCCTGACCCCTCTCTAACCTATCCATCCCACTGTCTGCTTTCTTTGCTTTATTATCCTCCCCCCACTCACCTAGTTTAAATACTCAGCCACCCCTTCTAGGATTCTCTCCCCCAGCACAGTGGACCCCCTTCAATTCAGGTGCAAATTATCCGTAGAATAGAGTTTGTACCCCAATGAAAAGTCAGCCCAGTGCTCTAAAAACCCAAACCCTTCCCCCTCACACCACGACTTAAGCCATGCATTTAACTTCCTAAGCTCCCGCTGTCTTTCCTGCGATGCGCATGGCACAGGAAGTATTCCAGAGAACACAACCTTAGAGGTCCTTCCCTTCAGCTTGGCACCTAGTTCCTTGTAATTATTCTTCAAGGACCTCCACCTACCATGTATTCTGTCGTTGGTTCCCACATGGACCACGACAGCTGGGTCATCCCCAGCCCCCCCTAGTAATTTGTCCACCCTTTCCACCACATACCGAACCCTGGCACCAGGGAGACAGCAAACCATTCGGTTGAGGTGGTCTTCGCGACAAATTATTCTATCCGTCTTCCTGATTATAGAATCCCCTACCACAACTAACTGTCTTGGCCTACCTGCGTTACCATCCCCCACACTACTAGTTGAGCTGTTCCCCTGGCTGTTAGGGAGACCAGTATCCACTAGGGTTGCCATCTCTGATACTGAGGCCCTCGCATCATCGCCCAACTTGGCAATTTTACTTGTGAGATCAGAAGCAGAAGTGACCTTCCTATTCCTTGCCCCCTTTCCAGTCCCTCTAACTACATTAACCCAGCTCCCTACTTGGGCCTCCTGGCTAGTTTCTCCAACCTCCATTTCTACCCCACTAACTGCTTGCTCTGTAAGATTGTCAATCGCCCTCAATGTTGCATTTTGCTCCTCTAGATCTCTAATAGGAGCTTCAAGGTGGGCAACATGCTCACATTTGTCACAGCGGTATTCACCCTGAAGCTGCTGCTCCAGAGATGTATACATGTGGCACAATGTGCACTGAAGAAAACCTCCAATCCTGCTGTCCATATCCTTTGTGACAAACAGCTGTTATTAACTACTTTTATCAAGGGAGTGTAATACTTACAGTTACAGTGGGTCCTGCTTACAACTCCTGCTTTTTAAACTTCTGCGTATAAAACTTCTCAGATGTTCACACTTAAGACTACAACACTTTAGAATACAAACCCAGCTTCAGTTAGAATTCAGTTAGAATTTTATTAAAATTCTGTAGGGTACCATTAAAAAAAAAAAATAATAAAAAAGATAGAGTAGTGATGGAAAAAAATAGTATCTAACGAAATGTATCTTTTTTATTATGAAATGTTAATTAATTTTTAAACAGGGATCAATTTATGTGAGCGGGTAAAGCACTAAAAATGTAGCAGACAATAATAAAAATGTAGTGTGTGCGTGTTTTTCACTTTTTTTTACATTTTTTAGGTAGTACTACTACTCCCAGCATGGAACACACTGTGTTCCAGTGTAGAATAGGTGTATATATACGGCCGTGCAAGGGACCATAGGAGAGCATCTGCCGCATCTATACATTATACAGAAGGATCACAGCGAGTGTCAGGAGTGATACCCGCAGTGATCTTTCCTTAACTACAAGTACTACTACTTGCAACATGGAGTATACTCTGCTCCATGCTGGGAGCTGTAGTACCTGCATTAATAGACAGATCGCAGCGGGTGTCAGAAGTTACACTCGCTGCGATATGTCTAATATTATGTTAATGCAGGTACTACAGCTCCCAGCATGGAGCAGAGTGTGCTCCATGTTGGGAGTAGTAGTACCTGCAGTAAGGGACAGATCACAGCGGATGTCACTCCTCCTGACACCCGCTGCGATCCTCCTGATGTGAATGTCGGGATCAGCTGTTCTCAAGGCTACAGAGCCGGGAGAACAGCTGACGCTGAGCCGTAGGTATACATCGTATATCTACTGCCCAGCAAGAACTTACAGTAAGCCTGCAATGTGTATACAGTATACACATTGCTCGCTCACTTAACCCCTTGTTGAGCTGTGCGCTATGCGCATGCCCAGCAAGGAAAGAGTTAACTTAGACTGCTGGACAGTGTATGTTAACCCTTTGGGCGGTATACACTATATACAGCTATCTATAGATAGCTGTATATAGTGTATACAGAAGACGAAGTCCGCTTACTTCCCTCGAGCAGGTCAGTGTAGCTCCGCCCCCTAGTGATGACATCATTAGGGGCGGAGCTACAGACGGGATTAGGGCTAGTCTGAAGCTCTGCTCACATTGTTCGTTTTGGATAATGGGAACAGACCCTTCTGGCAGTGTCTACCCAGACAGGGAGACTCCAGCTGTTGCTAAACTACAACTCCCAGCATGCCCAGACAGTCAAAGGCTGTCTGGGCATGCTGGGAGTTGTAGTTTTGCACCAATTGGTGGCTCCCTGTTTGGGTAGACATTGCATCATGGGTGCTCTCCCCAGCGGACAGCGCCAAAAATGTCATAACCAATTTTTGTGTTTTTTTCTTCTCGTTTCAGATTCGTGTATTCAGAGGATTACGTCGGATTCCATGGATTACGGCGGATAAATATTTTTTCTTTTAACCCCTTAAGGACGCAGCCCTTTTTCACCTTAAGGACTGAGCCCTTTTTCGCAATTCTGACCACCGTCGATTTATGAATTAATAAAGCGAAAACGCTTTTACCAAATATTCTGATTCTGAGATAGTTTTTTCGTGACATATTCCATCTTCCCTATTCCATATTCCATCTTTTTTCGTGACATATTCCATCATTTCCATCTTCTTCCCACGATCCCCTCGACATCCAGTAGTGGGCAGAACGGGGGGTTGCCATGGCAACCCCCTGTCCTGCGCTGCCATTGGCCAGAACTCCGTTCTGCTAATGGCAGGGGATAGGAGGAGATCGCAGCTCTGCGACCTCACTCCTATCCCTTAGGCTGATCGGGGCTGTCGCTGACAACTCCGATCAGCCCTATTTTCCGGGTGATCGGGTCACCAGTGACCCGATCAGCCCGGAATTAGAGAAAATCGCATGTCTGAATTGACATGCGATTTTCTCCGATCGCCGACATGGGGAAGTTTCAGGACCCCCTGGGCGATGTGCCGGGATGCCTGCTGAATGATTTCAGCAGGCATCCAGATCCGGTCCCCAACCGGCTAGCGGCGGGGACCGGAATTCCCACGGGCGTATCCATACGCACTCAGTCCTCAAGGACTCGGGATGCAGGACGTCTGCATACGCCCTGTGTCCAGAACAGGTTAATAAAATGGTTAACGAGGGCTGTGGGGGAGTGTTTTTAAAAATTGAATAATTTTTCCAATGTGTTGTGTTTTTTTTTATTGAATTTTCAGGCTTAGTAGTGGAAACCGGTCTTATTGACGGAATCCATTACTAAGCCAGGGCTTAGCGCTAGCCCCAAAAACAGCTAGCGCTAACCCCCAATTATTACCCTGGTATCCACCGCCACAGGGGTGCCGGGAAGAGCCGGTACCAACAGGCCCGGAGCGTCAAAAATGGGGCTCCTGGGCCTAGGCGGTAATAGGCTGGCGTAATTTAGGCTGGGGAGGGCCAGTAACAATGGTCCTCGCCCACCCTGGTAACGTCAGGCTGTTGCTGTGTGGTTGGTATTGTGCTGAGAATGAAAATATGGGGAACCCTATACGTTTTTTATTTAAATAAAAAAACGCATAGGCTTCCCCATATTTTCATAAAAGAAAAAGAAAATTAATCCGCCATAATCCTCTGCATACACGGATCTGAAACGAGAAGAAAAAAAAACACAAAAAATTGGTTATGACATTTTTGGCGCTGTCCGCTGGGGAGAGCACCCATGACGCAATGTCTACCCAAACAGGGAGCCACCAATTGGTGCAAAACTACAACTCCCAGCATGCCCAGACAGCCTTTGGCTGTCTGGGCATGCTGGGAGTTGTAGTTTAGCAACAGCTGGAGTCTCCCTGTCTGGGTAGACACTGGCAGAAGGGTCTGTTCCCATTATCCAAAACGGACAATGTGAACAGAGCTTCAGACTGGCCTGAATCCCGTCTGTAGCTCCGCACCCTAATGACGTTATCACTAGGGGGCGGGGCTACACGGACCTGCTCGAGGGAAGTAAGCGGACTTCGTCTTCTGTATACAGCTATCTATAGATAGCTGTATATAGTGTATACCGCCCAAAGGGTTAACCTACACTGTCCAGCAGTGTAAGTTAACTCCTTCCTTGCTGGGCTTGCGCATAGCACACAGCTCAGCAAGGGGTTAAGTGAGCCAGCAATGTGTATACTGTATACACATTGCAGGCTCACTGTAAGTTCTTGCTGGGCAGTAGATATACGATGTATACCTACGGCTCAGCGTCAGCTGCACTCCTGGCTCTGTAGCCTTGAGCTGATCCCGACATTCACATCAGGAGGATAGCAGCGGGTGCGATCTCCATGCTGGGAGCTGTAGTACCTGCATTAATAGACATATCACAGCGAGTGTAACTTCTGACACCCGCTGCGATCTGTCTATTAATGCAGGTACTACAGCTCCCAGCATGGAGCAGAGTGTACTCCATGTTGGGAGTAGTAGTACTTGTGGTAAAGGAAAGATCACTGAGGGTATCACTCCTGACACTCGCTGTGATCCTCCTGTATAATGTATGGATGTGGGGGCCGCTCTCCTATGGTCCCCTGCACTGCCGTATATATACACATATTCCTATTTCTCACAGAGAGCTGTGATTGGCTGGAACCATCTGGCCAATCACAGCTCTGTGGGAAATATGAATATGTGTATATATACGGCAGTGCAGGGGACCATAGAAGAGCGTCCGGCCGCATCTCTACATTATACAAGAGGATCACAAGGGACCCCGGCAATCTGTCAATAAGTACAGGTAACTACTACTCCCATCATGGAAAAGTGTATTCCATGCTGGGAGTAGTAGTACTACCTAAAAAATGTAAAAAAAATAAAAAGTGAAAAACACGCACACACTACATTTTTATTATTGTCAGCTACATTTTTAGCGCTTTACCCACTCACATAAATTGATCCCTGTTTAAAAATTAATAAACACTTCATAATAAAAAAGATACAGCATGCATTCGTTATCTTTCTATTTGTATTATCGTGGCTATTCGGGAATGTTCAAAGTATGTTTTTGTGCATTCTGATCGGTCTGAATGCCCGAAAACAGTAACATTCGGTAAATTAGACATTCGTGCCGAAACAAATTGCACATGTCAAGAGGGAGGAATACTGATGAGCTGGGCGGCGCTGCGGCAGGCGGCACTGACATCAGAGTGCCAGTTAGCCTGACCGGTGTCAGTTAGCACCTCATTTGCTTATACCAAAAATAGAAGATTACGGCCGAACGGTACGGCGGATCCGGGCACGGTAAGGATCAAACTGATCAACGTCCCCTGCACTACCCGACAGTACTGCTGGTTAGTGCGGGGGGGGGGGGGGGGGGGGGGGAGAAAGCTGACAGTTTTCCTTTAAGCCTACTAATTTTCTTTTTGTTATTTTTTTATTTTTTTTTTGCTGAAGAGTGCACTACGTAGAAACACAACCCTCTAAACTTTGCATAATGGCATTTATTTTTCCAATTTTGTCCCACAAATATATTTTTTCACTTCACCATACACTTTGAGTGATGAGTGATGTCATTACAAATGAGTGATGTCATTACAAAGTACATTAAGTCCCACAAACAACAAGCCCTATAGTTAAAAAAGTGAAAAATTGGAAGAGTTATGGATTTTAACTCCTTATGGACGTAGGGCGAACCTGTACATCCGGTCCCGGCATTTAAAACGGGGTCACGCCGTTACCGGGTCATACCGGGTCGGTCCCGGCAGCTAATGATAGCTGGGACCCTGGGCTAATAGCGCGCGGCACCGATCGTTGTGCCGCGCGCTATTAACCCTTTAGACACGGCAATCAAAGTTGACCACCACGTCTAAAATGAAAGTAAAAGAGCTTCCTGGCAGCTCAGTCGGGCTGATCGGGACCATCGTGGTGAAATCGCAATGTCCCAGTGAGCTAGGACGCGAGCGGAGACCCCCTTATCTTGCTCCGTCGCGTCCGATCGACGTTTGATTGCTCCAAACCTGAGCTACAGGCTAGAGCAACCGAGCCCCTATCACACTGATCCATGCAAAGCTATGGCTTTGCAGGGATCAGTGTAAAAGATCAGTGTGTGCAGTGTTATAGGTCACTATGGGAGCTATAACACTGCAAAAAAGTGAAAAGAAAAAAAAAGTTAATAAAGGTCATTTAACCCATCCCTAATAAAAGTTTGAATCACCCCCCTTTTCTCATAAAAAAAAAAACTGCATGAATAAAAATAAACATATGTGGTATCGCCGGGTGCGTAGACTATAAAAATATATCATAAATTAAACTGCACGGTCAATGGCGTACGCGCAAAAAATTCCATAGTCCAAAATAGTGTATTTTTGGTCACTTTTTATATCATGAAAAAATGAATAAAAAGCGATCATAAAGTCCGATCAATACAAAAATGGTACCGATAAAAACTTCAGAACATGGCACAAAAAATGAGCCCCCATACCGGCCCGTACGCGGAAAAATAAAAAAGTTATAGGGGCAAAAGATGACAATTTTAAACGTATAAATTTTCCTGCATGTAGTTATGATGTAGTTACGACAAAATCAAACCTATATAGGTAGGGTATCAATTTAACCGTATGGACCTACAGAATAAAGAGAAGGTGTCATTTTTACCGAAAAATTTACTGTGTAGAAACGGAAACCCCCAAAAGTAACAAAATGAATTATTTTTTCAATTTTGTCGCACAATGATTTTTTTTTCCCGTTTCTCCGTGGATTTTTTGGTAAAATGATTAATGTCACTGCAAAGTAGAATTGGTGGCGAAAAAATAATCCATCACATGGAATTTTATGTGCAAAACTGAAAGCGTTATGATTTTTAGAAGGTGATGAGGTGATTAAAGGAGAACTCCGGAATATAAAAATTGTCGCCCATACTGCCGGCAGTAAAAAAATAAAGATGTACATACCTTCCTCCGCTCCCCCGGGGCCTCCGGAAACCGGCTCCGGTCTCTGCCGCAATCCACTTCCTGGTTGCCGGTGGTCGGAGAATCATACTGCGCTCAGCCAATCACCAGCCGCAGCGAAGTCCGACTCGGCCGGCGATAGGCTGAGCGGCAGTGTGAAAACGCTTCAGGACACAAAATTCTTCACTACACCGGCACCTGCTGCCGGGGCCAAAAACAGCACACTGCCGCTCAGCCTACCGCCGGCTGATTCGGACTTCGCTGTGGCTGGTGATTGGCTGATTCATCCGACCACCAGCAACCAGGAAGTGGATCGCGGCGGAGACCAGAGCTGGTTACCGGAGGCCCCGGGGGAGCTGAGGAAGATATGTACATCTTTATTTTTTTACTACCGGCACTATGGTTCACAATTTTTATGTCCTGGAGTTCTCCTTTAACCCCTTAAGGACCCATGATGTATCGGTACGTCATGAGTCCTTTCCTTATCTATAACGTGGGGCCACGACGTGGCCCCGCGTCATAGTGGGTCGGGCCTGGCCTCTAACAATGGCCGGGACCCGTGGCTAATAGCGCGTGGCAGTGATCGCGGTGCCGCGCGCTATTAACCCTTTAGACGCGGCGTTCAAATTTGAACGATACGTCAAAAGTGAAAGTGAAACCATGCCGGTTAGCTCAGGGAGCTGTTCGGGATCGCTGCAGCGAAATTGCGGCATCCCGAACAGCTTTTAGACACGAGGAGGGTCTCCTACCTTGCCTCCTGGTGTCCGATCGCCGAATGACTGCTCAGTGCCTGAGATCCAGGCATGAGCAGTCATGTGGCAGAATCATCGATCACTGGTTTCCTATGAGAAACCAGTGATCAATGTAAAAGATCAGTGTGTGCAGTGTTATAGGTCCCTATGGGAGTTATAACACTGCAAAAAAAAATGTGCAATAAAAAAAAAGTGAATAAAGATCATTTAACCCCTTCCCTATTAAAAGTTTGAATCACCCCCCTTTTCCCATAAAAAAAAAAAAAAAAGTGTAAATAAAAATAAACATATGTGGTATCGCCACGTGCGGAAATGTACGATTTATAAAAATATATAGTTAATTAAACCGCACGGTCAATGGCGTACGCGCAAAAAAATTCCAAAGTCCAAAATAGTGAATTTTTGGTCATTTTTTATATCATGAAAAAATGAATAAAAAGTGATCAAGTCCGATCCACACAAAAATGCTACTGTTAAAAACTTCAGATCACGGCGCAAAAAATAAGTCCTCATATCGACCCATACGCAGGAAAATAAAAAAGTTATAGGGATCAGAAGATGACAATTTCAAACGTATTAATTTTCCTGCATGTAGTTATGATTTTTTCCAGAAGTACAACAAAATCAAACCTATATAAGTAGGTTATCATTTTAATCGTATGGACCTACGGAATACATATCAGGTGTCATTTTTACCGAAAAATTTACTGCGTAGAAACAGAAGCCCCCAAAAGTTACAAAATGGCATTTTTTTTTCAATTTTGTCTCACAATGATTTTTTTCCCGTTTCGCAGATTTTTGGGCACAATGACTGACGTCATTACAAAGTAGAATTGGTGGCGCAAAAAATAAGCCATCATAGGGATTTTTAGGTGGAAAATTGAAAGGGTTATGATTTTTAAAAGGTAAGGAGGAAAAACAAAAGTGCAAAAACTGGAAAACCCTGAGTCCTTAAGGGGTTAAAAGACGAAGAGGAAAAAATAAAAATGCAAAAAACGAAAAATCTCTGCCTGATAAAGGGGTTAGTCATTTAGAAAAGCAGAGCTGATTTTTTTTTTCCAAAAACAGCGCCACACCTGTCCTCAGGTTGTGTGTGGTATTGAAGCTCAGTTCCATTGAAGTGAACAATGCCAAGTTGTAATACCACAAACAACCTGCGGACAGGTGTGGTGTTACTTCTAGAATAAACTTTTATTTTTCTTCTCCTGAATAGCCTTATTTAATGCTCTGTACCCGAGCCAAGCCATCATAAAGAACGAGGGACATGATGTGACACACGAAATAAAGAGCGCGCCGCCCTACATGCCCCAGCCCCCAAGTGACGTGTCGGAAATGGGGCCCCGCCTCCTCCTGTCCCCAAGCGGCCTGTCAGTCATATCTACCAGGCCACGCCCCCTGTATCTCAGCACACACCAGGGGGAGGAGCCTCCGCGCTGAACCTGGGTGTAAGGGAAGAAGTTCAATGTGCAGCGGAGCCGGAGAGCTGCGTGTCCAGTGACAGGTCGGTGCGGGTCCCGGGGATGAGCAGACCCCTGCAGACTATTACCTCGGGCTGGATCACAGGTAAGGCGATCACTCCTTCACCTGGGGTGGCGGGATTATTACTTCCAATCCCCGGGATTACTCTCAGTGTGCATGCGTTTAGCCGGTGTTGGAACAGAGGAGCTATAGGGTTTCCAGGAGGAGTTATTGAGCAATCCCTAAACATCAGCAGTATGACACTGACACATGATCACCTATGGATGATGTATGTGGTGATCATTATACGTGGCATCCGGGTGACTGGACCATTGTGGGCAAATTCTTTACATTTTATTTAAAGGAGAATATTTAACCTGTGTGTCTGTTGTGTACATGGAGTCCTTTTCACTATGATCACCACTTAGAAAAGTTCTATACACAGTGAGGATCCTGATGATAGTCGAGTGCAGTGGTCTCCAACCTGAGGACCTCCAGATGTTGCAAAACTACAACTCCCAGCATTGGCTGTCCGGGCATGCTGGGAGTTGTAGTTTTGCAACAGCTGGAGGTCCACAGGTTTTTAGACCACTGGTCTAGTGTCTACGCCTCAATGGTGTATCTCCAGCTGTTGCAAAACTACAACTCCCAGCATGCCCGGACAGCCGTTGGCTGTCCGGGCATGCTGGGACTTGTAGTTTTGCAACATCTGAAGGTCCACAGGTTTGAGACCACTGGTCTAGTGTCTACACCTCTACGTGTATCTCCAGCTGTTGCAAAACTACAACTCCCAGCAGGCCCGGACAGCTGTTGGCTGTCCGGGCATGCTGGGAGTTGTAGTTTTGCAACATCTGCAGGTCTACAGGTTGGAGACCACTGGTCTAGTGTCTACGCCTTTTATGGTGTATCTCCAGCTGTTGCAAAACTGCGACTCCCAGCATGCCCGGACAGCCGTTGGCTGTCTGGGCATGCTGGGAGTTGTAGTTTTGCAACATCTGAAGGTCCACAGGTTTGAGACCACTGGTCTAGTGTCTACACCTCTACGTGTATCTCCAGCTGTTGCTAAACTACAACTCCCAGCATGGCCGGACAGGCATGTGCTGTCCTGGCATGCTGGGAGTTGTAGTTTTGCAACATCTGGAGGGCCACATGTTGGAGACCACTGGTCTAGTGTCTACGCCTTTTATGGTGTATCTCCAGCTGTTGCAAAACTACAACTCGGCTGTCTGGGCATGCTGGGAGTTGTAGTTTTGCAACATCTGGAGGGCCACAGGTTGGAGACCACTGGTCTAGTGTCTACGCCTTTTATGTGTATCTCCAGCTGTTGCAAAACTACAACTCGGCTGTCTGGGCATGCTGGGAGTTGTAGTTTTGCAACAGCTGAAGACACACTGTTTTGAAACCACTGGTCTGTGGCAATGGTCTCCAAGCTATGCACCTCCAGCTGTTGCAAAATTACAACTCCTAGCATGCCCAGACAGCCAATAGAGGTCCACGGTATGTGGACCACTAGTCTACAAGGACTGGCAGACCCATGCCCAAGGTATTTTTGGCAGGGAACAAATAGATCTGGCAGCCCATCTACTCTAGATGGTTGTCGGTGTGTTCACATGGTGCAGTAAAATGGGCAATGTCAGGTGCAAAACGTTTTTATGTGTTATACATCGTGAAGCTTTTAAGGCTCGTAATATACTTTAAATGTCAGTCCTTCTTATATGGAAAATGTTGCTTATTAAAATGACCACTAGGGGTCCCCATACCAGTCAGAATGCCATCCAGTTGGACGGCCGCATTATCTTTGTCCCATCCGAAGTGCGTGCTGGGACCATTGGACTACGGGGAAGGCTGCCAGACTCATGCCCAAGTTTTTTTATTTTTTATTTTTTGGTCAGGAAAAAAAAAATCTGCCAGTCCGTCTATTCTAGATGGTAGAAAGGGGTTATGGGTGAATTCAAATGGTGCGGTTAAATAGGCACTGTAGAATGCAAAAAGTTTGTATATGTTCTACATCTTGCAACATTAACTTTTGTAATACATTTCACAACTTTTTATACGGAAAATGTTGCTTGTTAAAATGACCACAAGGGGTCCCAATGCCAGCCAGAATGCCATCCTGTCCGGCAGCCATGTCATCTTTGTCTCTGCTAAAGCGTGCACTAGGACAAAGTCCAGGAAGTACGTGCAGGACTATTGGTCCTCAGTGCACACCCCCGGGGATCACTCTCTGCGGTCTGTTAGACAAGCTGGGAATGGCGCAGAGAATGGCTAGTCCTGCTTGTACTCCCTGCACTTTGTCCCTGCATGCACTTCAGCAGGGACAAAGATGGCCGGCCACTGAATAGGGTCGCACAGTGCGACTCTGAACCTCCATGGCTGAAGACTAAGGGGGAAGTTTGCACATGATATGTGAAGGCAATCCTTGGGAATGCCCCTTCCTCCATAGCGGACATTAGAGCGCCTGAAACAGCTAATAGAGGGCATTTGTAGTAGGGATCGACCGATTATCGGTTTGACCGATATTATGGGCCGATATTCACGATTTTGGACATTATCAGTATCGGCAATTACCTTGCCGATATGCTGATAATGCCCCGCCTCCCCGGCCCGAGACCACCGCCGCTGCTGCTGCCCCATATCCTCCCCCATCCACGGCTTTAGAATTGCCTGTTCCCGGGGTCCGTGCTACTTCTGGCTCCTGCGGCGTCCTGCGCGCTGCACAGCGCAATGACGAGTGACATCCTCAAAGCAACGTCACCGTCAGTGCGCACAGTGACAGCTCAGGACGCCGCCGGAGCCAGAAGCAGCGCGGACACCGGGAATGGGGGAGGCAATGGGGCAGCGGCGGCGGTAGACAGGCAGGGGGAGAGAAGCGGGCGGCGGTGGCGGTCTCTGGCCCTGCAAAAGCCGCTGCAGTTCATTGATTTAAAGCGACCGCTTTAAATCATTGATCTGGGGGGGGGGGGGAAATAACCGATAACTTATAAAGATATTCCAGGATAAGTTATCGGCTATCGGCCTGAAAGATCGCAGATTATCGGTATCGGCCCTAAAAAATCGATATCGGGCGATCCCTAATTTGGAGCCCAAGCAGCAAGTAAAACTCACAGAAAAGCCCAGCGCTAGTTTTGCCACAGCTTTGTTCAGGAACAAATAGTGAGTCACATAGGAGGTGTTTTTATTTTTATTTTTTTTCTTCCATCAAGCATGTGCCCATACGATTTAAAAGACAAGAATCATGAAAAAAAATGTATCCCCTATTTTACGGATTAGGAATAAGTTTTAGATCTCTTGTTTAGAGCCCAGCTCCCTTTACAGCGGCGCATCACGACCCCCGCCCCCTTTATATAGTTCTATGGGAGAGCCAAAGATTGCCGGCATCGGATAGGGGATAAGTGTTTTTTCATGATATTTGTCCTTTAAAGGAAATCTGTCGCCAGTGTCACCTGCACTAACCTGTTGGTACCGACAACGGTACTCACCTTGTCGTCCTGTTGCTTGGCGGATCTCCTGTAATCTTGGCTGTTAGCTCCGGCTCCGGGCACCCGATTTGGAGCATGGGCAGAGCTTAGTAATGTCACCGCTGCTGCTCCCTGCTGAGTCCTGCTAGAGAACAGCAGCGGTGACGTCACTAAGCTCCACCCGCGCCCCAAGCCAGGCCGGAGCTGAAGCTTAGTGGCCAAGATTACCGGAGATCCCCGCCATGGAACGGGACAAGGTGAGTACTGTTATCATCAGTGTCACTTGCATCTGTTGGTATCGACAGGTTAGTGCAGGTAACACTGGCGACAGATTTCCTTTAAAGGGGACCCGTCATGTTGGAAATTCAATTCAATCTGCAGGCAGCATAAGAGAGTAGAAGGAGCTAAGCAGATTGATATATAGTTTGTTGGGGAAAAGATACAGTAGGACTTGCTATTCATGTAAATTATGGCTCATTCTGGGCTCAGTAGTCATGTGGGCGGTGCTAATCAGTGACGGGTATCTGTATAGGTAGATACTGAGTAGGGCCACCCCCTGGACTAATTATCCCAGAGTGAATAGAGGTTTACATGAATCGATAAGTTACCCTGAATATTTTCCTACAAGACTATATATCGACCTTCTCAGCTCCTCCTGCTCTATAATATGATGCCTACAGATGAAATAGTATTTTCTCCATGACTGGTTTTGTGATGTGTTGATTGGCTGCTTAGATATTATAGGTAAAACATGTAAAACAAATGTTTTTTTACCTGTAAAAACCTGCACA
Source organism: Hyla sarda (assembly GCF_029499605.1). Taxonomy (NCBI): domain Eukaryota; kingdom Metazoa; phylum Chordata; class Amphibia; order Anura; family Hylidae; genus Hyla; species Hyla sarda. Next base: position 83,489,922 of record NC_079193.1, on the reverse strand, counting down.
TCCAGTTACCACATTGCAAAAGGGACTTAGTATGTAAGGAATTATGACTTGCCGGGAGGGTGGGTTGTGCGAGTGCTAACATCTGCGCAGATTTCTTCTTCTTCTTCTTCTTCTTTACCACGTGAATCAGGGTTTGGACCTTGTTGCAGAAAATTTACTTCAAGTGCACAACATGTGACTTTAGGGGCATTACTATCTTGATGGCAGGGGTTGCGACCAAGCCCGCAGGCTTTTAACTGTGTAAGACGAACAATTGGTTGAAAGTACATTGCGCTTACAACAGAACAGAGGTCGGCAGATCCCTGTTCTGCTGCTTCAGCCAAAAGTTCTGGTGCAGGCAGCACCTCTGTATGACGCTGCCTACATTGGGAGCTCAGAGAGTAGGAGCCGCGGAGAGCAGAGCCCCAGGAGCTGATTGGGAACAATAGAAGAGGTGACACGGGGGACTACTATATAGGGGGCACAGAGGGGGGACTTATAGGGGTACTCCCGTGCCACAGCATTCTGAACACCCCCGTGATGTCCTGCAAAGCCCCCTCCATTCATGTCTATGGGAGGGGGCGTGTTTTGAACGTTGGGTGTTGCTGGAGATCATGGGGGGGGGGGCTCCAGCTTATCCCCTTTGGATAGGGCATAAGATGCCTAGCAACAGAGTACTCTTTTAATTACTACATGGGAGCATAGCGGGTGCTTCTTTAGTACTATATAGAGCACAGAGGGGGCCTAAGAACTATATGGGAGTACAATGAAGGTCAATACCTGACCGAAACCTTATCTACTTGGATTGCGTATGAAATAAACCCCACATAAGCATTACCTTGAGTGCCGAGTCATTTGTTGCATTTAAGTAAGGATTGGGACCCTACTTGTGCACCCACCATCTGGATTATGAGTGCCATATTGTGCTACTAGTATATGGGAGTACAGAGGGGAGGAGGCTGACTACTATATAGAAGCAAAGGGGGGGGGGGCTGACTACTATGTAGAAGCAAATGGGGGGCTGATTACTATATTGGAACAAAGAGGGGGGCTGACTACTATGTAGAAGCAAAGGGGGGGCTGACTACTATATTGGAACAAAGAGGGGGGCTGACTACTATGTAGAAGCAAGGGGGGGGCTGACTACTATATTGGAACAAAGAGGGGGGGCTGACTACTATGTGGGGGCAGTATTGAGGCCCACCTAATATACCGGTATGGAAGCACAGAGTGGGCACTATTGCTGTGTGGGCCAATATACGTGAGGAGTTTGTGAAGAAGTGAGAATTGTGCTGGAGAAAATGTTTGTCCAGTAGATTCTGCAGTGAAAAGTCTTGGCTGGGAGAAGTCTTCATGGAGTCTGGTAAGAGAAGGAAAAGTGAAAAGTCCCTGGATGTAACTATAATGACTTATATGGGCTGCAGAGCTGCGATATATATATGTGTACAGCCAGTATATAGCAGTATATGGTCACTGTACCTGGGAATATTGGTACTTTTATAGTGGATTTTATTTAATTACAATAAATCTGTATTAGTCAGTAGTAATGGTAGTGGTGGTCATGGCGTGGCAGTATTATGTCTCTTGTCTCTTGCTGGTAACACACAAAGCGAACAGTGTACACCTGTGCATATATATAGTTGGGAGGTGCTGACAAATGTTGTTAATTGTTCTGGAAATATTGGTCTTTGTAAAGAGGATTTGGCTAGTAACAGTATGATGGTAACATACTCCTTGTTTGCCTTGTTACCTTTATACAGTGGTCCCTCAACATACGATGGTAATCCGTTCCAAATGGACCATCGTTTGTTGAAACCATCGTATGTTGAGGGATCCGTGCAATGTAAAGTATAGGACAGTAGTCTACAACCTGCGGACCTCCAGATGTTGCAAAACTACAACACCCAGCATGCCCGGACAGCCAACGGCTGTCCGGGCATGCTGGGAGTTGTAGTTTTGCAACATCTGGAGGTCCGCAGGTTGTAGACCACTGGTATTGGAGGTTATACTCGCGTGTCCCCGCCGCTCTGGACCGTCACCGTTGCCCTGGATGTCGCCTTACAAAGCTATCGCCGTGTCCCTGGGGTGTCCCCGACGCTCCGGCAAGGCCTCTGCTTCTCTGGCATCCTCTCTCTCCATCGCCGCCATCATGTCGCTACGCACGCCACTCCTATTGGATGACAGGACAGCGTGCGCAGCGACGTGATGACGACGATGGAGAGCGCCGACGATGCAGGGGATCCCGAAGAGGACGCGCCGGAGCCCCGAGGACAGGTAAGTGATCGTAAACGGCTATCCGGTGGCAGCTGAAGCAGTCTGCACTGCCGGATAGCCGTTTGTGCAATGGCTCATCGTATGTTGAAATGATCGTATGTCGGGGCCATTGTAGGTCGGGGGGTCACTGTATATATAATTTGTGTGTATGTGTATATATATACCCTTGGGACTCTAGTTACGCCCCTGTTTGAATACATCCTAATCGGTTGCTAGGCCAATTGGAGTCAATGGAGCTTGGTTAGTTTTGCTCTGGTACGGAGTTAGTTAACGGCAATAAAGAATCTTTCCGTACTTTTGCTGGCAGACGCCCAGGTGCCGGGAATCATTAGTTTTCTTATCATCTCCATCTTAGCGCAGCTCCATGCCCGGCTTTGTGCCCATTCTCTGCTTAACCAGTCAGGAGGTGAATTCGGGAGAAAAATCAGCAGAGTTTATTTTTGGCCACTGTGCACGAGCTATAAGGAGTTATGCTGGAGTTTTTCTTGCCTGTAAATCTTTAGTCGTCTCTAAGGAAATGCTTCGCTGGCGCAGGACCGCGGCTGAACAGCATATCTTTGTAGTATTTCCTACATCAGCACAAGGGAGCATAGTCACCTCCTGGGAAATGAGGCTCCTGTGTGCTGGGGGCTGTGTTCGGACTGGGATAGCTGTCAGCCAAATGTTCACAGCATCAGCCCATACTTATTCAGGCAACATACATTTAGATATAGTGAAGTTTGATTTTTGGAGAAATTAAATTAAATCTAAATTATTGTAGCTTGGGAAGCTCTGGTAAAGGTTTAGAGGTCTGCTTTACCCCATAGGAAATGCTCCATCTCGTTAGTCAGTCCCAAAATCTGCCCTGAGACCCTCCAATACTCCCCCTTATTAAAGCGGGTCTTACAATTCAGATAGCTGTTGACCGAGTGCTCCTCCTGCCGTCAGCTTTCTCTCCTGCTCCTCACACACATTTTCTGAATGAAGAAAAAACTGCTGCCAGACATCATCTCCCCTGCATTGGGCATGTTGAGATCGGACATACCTGGGAGTGGGTCAATGGGCTCCCATACCTATTAGATAGTCATCCAAAAAGAATGGGTTCAGCCAACTTAAATCTAATGTGTATGGATGGACTTGGGCACATTTACCTCATTATATGAGTGGAAATTCACAATTTGTGAAAACCAAGCCAGTACAGTGATCCCTCAACTTACAATGGCCTCAAGTTACAATATTTACAACATACAATGTTTTTTTCTGGATCATTGTACCTTGATACCGAACTTAAGATACAATGCAGTCCAGATCTGCGACACATATCAGTGGCTTGGAAGAAGTAACCAGGCAATATAGGTGTTTTACCAGTGAAATGGTCATTCTGAAGAGCATGCATTAAAGGGGTACTCCGCACCCCTAGACATCTCCTTTGGATAGGGGATAAGATGTCAGATCGCCGGGGTCCCGCTGCAGCACCCACCTGTATGGCTTTCACCTCACACCGGCAACGCTGGAGGCTTCGGATCCCGACCACAATGGCGGACGAGCGTGAAGTCACGATTCCGCGCCATGTGACGTCACGCCCCGCCCCCTCAATGCAAGTCTATGGGAGGTCAGTCACGCCCCCTCCCATGGACTTGCATTGAGGGGGCAGGGCGTGACGTCACATGGGGCGGAGTCGTGACGTCACGCTTGTCTGCCATTGTGGTCGGGATCCGAAGCCTCCAGCGTTGACGGTGTGAGGTGAAAGCAGTACATTTGGGTGCTGCTGCCGAGATCCCGGGGTCCCCAGCAGCGGGACCCCGGCGATCTGACATCTTATCCCCTATCCTTTGGATAGGGAATAAGATGTCTAGGGGTGTGGAGTACCCCTTTAACTGGCTCTGGTAGCGCCACCCTACAGTACAGGGAGGTACTACATTTTCTCTACTACTCTTTACCTGTGCCAGGGATAGCTGTTCCTTTTATACACCAGTAGGGCTGGGCGGTATGGCCAAATATGTGCATTGCGGTATTTTTGTAACTTACGGCGGTGCTCCCCATCGGGGTACTACTCACGTTACCCGCAAGCGCTGCCCTCTTTGTCCTCCTTTTTGTTGCGGCCGCCGGCGCTGACACTCTATACTGTATCGCTATGCCCGGGCTGCAAAAGGTAAACAGAAAAAAACTTTAACGCATGTTCCTATGTTGGCCTTACGCTTTTCGTGAACGTCGGAAAGTCGTCAGCCTATCACCGGCCGCAGCGATGTTCCGCCTCGGCCGGTGATAGGCTGAGCCCACTGTCATTTAAGAAGCCGGCTTCTTACATGACAGTGCGCTCAACCTATCACCGGCCGAAGTGGAACATCGCTGCGGCCGGTGATAGGCTGACGACTTTCCGATGTTCCATTCCCTAGGAAGCAAGTCCGGACCGACGGGGAAGGTGAGTTAAAGTTTATTTTGTTTACCTTTTGCAGCCCGGGCATAGGGATACAGTATAGAGCAGTGGTCTTCAACCTGCGGACCTCCAGATGTTGCAAAACTTCAACTCCCAGTATGCCCGGACAGCCAACGGCTGTCAGGGCATGCTGGGAGTTGTAGTTTTGCAACATCTGGAGGTTGAAGACCACTGGTATAGAGTGTCAGCGCCGGCGGCCGCAACAAACAGGAGGACGAGGAGGGCAGCGCTTGCGGGTGACATGTGGGGACAGCGCAGCCCTGGGCTGATAATTCATTCCCGAGGAGAAGGGGCCGAACCGGTATTGCGGTATGGGTTAAAATTCATATCGTGCAGCACAAAAATTTCGGTATTCGGTATGAACCGGTATACCGCCCAGCCCTAAGGTGAGTGCTGCTTCATTTTACTTTTTACTCCTGTCCTCTACATAGACAGTGATCACAGCTCCCAGCAGCTCTTTCTTACTTTTATATGTAACTTGCTTTATCTGTATTAGTTATCTACTTATTTTTCTTTAATCCTCACTATTCCTATCCTTGGATGACGTTTTGGGGCTTCAGAACCACTTACCAGTGTCCATAGAGTTATGGCCTCCATTTACAATGGTCGTCCTGGAACCAAATAATATCGTAACTTGATGGACCATTGTACTGCTCACCTACAGTATCTCACATAAGTGAGTCCATCCCTCACGTTTTAGTTTTTGTTCTTTTCGTGTGACAACACTGAAGAAATGACACCCTGCTACGATGTAAAGTACGGTAGTTTTATGTTGTGTCCCCTCAAAATAACTCAACACACAGCCATTAATGTCTAAACCTTGGCAGCCAAAGTGAGTACACCCCTAAGTGGAAATGCCCAAAGTGTCAACATTTTGTGCGGCCACCATTATTTTCCAGCACATGTACATTGAGTTCACCAGAGCTTTGCAGGTTGCCTCTGGATTCCTCTTCCACTCCTCCATGACACCAATACGGAGGTAGTGGATGTTAGAGACCTTACGCAGCATAATCATACATTGATCTATGAGATCAGTGCTCTATTGCTACAACCTGCATATATTGGCATTTAAACAGTTAAATAATGGAATGCTCTTTGATTACCGGTAGATGTCGGCTGCATATAGCAGCAGGTACCTGCCAGGTGCACCATACTCCCTCACCTGATCCATGATGGAAAGGGCTGACAGAAACCTAGACACCAAGAAAATCTGTTGCCATGGCGACTCGAAAAGCCTCCAAAGAAATGGGGCAATACAGTGGATACGAGGAAAAAATGTAATCTTTAATGCTTTATTGATCCATTTTAAAAAGCCAGTATGTCAGCAGTGTGGTTCAGAAGCATGCAAGCAAATCATGACTAATGGTGCTTGCATGTGCCCAAAATACGTCGGTGCCATGCTGGTCTTTTAAAAATGGATCAAAGTAACATTAAAGGGGTACTCCACTGCCCCAGTGTTCGGAACATTTTGTGCAGGCTGCAGGTATCGTGACGTCATGACCACGTCCCCTCGTGATGTCACGTCACACCCCCTCACTGTAAGTCTATGGGAGGGGGCGTGGTGACTGCCACGCCCCCTCCCATAGACTTGCATTGAGGTGGCATGGCGTGACGTCATGATCCCCGCAGCCAGCGGTTGGAACAAAATGTTCAGTGCGCTAGGGCAGAGGAGTACCCCTTTAAAGTTTTGTCTGGGCGCTGTACTTTCTTTTTCTATGTATATATATGTGTGTATGTGTGTGTATATATATATTTATATTATATCATTAGGGCTGCACGATATATCGCAAAAGCAATCGGATCGCGATTTTTGCTTTTTGCGATATGGTGATACGACCCCCCCCGGGAAAACATGCGATTATCTGCTCGTGCTGGCTCCCGTGGCGGGGGTGGCCAGAGCAGGTAAAAACTAATTTAAATACTGTCAGTGTTTCCCAACCAGGATGCCTCCAGTTGTTGCAAAACTACAACTCTTAGCATGCCCGGACCGGCAAAGGCTGTCCGGGCATGCTGGGAGTAGTAGTTTCACAACAGCTGGAGGCACCCTGCTAGAAAAACACTGAGCTAAGGGCACAGGGAGAAAAAGAAAAAAACCTTCTGCCTACCTAGTCCCGGTCCCTGCAGATTCGTCTCCGTGCGCTCCGAGGTGTCCTCTCTTAGTACAGTAGGACCTTTCCCTTTTCAGCCAATCACTGGCCGCAGTGGTGTAACGTGTCAAGTCAGTGATTGGCTGATGGGGAAAGGTCTTGTACTGCAGTAATACACTAGGTTTCCCTGGTCCTGCGGAAGACTTGAAATCCACCCGGGAAACCCAGTGTATAAGAATACAAGAATGTGACAGAAGGGGGGGGGGGGATGTGAGAGAAGGGGGGGGGGGGATGTGACAGAAGGGGGGGAGGGGGGGGATGTGACAGAAGGGGGGGAGGGGAGGGATGTGACAGAAGGGGGGGGGATGTGACAGAAGGGGGGGGGATGTGACAGAAGGGGGGGGGATGTGACAGAAGGGGGGGGGGATGTGACAGAAGGGGGGGGGGATGTGACAGAAGGGGGGGGGATGTGACAGAAGGGGGGGGGAGAATGTGACAGAAGGGGGGGGGGAGAATGTGACAGAAGGGGGGGGGAGAATGTGACAGAAGGGGGGGGGAGAATGTGACAGAAAGGGGGGAAGGGGATGTGACAGAAGGGGGGAGAATGTGACGAGGGGAGGGGGGGGATGTGACAGGGGTGTGACAAGGGGGAGAAGAATGTGATGGGGAGGAGAATGTGACAAGGGGGAGATGTGAAATAGGCGGTGGGCATGAAATGGGGGGATAGATGTGAAATGGAGGCGATTGGACATGAATGGGGGGGATTTCACCATTTTTTTTTTATTTTTTTTTATTACATTGCATCGCATATCGCAATCACAATATTTAGGCCCAAAATAGCTATCACACATTTTCCCCGTATCGTGCAGCCCTAATATATATATATATATATATATATGTATGGAAATGACCTGATGATCATCCTTTTTCGTCTGCACCTGATATTTATTCTTTTATTCTTTCTTTGCTGTGATCACGAGCCTGGCATACATAGACCAGTGTTTATACACAGTAGCCAGTCTGCAGAGGCAGAGCTACGGGGGGAGGAATAGAGCTGCAGTCTGGACCAATGAGGGGACATAGAGCATGTCCCAGACTACCTCAGACTCCCTGTAGGCACTGCAGATAAGCTGGAATCACTCATAACAGCTCTTCCCTAATGGACCTAAAAAGCAGCCAAGCAGCAAGATATAAATACATACCAGGTAAGCATCCCCTCTAAGTACTGACTTACATAACATTTTGAGCTACTGACTGGACAACTAGGTAAATAAACTGTGTGTCTGGCCTCAAGTTGGGCTATAAATGTATAAAATCATATACTCACTTGCCCCAATCCCCCAATGCATTTATTTCATGGTGCCCATTGCCATCCAAGCAGTACTTTGCTATTTTTTCAAGTCATTGACCAAACCGGTGACTTGCCTTGGCCAGTGATTGGCTGAGCAGGTTCTTCGTACATGTCTAAGCTAAAGTCTAAAGCACTGCTTAGCCAGGAACAGACAGTGTATTGGGGCATCAGGGCAGGTGAGTCTAGGTGTTTTTATATTTTTTGAGCCTGGATGCACACAGTAGAGTGGGCGGTCACACGCTATACCTGCAGATCCAGCAAATCCCACACACTTTTGCACCGCAGCCAGTAGGACCAGGTACACACAGTTACGCCCACCAGTGCCCTGTGATTATTATTATTATTTTTTTTTTTATAGTACATAAGGGTGCAGATATGCCTTTCAGGAGCATAGAAAAGCTAGGTGATAATGTCGCCCATATCTGCTTATAGTTGTGTGTGACAGACAGACCCTGTAATTATGTGATTACAAGATCATGAGTCATTACAGGATCTGATTGTCACACACAACTTTCCCAGTCTGCTGAATTGCATACCTGCTTAGTACAGCAGCCACACGGCCAGTTGGCCATCATTATTAGTCCGATCACCGTTACATGGACCACCGTTACATGGACCATTTCTCCCTATCTCTTGCACAGAATTTGGACTCCTACTGGCCTGGCAAAAGTCCAAAATCAGGAATGGAGTGCAGAGGGAGGTGTGTGCAGCTTTAGCCAATCATATCTCATCTCACACTGAACTGCTTTGGACTGTGAGTAGCAGAGTGAGGGAGGAAGTTCTCCCCTGTATGACTTCTGATGATGTCACGCCTGCTGGGGAACGCCCCTTCCCAGTCTGTGAATCTGACTGAGCAAAAAATACAGAGCAATATCAAGGTAGAAAACTAAAAATGTATAAAAATAAAGGCAAGGGATACTCTTTAAAGGGGTACTCCGCCCCTAGACATCTTATCTCCTATCCTAAGGATAGGGGATAAGATGTCAGATCGCCGGGGTCCCACTGCTGGGGAACCCTGAGATCTCGGCTGCGGCACCCCGCTATCATTACTGCACAGAGCAGACTCGCTCTGTGAGTAATGACCAGCGATACAGGGGCCGGAGCATCGTGATGTAATAGCTCCACCCCTCGTGACGTCACAACCCGCCCCCTTAATGCAAGTCTATAGGAGAGGGCGTGATGACCGCCACTCCCCCTCCCATAGACTTGTATTGAGGGGCGGGCCGTTACGTCACCAGGGGGCGGAGCCCTGACGTAATGATGCTCCGACCCTTTATTGCCCGTCATTACACATGGAGCGAGTCTGCTCTGTGCAGTAATGATATCGGGGTACCAGCAGCGGGACCCCGGCGATCTGACATCTTATCCCCTAACCTTTGGATAGGGGATAATATGTCGAAGGGCGGAGTACCCCTTTAAGGGAACCTCGCCAAATGACAAACAGTAATCACTTGTGTGGCTTGGACCTCGGCCAATAAAACTTCTCTAGAAGATGGGGGCGCTGCATATTCCCAGACTGGGACAAATTGAGGTCACCTGCAAAAACCATAAGAGACAGAAAGGCATTGCTAGTGATTTTATACACTTAAATATTTACTCTGTTCTTGCTTAGTTTTATTTGTGGCTGACCTCCATCTGTTCCAATCTGGGAATACCGCAGCCCCCCCATTATCTAGAGGATATTCTTTGGCTGAGGTCCAGGCCTCTAAGATAGTACTGGCGGCAATGTAGTGGCACAGAACTGCTAAGTATATTATAATTTTGTTCATTCTAAGATTTAGCCAGTCTTCATGAGGGTAATGCTCCTCTTGCCCCCCACTGATAGTCTGGCCACCACATACACAACAACCAGTCCTTGGTGAGAGGAGTGGAGTGAGTAGCCCCCTCATGAATGCAACACTGTATTGTGTTCCAATAGATCACATCGCACAATATTGTTTTTGTAGAATTGATCTGTTTTTATTATGGTATATTTAGTTGACAGATCCTCATAAAATATTCTAAAAATGTCTCAATGCAAGATTCTCTTAGTTTACGGGCTGACAGATGCCATAAGAAGGCTATGACCTCACTATGCAGCAGAAAATCTGCAGCATTTCTGCACTAAATTGTCCACTTTAAAGCATTTGGGGCCCCCACTGATCATATGCCCCTTTTAAGAACAATACCTCAGGGCAGTGTTTTGGCTCTTGAATTTAACTAGATCTCTAAAAACTTTTTAAGATTATTAATCCGCTTTATTGTGGTGCTTTATATATTTTACAAAGCAATGAAGTATCCAGCTCACCAATCTGCCATGTGTGCACGGATGCGTGGGGACTGCACGCACAGAACAATTGGAAGCAAGGAATATTCAGCACCACGGCCTCGGATTAAGAATGTTGCATTACTGGATCATCATCAACAGGAACCTAAAACACAGCATGGACCAATGAATGACGCGTTTTGGCGGATGTAGCCGCCTTAGTCGTACTCCACTAGCCCAGGAATCCATCCCCTCTAAATTGGGGGAGAGCTCCACCCACTGCCAGGTGCCACACCTATGTCGGTGTGGGCAAGACACTCCTACTAGACAGATGGGGAATCACATTGATTAGTCACCATCAGTGCAACACTAAACATTGTGTATATCAACATAAATAAATAACACATTATATAGTGCATTAATATTATTAAATACTAGTATCATCATAAATATTATGCATGAATACACAAGTATCACACATCAGAATGAGAAGAGGAACAAAGATGACTATAGAAATGAAGTCTTTATATCAGTGTCAAGTACTTCTTTACAAAGTGAAAAAAGCAAAAAATAATAAATACAGTGTACACTATAAGACACCAAGATACGAATAATATATACTAAATGCTAAAAAAAAATAAGAGAAATAAAGAATACAGAATTAAATATTTTAAAAGACCATAATTATATGTGCAGAACTTGAGCGATAAAAACATAAATGAATACAAGGGGGGGGGGGGGAGGATAAATAAACAAATAGTATGCGTACTGTATATGATTCCAAGAAAATAAAAAAACACAATTAACCAATCTGCTTTTGATCTGCACATACAACAACCCCTCCGACCTACGATGGCCCCGACATACATACGATCATTTCAACATACGATGGACTCTCAGAGGCCATCGCATGTTGAAGGCAGCATCAACATACGATGCTTTTGTATGTCGGGGCCATCGCATAAACGGCTATCCGGCAGCGCAGACTGCTTCAACTGCCGCCGGATAACTGTTTAAGGTGCCCCGTGTGGTCCGGGGATGATCACTCACCTGTCCCCGGTACTCCGAAGCGTCCTCTTCGGGCTCCGCTGCATCGCCGTCGCTCTCCTTCGTCGTCATCACGTCGCTGTGCATGCCGTCCCGTCATCCAATAGGAGCGTTGCGCGCTGTGATGTGATGACGGCGATGCAGAGCGATGATCCCAGGCAGCAGAGACGGTCCGGAGCGGCGGGGACGCGACAATAGCAATGGAGAGCGACATCCAGGGCAGCGGTGACGGTCTGGAGCGGCGGGGACAGACAATATACTTAACATTGCACGGATCCCTCAACATACGATGGTTTCAACTAACGATGGTTCATTTGGAACAAATTACCATCGTATGTTGAGGGACCACTGTATATCAAAAAGAAGACCTGGAACTATCTGGAAGTAGGTTGTGACCGAGCAATAGTACGATGCGGGTGTATAAATATACAGCAACTATATATACTGCTCCCACTTTGTGAGAAATCCCACAAGTGCATGAACCACAAAAACAGGATAATCTCTAATATTAGGGTATAGACCCATCATGAATATTCACTCAAGGTACATGCAATATTGTGGGAGAGTTCACAAAACTATGGGAAAAGAGTAATTAAAATATAATAATAAATATAGGTTTATGTCCATTCTAACCAATTGATATCACTCTAAGATTGCATTTCCCTAATGACAGTTTCGTTACAAGTTATATCTCACAAGTATATAGTAGTTGTAGGACTATGGGAGAAAAGGAAAAAACTGGAATTTGTTGTCTACAGTATTTATGACCTAAAACGTATGTGTAGAAATGTACAACGGAGACCCTAGATGTTAATAGTGTAAGATGACATCCTGTCTCTTGTTCCTTCCCGCTGGGAACCTAGTTCTCAACTTCAGTATCCAAAAGACCTCTCGGCCCAGTAACTTTTGTTTATGGTCACTTAACTATGGTCCAGTAACTTTTGTTTATGGTCAGCTACCCTGGTGATGGTCGGCACAATGTTTGCTGACCATGGATATATTGCGGGATGTCAGACAAATGCTTAGGAATCCTTACCATTTAAAGCATTTGTCATGCATCCCACATATTGGGTGCCACACTCCCGACATGTGACCAGATATACAACAAATGTGGTATTGCAATAAATGTACTGCTGTATTTCGTATCTGCCGCCTTTGGTGGCAGAAACAAATTCTGTGCTGTCGTTCATCACGGAGCAGCAAATACATTTGCGATGTCCACAGCAGTGGGATCCTGGGTATGTGAGCCAGTTGGATTTAGGTCAGGTCTGACTGGAAAAGAAAATGGGTGAAATAGTGCTGGCAATGGTAGCAGCCTTTCTAGATACACAACGGACACCATTCCGGAACATATTAGTATAAGCTGGATCCCCACTAATCATTGGGATGTATTTCAGAATGATCCTCCGTATGGCAGAAAAAATCCTCACTGTATTTTGTGGAGAAAACTAAAGGCTGGTCACCATTGTCATACCTATGGAATTTTTTGCCACCTTTGAGAAGAGTATCTTGTGGTCGTTTTTTGGCTATGTGACTTGCCAGATCCACAAAACAGGGTCTATAACCCCGATCCCTAAGGCGGGTAGCGATTGTTACCAATTTCACGCTCGAAGTCCTCATCACGATAACTGCGGCGGGCACGTATCATCTACCCCACAGGCAGATTTTTTTTTTTTTATCACCTGGGGTGGATGGCACGAGGCCGCATGGAGAATAGAATTAACAGAGGTATCTTTTGCGGGCTGATTGTCCCTGAAGTGCTATGGCCCATCAGCAACAAATCCAGAAACGGCATGTTCCGTCTCCGCCTGTCAATCCCTTCTCAGTGGTCTTCAACCTGCGGACCTCCAGATGTTGCAAAACTACAACTCCAAGCATGCCCGGACAGCCATCCAGGCATGCTGGGTGTTGTAGTTGAAGACCACTGCGGCCTTCGTCATCATCCAGCCCCCCCTTTTGTTTTGTACTCACTTCCCCTCGGCGGGAAGTTAGGGTGAGCTGGTCCGGGACTGTCCGGTGGGGAGGTTTAGTCGTTGCAGGCTGTCTATTTTCACCGGGGAGGGGGGGGGGGGGCTTTTCTCCGCGCTTCGGGCCTGGCCCCGGACTAGTGACGTTGCCTTGACGACGACGCACAGGGACGTTCATGCGCAACGTTAGGGCCCATAGTGCGGAGAAGAGGCCCCCCCCCCGGGGAAAATAGACAGCCCACAACGACTAATCCTCCCCACCAGACGGTCCCGGACCAGCTCACCCTAACTTCCTGCCGAGGGGAGGTGAGTACAGAATAAAAGGGGGGGGGGGGGGCTGGATGATGACGAAGGCCGCAGTGGTCTTCGACCTGCGGACCTCCAGAGGACCTCCAGCCGATGGCTGTCCAGGCATGCTGGAAGTTGTAGTTTTGCAACATCTGGAGGTCCGCAGGTTGAAGACCACTGATGAAGGGATTGACAGGCGGTGATGATGAAAGGGGGGGGGGGATGATGATGTAGGCTGCAGTGGTCTTCAACCTGCGGACCTCCAGAGGACCTCCAGCCGATGGCTGTCCGGGCATGCTGGGAATTGTAGTTTTGAAACCTCTGGAGGTCCGCAGGTTGAAGACCACTGAAAGGATTGACAGGCGGTGATGATGAAGGGGGTGGATGATGACAGGAGTCTGGATGATTACATGGGGGGATGATGTATTTCCCACCCTAGGCTTATAGTCGAGTTAATAACTTTTCCTGGGTTTTTGGGGTAAAATTAGGGGCCTCGGCTTATATTCGGGTCGGCTTATACTCGAGTATATACGGTATGTCCAAGCAGTTTTCGCCTGTTCTCACAATTTCTTCATCCATGGTCAGCAAACATTGTGCCGACTATCACCAGGGTAGCTTTTCCAGCATTTTGGTCCAGGGCATTGAACGGGTTAATATTCCTGTACGTGGAGGTGACCATAAACAAAAGTTACTGGGCCGAGAGGTCTTTTGGATACTGAAGTTGGGAACTAGATTCCCAGCAGGCATGAACAAGAGACAGGATGTCATCTCACACTATTAACATCTAGGGTCTCCGTTGTATATGTGATATCAATTGGTTAGAATGGACATAAACCTATATTTATTATATTTTAATTACAATTTTCCCATAGTTTTGTGAACTCTCCCACAATATTGCATGTACCTTGAGTGAATATTCATGATGGGTCTATACTCTAATATTAGAGATTATCCTGTTTTTGTGGTTCATGCACTTGTGGGATTTCTCACAAAGCGGGAGCAGCATATATAGTTGCTGTATATTTATACACCCGCATCGTACTATTGCTCAGTCACAACCTACTTCCAGATAGTTCCAACTCTTCTTTTTTTATATATGTGCAGATCAAGAGCTGATTGGTTAAATATTTATTTATGTTATACATGCTGTTTATTGTTGCACTGATGGTGACTAATCAATGTGAATCCCCATGTGTCTAGTAGGAGTGTCTTGCCCACACCGGCACAGATGTGGCACCTGGCGGTGGGTGGAGCTCTCCCCCTATATAGAGAGGATGGATTCCTGGGCTTATGCAGTACGACTAAGGCAGCTGAATATGCCGAAATGCGTCACTCCTTGGTCCATGCTGTGTTTTATGTTCCTGTCGATGATGATCCAATAAAGCAACGTTCTTAAACTGAGGCCGTGGTGCTGGATATTCCTTGGTTCCAGTTTATATATTTTACTTTTCTAGAATTTACATACTTGAGAAAAATATCATCAGTTGTACTCCTGTCAATCGTAGTCTGTTATCCTATCTGCCTGAAATTGGTCACAATGCTGCAGAACCCCCCAAAAAAAAGTGCAGATAAAATCATCTCTGACTGTACAACAGAACACCTAAAGCGCAGGGATTTTTGATTTAGCATAAAAGGGATATTCTGGCCAAATACATCTTATCTCCTATCCAAAGGATAGGGGATAAGATGTCTGGTTGCCGGAGGCCCGCCGCTGGGACCCCCATCGATCTCCGTTCTATGCGGGGCTGCATTTCCAGTCTCGGAAACCACTTTGTTTATGGAGTGGAGACATGACTTCACGCAACACCCCCTCGTGACGTCATTTCATGCCCCCTCCATTCATGTCTATGGGAAGGTGCGTGACAGGGGATAAGATGTATTTGGCCGGAATACCGCTTTAACTGAGACTTGTACAAATGATTGACAGGGAAGCGGTGTCCTGAAATTATTGAACACCCTCACGCAGTGCCTATTTTTTTTATTTTTTTTAAGTGACTGTTGCGGTACAAGTACTTGTGCAAATGTCCACTATTGACACCAGTGCATTTCTAATAGAACTTTCAGATTTGGATTAATTGAACATATGTGTTAATCGATATGAACACATACACGTATCTTAAAAGGGTTGTCTGTAGTACCTGCAGAAATGCTATAAATTAAAAGTCTATTAGTTCCCTATTTATTCCTCTGTTTCTCTATTGCAAATGTTCCGGTGGTCCCCTCCGGTCTATTCACTTTTTTTGGAGCAATATGCTGTATTGTACGAGACTGATGCAGCCAGTCACTGACAGAGATGCTAGCAATGTTTGTTTTCTTGCAGCTACTGCATTTACACTGATTTCCTTTTTTAAGGGAACTGGTCATCACTTTTAATGCTGACTGAACCACAGGCAGCATCAAACATGAAGCATGACTCCCTCTGCACAACAACGGATTATTCATAGTTATAATACAGGCTTGAAACTGGACTTTTAGAGTCATGGGGTCAGTCCCCTCTGGTGTCTTCCCCGTCTTCCTTGATAAATCTCTCCGTATATGCAAATAGATGGAAATCCAGAAACTAACACTGGATGGGCAAGGAGAAGTCAGAAATCGCAGGTTAACAGCAGCTCAGATTAGAGACCAGGTCAATGCCGCACAGAGTTCTAGCAGCAGACACATCTCTAGAACAACTGTTAAGAGGAGACTGTGTGAATCAGGCCTTCATGGTAGAATATCTGCTAGGAAACCACTGCTAAGGACAGGCAACAAGCAGAAGAGACTTGTTTGGTCTAAAGAACACAAGGAATGGACATTAGACCAGTGGAAATATGTGCTTTGGTCTGATGAGTCCATATTTGAGATCTTTGGTTCCAACCACCGTGTCTTTGTGAGACGCAGAAAAGGTGAACGGATGGACTCTACATGCCTGGTTCCCACCGTGAAGCATGGAGGAGGAGGTGTGATGGTGTGGGGGTGCTTTGCTGGTGACACTGTTGGGGATTTATTCAAAATTGAAGGCATACTGAACCAGCATGGCTACCACAGCATCTTGCAGCGACATGCTATTCCATCCGGTGTGCGTTTAGTTGGACCATCATTTATTTTTCAACAGGACAATGACCCCAAACACACCTCCAGGCTGTGTAAGGGCTATTTGACCAAGAAGGAGAGTAATGGGGTGCTGCGCCAGATGACCTGGCCTCCACAGTCACCGGACCTGAACCCAATGAAGGCAAAAGGGCCAACAAGTGCTAAGCATCTCTGGGAACTCCTTCAAGACTGTTGGAAGACCATTTCAGGTGACTACCTCTTGAAGCTCCACAAGAGAATGCCAAGTGTGTGCAAAGCAGTAATCAAAGCAAAAGGTGGCTACTTTGAAGAACCTAGAACATGACATATTTTCAGTTGTTTCACACTTTTTTGTTATGTATATAATTCCACGTGTTAGTTCATAGTTTTGATGCCTTCAGTGTGAATCTATAATTTTCATAGTCATGAAAGTAAAGAAAACTCTTTGAATGAGAAGGTGTGTCCAAACTTTTGGTCTGTACTGTATGTATGTGTGTATATGTACAGTGGTCCCTCAAGTTACAATAGTAATTGGTTCTGGGACGACCATTGTATGTTGAAACCATTGTATGTTGAGACCATAACTCTATGGAAACCTGGTAATTGGTTCTGAAGCCACCAAAATGTCATCCAAAATAGGAAAAAGTGAGAGTTAAAGAAAAATAAGTAGATAACTACTATAGATAAAGCAAATCCTTACATATAAAAGTAACACAGATCTGCTGGGAGCTGTAAATCACTGTCTATGTCAGTGTTTCCCAAGCAGGGAGCCTCCAGCTGTTGCAAAACTATAACTCCCAGCATGCCTGGACAGCCAAAGGCCAAAGGCTGTCCGGGCATGCTGGGAGTTGTAGTTTTGCAACAGCTGGGGGCACCCTGCTTGGGAAACACTGGTATATGTAGAGGACAGGAGCTTCTTCCGGGTCCTGTACAGATGTCCTAAAAAAAAAGTTACATGGAGTCACCCTCATCTGGTGTCCAAAGGAGCATGTATCCCTGGTACAGGTAAAGCGTACAGAACATGTAATACCTCCCTGTACTGTAGGGGGCGCTACCAGACATCAGTCAGTGCATACACTTCAGTAATACAGGGGTTTTACCAGTAAATTGCCCATTCTGATTGGTCAGTTCTTCCGGCCATTGACACGTTTCGCAGATCTGGACTATCTATACATTGTATGTGGAGTCTGGTTTCAACTTACAATGGTCCAGAAAAGACCATCGTATGTTGAAACTATTGTATGTTGAGGCCATTGTAAGTTGAGGGATCACTGTATTTATTTTTTTATAAACTTTAATATTTTTTTTATTTATTTTTTGCTCCCACTAAGGGACTTCACAGTGCGATTTGTTGATCGATTCTATAATGCTCAGTATACCAAAGCATTATTGCCTATCGGTGATAAACTGACTGCCACTCTGTTAGGCCATGTCTATGGCCCAGTCTTATGGCCATTCAGCTATGTTAGGGCCATGGCAACTTTTGGTATCCAAAGTTATTTCTTAGAGCGCAAAGAAGGTGATAGAGGACTATCCCCAGCCTTTCTAACTATCAAGAGTCTTCATTGCAGATTCTGCAAATACATTTCATGTATAATTAAAACAACATTTTGTTCGGTAAAATGTCAGACACCATAACGGAAAAGGAATTTGTTGGTGTCTGGCACAAAAGAGATTTTTGTTCTGCTCCAATGATGGTGCCGAACAACAGAAATGCTTAATGTAGATGGGAACGAGCCCTTGCTTTGTTATGATTTCTGTTTACAGCGGAGTATCTGGCAGGGACGTCATGTTTCCCGAAGTTCTCATTTAGCTGGAATTGATCCTTCTCCGTCATCTGCCGATTCTGTATTAATGACTACAATGGTAACTGGAGTGTGGAGTAATACAGAACATTTTGTAACCTCTGGAGCCATGTTACCGTCATGAATATTTTACCGTCACTTGTTTTTTTTTGCTGCTGTGACTCTTATTTGTTAATATTAAGGGTGACACGCGCAAGCGATTCTTACTTGGCTTTTTACGGGTCGTCAGTTTCTATGAAGCCTTGGTAACCCCTCCTCCGCTGCTGACTAAAAGAGTTAATTGGTCAGTAAGGACTTAGTGGATGGAAACTAGATGTAATATTTATGAGCAAATGCACGGAGCATTGCTGGGTCACTGTTTTCTCGGTTTGCTATACCAGCGACTTATTGAGCATTGAGTCACTTACCTTGTTGTCTCTGAGTCAGAGCAAGGGATATGTGTCATCTGACCAGCCATAACAATAAAACCACTGACAGGTGAAGCGAATAACATAAGGGTGCCTGAGTTTGTTTACTTGTTGCCCATTATATCCAGACAGTTCTTGAAGATGTGGTGGAAGCAGAAAAATTGGGAAATGTAAGGTAATAAGCAACGATGGCTAGGCAGCTAAGTCAAAACTTCTCTAAAATGGGAGGTCTTTTGCATTACAAGTACCTACCAAAAGTGATCCAAGGAAGAACAACAGATGATCAAGCGGCCGTTGCATGATAGAGTGAAGGCTAGCCTGTCTGATCTGATCCCACTATAAACCTACTGTACCAATTTCGTTGAGTGCTGGCCTTGATGGAAAGATGTCAGTACATACAGAGCATTGCAGCCTCCAGCATAGGCCCCTTCACATATCTCCTTTATCCGGAGGCGTTTCCCACCGACACTTTAGAAAAAGAATTGGAGGGAAATGGATGATAATACTGATCCTATTCATTTGAATTGGAGAGTTCACATTCATCCTGCGTCTCGAGTTGATGCCGCATCGTTGGGCACAGTGCGTGACGGAGAAACGTATCTTGTGGCATTCCCCTGTCCGGCCTGCACACTTTTGTCATCAGTTGCTAAGTTCACTGAGCTGGACATATAAAAAAGGTGGCCTTGCCTATCACATTTTGTGCTGTGGACAGTCATTTGTCGCTTACATGGAGAACTTAGGAGGAAGGCTGACGGCTGCCAAAGGCAGTGTGTTTCCCAGGGCAATGTTCTGCCTTATTAGGACTGGGCTGTTTAGTTGCCATGAGGGGACCTGCACAGTATTAGGTGGGTGGTTTTAATGTTCTTTCTAGTCACTGTATATTACCGATAAATGGAACAATGCCACTCAATTCAGACAGGAGCTTCAGGAGTCCCATTCTTTGAATTGGAGGGGGAAGTACATTTTCCCCTTTCAAATTTTATTTAATTTCATGTTTTTATCATTATTATTAGTAGTATTAGACTTAATTCTCTCTACGTACTCCTGGCTCAATACCATAGGCAGATTTTGGGATTCGGCTTGCCCTGTCTTACACAGTGTGCACATCTGTTTTCATCTTCTCATCTTGCATATGTGAATTCATTGAAGTAAGAATGGAAAATATGGGAGTTCTGCTATTTGAACATTGCAGACATTCCAAAATTCTTACTGTAGTTTCCACTTGTATTGTCCTGTGTTGTACAGGTTTATTTTACGATTACTACTCAGTTTCTCCATCTGACTCGTCCTTTACAGTAGAGACAGTGTCTGGCAAGTTTATTATTATTATTATTTATTTTTTATTTTTTTTAAGAGTACCTCTCATGATCTTGTTAAATTTTATAATCCTCCCAGTTCACTGCCCCATCATGATAAACCACCCCCTGACTTAATTTAAATTTTTTTGTTTTCTTCCTTGATATTGCTCTTAATTTTCTGCTCAGTCTGTCAGACTGGGATGGGGCGTTCCCCAGCAGGCTGTGACATCATCTGAAGCCATACAGGGGAGAACGTCCTCCCTCACTCTGCTACATACTGCCCAGAGCAGCTCAATTTGTGAGATGAGCTATGATTGGATAAGGCTGCACACACACCCTCAGCATTTCCTGATTTTGGACTTCTGCCAACAGGCCAGCAGGAGTCCAAAGTCTGTGCAAAAGATGGGGAAAACGTTCTCTGGACAAGTAGGGAGACAAAACATTGAAAAGTTAATTTTTTTAAACAAAGTGCATTAGAAAGTTTTTTTATTTACCATAATGAGTGCCCATTTAAAGCCATTTTTAATTCC
This sequence comes from Hyla sarda, assembly GCF_029499605.1. Lineage (NCBI taxonomy): Eukaryota > Metazoa > Chordata > Amphibia > Anura > Hylidae > Hyla > Hyla sarda. The sequence goes on along the minus strand of NC_079193.1, from coordinate 83,469,177 downwards.
TATTTTTTCTGTATCAGTGTGCTTGCATAGCAGAGGGATAGTTTCTATATGCAAAAACTTAAAACACAAGTGTTGTTACGGTATGCCGGCTGGCAGTGGAGTTAGATGTATTTTAGAAGCTTAAAGAAGTACTCTGGCCCTAAGACATCTTATCACTATCCAAAGGATGGAGGATAAGATGTCTAATCACGGTGCTTGCACAATTTTTTTTCTCTGCTAAACTTGACGGAGCTGCCAATGGAGCTTCACTTAATGGAGCCTGATGGAAATATGAACGAGCCCTAAGTCTTGTATTAGGGTTTTGGACTTTGGTTAAATTTCCAATAGCTCCAGCTAACACCAAAGCTAAGGCTGGGTTCACATCACGTTTTTACCAATACGGGACCGCATATGGCTGGGTGGAGCTAAAACCTTGCGCTTCTGTATGCCACCCGTATGTAATTCATTTCAATGAGCTGGCCGGAGTGGAAGGGTGACTCTGGTCGGCTCATTTATGCCCCTTACGTGTTTTTTTTTTTTTTCCACCGCACCTAAAATCGTAGTCGACCACGGTTTGAGGTGCGGTGGAAAACCGCATACGGGGCAAAAATGAGCTGACCGGAGTCAGCGTCTCACTCCAGACGGCTCATTGAAATGAATTACATATAGGCGGCATACGGCAGGGATACAGGAGCGCAAGGTTTTAGTTCCCCCCCAGCCGTATGAAGTCCTGTATTGGTAAAAACGTGAAGTGAACCCAGCCTAAAAGACATCAGTGTTTCTACATAACGATATATGTATTTTCTTTCATTTAGAACAGTGGTAGGGAACATGAAATATTTTTGGGGCCAAACATTATATTCAACTGGATTATGGCTTGCATACACTTCATGTTTATTTATTTATTTATTTATTTATTTTTTTAACAAAAAAAACTGTCTTTAAAAAAGGAATCCAAAATAGATCTTTGAATATCTTCTCTTGCTTTTGGCAAAATAAATCTGGAGGAAACACAGAATAAAGAAATAAAATAAAAAAGCATACAACTTAGTTGGGGTTCCAGAGGATCCTCCCTCTGGTGGGCCCAAGCTGTGATACTACATTGTACTACTTATATGTGGCTCCAAAGGAAAGAATACAACCCAACAGATATCCCATGGAGGTGCCATGGGTCCTTAAATGGGCACTGTCACCAACTTTATTTTTTGATATGTTGTAGTACTTATGTACTACAACATATCTCTAATATACTTTTTTTTTCATTAAAAAGGTTTAATTTACATTTAAAAACCGGCCACTGAACACTGAAAAAGGACTGATTTTGGAGTGGCAATCAGTGGCTAGTGCCGTAGCGGGGCGGGGGGGGGGGAGAAAGGGTTCGCAAAAAAAAAAAATAGGATGGTGGGAGCTACCCTTTAAAAATTAAATTATAAAGAGTGGATGGGGCCTCAAAATCCTTTTTTTTCTGTTGGACCTAAGAAACAGTCTAATACTAGCCTTTAAAGTTTATGGTGGCTGGCAATGTCACAGCTTTCCTTAAAGAGGACCATAATATGTGTCAATGGGTAAAAGGTTACTAACCATTGCCAGACTCCTCTTTTGGTGGCTTATTGTCATCGAGAACAAAGGATTTAAGACATTTTGAAATTGAACATGCCAGTTTCTTTTGCCCACATTTCCTGCTGAGGAAAGTCAGGGCCCTGATACACATTAGATAGTTGTCTGGTTTAGCCAGCTTACAACTGATGTGTATGGACACCCTTTGCCTGGCCAAAGGGCTTGTACAGGCTTCATTCTTTCTCATGCTTTCTGGTGTTTAAATATGTTATTGGTGTGGTTTCTGAAGTTGAGGTTTTAGAACTTTTTGACATATTCAGATGGCACAAGATATAAATGGAAATGGGGCTAATCCAATGTGGCATTTTTCTTAAATCAACTGGTGGCAGAAAGTTAAACAGAATTGTAAATTACTGTATTTTTCGCCATATAAGACGCACCCAATTTTAAAGGGTGAAAATCTAGAAAAAAAAAAAGATTCTGAACCTTCAACCTGCGGACCTCCAGATGTTGCAAAACTACAACTCCCAGCAAGCCCGGAGTTGTAGTTTTGCAACATCTAGAGGTCTGCCGGTTGAAGACCACTGGAGGAGGTAATGCTCACGTGTCCCCGCCGCTCCGGACCCGTCACCGCTGCCCTGGATGTCTCCCTCCATCGCTGTTGCCGCATCCCTGGGGTGTCCCCGTCGCTCCGGAACATCTCTGCAGCCAGGTATCCTCGCTCTCCATCGCTGCCATCACGTCGCTACGCACGCTGCTCCTATTGGATGACGGGACAGCATACATGACGACGTGATGACGACGATGGAGAGCGCTGGCCATGCAGGGGATCCCGGCACGGAGCAGACACCGAGGAGGCAGGTAAGGTCCCTCCCGGTGTCCTGTAAGCTGTTCGGCGTCCCGAACAACCCGACTGAGCAGCCGAGTTAGTGTCACTTTTGCTTCAGACGCGGCGGCCAGTTTTGATCGCCGCGTCTGAAGGGTTAATACAGGGCATCACCGTGATCGGTGATGTCCTGTATTAGCTGCAGGTCCCGGCCCTTGATGGCCGCAGGGACCGCCGCGATAGGACAGGTTTTAATGTGTATTTGCCATATAAGATGCACCAACTCCCCCCCCCCCCCCCCAGTTTTGAGGAACAAAAAAGTGCGTCTTATACGGCGAAAAATACGGTCCTTCTATTTAAAAATCTTAATCCTTCCAGTACTTATGAACTGCTGCATGCTCCAGATGAAGTTCTTTTCTTTTGAAATTTCCTTTCTGTCTGACTACAGTGCTCTCTGCTGACACCTCTGTCCATGTCAGGAACTGTCCAGAGCAGGAGAGGTTTGCTATGGGGATTTGCTCCTACTCTGGACACTGTGGTCAGACAGAACTTCCTCTGTAGCATACAGCAGCTGATAAATACTGGAAGGGTTAAGATTTTTAAATAGAAGTAATTTACAAATCTGTTTAACTTTCTGGCACCAGGTGATTTAAAAAAAATGTTTTCCAGTGGAGTACCCCTTTAATGGAATGCTGCTGCACTGTTCACACGGTGGAATTTTCGGAGCAGGGAATCCCGATTCTGGCATCTGCAAAAAGAATAGACTTGTACCCATCGGTTTATTTAAATGTGTGAAATGTCCACACGAGTTTTCTGTGCGGGCATTCTGGACATTTTACACCTTGTGAACATGGCTTTATACTTATGGCTGCAGATTCACTATAGTGAAAAATTTTGATGGAGGGATTTATACTACTAGATGTGATGTAGAATTTCTTTTTACTGAAAATCACATGGATTTTCACAAGTTCTATTCAGATGAATGGGACAGTTGCAGAATTCCAATAAAATACATGTGTGAATACAACCTAATTTCAAATATTCATGTTCAAAATCCACTGGTTACAGAAGAAAGCCCCAATTATAAGGTTGAATTCTTGCTGTGAATATCTCCTGCCTACGTGCTTACATTTACCTCTGCAGTTATGGAAATTGTGCTCAGTGCCTTTTGTAAAGGTCACTTGTACATGTATTTCAGACCAGAGTATGTAGTTTGCTTTACTTCTGCTGCAAAGAAAGTTTGTACAATTTGACTTGTCAATCTGGAAATACTTGTGTAAAAGAATACACAAGTACAGTGACCCCCCCCCCCCGACCTACGATGGCCCCGACATACGATCATTCCAACATACGATGGCCTCTCAGAGACCATCGCATAAATGGCTATCCGGCAGCGCAGACTGCTTCAGCTGCCACCGGATAGGCATTTACGGTGCCCCGTGTGGTCCGCTGACGATCACTTACCTGTCCTCGGGGCTCCGGCGCGTCCTCTTCGGGATCCCCTGCATCATCAGAGCTCGTCATCACGTCGCTGCGCACGACGTCCCGTCATCAAATAGGAGCGGCGTGCGTAGGGGCGGAATACCCCTTTAAGGTCAAAAAGGGCTTCGTCCTTAAAGGGGTATTCCAGGAAAAAAAATATATTTTTTTTTTATATCAACTGGCTCCAGAAAGTTAAACAGATTTTTAAATTACTTCTATTAAACAATCTTAATCCTTCCAATAATTATCAGCTGCTGAAGTTGAGTTGTTGTTTTCTGTCTGGCAACAGTGCTCTCTGCTGACATCTCTGCTTGTCTCGGGAACGGCACAGAGTAGAAGAGGTTTGCTATGGGGATTTGCTTCTAAACTGGGCGGTTCCCGAGACACGTGTCATCAGAGAGCACTTAGACAGAAAATAACTCCACTTCAGCAGCTCGTAAGTACTGAAAGGATTAAGATTTTTTAATAGAAGTAATTTACAAATCTGTTTAACTTTCTGGAGCCAGTTGATATATAAAAAAAAAGTTTTTTCCTGGATAACCCCTTTAAGGGGTTAGAGAAGTTGTCTCACTAAAGACAACTGCATTAACAATTCACCCCTTCCTTCCAATAATAAAAGCAAAGATTAAAGGGGTACTCCGGTGGAATTTTTATTTTTTTATTTTTTAAAATCACCTGGTTCCAGAAAGTTAAACAGATTTGTAAATTGCCTCTATTAAAAAATATCTGTCCTTCCAGTACTTATTAGCAGCTGTATGCTACAGAGGAAATTATTTTCTTTTTACATTTCATTTTTGTCTTGTCCACAGTGCTCTCTGCTGACACCTCTGTCCATGTCAGGAATTGTCTAGAGCAGGAGAAAATCTCCATAGCAAACCTATGCTGCTCTGGATAGTTCCTGACATGGACAGAAGTGTCAGCAGAGAGCACTGTGGACAAGATTAAAAAAAGAAATGTAAAAAGAAAGGAATTTCCTCTGTAGCATACAGCTGCTAATAAGTACTGGAAGGATTAAGATTTTTAAATAGAAGTAACTTACAAATCTGTTTAACTTTCTGGCACCAGTTCATAAGAAAAAAAAAAAAAGTTTTCCACCGGAGTACCCCTTTAACCTGTTAAGGACCAAGCGCGTACCTAAACGCCCTGAGTCCGCTCCCTTTCTATAACACAGGGCCACGGCGTTTCTAACAACGGCTGGGACCCGTGGCTAATAGCGTGTGGCACTGATTGCGGTGCCGCGCACTATTAACCCTTTAGACGCGCCGTTCAAAGTTGATGGCCATGTCTGAAGTGAAACTAAACTACCCCTGGCTAGCTCAGTGGGCTGTTTGGGACCGCCTTGGTGAAATCTCTGCATCCCAAACAGCTGTAGGACATGAGGAGGGTCCCCCTACCTGCCTCCTGGTGTCCGATCGCCGACTGACTGCTCAATGCCAGAGATCCAGACATGAGCAGTCAAGCAGCAGAATCATCGATCAGTGGGTTTCTATGAGAAACCAGTGATCAATGTAATAGATCAGTGTGTGCAGTGTTATAGGTCCCTATGGGAGCTATAACACTGCAAAAAAAAAGTTAATAAAGATCATTTAACCCCTTCCCTAATAAAAGTTTGAATCACCCCCCTTTTCCCATTTAAAAAAAAAAGTGTAAATAAAAGTAAATAAACATGTGGTATCGCCGCATTGCAGAAATGTCGGAATTATAAAAATATATTGTTATTTAAACCGCACTGTCAATGGCGTACGCGCAAAAAAAAAATCCACAGTCCAAAATAGAGTATTTCTGGTCACTTTTTATATCATGAAAAAATGAATAAAAGGCTATCGAAAAGTCCGATCAAAAAGTGCACCGATAAAAACTTCAGATCACGGTGCAAAAAATGAGCCCTCATACGGCCCCATACACGGAACAATAAAAAAGTTATTGGGGTCAGAAGATAATTTTAAACGTATCCATTTTTCTGCATGTAGTTATGATTTTTTTTCCAGAAGTACGACAAAATCAAACCTATGTAAGTAGGATATCATTTTAATCATATGGACCTACAGAATAATAAGGTGTCATTTTTACTGAAAAATGTACTGCGTAGAAACGGAAGCCCCCAAAAGTTACAAAATTGTGTTTTTTCTTCAATTTTGTCTCACAATTATATATATATATATTTTTCGTTTTGTCGTACATTTTTTGGTAAAATGACTGATGTCATTACAAAGTAGAATTGGTGGCATAAAAAATAAGCCATAATAGGGATTTTTAGGGGCAAAATTGAAGGGGTTATGATTTTTTAAAGGTAAGGAGGAAAAAAATGAAAGTGCAAAAACGGAAAAACCCCTGGTCCTTAAAGGGGTACTCCGGTGAAAACCTTTTTTCTTTTAAATCAACTGGTGGCAGAAAGTTAAACATATTTGTAAATTACTTCTATTAAAAAATCTTAATCCTTCCAGTACTTATTAGCTGCTGAATGCTACAGAGGAAATTCCTTTCTATTTGGAACATTGATGACCTCACGAGCACAGTGCTCTCTGCTGACATCCCTGTCCATTTTAGCAACCATGCATAGCAGATGTATGCTAAGGGCAGCATGGTGGCTCAGTGGTTAACACTGCTACCTTGCAGTGCTGGGTCCTTGGGTTCAAATCCCACTAAGGACAACAATAAATAAAGCGTTATTATTATTATTATAATAACATCAGCAGAGAGAACTGTGGTCGTGATGTCATCAGAGAGCATTCCAAAAAGAAAAGAATTTCCTCTGTAGTATTCAGCAGCTAATAAGTACAGGAAGGATTAAGCTTTTTTAATAGAAGTAATTTACAAATATGTTTAACTTTCTGCCACCAGTTGATTTAAAAGAAAAAAAGGTTTTCACCGGAGTACCCCTTTAACCCCTTCCCGACCTATGACATACCTGTACGTCATGGGTGGCAAGGTGTTCCCGACCCATGACATACAGGTACGTCATGGACATTACTGCCGCTACTCGCGGCACCCCGCAGCGCTCGGAAAGATGGTGGCTATCACTGATAGCCAGCCATCTTACCGTGCGACCACGGGGGGTTTCGTCCCCCACCCCCCCCAGCGATCGCTGCTATCAGCTGGTCAAATCTGACTAGCTGATAGCAGCGTTTCGCTATGAAAATACTTAGCAGCGCGGTGTGTGAGTCCCGATCACGGGGATCGGGACACACACCGCTCTGCTAAGTGTCCCTGACCCGTCCCCCGGCGTCACTTACCCGGCCATGCGGTGTCCCGAGCGGTCCCGGCGTCCTCCGTGCGGTCCCGACGTCCTCCGTGCGGTCCCGGCTGCGCTGCGTCCCGGAGGTGAGTTTCCGGCAGCAGTGCAGCATCTTCATTGGCAGCAGTGAGATCGCCGTAAAGCGATCTCACTGCTGCCTCTGAGAGTTTCAAAACTGCAACTCCCAGCATGCCCAGACAGCCTTTGGCTTTCTGGGCATGCTGGGAGTTGTAGTTTTGCAACATCTGGAGGTCCACAGTTTGGAGACCACTGTGTAATGGTCTCCAATCTGTGCTCTTCCAGATGTTGCAAAACTACAAATCTCAGCATGCTCAGTCTGTCCAGGCATGCTGGGAGTTGTAGTTCTCTAACATCTTGAAGAGCACAGATTGGAGACCATTATACAGTGGTCTCCAAACTGTGGACCTCCAGATGTTGCAAAACTACAACTCCCAGCATGCCCAGACTGCCCAAGCATGCTGGAAGTTGTAGTTCGGCAACATCTGATCCTTCAGATATTGCCGAACTACAACTTCCAGCATGCCTTGGCAGTCTGGGCATGCTGGGAGTTGTAGTTTTGCAACATTTGGAGGCACACTAGTTGGGAAACATTGTCCGTTTCCTACCTCAGTGCCTCCAGCTGTTGCAATTGTTGCAAAACTATAACTCCCAGCATGCACTGACAGACCATGCATGCTGGGAGTTGTAGTTTTGCAACAGCTGGAGGCACACTGGTTTGGAAACACTAAGTTTGGTTGCAAAACACTTGAAAGTTTATTACTTAACTTAGTGTTTCCAAACCAGTGTTCCTCCAGCTGTTGCAAAACTACAACTCCCAGCATGCACGGACAGCCAAAGGGCATGCTCGGAGTTTGCAACAGCTGGATGTTTGCCCCCTCCCCCCAATGTGAATGTACAGGGTGCACTCACATCGGCGGAGGTTTACAGTGAGTGCTGCAAGTTTGAGATGGCGCAAATTTTGCGCTGCAGCTCAAATTTCCAGCGGCAAACTGGCTGTGAACCTCTGCCCATGTGACTGTACCCTAAAAACACTACACTAACACTAACCTAAAATAAAAAGTAAAAAACACTACATATACACATACCCCTACACAGCCCCCCTCCCCCCAAAAAATGAAAAACGTCTGGTACGCTACTGTTTCCAAAACGGAGCCTCCAGCTGTTGCAAAATAATAACTCCCAGTATTGCCGGACAGCCATTGACTGTCCAGGCATGCTGGGAGTTTTGCAACAGCTGGAGGCACCCTGTTTGGGAATCACTGGCGTAGAATACCCCTATGTCCACCCCTATGCAAATCCCTAATTCAGGCCTCAAATGCGCATGGCGCTCTCTCACTTTGGAGCCCTGTCGTATTTCAGGGCAACAGTTTTGGGACACATATGGGGTATCGCCGTACTCGGGAGAAATTGCCTTACACATTTTGGGGGGCTTTTTCTTCTTTAACCCCTTATGAAAAGGTGAAGTTGGGGTCTACACCAGCATGTTAGTGTAAAAAAATAAATTTTTTACACTGACATGCTGGTGTTGCCCTATACTTTTCATTTTCACAAGAGGTAAAAGGGAAAAAAGACCCTCTAAATTTGTAATGCAATTTCTCCTGAGTACGGAGATACCCCATATGTGGGCACAAAGTGCTCTGGGGGCGCACAACAAGGCCCAGAAGGGAGAGTGCACCATGTACATTTGAGGCGATTGGCACAGGGGTGGCTGATTGTTACAGCAGTTCTGACAAACGCAAAACAATAAATATCCATATGTGACCCCATTTTGGAAACTACACCCCTCACGGAATGTAATAAGGGGTGCAGTGAGCATTTACACCCCACTGGTGTATGACAGATTTTTGGAACAGTGGTCTGTGAAAATGAAAAATAAAATTTTTGATTTGCACAGTCCACCGTTTCAAATATCTGTCAAACGCCAGTGGGGTGTAAATGCTCACTGCACCCCTTATTACATTCCATGAGGGGTATAGTTTCCAAAATGGGGTCACATGTGGGGGGGTCCACTGTTCTGGCACCATAGGGGCTTCCTAAATGGGACATGCCCCCCAAAAACCCTTTCAGAAAAACTCACTCTCCAAAATCCCATTGTCGCTCCTTCCCTTCTGAGCCCTCTACTGCGCCCACCGAACATTTTACATACGCATATGAGGTATTTCCTTACTCGAGAGAAATTGGGTTACAAATTTTAGGGTGATTTCTCTCCTTTTACCTCTTGTAAAAATTAAAAAATTGGATCTACAAGAAAATGCGAGTGTAAAAAATGAAGATTTAGAATTTTCTCCTTCACTTTGCTGCTATTCCTGTGAAACACCTAAAGGGTTAAAACACTTACTGAATGTCATTTTGAATACTTTGGGGGGTGCAGTTTTTATAATGGGGTCATTTATGGGGTATTTCTAATATGAAGATCCTTAAAATCCACTTCCAACCTGAACTGGGCCCTGAAAAATTACGATTTTGAAAATCTTGAGAAAAATTGGAAAATTGCTGCGGAACTTTGAAGCCCTCTGGTGTCTTCCAAAAGTAAAAACTTGTCAATTTTTTAATGCAAACACAAAGTAGACATATTGTATATGTGAATCAATATGTAATTTATTTGGAATATCCATTTTCCTTTCAAGCAGAGACTTTCAAAGTTAGAAAAATGCTAAATTTTCAAAATTTTCATGAAATTTTTAGATTTTTTACCAAGAAAGGATACAAATATCAGTGAAATTTTACCGATAAAATAAAGTAGAATATGTCACGAAAAAACAATCTCGGAACCAGAATGATAAGTAAAAGCATTCCAAAGTTATTAATGTTTAAAGTGACAGTGGTCAGATTTTCAAAAAATGCCCAGGTCATGAAGGTGAAAATGGGCTGGGTCATGAAGGGGTTAAGGGGTTAAGTCCCCCCAGAATGGAAGCCACTCTGTATGGTGCCATGCTCTATTCTGGCTTGTGATCTGTGAGGATCCCTGGCAGGGGACCTCTCTATTATGTCCATAAGCACTAATAGGGCATATAGACAGGAATTGTCTTCATGGCACAACCCCTTTAACGCAAAACCTGATTTATGAATCCTGTCCGCTTGCTCCTGTTGGACCTTCTGGCCTCTTACACAAGCTGCTGCATTTTTCCAGCTGGTGACCTGATGCTACTATGACTTGGCATTGCCTCAACAGAGGTTACATCTGCAGGAAATGTGCTCCATGTATGTAAATGTTTGTCTCCCCTGCAGCACTTTTGGCCTGGTGTGGTCATAACTTTGCTACAGGTATAAGCCTATTTAGCAATGTGTCCTAGTGAGGATGCGCTCACACTGAGAGTAATCCCTCTTCAATTCTCTGCTCCAAATTAAGCAGTAATTCCAACGCAGAATTCCTTTCTGCTTGTAGAAATAACATGTTCATTCTTCAAGCAGAATCCAATAGAAGTCAAAGTTTAAAAAAATTTCCGCCCAACATCGCGCAGAATTTCCGCATGAAAAAAAAAGGGAAATTCTAATTGGTGGTTGTCGGCCAGCAAAAAACATAAAAAATTTTTAAGTGAGATTTCCACTCCAATTCCTCAGTGTGGTTGTACCCTTATAATGTCAGGCAGCGCAGGCTTTGAAGTTGTGGGAGACTAAAGGCCACACGCAGCTGGATCACATGCAACGGGGTGAGGGCGCTGCCCAAGACTTTATCGCAACAACTTTTTTTTTTCCTTTAGTGTCAGAGAAATGCCGTCAGATCATGTCTCCACATTTCCTTGCACTAACATGAAGAGTTTAATTTCAGTTACAACTACCGTATTTTTCGCCGTATAAGACGCACTTTTTCTTCCCCAAAACTGGGGGGGAAAAGTTGGTGCGTCTTATACGGCGAATTCACATTAAAACCCTGTCCTATCGCGGCGGTTGCTGCGGTCAACAAACGGCCGGTACCCGCGGCTAAGGCTGGGTTCACACTACGTTTTCTCCCATACGGGAGCGCATACGGCAGGGGGGAGCTAAAACCTCGCGCTCCCGTATGCCTTCGTATGCAGTCCCGTGTGTCATTCATTTCAATGAGCCGGCCAAAGTGAAACGTTCGGACCGGTCGGCTCATTTTTGCGCTGTATGCGCTTTTACAACCGGACGTTTCACTCCGGCCGGCTCATTGAAATGAATGGCATACGGGAGCGCATGCGAAGGCATACGGGAGCGCGAGGTTTTAGCTCCCCCCTGCCGTATGCGCTCCCGTATGGGAGAAAACGTAGTGTGAACCCACCCTAATACAGGACATCACCGATCGCAGTGATGCCCTGTATTAACCCTTCAGACGCGGCGATCAAAGCTGACCGCCGCGTCTGAAGCGAAAGTGACACTAACCTGGCTGCTCAGTCGGGCTGTTCGGGACCGCCGCAGTGAAATCGCGACGTCCCGAACAGCTTACAGGACACCGGGAGGGACCTTACCTGCCTCCTCGTGTCTGATCCGTGCTGGAATTCCCTGCAGGGCCGGCGCTCTCCTTCGTCGTCATCACGTTGTCGCGCACGCCGTCCCGTCCTCCAATAGGAGCGGCGTGATGGCGGCGACGGAGAGTGAGGATACCGGGCAGCAGAGACGTTCCGGAGCGACGTGGACGTAGCGACAGCGATGAAGGGCGACATGCAGGGCAGCGGTGACGGGTCCGGACCGGCTGGGACACGTGAGTATTACCTCCTATACCAGTGGTCTTCAACCTGCGGATTCCAGATGTTGCAAAACTACAACACCCAGCATGCCCGGACAGCCAACGGCTGTCCGGGCATGCTGGGAGTTGTAGTTTTGCAACATCTGAAAGTCCGCAGGTTGAAGGTTCAGAATCTTTTATTTATTTATTTTTTTTTAGATTTTCATCCTTTATAATTGGGTGCGTCTTATATGCTGGAGCGTCTTATAAATGGCGAAAAATACGGTATTATAAGAACAACCACCAAAGAAATAGTGTCAATGATCGGAGTGTTTCAGTAACAACCATGGTATTCGTATATTTTTTTATTTTATTTAGTAATTTAAGGGTATGTTCACACGTTCTTAATTTGCTGTGGGTTTCAGCTATTTATTCATATTGATTAAATCTGTAGCGGATTAACTACATGTGACCTTAGGGCATGTTTACGTGCTGCAGATCAGTAGCTGAAAAAAGTGCAGTGTTTCTGCATCAAATCAGTCAGTTGCAGATCTGCTGTAGATCAGTTGCAGAATATCTGTGATCACATGTTTATGCCTACCCATAGGGTACGTTGACACGGGCAGATTTTCATTGCCAATTTGTAGCAGGTTCCCCGCTACAAGTTTGAATGGGGGGGCGGGCTGTCCACAGCAGATTATCGGCAGCGGAATTTCAGCTATGGAAAATCCGTCACAGTCCTTATTGACTTCAATGGCCACACATCTCCCTATTATATGGTGGTGACGTCCAACCGAGGATTTATTTTTTTGTTAGTGCTCATTTATTGCCTGATCGCTAACCCTTTTACACAAGAAGATCACAATCACAATAATCACCCTGTGTAATACGGTTCTAAAACCAGTTTCACACGTGTTTGCTTCCTATAAATAACCCTTTTCATTTTGGTCCAGTACCTGGAAGCCTAAACAAGGCCTTTACATGGCTCAGTCATCATTCAAGCAGGGCTTGTGCTTCTGATAACAATAATGCCTGCACAGTGGAATTTTTATTTTTATGAACTGGTGCCAGAAAGTTAAACAGATTTGTAAATGACTTCTATTAAAAAAAAAAAACTTTATCCTTCCAGTACTTATTAGCAGCTGTATGCTACAGAGGAAATTCTTTGATTTTTGAATTTCTTTCTTTTCTTGTCCACAGTGCTCTCTGCTGACACCTGATGCCTGTATCAAGAACTGTCCAGAGCAGGAGAAAATCATAGCAAACCTATGCTGCTCTGGACAGTTCCTGATACGGACATCAGGTGTCAGCAGAGAGCACTGTGGACAAGACAAAAAAGAGATTCAAAAAGAAGAGAATTTTCTCTGTACCATACAGCTGCTAAAAACTACTGGAAGGATAAAGATTTTTTAATAGAAGCAATTTACAAATCTGTTTTAACTTTCTGGCACCAGTTAATTAAAAAAAAAAAGTTTTACACCAGAGTACCCCTTTAAGTCTGTTTACAAATAAGCTTGTTATTTGGCTAATCATTGAACCTTCTACATGGAGCAACTATTCCTAGTTTCTTGGAATACTCATTCAACCTAGAATCATCCTGTGTAAAAGGGCCTTAAAGGGATACTCCGCCTCTAAACATCTTATCTCCTATCCAAAGGATATCACAGCCACACCCCCTCAATGCAAGTCTATGGGAGGGGGCGTGAAGGCCGTCACGCCCACTCCCATAGACTTGCATTGAGGAGGTGTGGCCGTCACGAGCAGGTTGTGACCGTGACATCACGAGCCTCCGGCGCTCTAAACGGTCATCGGATGCAGCAGGGAGATCGCCGCCGCTGGGGACCCCCGCGATCAGACATCTTATCCCCTATGCTTTAGAAGGCGCTTGATCATCTATAATAGCCAAGATAATAGTTGTGCTGGCTGACATCGGCTGTCGTGATTTCTAATGTTCTTCAGAATGTAAAGGAGCTTTAAGGCCAAAAGTAAACATAGCCCAGCATGTAATACCTGATGACATGGTGCTCAGAGACAACCAAAGAAAGCATAAATGTGTGCTGAGTGACGTATACATTAGACAATAGCAGCGCCCCTTCCTCTTATTTTTTTGACTCCGGCACATGATTGTGGCAGTTGTCACTTTTTATGGGCTTTTTTTTTTCCCCTTGTGATTGCCAATTCTTTTTGGTAGGAACAGGTTATAGTAGTAATACTTTTGTATTGTTTCTAGGTTTGCATTTGAGAACCTAGGGAGTGGTAGCTGGTGTAAAAAGAGTAACCTGCAACATGAGAACAGAGTTACATGTGATAGGGGCAGTTCTCCGATGTGAGAAAAATATCTGATAAAGAGGAAATTTATAGCCTGAGAGATGGTGAAAGGGGCACATTCCTCCAATAACACGAAACACTGTCTAAACGTGGAGATTATCATCAGCTATGGGTCGGAAGACATTTCCACCAAAAAAGTATAGGTTTGAGTGATTGCTAATGTTTAATCATGTGTTTTTTTTATTCATCTTGCAGAGTTTAGTTTTTTTTTTCTTTTTGTTTAACTACAATTTTTTTTTCTTTTTTTAAAGCTATTTTTACTTTTAGCAAACTGAATGCTCGATGCCCATTTCACAGTATGGGGTTCTGAGCACTGTATCATAAACTGACTTCACACTAAACTCAGAAAGGCGCCTCATTTCTTGATACTTAGCCCTGGGATAGGTATACAGGCATGGCTGAAGTTAGGGGGTCAGGGTTCAATGTGCCTTTAATGCTGCACTACGCTGATTGACGGGTGAGGATTACCTGTTAATAGGTCCCCTACCGGTCCTTTGACAATTTAACAGATAATTGGACTATGCTCTGGCACCCCTTTAGTGAATTTTTTTCCGAATAATTTTCTCATGGGGAGGGTCCTATAGAGCAGTTCACACTATGGAAGACCCAAGCCATCACTGTACTATATTTCCATTTCACCTCCCCTGCAGTGACAATGGCATTCCCCAGGAAAATCACAAGGGTGCTATGTTTTTTTTTTTTTTTTTTTTTTTTTTTTTTTTTTTTTTTTTGTGCAGCAAGAAATCCAAATGGTTTGCCCTGATCCCCCACTGCTCCCTTATTGATAGTACCAGGTCCCCACTGTTCTCTGCTGCTCCCCACCTTTGTTGATGGGTTGAGCCTGCTGTCTACTCACCAACCATTAGCTGGGGAAGGTCACTGTTGGGGCCAGTGTTTGGCCATTTCCTGCAGGGTTGACACATCATAGGACATGGGGTGTAACAGGAACCTGGCAATGCAGGATCCCCAGTTGTGGGTCTTGTAGTAATTATACCACTTTGGCTAGATATGGCAGTACAATGAAAGGATTTGGTGTTTGCTATTTTTTTTTTACCTCTTACTCTCTCTACAACAGTATATACATTTTGTCTTCTGTTTATGGAGTATGTTCAGTCCCCTCTTACGTAGATGCTGTAGCGGTCACTGGACACTAATGGTACAGAGAAACATAGACGCGATCAATAATGAATATGCAGGCGTTAACTGGGCGTCCAGGGGAGCTCAGCCTGCGCTTCCTTTGAACCACGAGCGCCTTGAGCCAAGGGATAATCTCCAGCACCAGATGAGAGTATTGGCTTTCTTGTTATCACTCTCCTGTGGTGCTTTGTTTCATGGTTCAGACACAGTGCAGAAGAGGAACGCTCATTAACATAGTTGTCAGGGACTTCTCAAGGCTTAAATGAATGTCAGGGAAATGTCAGCTGTCCAGTGTGCCCCTTTATGGGAGGTAGATCTGGTTATTCCAGAGGATATTGGTTTACTGCTAAAAAGGCCATATATGTATTTTTAATTTAATTCTTGCATTGTACTTATGATAGAGAAAAAAAATGTAAACATTTATGTTGTGTTCACAGGTTGTGATATTTTAACGAATTTTCGTGAGTGACCGAAGTCAAGGTGAAAATGTCAGCATTTTACCACAATTTCGTATTTAGCATAAAAATTGCCTATTTTACTGTGATTATGCCAATTATGTAAATTGAGGTAAAATGCACAGTTTTTTAGAGTGATTTCAGCCATTCGTGGCAAAACTACACATGATGATTCGTTATGGTAT